>NC_090695.1:56563861-57174022 GCF_013368605.1 Nyctibius grandis | reverse complement strand
ATCACATCACAAATAAGGGAAAATACACACTGCCTATTAGGAGGAGCTTGGCCAGCAGATCAAGTGGAGTTTTCTCAGCCCCTGTGAGGCTGCACCTAAAATACTGTGTCCAGTTTTGGGTTCCAGATCAAGAGGGGTAAGGAGAAAGAGTGTCAAACAGAGGCTACCAAGATAGTTAGGAGCCTAGAGCACATGACCTTCAAGAAGAGGTTGAGAGAGAGAGGCTTGTTCAGTGTGATGCAGAGGTTATCTGATAGCAGCCTACAACTGCTGGAAGGCGATTTATGATTTGATGTAGCCAAAGTCTTTCCATTAGAAGAAAATAACATTGCAAAAGGAGCAATGAACACTTACCGCAGCTGGGAGGTTCAGATTAAATGTTCAGGAAAAATTCCCAAAAAAAGATCGTAAGTGCAGTACTGGAATAATGAGAGGTGGTAAGATCTCTAACCTTGGAGGTTTTCATGACTTGACAAGGCAAAGTCATGCATTACCTGATATACAGCTGGTGATAATTTTGCTTCAGGGGAGAGGCTGAATTAGATGACTTCCAGAGGAACCTTCCAACAAACATTCTCTGAATCAATGACTACCTCAAGGTTAAGTATATAATTTTCTTCACACACTCTATGTTGTTTGATTTCTACTGCATCAAAATGGACTCGTTTAGATGAAGCTCAGAAGCTACTCTCAGAGTGTTCTTTTAAATCTCCTTTGCCTTAAATGAAAGACTAGCAAGGGTATTATGCTTCTGTAACTTGGCAGAAGACCTATAGCTTAGGATAAAACCTGTTTTCTTGTTGGTTTGTCCTATATCACCTTTGCCAGGAAGAAGTGCATATTTTGCTTTGCAGTGTCACTTCGTTTGAGAGGACAGTCTTGAGTTAGTATCAGCAGCGAAGGTCAGGAGATTAGGGAGAAAAACTAATTGCATGCTATAAACAACCCAAACATACTTCATTCTGCACCAAGGCTTTTATCAGCTCTTGTTTTATCAGAAATCAATCCACCCCTTCACAGTTTACTTGTTCATAGGATAAAAAATTAAAGTTTGCAGTAGTAAATATGGAAGCTATAGCCATAATTCATCAGTTCTTTTATCTCTGATAAGCTTGCATTATTCACGATGGAAGCTCCATGCATCTCTCATTTTACCAGGGAATGTGACATTTACTTCTATAAACCATTTATACAGATAAACTCACAAAACTGAGTCCACAGACATACCTGGAAAAACTTCCCAGTGCGGTTATACTGAAAAGACTTTATTGATCATTTATAGCTTGCATAGCTTCATCTAGCTCAGAAACAAACCTTAACTAGCTGGAAGCCCCTTTCTTTTCAGGTGTTATAATGTAACAAACCCTAGGGTTATACTGTCTCTGTCTGAAAATGTATAATGGCCTTTGTCTTCAGTATATGATTTCCTTGAGCTTCAATCAGACACCCATGCATACCTAGAACACAGCATTTTAATAGCAGTCTTCAGTTTTCTTTCATAGTCATCTAAGCTCAAAACTCAGGGAGGAATGTGTGATTAACACCAAAAAAAAAAATAAATTCAAGCCATCCTCCACACCCCACAAAAGGACTTTTCAGGAGACTCTTGTTTACCTGGCATCAGAGGAAACGTCTGGTGCTCCAGAAATGTGGGGAAAAGATCAGGCCCATGCTCTAAGAAACAGAAAAGGAAAGGAAAAGAAAAGAAAAGAAAAGAAAAGAAAAGAAAAGAAAAGAAAAGAAAAGAAAAGAAAAGAAAAGAAAAGAAAAGAAAAGAGCAAATAGAACAGAGTGAGGAAGAACTGAGAAAGGCACAAAAATTCAAAGACAGATCTCTCTGGGACTAAGCTTCGCTTGACACAGTGGCAGGGGGTGAGGCTGGGTGGTACAGGTGCTGCTTCCCCAGCTGACAGCAGTGATCAAGTCGGATACCCAGACTTTCCTTTCCTGGGCATAGGCTGTTGTGGACCTACAGACAAAGCACAGCCACTTGCCATTACATGGTCATAAGGGAAGGAGCACTTGACAGAGGTGGGGAAGCAGCCAGCACCCTTTCAGCTACTTCCACTGTGCCTCCCATTGGCCCCCATCTTGGTCCAAGTCCCGCTGTACGCAGGCCAGAGGGATGCACCAGGAGCAGGGGGAGTGCTGGCTGCAAATGTTCTCTTTGCTGAGTGTGTGGAGGAAAGAGAAAGGGAGAGGGAGGTCATGACTCACCTGGTATGCCTGTTACTATTATTTTCTCACCTGTCTCTGGCTGCCAATTTCTTTGTCACTTCTTTCTGTCTCATTTGATGCCTGCTGCTGGCTCTTTTTTTTTCTGTCTCAATATCTTTTTTTTTCTATTTGAAGGTTATTAAAATTTAGTCCTTTCTTTCAGAGTGTAGCTCTCCTTGCCCTGTCATGAAATAAAATCATATTGAACAGAAAGGCTTTACTTGGAACTCAGACAGGAATTAAACACACCAGTTTTAAAAAGAACATACATAAACATTCCCATACTTCTTGTATGGCCATCGTGAGCTTCCTTATTCATGTTAAGATATTGACAATCTATTTTCAGGGTACAATACATACTGCTTTGCGACTTTTATGTATGAAATATTTTTCATCACTGTGAATACCTCTCAAAGACAGCATCACATCTAGTCTTCTTACAGTCCTCGCTATCTAACCACCTACTTTTCCTTGCAGCTAGTGCATCTAAATAAATGCCTTAAACTGTATTAAATACGTATTATTTATGTACCGTTACCAGGGAGAAGAAAAAAGTCCTAACTTTGTCAGTGTGTTGCTGCTGATTTAATCAGTGTATATTTGCAAACCAGTAAAGTACGCACAATATTTTCCTTCTGCCTCCTGCTTGCTCTCCATGTCTGTTGACAACATGGATAATACTGGAGCTGCTAATTCTCTGCTTGTAGTGCTTAATGCTCTTGCCAGAACACTCATTACTAGAAAGAGACTGGGGATCGAACTCATCCCGAGAGTAATCCAGCGTAGCTCTGACTGAAGTCAAAAAGAGTTGTGCCTCCTTATGCTAGGGTTGTATTTATCGCTGAAATGGTCTCCAACGCAAAGATGCCTTGCTATGTTTATTCTGTCCCACCGTGTCCTCCATAATCAGGAGAGAATAAGACACAAAAGGTTTACACTGTTGTTTTAATGTCTACCAATAACAAGGCTGGAGATTCACAGCATCTGAAACAAATCAGTTCAGCAAAGTGCTCTGCAGCTGCACAAAGCACTCCATCTTAGCATTGCGTCCAATTGTGCATTACAGGGGATCTTTCAATATGCTCTTCTAGGCTGTACTAGCAAACTTAGTAATATGCACTCTTGCCTTACTTGCTGACTTGCTTAAAAAAAGAAAATTAAATACATTTCTCATATAGCTATATTGTGGATTTTTTCCACACCATTAAATAAAATGTTGCTCTAGTTTATTGGCATTTTCTGAGAAAAAACATTTCTTAAGTTAAACTAACTGAGTTGTGTGGGACATTCTGCTTGTGCATACCATATTTTTTTCTCCAACACACATAATTTTTCTGCTATTGTGCCAGCAACTCATCTAAGGTAGCAAATCAGCAGCCTCTTCATCTCTCACCAGAAAAAATCAAGAGTAATCCTTCTGAAGTCAGAGGAATTAGACCAGCACACAGGAAGAGAAAATAATGTTCTGCCTGATCAGCCCTGTAAAAGAAAACAAGATACAACCTTTATTATGAACAATCAAGTTACAGAAACTTACTCCTTACTATGCTTTTTAATGTAGTCTGAGTGACAGAGTGGGGGACACATAATATCAGTAACATTTCAGGAGTAATTAAGAAAAATAGTTGCATGCTATGTGCATTTTTTTTTGCATCAACAACCATAAGAAAGAAATTCTTTGAAACAATAGTATTTCTTTGTTCATGTATTATGCACACACCTGTGTATTCACATAGGTTAATGGCAGGGCAGAATGAGCCTTAGTGCAAATGTGATAGCCGGAGTAAAGCAAATACAAAGGAAAGTTATACTGACAGACAGACAGAAAGGTTTAATGTTAGCCATTGAAGCTACTGGAACTGATACTTTGAGCTAGGGTTTCTTAACATTAAGGCTTCCTTCTCTGTCTTCCTGAAAAGACTGTTACATAAGTCTGGTTATTGGGTTAGACTCATTTAAAATCCAGCCTTGTGTCACCTATTAAGCTAACAGATGTAGATCCATAGATGGATGAATTACTACTAGCTTCAAAGATGCTTGGCTCATGTAAATGGATTGAGGTGCTGTATGATGCTTGGGATTTTTTATTTTCCCATTGCCTTATCCACATGAGATATACTTTGCTAGGCACTAACTTGCTTGGCCTTTTTGTCTCAGTCAGAAATTTTCTCAGTCAGAAATTTTCTATTAAAAATAAAAAATGATCCTAACAAAGAGATACCAAACATACATCGTTTAATCTCTGGGGTCCTTCAACCAATTTGAAAGTCAACATTGGAGGAAGTAATTTTTTTGTTTGTTTCAGTCTGATCTCCTACAGTTGTTTAAATTGGATCAGCACACAGGAGTTTTAAATTAACTGAATAGTAAAATAAACCTATTGTGTATAGCTTTTATAACATTTGCTCTGGAAAATATGGCTGTGTAAAAACAATAAGATAAAATATATATTAAAAAAATGCTATGGGCTATAGGAAGGTGTCATTACCACACAATAATACAGAAATACGTATTATACAACAACAAAAAAAATCCCTCTCTGTGAATTCTGGCTTCAACAGGTCTGAATTTCAACTATTCTAGAGGTTATTAACATATTCTTGGTGAAAGATCTACTTTTGGTGCTGTGCAATTCTGTTTGAGATACAGATAAATCATGCACATCTATGCAGACCAAGTTATGTGTATGTATGTGCACAAGAACACCCGTGCACATACTGAGATCTGCATGTGCTATTTGTGGTATGGTGTGTGACAGACCACTTAGAAAGATAACACAGAACAATTTGCTCTTAAAGATGTTTGATTTAATTATTATAATGAGCTGCTAGGGTTTTGTCACTGACCTCTGACCCAACTAAAATCTCCAACACAGTCATTACTCATTTTTCGGGAAAAAAAACCCAAAACCCAACAAATAAAAAACAGTGTGCTGAGTGAAGTTTTATTGGTTTAGAATCAAAATTTCTTATAGTTCTCAAGGGGAGGCAGAACTCTGAATGATTTAAGTGTCCCTGACCATGGCAGGGGGGTTGGAACTAGATGATCTTTAAGGTCCCTTCCAACTGAAACCATTCTATGATTCTATGATTTTATTAGTATTTAGAAATACCCGGGGGAAAATGTTAGATTTACAGGTGATCCCAGAGAAACAAGCTCAGTGAGACTGTGTTGCAGCATACATCAACATAAAACTCATTTGCTCAGTGCTGCTGTTATTCATTTGGAGTCTGATAAAGAAACCACCAGACAGTTCAGCTTTATATTTTGTTCAGGGTAGAAGTAACTCAAAATCACTCCAATAGCCTGTTAGCATTACCTGTGTTACATTAATTTTAAAATATTGAAATCTCTGGGCTGCAGACATTTGTATCAGTGTAGCTAAATGCAGTGAAACCACATGGTAACATGAGGTCTTGTTGTTGCTATAAAGTGTTAAATCCTGTAAAACTAACTAAATATTGACAATGAATTAATAGAAAATATAAACATGTTAAAATGTTGACATTCAGTGCATCAAAGATCAATCACTCCAAGTGAAGAACAGTGCAAGACTGCTGTTCAGTGAAAGCAGTGGTATTATGGAATAAAAAGGTATTGTCCTTATTCCAAAGTGCATCTCCAGTTTGGCCCTCTATAAAGTGGTGGATTTCACCTTCACAGAAACACAACTGCCAAACAATTTGCTATGTAGATGTACTGAGAGTCCTAGGTCCCAGCCTCTCCA
This sequence comes from Nyctibius grandis, assembly GCF_013368605.1. Taxonomy (NCBI): domain Eukaryota; kingdom Metazoa; phylum Chordata; class Aves; order Nyctibiiformes; family Nyctibiidae; genus Nyctibius; species Nyctibius grandis. Next base: position 57,168,078 of record NC_090695.1, on the reverse strand, counting down.
GAAACTGTAAAACAGCAACATCAGAAAACAATCAATCAGAAGGAGAAGCCGTAGTTGGGTCCCTTGGATTTAGTAATCTCAGTAGTCCTTGAAGCAAGAAAACAACAAACAGGCCCAGCTTTCTGCAAACTGGAACTGGCGCTGTAGGGTCTCAGTCTTCCTTGGAAAGCTGATGAAAAAGAAATTTGTTTAGAAATTCTATTTCAAACTGTGGCTTGTGACATAGCAACTTTCCCCTTTTTCTTCTTCATTTTTGATCTTCACTTTCAGAAAGGAAAATTAAGTCATCTGTTGTGTATTAAATATTAATGTCTAGATAGTCAGTGCTGTCTGTTTCAGTGTATGCAAAGTTTTAAGAAAAGAAAAATTATTCATCTTTTGCATTTTCTTGAGGATTTTGGCGGCTTCCTCAGGAGTGGAGATCCATAAAGAACTCTGTGGCAAAAAAATTAGAATGTTGAGTAAGGGCAAGATTTGGCATTACACATTTGTTAATCCCGTGTTCCTATCAAACAGGTCCTTATGGAGTTTTATGAGAGGAAGTTCAATACAGAGAAAATGGTGTGTGTAATCTTGAGGTAGGCTGGATTTGCTATGCCAGCTCCTCTGTTTCCTTTAGTTTCTGAAAACAGTAAATCTTAGTTAATAAAATTGTTTCCCTCTTGCATGGTTGCAAAGAATCTCTCTGAGGTGACCTGGTGTTTCACAGCAATGAAGTGTAAATTCATGTTCAGCACATACCACTGTGTTAAACACACAACAGTATACTTGAGTTCAAGTAGTTCACCAAAATCAGTTTCCTTTTCTTTCCTTTCTTTTTTTGGGGTTTTTTTTTGTTGTTTTTTTTTGAGAAACAAATAACTCCTACAAAGGGGAGCTCAAAGGAAGAAGAGCTGAGACCTCTATGACTTTCCTGAAATGTTTAGGTGCCAAAGAAACACTTCTGACTGGTTGGCACTAGAAGACCTCCAGCAGGGTTGTACTAGACCCCAGGAACTGTTCCTGCCCCAGGTCTCATGCACCAGGCAAACACAGGGCTCACCCCAGTGTTCTCAGTATGGAAAAGGCTTTCAAGCCTGTTGGTGGACTCACTGCCAAAACTTCAGATAAAACTGCTGATTATTTGGGAACTGTGGCCAAAGTCCTTTTAAAATGTTATTCCTGATTTCCCTGACTGCACTTCACGGTGAACACATACTGGCTGTAGGGATTTCATTTTTTGGAACTTTAGCTCGTGTCAATTTTAGGCCAATTAAGCTTGGCAATTTCTCTTTAAAATGATATTCCCTTCCTTCCCAGCAATCGCTCTACATACCATCCTTGGAAGTCCTCAGAACAGTCAAAAAAAAAAAAAAAGAAAAAAAAGAAAAAAAAATACAAGAAAAAAGGAATAAATCCCTCAGTAAAAGAGCACAGCACATCTATGACAGAAAAATCTTGTTAGTGATTTCTGAACCACTTTTGTTACCGAAATTTGAAGCAAGAATAACAAAAAACTACTATAAAGGAGGACTGAAACATTGTTTCTCCCTTTTACCTCTTTGTATTGTCATGTCACTCTGATTCAACTAAAGCTGCACAGAGGGAGGAAACCATGGTCTCAATCCCTCTGATTTTTGTAGCAGACCTAATTTTAGAATCTGTTGTGTCAAGTTTTTCTAAACCTGTCAGTTTAATTTGTCAGATGTGGGTTAATGGAGACCTACTGAAAGCAGGGTGAAAATCTATCTGGGTAGACTAACATAATTCATGACTTTCACAGTGCGGCAGTAAGGTAATAGATAAATGTCTCTTCCTTGAAGTTGTAGCAGGAAACTATAGAAAAAAGTACCTTTTTAAGAAAAAAAAGGACACTGAAAAAGAAAAAACGTTAATGGCCATGGAAAGAAAAAAAATGCTGCTATGTTAGGTGGCCCCTTATCTCAAATTCTGAAGTGGCAGCTGCAAAAAGATCAAGACAGGTAGGGCAGCAGAAGGCAGAGGCTTAGGCACAAAGATCTTTAAATGGAAGCAGAGCACTTCAGGCACCATGATACAAATCAGCAGTGGCAGAAGAAGCCTTTCAAGAAAATAATTTAATATTTGTTAAATAATTTGTGAGAATTATTACAATATTACTTAGGTCACTTCAGCTCCAGACCGCCAGTGAGTCAGGAGTCTGGAAAATGCTGTCCTGACTGGACACTGGTCCATTTAGGTAACTTAATACATAAATCTAATGTAGAGAGCTGAGGGATATTCTACTTTCTAATTACATTACATTAATTCTATAGTGATTTTCATTCTGGTAAAAAAATTTATGAGTGAAGGTTCACAGCAATAGACCCCAGGATGGCGAACCCTACAAACCTTGGGTCCCATTGTGACAGTTCAAATCCCACCTGTCTCTCTAGGATCTTGGGGGGAACCTCCCCTCAGGGCTTCGTGCAGGTCCTCTGAATTACTCCTTGGAGACTGTCAGAGGGTCATAGCACTTCCCATTGCCTCTCACAAGGATCTAGGCAGAATTTAAAGACTTAAATTCTGAAGACACCAGCTTTCCAAGAACTCCCCTCCTTAACACAGGGCACACAAAACATTACAGCCATTATCCAGAAGGATATTTGTGCAGGCAGATTGAAAAAAATACATAGGCTTCTAACTTGCTTGTGAAAATGTGAGGAAATGGGCTATTCTTCAGTTTTTGATGGTGCAGTCTGTAAGTCCACCTGGAAAAGAAAGCATGGAGAGCTACAGAGTTACCTTGTATGCACCCAGGACTTGCCAGAAGCATCCACAATTCACTCCACAGTGAGCAATCACAGCCATGACATATCTGACAGCCACCTACAGTAGGGCAGGCAAGAAGGGAAGGGAGGAACCTCCCTCCTATATTAGTGCCATGCCAAATTGCGCTACTAAATACTGTAAAAGTCAGGCCCTTTAATGTTCCTAAAAGTGAAGAAAAAACACTTATAAAACTTTTTCCTGACTAGATTTTTGCTTACAGAAGATGCGTTGTAGGACATGCTGCAAGCTAGCAGGGAAGCAAGGGTGACCAGCAAAGCACCCCTCTAGAGACTTGGATCATTAGGCCCTGGGTATGTATTTGTCAATGCTGGCCCTGTGTAGCTTTGATTTATCACAAAAGAGCATCTCAGTCATACATGTTATTCCTCATATACCCCACACTGAGGATTTCTAAAGCATTGTGACAAAAGAAATAACTGCAGAAGAGAAGTGAAATGCTGGCTTACCAATGTTACTGCTTTTGGCAGTCAACTGGCCTCCACCCATATTAAATAGTTCTCCATTTGGCCTCTCCATACCTGGGAAACTCCAGAAATCCTGGGCAAACCTTGGGGCAGGGTGATTGCATGCAACATGGTGATAGGTAATATGTATGAAACAGTTTAATCAGATCTATGTCTTTTGGACCATTATTCACCCGCTTATCACGAAAGACTGTTTAGACTGGTGAATTGTGAACAACTTTAGTGCCCTGGGTGTGAAGTGGCCCTGCCACACACAGAATCAGCGTCTGCTCAGTGTGAGATGCTTCTAGCACATTGAGTGACAAAACCAATCTGTGAAAGAACTTGGCTCATTAATCTAAGTTACATGCTAATGAATAATGTTTGGGCAATATTTTTGGCGTGTAAGTCACATTCATCCTGTGTTCGGCTCAAAATTCATTGGAATGTCTCTAGTAGACAGTTTGAATCATAGAATTATAGGGAAAAGGGCTGGAGGGTCCTCAGGAGGTCATCTTTCCACCCCCTGTGCCCTAAGGCTGAAACCCCAGGGGTGCTAAGCATTCAGGAGTGATTATCTCTGATTCTGTGAGAAGTTTGCCTTTCAGACATGCTAAAGGGCAAAGGGCACTAAGAACAACTCTGATCCGTTGTACCATGCTTGAGACATTCACTATTGTGGGTTAAGGGTCAGGGTCTATCCAGATGATTTTCTATTGTTGCATAAAAAGGAAAGGCCTCTTTGAATACTGAGAAATCGCTTTAAAGCCTTGATTTAACAGCACAGGATTTGCTATGCCAGATCACGGCACCAGTTCCACTGAGAGTGGTTTCCCTCCTCATTCGACAACCCACACCAGAGCCTTCAGAAACAGCTCCATGTGCCTCTGTGCAAGCAAGGAAGATACCCCAAGTGCATTGAACATAAGAATCGGTGTCTTCTGGCTCACAGAGCTTCTATACTATGCTTACTGCTATTCTAATTTGCAAACCTATAAATATTGTGAGCTGTCATTAAGTTTATAAAGTTCTTTCAAATACCCAGAGTAGTTAAGTCAGGCACCTGCCACATCAGTGAACTCCATAGATAGGCTGCTCACCAGGAGAATCAAGATTTCCTTGTTTGTGTTCTGAGAGTACTTGTACTTCCTTGTAAGCTATCATGCTGTAGGGCAAAGGTAAAGAAAAGAGTTTCCAGTTGTACTATAATTTGCATAAGTGCCTTGCAATTATTTGAAAACCTCCTTTGCGTTTTCACTATTGTTTCTTCATGCCTAGTTAAACAATCTTATTCTATGCAATTTCCTCTCTTATCTTACCATCCCTTTAACAGTTTTTGTTGTCTGTTTCAGGCTTTGTCCAACTCCTGCTATTGCTCTCTTTTGTAATAGGTTTTACTAGCATCTGTGGGCCAGATGCAACACAGCTCTAACCAGTTCAATAAGCACTGATGTCAGTTCTGGAGCCAGAACTGCACATTTCCTCCAAAAACTCTCAGCTTCCCAAGTATTAGTAGGAGTTAAAGCAAGAGGAGAATTTAACCAAAGAGTGATCCTAAGCCATGAAAATTGTCGATAGCTACACTTGCTCTTTAAAAATTAATTAGGACAGCACATGCGGTTGCTTAAGTCCCTGAAATTAGTGTGACTCTTCAGGGTCCTTCAGCAGAGCTGGCACAAGCTACCAGTCCCAGTCCCTTACACAAGCTCTGGTTTCCAAAAGGTGATGGATCCCTCTGAGAATACCTGAAGTGAGATACATCCTCCACGACTAGGCAAAGGTGAAAAGTAATCTTTTCTGCACATTGATGTAGTATTTGTAATACTAGTTTCCACCTCTTTCAGAGACACAAGTCTCTTGACTGCCAGTGTTTGTTACAGTCCTAGTAATGACATCTCAACCATGACTGCATAGTGTCTTTCAAATTCAAGGCTCATCAGCAGAAATCACAGGTTAAGCTTACCTTGATAAGGTTACCTTACCAGATCCTTAGGGGACAGATCCACAGGAGTGACTGGGGCACATATCAACAGTCAATCTTTCAGAACCTTAGCCCAAGTATTTTCTTGGGTTAAATCCTGTCTTGCAAGCTTGAATTAAGCTCAGGAGAAGAACTAGGCACCTGGGAATTGGACCTAAAACTGTGAGAAAGATTTGCTTATGTGAAACAGGAAATGCTGGGGAAGGTTGCTGGGACCTGGATCCATTTAAGAGTCACCCTGAAGTCTCTTTCAAAGTCTCCTAGAATGGTCCACACATCCTGACAAAATATGATCAGAGCCATGTGAATTAGATAGTCTGAATTTCAAGGTTCCCAGATTTTGAATCTTTGTATGAAATCCTTTTTACTTATTTGAAAGTAAGGTATATTTATTGAAGAGATGAAATTGCTCCTTCATAAATTTATGGCATAATAAGCCATATTTGCAACTTTTTGTTAAAAAAATACCCACTAGATCGAACCTTATTCTTTTTCTATTTGCTGGAATATGTTAACTAAAATAATAGGTAATTTTATTTCCTAATTAATTTCTTTAGAAAAATGCATTGCTCAATACATCATATATAAATTGTATTTTTTTTTCTTTAAAACACTTTACCACCATTAACAAATTAATTTTATTGCCCTTCCATAAATGGCAGAGTTCCATGGAACAAAAAACATCTTAATCATTTCATTGTTATTTTCTGAACATTCAGAGCCATGGTATCCAGGATACCAAGTTTCACTATACAAGTCATCTCTATGGTCAGTTAATGGAAAGATTCTTCTTAATAGAGGACCTGATCCAACTCCAACAGAAATCAGTAAACCTGTACTTCTCCACTGTATACATTATGACTGGAAGTATTAAAAAAGTTATTGAGCTGATTAAAAAAATCAATAAAGATGTTTGGGGAAAATCTTACTTCAACTGAACTTTTTGAACCACCAGCTATTTGGCGTCCTGAAAGGCTGTTTCATCTTGGAGTACTGGTATTTCCACTTAGGAGAACTGACACTCAAAGATGTCTAGTCTGAGTAATAGGAGAGTGCTGCAGTGAGCCATGGGATCCTGACCTCCTAATTGTCCAGCTCCATTTAAGCCCATGTGCCAAGTCTTTCCTCCAGAAGCCAAACTTAGGGAGGGCACACAGCGCAGAAGGTTTCTGAGTTTATCTGCTGAAAAGCAGCCAAAGAGTTGTCCCCTTTCATGCAGGAAAGCAGTTAGGGCCAGTTGTATCTCTTGTCCTCCTGAACACCACCAGAGTTACAGCTTTTCTAGGCTAGCAGCCCGATATCCATAGTTCCATTATAAAGTGTACAAATTAGGCTTCAGACACATTTAAACTAACTAGTTCATTAAACTGTTTTAGAGTAATAAATGGTATAGCAGGATCCAGAGACAAGAGTGCCTGGGTTGTCCCAGAGGAGCAGAAGAGCAACAAGTAACAGCTACATTATTTTAAACGGTTGTAATAATGACAAAAACATTAAATTGTTGCAGTCAGATGTCTACAAGCTAAACTCTGTTTTCTCCAAGTCTGGCAGAAAATAAAAAAAACCAAACCAAAACCAAAACATGTCCAAAAAGCTGTAAAAGAATTGAGGGATAATAACATTGCAATCATAATTACTCTCCAGAATCTCAAAACTTGGGATCATTAAATATTTATAAATTTACTTTCAGAACAAGTTTTGGGAGTGCAAGTTAATATTGTTGATGTGCAAACTCATGCAGAGAGAGCTCTCAGGATTTACACAGCAAGTCAGTGGAAATTCTGGGGAAAACAGTAAAGACATTGGAAATCCTGGGGGAAAAAGTCAAGCTGTTTTGATGTGTAATGGCTCTTCTCAAACTATGAAACTGTATTTCAGTCATTTTGATATTTTGTAGGTTCACTGCTTTCTTCTCTCCATGTTAATATTCTATAAAAGTAATCCCTTGTTCCTCTGCACTCCATCTTCAGTGTTGGAACCCTCCTTAAAATATGAATTGCAGATTTTCTCAGTTTTTGTACTTTACTCTTATTCATTATCTGATCTGTAGAAGGCAAAATGTATATTTATATTTTTATAACACTCTTTCAGTTTATCATCAGACTCATTTACTTCCTTCCTCCACCTCTTCTGTATTAAGGATGTTTGCATGATAACAATTAATAGAAGCAAAACTTTTTATGATAGTGCCTAGGACAAGTTTTCAGCTTTTAAAATTCTGACTATATACATACAAATCATATTACCTTTGGGAAAGCTTTTATTAATCTCAACGTCAGAGCTGTTTCAACAAATCTACTGTAATAATGAAAAGACATCTTATCATATTTTGCTTTCAGTAAATTTACTATTCTTTGATAAGGTTGCAAACAACTGGGAAGTAATTGATCAGTAATTAGTGTGACAACTGCACAAGATAGACTGCACTGGGATTTCACTATTTATCTGCCCAGTGCTGTGCATCCTTCTCTGTAATATTAAATTATTTAGCTTCTCTCTTCAAATACAAATGGTTTTATGCATCCTTCATTACTTTAAGAACTCTCCAAAGATGAAAATAACATTTACATTTCTGATTATCTGTCACGGGTAGAATTATTGCCAGAGAGATCATTTTTCACACATGCCTTGCCATGTCCTTACTTAGCAAGCCATTGTCTGCCCATGCCTGTGAATGGATGCTACGAAAGACCCTTTGATCTGCACCCAATTTGCCCTATTTATCACTTGGCTGCACTAAGCCTCCTGATATATGTGATTGCCATAGCTGAATTTTTCAAGAGCTGTGGTAACTAAACGGCATGAGTTTAGCACACTGTGGTGCAGCATCACCACCACCATCTACATCACAGATTCCAATTACTCAGGCTCTGTCCGCCACCCTTTCTGAGACTATTCTGCAGGCCATCACACAAGTCCACAGTGAAAATAGTGGCTTTTTGACACTGTTTCTTCTAGCATCACTTTTTAACATTGTAGGGACATACATAGCATAAGATTTTTTTCAGTGCTGTGTTCCTTCTTAACTGTGAAGACTGACAAGAAGGAGGTAGCATGGGTGTTCATTGACCTGGGAAAAAAAGTGGCCATAGTTTAATTTATGTAATTGAAGACATAATTTCTTCAATAGATGAGGAAGAGAGAGATGGCTTTACCCTTTTGTCGCTCAGCTTCATTTTCTTTTCATTAATAGTTACATTAATCAGTTCACCAAGAAGTCGAAAGGAGAGCCTGTCACTTGAACTCAGAAGTGTCAGGACAGTTATGTATTAGTTCATATCTAGCCTCTGAATCTTTATTAATTTCTGCTGTATAACTGACACAGGAAAATGAGCAGAGCAGAATACCAAGTGAAGGTGCTTCAGTGCTGCTGTATATATAGTGACATGATCAAATTTTAGATATTAGTTTCTATTCCATTTCTTACATATTCTAAGTCTGGCTTTTTCTCCACAGCTGTATAACCAAACAGAGGTTTTCGATGAGCTGATCAGACTGACGTGCTGTGTTGTTATTGTAAAACATAATGATTAGCACAAGTGCTTCAAAAATTCCTCCCAGTATATATTTTCCACCAGCTAATTTCATTTGTTCATAGCCTTAGTTTTGTCATGCCCTCACAGTGCCATCCATACCAATGAAAATGCCTCGGTATCCTTGCTTATTCTTTTATTCTCAATCACTAATATATTTACACCAGCAATTCTGCCTCAGCACTTTGAACAGTGTGTTGGTAATGGTCCATTTCTATCGTATGCATGCTTCACTTTTCATGCTTTTGGTATTCAGTGCTCTAGATATCTCTTTTTGTAGCAACCCCCTTCAGATTCACCTCTCTTTCCGTATTACTGTTGGAGAGTGGCTAGCTGAGCAATAGAACATGGGCAGTGTTTTTTCCTGCCTTCCACTGGTAGCACATGTTTCAGTGATTTGCAGGTTTCCCCACAGCCTGTTTTCTAGTAAAAATCACACATGTGATGGCAAATAGAAGTCTTCCCAAGTGCCTCACCAGATCTCTGTCGTGCAGAGCTTCACAGATGGTGCTCAGCCTGGTGCCAGGTTTTCCGTGAATGGAAGCAGGTAAGTAGCCCTTGAGTACAAAATGTCTGCAAACTGCTCCTAATCTGCAGTACTGAAGTAAGTTTTTCAGTGGTTGTTATTGGACCCCTGAACTGCTGATAGGCATTTTGACTGGGAAGTATTCTTGACATATGGTAAATTAAGTAAAGTCCTAAACTCTAAATACAGTCATTTACGTATTTTACTTACTCAAATATTTAACATTTTCTCTGCCCATAATACCTGCAAATCCCCCTCGCTCTGATCCTAATCTTCCTTTTTAATCTCTTAGCTAAGCAGGAATTACAGATTGCAAATTCATGCATTAGTTTGCTCACTTGGACTGTGCTATGAAGCAAGAAGCAAGAATTGCAGCCATGGGAGCCGGATGGGTGCTTCCCAAGATTTACTGTGTTATGAGTTACAGGTAGTGTAGTATATCCCAGAGAACAGCATTCCCATGAATTTTTCACTCACCTGAACTCGTTGTAAAATGGGAAGGTGACAAGTTAGAGCTTTTTGAGCAAGTCTCCCTACACAGTGTAGTACAATGGAGGTGCTTTGGGAGCCTCAGAGTTAGTGAGATTTAACTTGAAATTAACTTAAAATATATTAGTGAGAAAGCAAAAAGGAAATGAAAAGAAGTGGCATACGCTGTATATCTCTTTGTAGGCCCAAGATGCTTAGAACGTGGAATCAGAGGCAGGAGGAAGAAAAGCACTAAAGCCTGATCAGTTTAAGCCATTTTACCCTTTGCAGTCCCCTCCAGGTTTTAATTGAGCTCAGCCATACTTCAGATGCAGTTGCATAAAGTATCTGCCCTTATTTGACTTCTCCTAGGCTTTGCTGCTCAGACTCATTGTGGAAATCAAACAGAAGCTGAACCTCATTAGGATACACTAATGGGGAATTGGCAAAAAGCCTCTGAGCACACAACTAAATGGCAAGGGTGGTGTACTGCAGGTAAGCAGAGGGCTTGATCCTGGGCCCGAGACAGGTATTTTGCATAGGCTTTGCGGGTGCCTGTTAAGGTAGTCCTCATGCTCACTCACTCCCCTTGGCTTGTGTGGGCAGTGCTGAGAAACTGCCTCCTCAGACCTACGCTCGGGGCTTTTTTTTTAACAGTGAAACCTCGTCAACAGAAATTGTTCATACATTTGCCACGTAGTTTCCAAAGTGTGTACATAAGCCAGCAAGCACAGTTTAAAGCTGTCAGGCCTGATCTCAGACCTGTTCCAAGAGGTGGGTGTTGGTATATAAAAAAAATCCTCTGTGTATTTTTTCAGGACTATGATAAGAAAAAACAGGTGTATAAATATGCAAAGATTAGCAGTTGGCTCAGGAGGCTGGTTGGTAGTGACAATTAGTTTACTGATTGTAAATCCAGTGTGTTCAAATGACCCAAATTAACTACCAAGTGACTGACTGATGGGCTGGGTGACATGGGTTTGGTGCCCTTGGTCCAGACCAAAAGAGACAAGTGTCCTGCCCCCAAAATCCTACTGCTGACACGGCGAGCTGGAAGATGGAAGATTCCCACAGAGGCTCTAGATGATTTCCCACACAGCATTTTTGGCACTGGGCCTGATAAGCAAGCCCATGAGGTGTGCATGGGTGTGTGTCTCCAGGGCACTGCACAGAGCGTGTGCCACAGCAGGCTTGTGGGGTCACAGCAGGACGGGAAGGACAGTGTGGCCCTGCAGCCCAGGCAGGAGAGGACATGTCTCCTGGGGGGAACGAGGGGCAAGGGGGCACTGCCAACTCAAAGCCAGAAAAAAGGGCATCTTGAGCTATCCTCAATCATTAAGTAAGAGCAAATTTGATGAAAGAATGAAAGCAAAGTTGAACACAAATTATTTCCATAAACAAAAGTGAATGGAAATGGGCTGATTCCTGATGAATCCACACAATGGTTATGGAGTGGAATGGAAAAACATGAAAGCCCTACATATGCACACATACGTATAGCCTGCCAAAACAAGATGTGATCAAAGCAAAAAGAAGCAGTATGGACAAATTTTTAGCAAGAGAAAAGCATAGCCAAGTTCACTCACCTTTATTTTAATTTTCTTCAACCTTGTGAGGAGTGCAGGAAATGGAATATGCTAATCCCAGCTGGTACAATCTCCAAGAAAGGTGCAAAATCTCCCCAAACTAGAGAAAATTGAATGCAGTCAGAAGCCTGTTTAATCTGCTCCCTCTCCCCCCCCGTGCCCGGCTCCGGTGTCCTTCCAAATAAAGCTCTCCTGAGCTCTGTCAGGGGCCACCGAATGAGTCAACAAAGAACTTGCAGTATGGCAGAGAGCTTGTTTTTTAAAATACATTAATACATTTCATAGGAAGATGACTTCAATGAGATGAGAATTTATTTGAAACACTGGGGGATATTTTTTCATATGGCAATGAAGAGCTCCTGAATTTTTTTGCTGTTCACAGAATCACAGAATCAACCAGGTTGGAAGAGACCTCAGGGATCATTGAGTCCAAACGTTGCCCTTACACCACCCTGTCAACTAGACCATGGCACTAAGTGCCATGTCCAGTCTTTTCTTAAACACATCCAGAGATGGTGACTCCACCACCTCCCTGGGCAGCCCATTCCAATGTCTAATAACCCTTTCTGAAAAGAAATTCTTCCTAATGTCCAACCTGAACCTCCCCTGGCAAAGCTTGAGGCTATGTCCTCTTGTCCTATCGCTAGTTGCCCGGGAGAAGAGGCCAACTCCCACTTCACTACAACCTCCCTTCAGGTAGTTGTAGACTGCAATAAGGTCACCTCGGAGCCTCCTCTTCTCCAGGCTAAACAACCCCAGCTCCCTCAGCTGTTCCTCGTAGGACTGACCCTCCAGACCCTTCACCAGCTTGGTCGCCCTCCTCTGGACTCACTCCAACACCTCAACATCTTTCTTGAAGTGCGGGACCCAGAACTGAACACAGTACTCAAGATGTGGCCTCACCAGTGCTGAGCAGAGAGGGACGATCACTTGCCTAGACCGGCTGGCTACACTATTCCTAATAGAGGCCAGGATGCCATTGGCCTTCTTGGCCACCTGGGCACACTGCTGGCTCATGCTTAGCCGGCTGTCGATCAGCACCCCCAGGTCTCTTTCCACCGGGCCGCTTTCTAACCACTCTTACCCCAGCCTGTAGAGCTGTTGCTCTATTTCCAGTGCCTCCTGTTTATTGTCACATCATTTGATAGCACCCAGCAGAGCAACAGGGGAATATTGCTATGGAGTGCACTGGCTGGGTGTTTAAACTGACTTCTGGAGGTCTATATTTGTTTTTTATCTTGTGATGTTTTCAGCCCACTGCTACATAAATATGAACACTGAGGGTAGAATTAAAAATTTTCACAATTGTTAATACTTTGCATTTACGGAGCCATTTTCATGCCAGAATATAAATTTAAGGCAGTGAAGATCCTTGCAAAGTAGACAATTTTACGCCTGTTTTACAAACAAACAGACTATGGCAGCAATATAGATGAAACCCAAGCCGAGGACATAATGTAGACTTCCCAGCTCCAATCAGTACAATAAGAGTACAAACACTGGCCTTTCATCACAGAAGGCATAACCTAAACCCCTCCATACTCATGCCAGTGGGAGTTTTAACACTGACTTTTGTGGGGCTAGGATCTCATCTATTGTTAGTGAGAAGCAAGGCTGCCAAATTGACTATTAACTTGGGTTGGCAGCGGAGCAATGCTGTACCTGTGCCAACTGCCAGCCTCAAAGCTAACTCATGGACATACGTACTGTGCTTGAAATAGTCTCCTAATGAACACCTAGATATTTAACCTTTCTCTGTTTTGCCAAATGTTCCTGAAGACAAGCCTTTCATTTCAAGAGCCCATTGAATCTGAAGGCCCACGATGTGTAGTGGGCTATTGAGTTGTGCTTTGTTTTGACCTGACTTGGACCACACAGAGATCACCCAGTGGAGTTTACAAAATGCAGTGATAAACCCTGTACAAAACATGAGGATATACATACATTAGACTGTCTGAATCTTGAGCTGGTGTCTTAAATTACAGTGAAAGCTCTGTAATATGATAACTCTCTGATTTGACAATTATATGACTGCCTATAGAAATTTTTATCTAAATAAATTTTTAAAGTAATAAAACATTTCAAGGACTCATGACTTGGCACTTTATTAGACTGTACAGTAAGTTTTTCTTTAAGTTTTGCTTGAAGGTAATGCAGGTCCACAGTTTATTCGCTTATAATACGGGTGATGGAGCATCACCGTACCAGTATCTACCAAATGGGTTATGGTTTTAACTGACCGCTGAACCTCTGATCAGCAGCTACAGTGGGACCACAGAAATAGGAGCATGATTGAAAATCTAGGTATTAGTGACTGGAATAAGATATTTTATTAGGAAGGATTGAGGGTTTTCAACTAAATCTTCCGTTCATGCTAGAATAATTTTAAGAGATGGATTCATTTTGGTTTATGAATGTCATTGTTGATTTTTACCTAAGGGACTTAGGAAACATTTGGGAACAGAAACTATTTCAAAACAAAACCAAAATTTATATTTATTGTCTTTTTTCCTCTGTTGCCTTTGTATAAAATAAAATGTTTTTTCATTTTTGTTTTTATTTCCTCATTCCTTTCTGCTCAATCAGTTTTCAAATTTTCTGCAATGTTTTCAAGATGCAGAGTAAAAATTCTGCAGCATCTCCATTCTTTTGTAACTCTAACCTTTCTAAGCATGAAAATGTATGGAATATGGAAAGACGGAGAAAAGTAAAAGCACAAATGGAAATATTATATATTTTCCCTAGACACAGGCAAAAAAGTAAAAATCAGGAGAAGGAGAAAAAAATGGTAACATCTGAAGCTTTTCTGCCAAAAAAATAAAAAAGGAGTTTCATAGGAAAAGTTTGAATTTAAACATTAGATAGGAGAACTCTACCATACACTCTGTTCTCTTTGTAAGCTGCAACTGAGAAAGCAAAAAACCAGCTTCAACTTATGTAATGCAGCATGCTGAGAGGGTATGATGGCACTATAATGCTGCACACTGTATCACTGCCAGACACTCTGGAGCTGCTTTTTTCCTATTTCTGTCCTAGTCCTCCCTCTACCCTGCCTTTTGCTTGGTATGTTGGTGCAAAATTTTGTGAGGTGATATCTAGGGACAGACGAACTATTTCTTGTTGCCTCTGACCCACATTATACAAGCAAAAAAATAAAATGAAAACAAAATTTTTTAGAAATTAGCTAAAAATAAATTTAAGCAATATGCAGTTTTGCAAAGAAGAAAATGGCAAAGCATCTTAGTTCAGAGAAATGAACATGCATATTTCAAGGTCCTGCTTTAGGAGATAAGTTCATTGGCAAATTTAGGGAGGCTCATAAACCTTGCAATATCTCCCTGTAATGAATGTAAGAAATAGAAACTGGATATATCAGTAGGACAGAGCTATAAAAAAAAAAAGCTGTTCTTTCTTGTATAGTTTCAGGTACATCAGGCTGAATTTGTAGTGCTTTTCGTTTTGCATACAATCACATTCATCCACCAGTGCATACGTCCAGTGGCCACATTTGCATGGGCAGACTTGTAACTACAATTGATGTTATCTGATCTAGGCTCAGAAATACAGCAACTGTGTGTTGAAAAGTCTATTATTTCTAAAAAGTATACCTTTTGAAAATGTGACAATAAACATTCTGTGTTCATGTGTCCACAGAAAAACCCCTAGCTTTAGTCATTTTGATAAATGCAGGAAGCCTTACCATTAAATCAATCACAGCCTTCTCTCCTGGGTTTAAAGAGAGAGGATGCAATACAAGCATAATGTAAATTGCATTGTCAGGGCTGACACATACCTCTACATGCATTTGCTACAGTTGTTGAAGCTTTAGACATAAAGGAGGAAAAGTAATTTGAATGAGTACCCAAAGGTTTATTTAATAATGAAATAATTTTCCTGGTTAAAACACAGAGTTCTAGAAATGGCTCTCAGAGTTAATAAAGCTGTGTACTTAATCTATATTTCTCTTCCTGGAGAGACCCAAAATAGACTGTTTTCCCTTTAATTCCTTTCCGTTTAGGTGATAAAGGAAAACACATTTTGTCAACTTAGCCTGAAGGTATGTGCAAGAGAAACTGAGAGCCCTCCTGTTTTAGCAGTCTTTCATTCCAGTATCTACCACAGTTCCACTCTGGGTATAGTACTATGAATCTACCACTCCATTCTGCTTTTTACCCACTCTCCGCTTTGGACGTAGACATCATTCCCCACTGTTGTACTCTGAGCTTATCCAGCTGCAGCAGGGATCAGCCCAAAAGGCCTGTGCATTGCATACAAACCCTTCAGGTCTGAGCGATGCATCGTCCTTGTGCCTGCCTCCTGTTGCAGAGCACCTATGACCTGTTCTGTACAGCAGGAGCATACTGTTCTTTTACAGCTCACCCAGAAGAGCTATTTCACCCCATCTGCAGTGCTCTTCTCCCTGCTATTTCTTCTGTTCATCCATGTGTGAATACTGTCAGGCCTGACTTGATTTTCTAGCATTTATACTCTCGAATTTACTGTTTTATGATGGCTCATTAATGAGTTTTACAGCTAAGATGTTTATTCAACCTCTCCTCGTGTGCTGTTAAAACTGTGCTGTTTTAATAGCTGTGAGCCCACAAGATCTGATCTCTGCTCAAGAATATTTATATGTGTGGTAAGAGTATTCAATTTGACAACAAATAAGGTTACAGTGCCTTGTAAGTCATTCATTTTGATGTTTATTTGCTCTGCAATTGCTCTCAGGGGTAGATCTTCCTTCCTGTCAAATGGCTCCGCATTCGCTTCTCACCAGCTGCTCTTCTGTATCCCCGAATGTTTCCTGGACTGAGAGAAATGCATATTCCCTGATTTGCTTGATTACAACCTGTGACAAAGAAAGCAGAGCCCAGCCTACTGTTTTAATCAAATGCTGTGGGAGGAAAGGGAGGAATG
Organism: Nyctibius grandis; assembly: GCF_013368605.1. Lineage (NCBI taxonomy): Eukaryota > Metazoa > Chordata > Aves > Nyctibiiformes > Nyctibiidae > Nyctibius > Nyctibius grandis. The sequence continues at coordinate 57,151,834 of NC_090695.1, read as the reverse complement.
CTGGGAGAAATAGATTAACTTTTTTTTCTACTGCTTCACCTTTTCCCAATGTAAAAGTGTGGTCTGTGTGTGCAGGTCAAAGAGAAGGTCCTAACTGCCCTGTTGGTCTGGACCCGAGAGTAATTCTGATGATTCCATTCAAAGGCCATCACTATGAGGAACTGTGCTATGTTAGCAGCAGATATTCCCTTTCCTTCACCTCATCTCCTCTAAGCAGGCCATTTTTATTTACAAGAAGACTTAAATAAGTGCCCATGTAAAGATTGCAGCCCCCACTAACAGAACAAATAAAAATCCCTCCAAGCTTAGCAGTGAGGAAAACTGAATCAACTGAGCCAGGTCTGCATGTCACATACTGGCTGCCTAATGTAGATCTGATTAACACATTTGTACAACCAAGTCCTAAGTGCAGGCTAATTCTCCATTAAAAAAAACTAAAAGTAAATGAGGACAACAGGCCTCTTGCAACGCAAGTGCTGTTGTATAAGCTCTGAGTCCCAGTTCCAATGATTTCATGCTGCTCCCTTTTTTTCTCTTTTTTTTTCTTCTTTTCTTTTTTTTTCTTTTTTTCTGTGGGGCCTTTTACCACTAACAAAAACAGAAGTTGCAAGGCATGCATGTCTTGATAGCTTAATAGGCTTTCTACTCTACTGGGACGCCTTAGCATCTTGAAAGTTTTAAGTTGATACACAGTGTAACAGTAAAAAATTAATTCTTATTAAGGGTTAACCAAGGACCTGAGTGGTAGAAACCAATCCAGTTGTGTATAATTAGACAGTAGCTACCTTGTGATATTGAAGCTGTAAATAGCCCCAGCGGGGGCCCTGACAGAAGGCTGAGGTGTTTACAAGGCACAAGAGATGCTGCCTCAAAGTACATAATTCTTATTGCCATAACTATTGCTGATATAATGGATGTGTTCATTAAAACCAGAGGATTATTTGTTTATCCATCTTTTTCTATCATAGGCACTTCCTCAGAGGAGGGGGGACAGTGTCCTTTCAATACAAATTTATAGCACACTCCTCTTTTTTGCCCAGTCAGAGGAATATTAAAGGATTGCTTTATTGATTGCTAACCAGAGGTCTGCTTCCCCGCTGGGAAAACCCACTTCTCCAAACCGCTTGCAAACAGCCCTGGAGAACCTAGAAGGGAAGGAAATGTGCACATATCCATTTTTAGGTTCCCATTGGGTCTTGGGAGTGCTGGCACTCATTCAGTCTTTGTCTGCAAGGCACACATGCTGCTTTCCCCAGCAGGCCCATTACACAGCCTCCTTATGTGCTCAGGTGGGCTGGCCGAAAGTGCGGCCTTGGCCTGTCTTGCATCAGAGAGAAGGTAAGAAAGCTACCCAAGGAGGAAGGAGTGGCAGAGAGGAGCTGTCACGGACTGACCACAACCCCAGTTCCCCATCCCCCTGTGCTGCTTGCAGGGAGGGGTGAAGGAGTTGGGAATGAAGGAGCGATGTTAAGCCTGGGTGAAGGGATGGGGGGAGGAAAGTGTTTTAGTTAGTTTTTGTCTTTCTTTCTCACTGTCCAAACATTTTAATTGGTAATAAATTAAATTCATTTTCCCCAAGCTGAGTCTGTTTTGTCCTTGACGGTAAGTGGTGAGTGATCTCCCTGTTTTTATCTCAACCCATCCAAGCTTTTCCATCTTATTGTCTCCCCCCTGTCCTGTTGAGGAGGGGGAATGAAAGAGCAGCTGGGTGGGCACCTGGCAGCCAGCAAAGGTCAGCCAACCACAGCCACCTGACTCCACAGTCAGCCCTGCAGCCCTCAATGTGTACTTTCAGAGCTGCAGCCCTGCTCCATTACAAAAATACAGTTCACTATATCTGTGCACTACTCCTTCCAGCATGTGAGCTTGTGCAGCAACATGACGAAAGGCGCTAGCACTACAACAGTACCAATATCAGGTAACTAAAAATAACCAAGCAGATAGCATCTCTGCATGAGGTCTTCCTAGCTTGTTTCCAAATTGTGAGACCACAAGTGGCTGTGGTAGGCTGCCAATAAGATGACATCTTCACAGGCTATGCTAAAGGCTTCATCACAGCTCCATGACCCTGGAAACAGGCAAGGGACTGTTTTTCACAGACTGGAATTTCTACGTGGGTTTTAAATGTCAGCTAAATGTAATTTTTTCCCCATTAATTCTATCTGAGGTGTGAGATCACGACTTGGATTTAATATGTATTGTGCATTTAGCTCTAGAAGATGCTGCTCCAGGTGTCCTCATGCTGGTATTCTGCCATTGCTAGCATGCTGGAATGAATCACTTGCTAAATTTGAAGCAAATGTGAAGAAGCAGCTTGGGTTTCAGAAGGTGGAGATCCAGCGTCAGCCTACTGAGAGCAAGCATGCTGGCATGCATACTGCAAGCATGATATGAATAGTAAGTCAGTTACCTGTGCTCTTCCTGCAATAGCCACTTCCAAACGAACTGTCCTGCTTGGGAAAGTGTAACTAACTATCTGCCCTACAGACATCCATAAAATACATCACTTAAACTGTATGCTATCAGAGTTGCCATGTACAACTGTATCTAAGTAAAGATTAATTTATTAAGAGAAGCCAGCTTTGCCCATGAGAAATAAGAACAGTGTTTTTCTCCTAGCTTTACCCATAGTCTAGAGATTTCTCTTATCACTGCTGCTATCCTCACCTACTGCGGCTCATTATTTTAGGCGTCAGACCTCCATCCTGTCTTTGGTGTGTTCCTTTATCCCCCTCTGTCATTGTACACACTCATAGTTATCTTAGTCAAATTTTATCACATGTTGAATTTGTGTCTCATCTATACCAAAGCCCAGAATTAGAAAAAGTGTACACACTTTTTTTTTCCCCAATCTGCCTACCCTTTTTACAGTGAAACTTCCGTGCCTTGGATTCCTGACCAGCATAGGGTCAGACCAGCATCTTCAAGATGGAGTAAATGTAACAGGTTTGGCACAAACAGCTTGGTCGCCAGCTTGCAGGACAAACAACAGGTGTGGTATTGGAGGCTGCCAAAGTCTGGCAAGGTAAGAAGAAAGCCTCAGTACAACACGGACCAGTTTGAGATCTCTAAAGGCCAGTCTCAGCATCCATAACTCTGTTTTGTTCTCATAGGTTTGGGGTTGGGGCTTTTTGGGGGATTTTAGGAGGTTTTTTTGCCTCTCAGCATTTGCAGTTGCAGGCTATATTTTAGCAAAGGCTCAAAGCCTTTCAGTCTGCTTTGGTGTCTCTGCCTGTGCTGTAGCTAACCTGCCACACAGGCTGCACAGCCCAGAGTCCGACAAAACCTAAGTGAGCCAAACGATTACATTGTGTTTTCCTGCCTGCTGATACCATTAGAAAGGCAAAAAAAAAATCCCAAACATAAGTAGGTTCTGGCCAGTTTTGCTGCTCACAAGCAAATACGTTCAAGAATCTTCCACTGCCGCCAGTGTCTAGTTGCTGAGGATGAATCTGGAAGTCAAGGCTTGTAAACCCGACCACAGCTAAATGTTTTGCCAAGGTTTCCCCTCTCCAGATGGTTCAAAGTCACAATTGGTAACAATCTCTTCAGATCTTACTGAGCAGAAAGCAGCTATGTAGAGAGTTTAATAAGAAGACAATAAGAAAATGTTTCAAAGGGAATTAGCACTGTGTTCTTAAACAGAATGGAAATGCTATTGCAAACCAGCTCCTGGCCAAGTGGTAATCATGTGTGCTTAATTTGAAGTATTGATTAAGCACTGTCCACAGTATTGACATATGTCCCTGAATCAGGGCCTTAAATTGTGCAGTTCTTCCAGAATCAGCTCCCAGAGGTGAATGGCTCTTCTAATTAGCTGCTTCTGCCGTTTCTCCATAACCTCTTCATTTTATATGACTGGAGTTTTACTTGCTTATGAAAGATAATAAAAGCATTCAATAAGAAAGCAGGAAAATAAAAGCATTCAATAAGAAAGCAGGAAACAGTGAATCAATTTCGTCCCTTCTCAGGAGACGTTTGATCCTGGGATATGCTGAGCACTGACAGCGCTTACAGCAGTCGCCACAGAGGCCATCGTGTTACTTAATGCATCTTGTAATTAAGGCAAAGCATAAGCTTTTCTGGTTATTCATGTTTCAACATACCAACAAAAATCTTAAAGCATAAAATAGCAGTATTCTTATTTAAAGGGGTCTTGAGAGACTGGAGCATTTAGTATTCAGCAATGAATGCACAGGACAGACACTTTTGGTACTAGCCAACTCTCCTGCAGTATTTTTAAAAGATGACAGTACTAAGACAGAAATTCTGAAGAAATGCACTGCTGAGTACATTTGCACTGGGAAGTATGGAGTTCTAGCAGACATTAACTCTTGCCAGTTTTCAGAGGTTGTGGTTCTGCCACTGAACAGAAAATTGTTAACTTCAGCACCCAATTCCACCCAAAAATAGATTAAAAAACTCATTATAGCCTGATTATGTTTGTACAGTGACCAGAAAACAGTGTCATGAATTTGCTTATAAATCATCTTGCAATTCCACTCCATAAAAATACATGAATACAATTTAGAGATTACCTTTTTGGTATTGATACAATATTGCTACCAATAAATAAATAAATTTTGTGAGATTAGAAAGTACGGTGACCCTCATGTAACAGAGTGGGAAAGCAATTAGCTCAAGGTCACTTACATATCAGATGTGCTCAGGAGGATAGTTTGGTCCCAAGCTGCTGACCAGGGCAATGACATTTATATATCTGTGTTTGTAGATAATATGATATTTGTTTAACACTTCTGTCTGGATAATATTTGCACTGAACAAGCAGAAAAGGAAGGATAAAAGAGCCAAATGTCAGCTATTTTATGTTTACGTGTACAACTACAAATGTCAGCAACTTGGTTTTGTGTTCTGCTCCCTCAAAACAGCCTGCCATTAAAAATTAGATATGACAAGAAATTAATCCATATTGTGATCTAATTATTGTTGGAATTATGGGAAAAATGTAAGATGTCTAAAATACTTAATTGTGAGAAGTGTCTATTAAGCTAACTTTGCAGTGAACTTATAACATTTTTAAACACTCGTGCCAGGTTTGAAATGCCTAAATAACCAGAAAGTTGTGATTTTCTGGGATACACATGGAGTCCTCAAAAAAAAACTTCCTCTAGTTTTTACAATCCAGCCCAGGGCCTGGGCACCGTGTTTCCTCATTACCATTGCATGGGCACAGTGGAAGGGGCTTTTTCTCTTGGGCAAAGGTGACGAGGTGACCAGGGAGAGGGAAGGTGGGGTGGGGCGCCCAACCCCAGGGGAGGGCTGCCAGAGCCAGGCTGCCACGCTGCCAAGCCCCATCCTTCTGTCAGCCTGGCTGTGGTGGAAGCAGTTCCTCATTCGCTGGGTGAAGGCTCAGCTTTGGGGAAGTGTTTGCACAGAAACTGATAACAGCTGAGAAAACCTATTTTTATACTTTAAAGCTCATTAAACTATCTCACTTTGGCTCACTAAACTCTCTCTGCAACAGATTACCATTCCAGGCAGTGTTATTAGGGGCATCTATACCATGATCAAAAGCCTCTTTTCCTAAGAAAGTAATAACTCTCTTAGGAAAAGCACCCTTGGATCATTACTGTCCACTAAAGGTTAAACAAGGAAGGAAGGAGGGAAGGAGGGAGGAAGGGCAGAACCACTCAGCCCCTGACCTTTCCAGAGCCCGTCACGTCCTCAAGGCCATGTGACCCTGGCTCCTGACCCTCTGCCCTGGCCTTCCCACCACCATGCTCCATGGACTCACCTCAAGGGCATCTCCCCATCCTGCCCCAGCCTTTCCCCATGCAGCACCTCTCCCCCCCAGGTGGTGGCAAAGTCTCCACCACCTCTTCCGCAGTGTGAAGGCAGGAGGCAGTCTAGTGTGGCTCCAACTGCAGGGCTACCTGGGCCTTTCCGAGGTTACCCAGCTCTTTCCTCACACCTTGAGCAATCAGCACAGCCACAGTCTCCATGGAAGGATTTTTGACAGGGGACTGCATCTCTCATGTCAGGTGCTTTGCTTTGCTTTCTAGTCATGCTGATGGCAAAAATCATCACTACAAGTTTTGGTTTTTTTGTTTTTTTTTTTCATATTTTTTTACATAGATTTCTAAAATTGTGGCAAATATTTTAAAACACTGATGCTTATAACCAAATGATTTGGTAGCTTTTCACGTTGTCTTTGATCACTTAATTAGGTCAAGTATATCACATTTCAGAGAAAAAAATAACAGACCTTATTCACATTTGTATTAAAACTTTGACATTGTACAAGACCCCAAAGAAGGGATGATGAGTATCTCCATATTATTGACAGAACTATGTAACTAGCACCAAGGAAAGTAGGAATCAGGCTCATTGTTTTGTATCTGACAGAGATACTGATACTTGTGAGAAATTCTTACAAACACTATGATGGTGATTATGGCTCTAATGATAGAGTACAGCCAGTTTTCACAAGTGGAAATGACTACCAGAGCTGCAGGCAAGAGAAAACATGGAGTTTGGAGTCTCCTATGATTTTACCTCATACCACTGACGTAAATGCCAGTCTTCTTCCAACAAGAGGTCATTAGGTCAACCAAGTGGTTAAGTTCAGTATAGCTTAATTTGAGTCAAGGAGACTTCATGGTTGTACAAGCGTATGAGAATATCATCACATCCCACAGGCTTGCAGACAAATTTTGCTCTTATTTAACTTGGTGTAAAGTAGGAGTAGATTCTTGTCATTAGTGCAATTAATCCAAATATATACCATTATAATCTTCAGCAGCATTCACCTATTCCGAAACATGCTTTCTCTTCATTTTGTGCACAAAACTTCCCTTGACATTAACAGGAGGGGATAATAGACATGGAAATATAAAGAGAGGTTAATACTCTTCCCCGTGACCTTCTCAGAGACATCATATTTTCTCAAGCTGACCCCTCATTATGCTGAAAACTGCAAAGAAAAAACCCCACGGTTTCTGTTCCTTTTTTTGTTCACTTCAGAGACTACAGACATCTGCCCTAAGTACATTCTGTTAATAATTATTTTGAATGTATTCTAAAAATCCACATCATTCCCAAAGAGGGGAAAAACACAAAAGAAACCCCAGTTGGTGAGGGAGGACAATGTGCAACATTATAAGCAGAGCTGGAGCTGCCTGCCGTGATTGCCACTCGGAGATAAAAATCATTCCTCACACTTTGAGACAAAAGTAAATGGCAGTTTGCAATGTTAAGAACCCCTGTGGAAATAAGATGAAATGAGACGAGGCTTCCAGACCTGTGAGAAAAATCAATCTGATGGAAAATTGACAAACTTGTTTAACGTGTCGGCACAAGATCCGAGAGTTGACCCGTAGAGGCCTCCACTTAGGCATATCGTGAAGTTACTGTCAGTTCTCTTAATCTGTTCAATTACACAACAGGATCTCAAAGGGGACTTTTTACCAAACATCACTTTAAATTAACTTTTCTCCTTCGTGTTTTAAACTTCCAGTTCTTCCCCCACTCTTTCCAGCAACATGGGTAAATTATTAAAAAGCCTACTTGCCTATCAACGTAAACGCTATAGAAAGATCAGTTTAAAATTTTGATTGGAAAGAGAGAAGGTTTGTGCAGTTAAAAAGAGAAAAATGCTCATCTCATTAGATGTGGCCAAATTGATCTCCACTATAATTTCTCTGAGGCAAAGGTCCATTGTTTTTCTGTTTTGGAGGACGACGAAATGGTAGTAAAAAGCAGCACATCATCATTTTTATTCCATTAGGAACATGAAACTGTGCCCCTTTTCACAGCCACAGGCCACAAAGCAAAATAGAGAAGGGTTTGAAATGGAAGAAATACTACTATACTGAGCTGACCCTAAACATTTCTCTCTTCTGCCTACATCTTTTTTTTCCCTTGAGGAAGTGAAGCAGGAATAGGATAGGAAGGGAAGATGCTAAAGAATCCAAGGGATCAAACAAATTTAACTTTGAAGATAGGTACAGCAGGATTTAAGAGGGAGAGACTGAACTTCAGATGGCCAGAGAAGACAACTTGGGCTTTTTCTTCATTACTTTATTAAATGCAGCTTTGAAACAAAAGATTCATTTTTTCTCTAAATCTGTTATATTTGAAGTCTGAAGTGAAGGACTCTGAAACTGAGCAGAAAGAGCAGCAGGAACGTGGCCTATCAATTAAACTGAAGTGCCAAGACTCATTTAGATTAATAGGTGTTACAGTGCAAGTGCCCAGCAATATTATTTAATCGGTTCATAGTCAGGAAATGCATGAGCAGCAACAGTAACATAGCTTTCTGTTAACCAGCAAACTCATAGAGAATGTCCCAGTAGTCACAGTAGTTTGTATGCTGTTGATTTGGAGTGAGTGTGGGTCATGTGATGGATATTGCTGATGAATTCTTGGTCTTGTTGATTTTGGTGGGATTAGTTTTTCTGCCAGATTCTTTTCTGTTTGTCTGTGTTATAGTTTGTTTTTTTCTATTGAACAGGTCAAAGCTGAGAAGCAACAACTCATTTTAAAATAGTAAGAAATGAAGAATGGAATATCAAGATGACTGATAGTGAATTTTTTGGAAAAAAAAAAAAGAAGTCCATGGAGCATGAACATTGTGCAAGAGATTGCATCTAGGAAGAGGGCAGAAGCAAACAGCTTTTTTTTTTTTGTTCAGAAGGGATTAAGTGATTTTCTACCGTTCTTGTTAGAACAACTTGAAGGAAGAAGACTTACTCCTGTAACCACTTAAAATACAAAAAAGCACCAGATTTAGAAGGTTTCTTGTTAGTTTTGTTAGAAGTAGAAGTATTAATATTGTTGTAGGCTCAACAGCTCTTGACAGAACTAAATACAACCAACTGCTTAAATAGGTAGCGCTTTAAAAAGTTCTCTTTCAATTAATAGTATGTTCTTGGTCTGAAGATTTAAGGTAAAGCTTAACCATGATTTATATTACATACCTACTCTATTACTGTGTCTTGCACTGCTACCAGAGATAGCTTTATTTTAGGAGTGAAAATAATTTCTAAATGTTTTCTCCTGTGTAAGCCATTGTTAAGTCTCATTGGAAACTTGCTAAAAAGTAGTATTAACTCTTTTCTCAATTCCTGAGTGACCTGAGGAAGACCTTGTTGCTCTTTTCAGCACCAAGCACTTTATAAAAGCTATGCTTCTCAAAGAGAAAATGTTATTTATTCTCTCCAGTACCTTTTTCACAAGCTTCAAAAACTCCAGCCTCCTCAGTCTGAGGAAGTTGACAGAACAGTCAAGTCAGACTGAATAGTAGACACCCTTATATTGTGGATTTTTAATGCTCTTAGGTGCTCTGTAGGTCCTCAGCTTAGACTATGTACATTAAGAGGAACAAATTCCAACAAATAGGGGAGTAAGGAGGTAAGTTCCAAGGCGGTGTGAGTATTAAGACTGTAACTGAGGTTAAAGGGGTCCAAATTCATGATATCTCCATTTTGAAGGATTGTCAAATCGTTAGCCCTCAACCCCTCCTTCAACCCTGATCCATTAATCCAAGTGCAGAGGTGGCACATTACTGGCTAGTGATTCCAGCTGCTAGCTCGTGTTTATTACTTACTTAGAAACTACAATAGACACCACAATTTTTAGATATATCCTGTGTGTCTAATGGCATTTTTATTTAAAAGACTAAGGTCAAAGTTTGCTTAAAATCAGAAGGGTAGCATCTCTAGTCTTTTATGGAAGTTTTTGGTGGATCTTAATGCTTTGTGACTTCAGCTACAAAGATTCAGTATTACTGAGTATTAGCACTAATACTAATGCTAGTACAAAAGTTAATGTTGTGTACTTAGTACTTAACACTAAGTATTTTCTAAGCAAAGAGTCAAGAGCAAGGTGTAACTAAAATGCTAAATGTCATTAACACTTAGGTAAGTACACAGATTAATGTAATGACAATAAAGTGTCCTTCATGTTATGTTTTAGCTAACTGATACAAAAAGGTTAAAATAGTAACAATAGCTTTAGAAGTGGGTTTAACTGAGCCTTAAACAATAAAGACTGTGGTTAAAAAAAATACTTTAGGGGTGCCTCTCTGCAAGTCAATAAATTAAAAATGGTTGTTCATAGAATCATAGAATCATAGAATGGTTTGGGTTGGAAGGGACCTCAAAGATCATCTAGTTCCAACACCCCTGCCATGGGCAGGGACACCTTTCCACTAGACCAGGTTGCTCAAAGCCCCATCCAACCTGACCTTGAACACTGCCAGGGAGGGGGCAGCCACAGCTTCTCTGGGTAACCTGTTCCAGTGTCTCACTACCCTCACAGGAAAGAATTGCTTCCTAATATCTAATATAAATCTACCCTCTTTCCGTTTAAAACCATTACCCCTCGTCCTGTCACTACATGCCCTTGTAAACAGTCCCCCTCCAGCTTTTCTGTAGGCCCCCCTTCAGGTACTGGAAGGCTGTTATAAGTTCTCCCCGGAGCTTCTCTTCTTCAGGTTGAACAAACCCAACTCTCTCAGCCTGTCTCCATAGGAGAGGTGCTCCAGCCCTCTGGGCTTCATGGCCCTCCTTGGATTTGATCCAACAGGTCTGTGTCCTTCTTATGTTGGGGGCCCCAGAGCTGGACAAAGTACTCCAGGTGGGGTCTCACGAGAGCGGAGCAGAGGGGGAGAATCACCTCCCTCAACCTGCTGGCCACACTTCTTTAGATGCAGCCCAGGATATGGCTGGCTTTCTGGGCTGCAATCGCACACTACTGGCTCATGTTGAGCTTCTCATCAACTATCACCCCCAAGTCCTTCTCCTCAGGGCTGCTCTCAATCCATTCTCCACCCAGCCTCTATTTGTGCTTGGGATTGCCCTGACCCACATGCAGGACCTTGCACTTGGCCTTGTTGAACTTCATGTGGTTCACATGGGCCCACTTCTCAAGCCTGTCAAGGTCCCTCTGGATGGCATCCCTTCCCTCCAGCGTGTTGACCACACCACACAGCTTGATGTCGTTGGCAAACTTGCTGAGGGCGCACTCAATCCCACTGTCCATGTTGCCGACAAAGATGTTAAACAGGACCAGTCCCAATATCAACCCCTGAGGAACGCCACTCGTCACTGGTGTCCACTTGGACATCGAACCATTGACCACAACTCTTTGAGTGTGACCACTTTGCCAATTCCTTATCCACCAAGTGGTCCATCCGTCAAGTCCACATCTGTCCAATTTAGAGACAAAGATGTCATGCGGGACAGTGTCAAATGCTTTGCACGAGTCCAGGTAGATGACATTAGTTACTCTTCCCTTATCCACCAACACTGTAACCCTGTCACAGAAGGCCACCAAATTTGTCACGCACGATTTGCCCTTAGTGAAGCTGCCAGCAAGTTAGGCTGATTGTTTTGCAGACATCCTAAAAGGAAATAAAATCTACATATCACTTGTTTCTTATTTATTTTAGTAAAAATACTTGTGCTTTCTGGCAGGGGAAAAGAATCATCCCTTTATTAGATGTCATCAAACAAGGGGAGGGAAGGACGGATGTACATGCAGCGAGGAAGTCCTTATTTTTGCTTTTATTGATGCAGGCTTGACTTACAAAGAGAAAGAGCAAGAGAGAAATGTCTATGGCCCTTATCATAATAGTATATGGGCATCTTCTGTTAAATTTCCTAAATGCCTCAAGGACTTAGTCACCTAAGTCACATAGAGGCTTTTGAAATTCTTGCCCTTTGTTTAATACCAGTAGTAATCTGTGATTCTTGTCTGTTACACTCCAATGATGCAAAGAGCTACCATTTACGGTCATTTGCTGTCTCTAGAGGGTTTTTTGTTTTCTAATTCATGTATATCTCTTATCCCTACATGTTCACATGGCAGAAATACACCGTTGTCCTCCCCCAGGTATACTGGAAAACTTCATAGACTAGAAACAAGCAGATGGACTGATCTTACCTATGGAGAATTTGCCTTCCTTTAATGTTGCCCTTGCCACTTCCCAAACATACTCTGTCATGTTGGCAAAGATCCTACACAAGGCATCTTTGTTTCTGCCAAGTACCACATCTTATCCTTATGTCATGGTATATTGAATTGTAGAATATTTAAGAAAGTTAGATGGCTTGCTTTGTATTTTTAATGGATTCAGTTATAATATTTCTCTCCAGTTTTCAAGAATACCAACAGAACTTCATTTAAAAAATGATGGATACACATACCCACAAACATACAAAGGTCAGAAAAAAAAAGTTTTTGAGGGCTGGCAATAATTTCAGTATTTAATAGCTGCCTGCATTTGCTGAACTCTACCTCTGCTAAAGAGGTTTCCACCCATGGAAGACTTACCCAAGATCTTTATTTTTCAGAGGCAAATTTGTCACAGGCAAATTTCTTGAGCTTAATTTACTGCACGTCCTTGCAGGAATAGTTCTCAAGCCTTTACAGATGCAAAGTCACACGGAGCTGCCTGGCTATACATGATTTTACATGCCTTGCAGGTAGCTCAGAGATGCAACTGCAAAATCTAGCACTCCTAGACAGCTGGGAGTTTGTGACAGTCCCTGAAGGACTTTGCAATCATAAACCAATGACTGGATTACACTGATCCATAAATGCATTTTTCTCCTATCTCTGGCTAATGCAATACAAATAGTCTTCCTACTGTTAACTGTTTCTGAAGCCACACAGAAGAGACCATAAAGGAAATGGCATATATTCAAACAGAAAGGCCATCAGGTCATTTGCTCTTTATGCTAGTAAAAGACTTCAATACCTGTACTGTTGCAGGAAGCGCCAAGTACAGAAATATTCCTTAATTTAAGTTCTGCTTTCAGAAAATTTTGCTAAAAAAGTATAGATTCATTCAGACCATATAGGGAATCGGTGAGAACTTCTGCTCTAGAGGAGAAAAGCTCAACTCATGAACAAACTGTAGGGATAATGTTACAGGCTTCAGCTTATCAGCCGTTTCCTCCTCTGTAGGAAACCAGGAGCCCTCATGGTGATGCCACGTCCTCATCACTGTGTCAGCCTGCCTTAGTACCTTCGCTGCCTTTGTCTCATCCTGGAGTTACTCTTGCTGGACTGACTGGCAGCCAGGGAGAGAGGCAGGATGGACAGCAGGCCTGCACACCTTACTGGTGTGCCAAAGGTGCAGTGGGGCCCTGGTGCCCAGCCCGGTGAGGGGCTATCCTGTGCCTCTTCTCCACTGCGTGGCTGGGAAAGGGTTGCTGTCCTGCAGTGGAGTGAGAGACCCACTGTGGCAGCAGGCTGATGCTCTGGGGCATGGTGCTGGACAGGACCAGGGTTGTGACTACAGAGAAGCAGCTTCTGATAGATAACCATGATCTGTAAGTAACAGATGAGCCATGAAGGCTATGTCTGTATGAGCAAATCGAACTTGCCCAGGACAGCTCTCTGGTGCTGAGGCTGATAGGTACAGGACAATGCATACCTGTGCTATTAAACCTTCCTGCCCTCGGGAAGCAGTGGATGGATCCAGGGAGCCTAGGGAGATGGCTACTGGTCATCACCAACACCAGACTTGTTTAGGAGAGAGTCAGTAGTCATGGGCCAAGAATGCGGCAGTGACTGCTGGAGTGATCTGACAGCCCAGCAGTGCTCCTGGCACTGCTCATATTACCAGAAGAAATGTAGCCACAGAAACTAATGTCATGTGCTGAAATATACACAGTGCCTACCTAGTCAAGGGCTACCGTCAGACTGAAGCCATACCTCCTGGTTTTCAGACCTGTTTTATACTCCATCTTAGCCTTACCACCTTATCTTAACCACCTTACCACCTTAACCTTACCACGTTTTAAAATACATTGGTCTGAACGCTCTGTAGTTTCACTAGGCTGTCACAATTTCTATTGCTTCAAAGATATTGTATTAGTCTTTATTTGTTGCTGGGCCCCTATTTTCTCTAATAAAAAGAGAGTAAAATTTGAAAACTTGTAATAAACAAAAACTTCCCTTCTTCTTCTCTTGGGAAGATCATGAAGGCATTTGGACTTTGGAATGCTCTTCACACTTCTCCAGAGTCATTAAAAAGTAATTTTTCTTTAGCTGCAACCTTTTTGTTTGCCATTAAAGATTGCCAGGTGCATCTACTTCCTAATCAGAAATATTCCTTTGTAGCAAGTTTCTCTTCAAGAAATATTTTTTTCTATTTTCTTGCTTGCTCATTCACCTCAGTATTTGAGCATTTTCACAGCATTGAGCAAGGTGATGAACATTCACTACATTTGTTTCTCATCTGTCTCCAAGGAAAGAACGATATGAAGCATTTTGTTTTGTATATAAATATTACTTTGCTGCCTATTTTATTGAAAACAGAAGACTCATCCCTTAAAATAGAGAATTTTTTAGTTTATAGTGGTTCAGAGACCATGTCTCACACAACATGCTTTACTGTGGTCCAGAGAGGTGACCACAGACTGAAACAACAGCATGAAGACAACTTTTCAGTCCATCAAAGTTAAGGACTGAGATGTTGATCTTGATTCAAGGATAATACAGAGCAAGGCACCTGGGACAAGTTAACTGTGCTCACTGGGAGTTACTGTTGCTAAGAAATTTCTTGCAGCTTTCTCTAACAGTTGGTATTTTGAAAACACCAAAGGCTGTACCTTTTGCCATAGGGTACATGATGAAAGCATGAGATTATAAAATTTTCAGTTCAGAAGTCTTTATAACTTCATAGCAGCTGGAAATGCCCAAAAACCCTGGCTGCAAAATTTTTTATTTTAAGACTTCTGAAGCTTATTTATACACAAACACTTTTCACAAGCTACATATAGAGAGACCTGCCTGAACACGGAAGTGGAGAGATAAGCTTGCTGTTATAGTTGCTTCTTTTCCCAGAAATAAATTTGAAACATAATCTCATTAGTAAAACTATATAAAGCTGGAACGCTTGGATTTACCTTACATAATCCTGACAGCCTTTACAAAAAAAACCCCAACAACCCAAAACCTAAATAAAAAAATTTTGTCCTGAGTTTCTTTTTAACAACTGTGGAGATGCAGCTGTTACACAGACCTTTCAGTGCTACCTTATTCCAGCTTGTGAAAGTGTCTCCCGTCATGCAACCACAGCTGTGGCAGTGAGACAGCCTATTTATTCATGTGAATCTGAGCCTAATGCAGATCCAAGGAACAGCTGAACTATTTGACTATTCTTCAGCAACACAGACCGTCTACAGTGATTGCATCTGTGGACAATAAGTGCAAGGAGCCAAGCACAGGAGGTAAGGTATCTCAAATCCTTTAGTGCCCTCAGTTATGTGTAATATATGACTTGGAAATATAAGAAAACATAAAACAATGAGCTGTCTGCTAAAAGCAGGACAGACATTCTTGGTATGAACCGTGTTTAATGAACAGCCAGTGAATTCTTGTAATTAACTTCAATACTGTCCCGATTTTCTATTCTTCTTTCTGTACCAAAAGGAGAAACAGCCCATTTCATTTGTATGAGAAGTTAGGATGAGATATTTCATGCTGTAATATGAAATGTCGGGGTTCTCTGATTTAACTCCTGTGTAACATCTCATCCATGTGATGGGTCTGTTTCCTTAGTCACTTTGTCGTTAGGTCCCCTTTTTGATCTGCAGCATTGCAGCAGCAGATCAAGCAAAGCAAAAGTGCTGAAGAATAGGATTTTATGTTATGTTTTTAACTTCCTGAAAGATCATGAGCTAAGAACGTCAGAGAAACACAATAGCAAATGAATTGTTTCATTTGTTTGAAGTGTGGATATTTGACACGTGTAAGTTTCTTACCCTGAGGTTATTGATGCCTGTATTTTTGTTGAAGGTATTTAGTGGAGGCAGTCAGTTTGGCCAAAGTTTCTTGGCTGTAGAATAAACAACTCAGAAGTGAAATTTCAGAAATTCTTCTCATTACCTAATCATCCTGATCTGTAGTTTTTCGAAACAGTATTTTATTTTATTCTTTCTTGAATTTAGCCCTGCAAGCATGAGACAGATAAAATACATTATAGATATCTAAAAAAAAAACCCCTAATTTTTTAATCTTTATTTTATTACATGGAATTAGAGTATTTTCATTTCCTTTGGACTTGACGTCCAGCATTAAATATTTTCTGCGTTTCTCTCCCTCTCTCAAAAAAAAAAAAGGAAAAGAAATTGTGTGCAGTTTTCTGATCAATAAGGAGCTGTCTGTAAAGCTCAATGTTTTGCTCTGCATACACTCACTTGTCAGTTCAATGCTACTTCCAAGGGTGAGACTGACTAGAAGCAGAGAAAAGATGATATAGGAGCTCACGAACAGTTGAAGCATAAGAGATTACGGGGATTTGGGAGCTTAAATAAATATTTACCAGTAAGTCCTTAGCGTAATTTTGATAGACTTTTGCAGTTAAATGTCTATTTCTTTTCCTCAGCAGAACTACAGACAATTTAACAAGTGGAGCTGTTTATAATGTACCAAGCAAAACTAGGAAACCACCACGCCATTCAACCAAATAAAGGTTCTGTTGCTAACCTGAAAGCATGCCTCAGGTTTTTTAGCTTGCAAACCTGATCCAAGATTTGGGCAAACACAAGCTCTTTCCAATTCCTCTCCTCCAATCTGAAAACCAATTAAACACAGCATTTTCACATATTTCTCAATGAAAAAAAATGTATGTCTTGTGATCAATGTGTCTACACAAACTGAAAAAAAGAGGAAAATCGTACTTGAACCTTCCACACCTTATCAAAAAAATTTTCAAAACCAGAAAGCCTATTTTAAACTACTTGTATCATACTCTGTAGTCTCAAGATGAAGTACAATACTGGTAATTTCAGACATACTTTTGTACAAAGAAATTATGTTACCAACAGGTATGTGGTACCAATAGCTAATGCTACTTTTCCTCGTCATATGACTCAAATGTAGTTTTAAGGGTCAGCAGACTTTTATAACCCATGAAACTGAAGCAAAAAAAAGAAGTACATGTTCGTAAATGCCTACATTTATTATAATCTTATGTAACACTATCATATATGGGAACTGCCACATGAATTCATCAACTCAACATTTTTATTTAAGTCAGCCATAATATGCTTATTCTGTGTGTCCCTACATGATACCCACAGGAGAAAAGACAAAGAAATTAGAAGTATAAAAAAGGCAGGGTAAGAAGAGGGAAGGGAGAAAAAAAGTCTTCAGTCATTGAATATATTTCCTACAGGTTTTCCAAAAAAAAAACCAAACCAAACCCAAACAACAAAAACAAGAAGTCACAAAAAAATCACCATTATTCTGGTTTTGCTGGGACAAAATCGTAGAATCAATTTTCTGTTCAGAAAAGCTGCACTATTGAGAAGACTGTAGCACCCCATACGATGGGAACTAAGTTGATAAGACACTTTTAGTTCATGGCCAGCCATGGTATGCAGGTTTTCATGGTGATCAAGGCCTTCAGCAGTTTCAGGTTAGCCAGATGCTTAAGCCAGAAGGAGCGAAAGCCAGGGCATCTGACCCAGGCTGGCCAACAGGTGTATGCCACACCATACACCTGGTCTTACACTTCGGGTGCTGGGTCTTACACTTCGGCCATAACAACCCCATGCAGCTCTACAGGCTCGGGGAAGAGTGATTAGAAAGTGGCCCGGCGGAAAGAGACCTGGGGGTGCTGATCGACAGCCGGCTAAACATGAGCCAGCAGTGTGCCCAGGTGGCCAAGAAGGCCAATGGCATTCTGGCCTCTCTTAGGAATAGTGTAGCCAGCCGGTCTAGGCAAGCGATCGTCCCTCTGTACTCGGCACTGGTGAGGCCACATCTTGAGTACTGTGTTCAGTTCTGGGCCCCGCACTTCAAGAAAGATGTTGAGGTGTTGGAGTGAGTCCAGAGGAGGGCGACCAAGCTGGTGAAGGGTCTGGAGGGTCTGTCCTACGAGGAACGGCTGAGGGAGCTGGGGTTGTTTAGCCTGGAGAAGAGGAGGCTCAGAGGTGACCTTATTGCAGTCTACAACTACCTGGGGTGAAATCGGTGTACTCAGCTCGCTCCCTGAAATGCCTGTACACCAATGCACGCAGCATGGGGAATAAGCAGGAGGAGTTGGAAATCCGTGTTCGGTCGGGGGGCTATGATCTAGTGGCAATCACAGAGACTTGGTGGGACGCCTCGCATGACTGGAATGTGGTTGTGGATGGCTATGTCCTGTTCAGGAAAGACAGGCCAGTAAGGTGGGGTGGTGGAGTTGCTCTTTATGTGAGTAAGCAGCTAGAATGTATTGATTTCTATCCAGGGGCGGATCAGGAGCGAGTTGAGAGTTTGTGGGTGCGAATTAAGGGGCAGGCTGGCAGGGGTGATACTGCTGTGGGTGTCTATTACAGGCCACCGGATCAGGATGAGGAGGGTGATGAGGCCTTCTACAGGCAGCTGAGAGCAGTCTCGCAATTACAGGGTCTGGTTGTCGTGGGGGATTTCAACTACCCTGATATTTGCTGGGAGGCCTACTCAGCCAGCCATCCCCAGTCCAGGAGGTTCCTCCAGTGCATTGATGATAACTTTCTGATGCAAATGGTGGATGAGCCAACTAGGAGAGGAGCGCTGCTGGATCTTATCCTTACTAACAAGGAGGGTCTGGTTGAAGAGGTGAAGGTTGAGGACAGCCTTGGTTGTAGCGACCATGAGATGGTAGAGTTCAGGATGTCATGTGGCAGGAACAGAATAGCTAGCAGAATCACAACCCTGGACTTCAGGAGGGCCAACTTTGGCCTTTTCAAGCAATTGCTAGGGGAAATCCCATGGGACAGGGTACTAGAAGGTAAGGGGGCCCAACATAGTTGGTTAGCATTCAAGGACTGCTTCTTCCGAGCTCAAGATCAGAGCATTCCAGCAGGCAGGAAGTCAAGGAAGGGTAGCAGGAGACCTGCATGGTTAAACAGGGAACTGCTGGGCAAACTCAAGTGGAAGAAGAGGGTGTACAGATCATGGAAGGAGGGGCTGGCCACTTGGGAGGAATATAAGTCTGTTGTCAGAGGATGTAGGGAGGCAACTAGGAAAGTTAAGGCCTCCTTGGAATTAAACCTTGCAAGAGAGGTCAAGGACAACAGAAAGGGCTTCTTCAAATACATTGCAGGTAAAACCAACACTAGAGGCAATGTAGGCCCACTGATGAATGAGGTGGGGGCCCTGGAGACAGAGGATAAAAAGAAGGCGGAGTTACTGAATGCCTTCTTTGCCTCTGTCTATACTGTTGGAGGCTGTCCTGAGGAGCCCCGGACCCCTGCGGCCTCAGAAGAAGTCAGGATAGAGGAGGAATCTGTCTTGGTGGATGAGGGCTGGGTCAGGGACCAATTAAGCAATCTGGACATCCATAAATCCATGGGCCTTGATGGGATGCACCCGCGGGTGCTGAAGGAGCTGGCGGAAGTCATTGCTAGGCCACTCTCCATCATCTTTGCTAAGTCGTGGGCAACGGGGGAGGTGCCTGAGGACTGGAGGAAAGCGAATGTCACTCCAGTCTTCAAAAAGGTCAAGAAGGAGGACCCGGGTAACTATAGACCGGTCAGCCTCACCTCCATCCCCGGAAAGGTGACGGAACAACTTGTCCTTGGTGCTGTCTCTAGGCACATCAAGGATAGGGGGATCATTAGGGGCACTCAGCATGGCTTCACCAAGGGGAAGTCATGCTTAACCAACTTGATAGCCTTTTATGAGGACGTAACCCGGTGGATAGATGATGGTAAAGCTGTGGATGTGGTCTATCTCGATTTCAGTAAAGCGTTTGACACGGTCTCCCACAGCATCCTCGCAGCTAAACTGAGGAAGCGTGGTCTGCATGATCGGGTAGTGAGGTGGATTGTGAACTGGCTGAAGGAAAGAAGTCAGAGAGTGGTGGTCAATGGGACTGAGTCCAGTTGGAGGTCTGTGTCTAGCGGAGTCCCGCAAGGATCGGTTCTGGGATCAGTACTATTCAATATATTCATTAATGACTTGGATGAGGGAATAGAGTGCACTGTCAGCAAGTTCGCTGATGACACAAAACTGGGAGGAGTGGCTGACACACCGGAAGGCTGCGCAGCCATTCAGAGAGACCTGGACAGGCTGGAGAGTTGGGCGGGGAGAAATTTAATGAAATATAACAAGGGCAAGTGTAGAGTCCTGCATCTGGGCAAGAACAACCCCACGTATGAGTACAAGTTGGGGACAGACCTGTTGGAGAGCAGCGTAGGGGAAAGGGACCTGGGGGTCCTAGTGGACAGCAGGATGACCATGAGCCAGCAGTGAGCCCTTGTGGCCAAGAAGGCCAATGGCATCCTGGGGTGTATTAGAAGGGGTGTGGTTAGCAGGTCAAGAGAGGTTCTCCTCCCCCTCTACTCTGCCCTGCTGAGGCCACATCTGGAATATTGTGTCCAGTTCTGGGCCCCTCAGTTCAAGAAGGACAGGGAACTGCTAGAGAGAGTCCAGCGCAGAGCCACGAAGATGATTAAGGGAGTGGAACATCTCCTTTATGAGGAGAGGCTGAGGGAGCTGGGTCTCTTTAGCTTGGAGAAGAGGAGACTGAGGGCTGACCTCATTAATGTTTATAAATATGTAAAGGGCAAGTGTCATGAGGATGGAGCCAGGCTCTTCTCAGTGACATCCCTCGACACGACAAGGGGCAATGGGTGCAAGTTGGAACACAGGAGGTTCCACATAAATATGAGGAAAAACTTCTTTACGGTGAGGGTGACTGAACACTGGAACAGGCTGCCCAGAGAGGTTGTGGAGTCTCCTTCTCTGGAGACATTCAAAACCCGCCTGGACGCGTTCCTGTGTGATATGGTCTAGGCAATCCTGCTCCGGCAGGGGGATTGGACTAGATGATCTTTCGAGGTCCCTTCCAATCCCTAACATTCTGTGATTCTGTAGTGAAGTGGGAGTTGGCCTCTTCTCCCGGGCAACTAGCGATAGGACAAGAGGACATAGCCTCAAGCTTTGCCAGGGGAGGTTCAGGTTGGACATTAGGAAGAATTTCTTTTCAGAAGGGGTTATTTGACATTGGAATGGGCTGCCCAGGGAGGTGGTGGAGTCACCATCTCTGGATGTGTTTAAGAAAAGACTGGCACTTAGTGCCATGGTCTAGTTGACAGGGTGGTGTCAGGGCAACGGTTGGACTCGATGATCCCTGAGGTCTCTTCCAACCTGGTTGATTCTGTGATTCTGTGATTCTGTGTGATAAACGTCATGCTCACTATAAATTGGGAAGTTTGCTGAGGACAGGGGTCGTCCCCAATGGTTGCCGTCCCTGGAGGGGCTCACCCATCATTCTGCTCCCAAGGCCTGCTCTCCTGTTTGTTGTGACTGTTGTGTGGTGTCTGACATCCAGTATTCATTGGGCTGAGTATAACTCTTGTGTACTTAGTATTAATATTAGTTTTGTGTTTTACATTAAATCTGTTTCCATTTCAACCTATGGATCTCCTTTACTTTTCCTGATGCCCTTTCTGAGCTGGGAAGGGGTGACTGGGTGATAGAGCAGCTCGCTGTAGTTTAGGACCCGGACACAGGCTAAACAGAGACAACCAAGTACCCACCCTGTTCAGACTGGTGAAATACAACTAATCCCTCCAGGCTTTATCTGTTTTTAAGTTGTGCCAATCTATGGGAGACTGCATGCTCAAGCCTGGAGCATCCCCAGGTGTCTGTGGTTTGAAATAACTATTTGATAACTGTGCTTCTAAATTTACCAGAACTCCAAATATCATCTCAGTCACCTATACTGCCAATATAGCAGGTCACTCATGGAGAGGGCTGGGAGAAAACCAACTACATCAATTTAAGTGATTTTATTTTAATGGACTCTTTAAATGGATCTGCTTTAAAGTAACTCTCCATTAACACGGAGTTTCATAAATGAGCAGCATAAACCCTCACCTAATTTAGAGTATAAATCTGAATATTTACAAGATCAGACATCGTCACAGTCTTTTTACGTACGCTTTTACAATTGTTATTTTGCAATGACTTCTTTTATTAGGAAGGATTTCTTCACCGAGAATCAATGGAACAGGCTTCCTAGAGAGGTGGTCGATGCCCCAAGTGTAACAGTGTTCAAGAAGCATTTGGTCAATGCCCTTCATAATGTGCTTTAACTTTTGGTCAGCCCTGAACTGGTCAGGCAGTTGGACCAGATGATCATTATAGGTCCTTTCCAACTGAAATATTCTATTGTATCCTATCCTAATTCTTTGTAAGATGTAGGAGTCCTTTTCCTTTTCTTGTTCAAGATCATACCATCTGAAGAAGGCTCTGTCAGTCTCTTAAAAAGCTTGCTTTGTGCCTCTGTTACGTTTTCATGTAACCTTTGTGTATGTGACCTGCTGCCTTTCTTGGTTTTGTTTGTCAAGCATCAGCAAGGGTATATTTA
The DNA here is from genome assembly GCF_013368605.1 of Nyctibius grandis. NCBI lineage: Eukaryota > Metazoa > Chordata > Aves > Nyctibiiformes > Nyctibiidae > Nyctibius > Nyctibius grandis. The sequence goes on along the minus strand of NC_090695.1, from coordinate 57,129,510 downwards.
TGTCTTGAGAATCTAGATGGACATCAGTGCGCTCACATGGAAGCCAGCTGAGAGCCTGAAAAAATTAACTTTTGGTTAATTACTCTTACTAGGGCTATATTGTCATTCAAAAGAGACTACAACTTGTTTTACCAAATACTGTTTTTGAAAACCCAGCTAGATAGATCAGTAAGTTTAATAGTTCTAGGAAACTATCATGGATAGCTCAAACTCTTGCAGGACCTACGGGGGAAGAAACGTTTTCTGTGAGTGAACCCCGTGGGGTTCTGTGGCCATGGCTGAGTTTTGAAGGTTACGTGGAATCAGTTGCTGTAGTAGTAGAACAGAAGACCTCTGGGCAATGGCTGTGAGAATGCTGAATGTCACCCCCACTAGCCACCTTTAGCCATCCTAGGACCAGTTTATCCTTATCTATGGTATTTTTCAAAGAAATTCCCTTAGTCCATGCTCAAAGATGACTAGAAGCTGCCCAGTACTACACAGAACACTTGCTGAGAAGGGGGGTATACCAGCTTGGATTTGGCAATTCACTAAACTTTCCACTAATGTGGGAGCCTGGGCAAAGTGAACTTGAATCTGCATGCAAAACACCACTGTAGCCATTTCCCCTGCTGGGACACATTGTGTGAGGACACTCCCCTCCACACTGCTGTTAAGTGGTGAGAGATGGGTAAAGTGACCAAAGAGAACCAATTGATTGGCATTAAAATAGAATTATACCTGTATTTAGAAGAGTGAAAGATTGAAAATATCTGTCTTTTTTCTACATACACCTACTGTTTAGTTAAGAAAGCACTTAGAGCTTGCCTTAGCCTCCTCTTCTGTAGGTGGAACAAGCCCAGCTCCTCTGGCCTAGAAATGTCTCTGATAAGGCAAATGCTGAGCCACAGGTTACCTACTTTAATGGCAGGTTCCCACAAAGATCTTGAAGGAACAAAGACATTCTGTCGGTAAAGTAGGCCTGCTGGAGCCTAGGAAATCCAGCATGCTAAGATGTCTGGGAGTTTTTGAATCCACTGTAAGTTTGAGTAAGAGAAAACAGAGTAATTTTTTTTTTTTTTACAAAAGGCAATAGCTTTTCTTTTTCCCCTAAATGGTATTTCCCCTAAATGACATTTAAAAAATTAAAAAGTGTGCAACATTGTTATTTCTTCCTATAACACTACTTAGGAAACATTGATTTTTTACAAGGAAATTAAAGAGCTATATGTGGCGACACTGCAGTTAGAAGAATATATTTCTGTCTAGAATTCCTATACCACAGAAACTTCCACATTACATAAATGCCAAGATCCATGGAACATAATTAGCCACACTGAGATCTATAAAGATTAATATGTTCAGAAAAATAAGAGAGAGATGCCAATAAAAAGCAAAACTACTGAAAGTGACTTAATGGCAGAAGTGAAAAGAGCAACTTTTGGACCAAAAGACCAACTAGATCCATAATATATTAAAAAACTTACAGAGTATTATGGATTGAAAAAGATCTCTGAGTATTATGGATTGAAAAAGATCTCTGAAGGTCATCTGGTCAAACTCTGTCACTCACAACAGGGTCAGATTGGATCAGTTTGCTCAGGACCATGCACAGAAGAGTTCTGCATATTCAAGGATGGAGATTGCAGTCTTTCTGTTAGCATAGACTCAGTACAGTTAGCACAGATAAACAGAAGACACAGCACCTTTCTTCGTTCTTTTATTACAACCAATTGCAAGATCAAAGGTTTCACGAAAAAATAGAAACTTACAAATTGTGTGAATAGTTTTAATGCACTCATAAAAAGACATTAAATGAAAAATGACTAAGATCCTGTACTATATCTGCAATACAATCCATCGGCTTTTTTCTGAAAATATTGTTGCCATTTTGGAGTAAATAAAAAGCCTAGCATTACACATGTTCACATGTATTTACCACTTACTTAAAGCAAAAACTTTACCATATATTTTTTCCAGAGAAATTAGTTCATCCCCATTTTGAAAAGTCTAATAAGAAAACATTCAACACCCTCACTGGAATTACGTGAGCTGATGTTTCTGTTGTAAAAAAGTATGCTATGGAAATTAACAAACAGTTTTACAGAGAGTTATACAGCCATACTAAACAAGCTTCTAGGTTATGCTGCATTAGACCACCTGGATTAGCAAAACATTTTGACAATAATGGCAACTCTTCAGCTGAAGCTTAAGCATTTCATACTTTGGATTAAAATGCTGTAACCTTTGAAAAACAAATATCCAGTGTTACACAGCTGAAAACATTCTTAACAAAATGGTAATACACTAAAGGTTAATGCAACTTCAGATTGAAGCTGCAATGTCTGTATTTTCACTATCCCCATGTCAAATTTAACTCCTTAGAATGCAATGTGACACACAGAAAACTAATCTTTTAATGTATTTACTCTGGGTATTTTCTTGCATACACTGTATTATGAAGTATCTGATCCTACAAAATGATACCCACAATGGGACTCATATTTAGATGGCCTTCTCAAGGTAAGTACTCTTTGCATTGTAAGATCTGTTGTAAAACAAAAACCACACAGGAAATTAGAGGAATCCTGTTATTGGCTTATACCCATTCATCTGAATTTCCCAATTCAGCAACATAACAGCATAGTCAGAGGAGACAAGTTCACTTAAAAAGAAAAAAAGTAATTTTTTCAATCAGATACTTAAATATTGTCTGTTTACTTATTTCTGATGGTGTATTCAATTACTGTTTGACTTCATTAAGTGGGAGCTGGTTATCAGTGTTACGTTAAGCACCGTTAACTCAATTATAAAGATAGCAAGGTGGAAAGATCTGGAAATCTCTACAGCATCTCCTATTTTAAACAAAACAAAATGAAAGAAGATATCAATTCTGTTGAGTGATAGGAAGAAAAAGAAGTAAGATTGTCCATTAAATATCCATTCTGTCATTATCATCATTTACTAAGATTTCTGTTCAAAATAATGCTTTGTATAATTATAAAAATGTTTATAAGAAAATCACAATTCTTTGTAGATTTTCTTATTACTGTGCATCTTCAGACTCCGGGGGTAGTTTTAGTAAATAATAAGCATCGAGTTTAGCTCCCAATTTCAACACAAGCCTCTGTTGATCAACTGCACTGGTACTAGCACTGATTTACCATTTACAAATCAAAGGAAACACACATGACCAAGGCAAAATAAAGTAAACAGAGGAAAACAAGCTTAACATCTATAACTCAAACTATCCCGAGAACTAGTAGGAATCCACTTCAAGAAATCTGCCAAAGGCTTTTATATCTTATATGCAAACAAAAATACGATGCATTTCTAAACTTTTGCTTCAATATTAGTACTTAGTTGTACAGTACATTAAAGTCAGTGTACAGCTTTTGCCATTTTACTGTAACCTCTGTAAACTCACAATTATATTGCATCATATGAAAGGTTGTGAACCCTCTCTAATCCCCATTATATCTACTGAATGCAGCAGAGTGGAACTGTCATGTTGGTATAGAAGGTTAAGAGGCAGTAGACATATTGGGCGTCCAGCCCATTTGATAAGCCCGTTCCAATGTCCTCTTGCAATCCTGTAGTACAGTACTGAAGGTTATATGTGGATACTGCTGCACTAGCTGCTCCACTGTGGCTTCATTGACCTGCAATCGAAGAAAAGAATCTGTGATGTGCAAAAAGTGAATAAAAAGGGCAACATTATGCAAGCTAAATGAATGATTGAACTTTGGATTCCTGGGAGGACTTGCAGGATTGGGCTCTTCACTGATACTATAGGTTTGGGTGCATTTATCACAAAACAAATGTACAGAATGTAATGTTCTGTTACAAGAAAAAAAAACACACCTTGATTTCATTGTAAAGGGAGAAGTTTTATATAACATTCTAGCAAATACTATTTGATCACTTGTGACTGAAAGCAAACAGGAAAGACAAATGGTCTCCATTTGAAAACAGCTTTGTTTAGAAAACGGCAACAATGTTTAACAATCTATTAAACTATTTTCATTCCATGCTTGACTATGCTGGCCACTCACAGAGCCCCAAACCTAATTATTCAACGAAAACCCATCCTGTTTAACAAAGTGCTGCCCAGAGTACCAGATTTCTATCTTTAAACAGAAGCATACTCAAACTCACTCCAGCAGACATAGGTTTGAAATGTAAGATTTTCTTGGCTTTGGAAAATGAAAATTGATTAAATCTATTAATTAATTTATGGCATAGTTATGATACTTTTACACATACTAAGTAGTAACTTCACAATTAACCTTACTGAAACGAACTTGCACTGTATAGTAACTATCAATGTGGTTGCAATGAAAAGTAAGAGATAACATGACTACACATAGGGAAAAGAATGCAAACTATTCTATATTGTAGCTAGATCAATTTACCAATTTACCAATTACAAATACAGGTCAACTTTTCCAAAGGTTAAAAGTCCTGCATACACCACTGGTAGAAGTTTTTAATTTAGCCTTTTGGTGTGAGGCTAACAAAGCACAAAGGGTTTTGTACAGAAATGGTGGGATCGATAATTAAAACATACAAGCATGTCAGGTCTGGGATGTCCCTCCTAAATCTTAGACATCAAAGGTAGCACCTTTATTCTTGATTAGACAAGCCAATCAGACAAGCCTAGCTAAACCTAACACTTTTACAATTGCAGCGCTGTGAGGGGATTAATTTGTCAATTATTTTTAAGCTGATTGCAGTTCATATCACAGAAGTAGACAGCTTTTTTCAGCCTTTAGATAAATAAAAGATTAACCTAAGAACCATAACTTGTAGGTAGCTCTCTTTGAAATCTTTGCAGAACACGGGCATTTTAAAATGCATCGATACTACATTTAAATACTGAACCACCTAGATCAGTAGGATGTACAACTGATATAGTTTGCTTTTTTCCCCGTGGTATTACATATTCAAGGCCAAAAGTAAAATAACTAGACTAAAATTTTTACTACCATTACAAAGATCCATCTTGGGAATAGTATTTTAAAGCACAGTGACCACGGTATCTAATAATATTTTTGTCCTTAAAAGATAACAAGGAGCGCATCCTTCTGAACAGTGATTGCACCCAATGACAAGGATAAATGAAAGGTTTAATATCCAGTTCTTCTACTTCGATAATAGAAACACTCAATCTTCATTGGAAGTTTCATCTAGCTGAGACTGACTTGGATAGAAAACTGGTTTAACTTCACTTCATAGCACAAACTGTACTCTTTTGGCAAATTACTACATTACAGTAACATCTTCCAGTGCTGAAAAACAAGTGACTTTCAATAAATCAAAATGGAATCAGAGATAGCACAAGTCGTCCAAAACATTTGATATTTATAGCTGAATACATACTTTCAAACTGTCAGCAACACTTCATTGGAATGTTGCTTGGAAGGGAAGAATCCCCTAAAGTAGCACTATTAGCTACTTTTTGCCTATTCAAAAATAGTCAAAAGGCTCTTTTCTTTAAATTTGTGGTGCAGAGAGCCATGGCAGAATCCATCATACCACCAGAAACTTCTCTTAATGGTTAACTCAGCCACAACGAAAATGCTTACCACAGACAGCTGCTCATTCTGCTCTTTCTTAATGGGGAACTTAAAGAAGAGATATTGTTCATCTACTAGTTATCTGCAAATATTACTAGTAGATAGAGGTTATTATGATTTGACACATACCTGTTGGGCTTTATTTGTTAGAACAGCATGGATGTTATGGCTTCAGAGCCAATATCATAAGCAGATTTTCTGTTACAGGAAACCAATAATAAGGCAAATTTGTTACAAAGATGATGTTCAAACACAGGAAGACAGGTAATGATCTCCATGTCCTGATGTCTTTGACTGAAGACTGAACAAACTTACAGAAGCTACAGCCTAGCAAGATATAAGCTAACGTATTTACTACAAGGCTAACTTAAGCAAAATAGCATGGCCCATGATACTCAGAAAGACAGATGATGTTACAAGGGTATCTTTTAGTCTTAAAATCTATGAAGACATCTATGGTAAACATCTAGCACCAGCCATTTGACCTAAGTTTTTTCTGCTACAATTATTACTGGAGAAAATAATATTTAAAACAATTGTTACTATTACTACTTTACTAAAGAGAAGAAGGAAACTTTTGGTATTGAGTGACAAATACAATTACAAAATAAACATGAGCATGCAGAAGGCAGGTAAAACCATTGCAGAAGTGACACTGACAAAATCAGCTATTTTATGACCAAAACCTGAATAGTAGAAGGTTTTCTGCCTTTTTTCTAGAGTATTAAATGAACATTTTAAATTATTAGTTTGATCCTAGACAATGACTTGAGTGGTATTAAAGAGCAAAGTAATGACAAATCCTACCTACACATTTTGAACTGTAACAGTTACAGAAAGAAATTACTTTGAGTTTAAAAAATTGAGTTCACTCTCATGATAGAGGAAAAAATTATCCTACTAAGCTTCACTATGAATAATATATATATATGTAATTTTTAGTTAAGTGTAAATATTTTTAATCCTAAGAAAGTAACAGCAAATAATTAAAAATTATGCTGGACATAATAACTTCAATGTAAGATTACACAACAGAAAGAGGGAGAAAAAAGATCCTATTTGGCAGTGGGTCAACCTACATGGATCCCAGGATGAGAAACAAATGTGGACAGTTAAGCCACAAATGATCCTCTATCAGAAGATTTTGAAAGATTTTGTTTTACCACGAGAAAAGTCAGGTCAAACACTAAAACAGTGCAAGACTTTTAGTATTTTAAACCTTCATAGTATTGGACTAAAACTGCACTATCTAAAAGGTAGGAAAATAGAGAAATCAAAATTTTGTTCTTTGTTAATGAATGAGATAAATAATATCTAAGTCAACTCCCTTAGTATCCTTGTCATCAATTTCCCTAATGGTAGGATTAAGATGAAAAGAAGTTTTATGCCTAACCATTAGAACAAAGGCTTCTGTCTCTTCGTTAAGATGCAGTCTGGCTCGCAATAAAACAAAAGTGCTTAATGCCATTCCCAAAATAAATTCATTACACAAACAGAGCAATTTTCACTTCTGAGCTTGAACAGTCTTGTTCAATGAATGAAAACTAAAAAATCTTCACATCTTAACGTGCTTTAAAATGTTATATTGTTCTTTCACAGAACTTTCATTAATCTTCATCTTTCGAGTTGTCAAGAGGAAGACTACTGTGTGAAGATAAACTAGTTAGATTATCTAATACATAATCATTCATTTGAATTTGGATAGCCCTTCCATTATGTTTATCACATAATGAAAGAATGCAGTCTTTACCATTAAGAGTCAAAGTAATAGGTTTGTGTGAATCCTGGTCATCAAGCAGAAAAAAGAAAACAACAGATTGGTTTGAAACTTACTTTTTCTTGCTGAAATAAAAATTTATTCCAGGCCAAAAAATAGATTAAAAAAAACAAAGGACAAGATGGGTTACAGAAACTGTCAAGACCAAGTGATATAATCTCCTTTTAACTCAATTAGAGCAGTTACCTAGAAGTTACAATTTTGAATCCTTTTTGCTTAAAGACATCTGAAAACATATCGCCTGTTTCCCAGGAGAGTATACTTGACTTTGTGACCAATGCTATCTTGGGTAGGACCTCCTTCATTTCCTCTGATGATGATAGTGTGGTCGTGCAGAGAGTATTTAAATATTGTCTGCACTAGAGAAAAAGAATACTTATGTGATAATTAGGAATTAATCTGGGAAAGAAGAACACGAATAACATTCTAGTCCATGTGAAGTGGAAGAACATTCACAAAAGGGTTTTGGGAGTGCTCCTTTGGAGGACTCTAATCTCACTCTGCTAGGTATACACATAATATGGGTGAAATATTGAGAAAACTGGGAAATCAGTGTTTAAAACTCGTTCTCTCCTTTAGGTAAAATGATCTACCTACAACAGAAAGGTTCAAAAACCCCTGCAATCTGTATATATTTTTCCCAGAAGAAACTAACTGGCATTTATGAGCTGATTTTTCAGGTTCAGGATAAACTGAAACTACAGTTTTCAATTAATAAGCTACTCACAGAAAAATATTCTCTCAGATTTTTTATATGGTATGCTAAACTTACTCATCTGGTCTGACTGCCAGTATTTACTGATTCGGTATGCCACTTACATATGCCACGGACCACCATGAGTAATTTCTTTTATGCCATCTTCCACAAGTTCTCATGGAAAATTCAAACTGAAAGCATAAATAGTTACCAGATAATTTTTAGGTTTTGCTTTTAAATATGCCATGCCATTTGACAGAATTCTAGTAATAATTTCAGTACTGTTTTCTTTAATTTCTAGATTCTAAAATCAGGAATTTCTGAAGTTATCAAATGATTCCAAAGGGCTAGGATCTATTTTTCTTTACCTTTTGCTTCCATTATGTCCCCAGGACAGGTTTTACTAAATTCAAGGGAGTCAAGTTTTCCTGATCCTGCTAGGATAAATTAGGGATTACAATTGAAACCATCAGTTGAACTAGACATTTCTTTTTAATGAGAGTGATAGCTTCATTCCCCCTAATGAAGACAACTGGCAAACTGGTAACAACAGATGAGGAGAAGGCTGAGGTACTCAACAAATTTTTTGCCTCAGTCTTCACTGGTAACCTCTCTTCCCGCACCTCCTGAGTGGATGGACTGCAAGGCAGGGACTGGGGGAGCAAAGTTCCTCCCACCGTAACAGATCATGTTCATGACCACCTGAGGAACGTGAACACACATAAGTCTATAGGACCTGACAAGATGCACCCCAGAGTCCTGAGGAAATTGGCTGATGTAATTGCCAAGACACTCTCTGTCATATTTGAAAAGTCATGGCAGTCAGGTGAAGTCCCTGGAGACTGGAAAAAGGGAACCATAAGACTCATTTTTCAAAAGGGTAGAAAGGAGGACCCTGGGAACTACTGACCTGTCAGCCTCACCTCTGTGCCTGGGAAGATCATGGAACAGATCCTAGAAGCTATGCTAAGGCACATGGAGGACAGGAAGGTGGTTCAAGACAGCCAGCATGGCTTCAGAAAGGGCAAGTCTTGCCTGACCGACGTAGTGGCCTTCTATGACGGAATGACTACATCAGTGGACAAGAGCTATGGATGTCATCTATCTGGACTTCTGTAAGGCCTTTGACACGGTCCTCCACAACATCCTTCTCTCTGAATTGGAGAGATAAGAAACGATGGGTGGACTGTTCAGTGGATGAGGAATTGGTCGGATGGTTGCCTCCAGAGGGTCGTGGTCAATGGCTCGATGTCCAGATGGAGATCAGTGACAAGTGGTGTCCCTCAGGGGTCTGTATTGGGACCAGTACTGTTTACTATCTTCATGAGTGACATAGACAGTGGGATCGAGAGTACCCTCAGCAAGTCTGCAGATGACACCAAGCTGAGTGGTGTGGTTGACATGACTGAAGGACAGGATACCATCCAGAAGAACTTAGACAAGCTCAAGAAGTGGGCCCACGTGAACCTCATGAAGGTCAACAAGGCCAAGTGTAAAGTCCTGCAGCTGGGTTGGGGCAATCCCCAGTGTCAATACAGGCTGAGGGATGAAGGAATTGAGAGCAGCCCTGCTGAGAAGGACTTGGGGGTACTGGTGGATGAAAAGCTGGACATGAGCTGGTAATGTGTGCTTGCAGCCCAGAAAGCCAGCTGTATCCTGGGCTGCATCAAAAGAAGCATGGCCAGCAGGTTGGGGGAGGTGATTCTGCCCCTCTACTGGGCTCTCGTGGGACCCCACCTGGAGTACTGTGTTCAGCTCTGGAGTCCTCAGCACAGGAAAGACATGGACCTGTTGGAGCAGGTCCGGAGGACAGCCACAAAAATGATCAGAAAGATGCAACACCTCTCCTATGAGGAAAGGCTGAGAGAGTTGGCATTGTACAGCTGGGAGAAGAGAAGGCTCCGGGGAGACCTTATTGCAGACTTTCAGTACTTAAAGGGGGCTTATAAGAAAGATGGGGACAAACTTTTTAGTAGGGACAAGGGGTAATGGTTTTAAACTAAAGGAGGGTAGATTCAAATTAGATATGAGGAAGAAATTGTTTACAATGCATGTGGTGAAACACTGAAACAAGTTGCCCAGAGCGGTTGTAGATGCTCCATCCCTGGAAACATTCAAGCTCAGGTTGGACAGGGCTCTGAGAAACCTGATCTAGTTGAAGACATCCCCACTTATTGCAGGGGGGTTGGACTAGATGACCTTTAAAGATCCCTTCCAACCGAAATCATTCTATGATTCACAAATAAGGAACAGAAACAGAGGTTTAAGGAATTTTCCTGAACAGGACTTTTCTACTTACTTTAAGTTAACTTGCCTTTAGTTGATATCATGTCCAGGAGATCTTCTCTTGGATTGGAATACCAAGTAGCACACAAAGGGGCTTTAAAAAAGCTTTGGTTTTAACTCAGAGAACTCCTTTACTATAATTCTAAGAAGAACTGTAAGACTGCCTACTGATCTGAAAAACTCCTCCTATAGGTGTATCAAGGGCAGTCTCAGAATGGAGCTCTGATACTAAAACTACTAAAATGTCCCAAGAATGCCTGTGTTTTGTCATTTAGAGTAATACTGAAAAGGAATAGTAGAGTCATCACCTGAACTGGAAGTTTTATGCTGCTCTACACAGTGAAGAAGTACTCACTGTTAATCTAGAAGATTTCCTATGTAAGGAAAGGCTTCAGGGTAACATTCAATTCACTTGATAATTGAAAAGAAAACGCTATATCCATTCCAAGTTACTCAATAAGCAGCCATACAATTAAGAAAAGAACAAGCCCCCTAAACCTAGGCTCACATGCAAAAAACCCAGACTTGCAAAACTGGATTAGTGCAAAGGTGCAGTATTAGAACTTCTTAGGAAAAGTTGCCTGCACTCCTCAGTGGTTCATAACATCATCCAGGGATGGACTGCTGAAAAAATTTTTGCATAGTATCTAACCTAGCCCTTAGAACAGGTGTGTGGCTCGCTGATTTTGGAGAGTGCTGACATCATGGGAACTCTCCTGAGGACAATACAGATAGGTATCTTCATTTATGTAACTTTATAGGCCAGTCATTAATAAAAAATAACAAACCAAGTTATAATATGGTTAGTCTGCAATATCTGCACAGAAAGGCATTAATAATATATAGAACTGCTAGCTTAACTTTAGAAATTTAGTACTTGTAAAGAATTTTAGGGAAATGTTAGCAAGTGAGAAGTAACATTCACACCAGAAGATTTTGAGGGCTGCCATACAGATGATGTTTGATAATACAAGTTAAGAGGGCGCAAGTATTATCATTACATTTCTACATATAAAAAATCACAAAACCAACTTTACACAGAAGAAATGCAAATTGCTTTGTTCCAAAAGGGCTTTCTTATGATGTTATTAACATTTTTGCATATGGAGTGGTATTGCAGCATTAGGGGTACTGAAATTTGTGTGCATTTCTGTCTTGATATAAATAGAGTAGTATTACATGAAAGCCAAATTTGTATGTAGTGGACAAAGAAATGACTCTATAGTCATTGTGTGTATCCATAATGATGGATTTCAGACACATTTTATGTTTCAATTTCTCTAATGTTTTAACAATAAAATCCAAAATATACATACTTGGAGTTATTAAGAAATGCATTTTCATATACACTTTCTCTTCTCCAAGCTGCAGTTTGCTTCATCAAGTCAGTGTCTTATAAAAACTGCACTTTGTTTGATTTTTTTTCTGCTAATAGTTGAATGAATTATATTCTCAGGTGGCCCAATTATAACTGTTGCCTGTAGCCATAACAAAATTAAAGATTTCTGGAAACGTTTTGTGTGAAGTGCACTTGATCAGCTAAGGCAGACATATTCCACAGAGTTTCAGTGACTGCCCTCATGCCCGGGGGCAGAACCTTTGTTTAGGACTTTAATAAAATCACAGCACTACCAATATTAGCACAATATCCTATAGTCCAAATAAAGACCCTTACGATTTCAGCAAAGAATGTATTTTGACTTAATTGATGCTGTTATTAAAAAAAAACAAACAAACAAAAAGCAGACATGGATGCACATACAAACACTGTATTTGTGGACTCACCACTTACATTTGGAAAGGGTAAGGAGCGGGTAAGCAGAAATATCTGTAATCTTTTCTGCCGTGTGAAGCGAAATGAACAGAATACACAAACCTTCTAATATTCAATGGTAGCACTTCTGGAAGGTTTTCAGAAAATGTAGCAAGGTTGCTTGTGGAGTATAGCCCCTTTAATAGTTCTTTGTTTAAATCTTTACAGAAAGGTAGAGTCTTGGAGGGATGAAATTCATTGCGGTTGTTTATACAGGTGAATGCTATTGCCTCAAACTGCCAGTCCCTGCACAATTGCTGCAGTCACTGCATTACTGCAAACTAACAAGATAATCCATTTCAGGTCTCTGTGAGTTTGCATAGTTTTCTAGTAAAGCCATCATTCCAGGGCTTGCTGTCCTAATCATTACTGCCAACACAATATTGAATATTAAAGTTGTATAAATGATAAAGTGTTCATTCTCAATTCTCTTTGCTTATTATAGTGAGGGCTTACTTTTCTATTAAATCAGAGAAACCATTCTAAAGGAGCCTTTTAGTTTTGCTGGTTGGTTGGTTTCCTAATTCAGTTCGTTTCAATCAGATCAACTTCTAGAGTCCACCTATGCAAGATTTCAAAGTAAAAATATTACCAGTATCATGAGTATTTCAAATTTATGACAAAACTCTGTTTTGCTTTGTTCTTACTTGTAAAAACTACAGTTAATAAAGACCCATATGCAGTGAAATGTCAGTGTTTATTTATATAGTGATAAATATTCTTTCAGATTACTTTCTGCATGTTGAATTAGTAGCATTGAATATTTTCCTTCCTATTCTGCTACATTAACAATAACTCGAGCACATTATTGTAATACTTGTCAAAATGATGGCCTGTAAAATTAACAGAAAAATCATTCTCAAAAAGTTGCCAGCTGGCAAAAATGATGAAGATCCAGGGGACAATGCTTCTAAAAAATTCTCTTTTTATTTAATCATAAAAATGCTGACTACTTCAATTGCATTTTTCCCTTAATAGTTGGCCTTATCCTGATTTTCAACCATTGATCGGTACCTGAGGGTCCACTTTTCTTGTACAGTATGACACAGTCAGGAGGTTGCTTTTTAAAAACAAGGACAGACTCATTAACTCAGGAAGATTCCATCTTCTGCCTACTGCCATGGATGTTACTGAACTATCAGCATGAAAGATAAAAATCTTTTGGTAAAGAAACAGTTAAACTAGAAGTACAGAAAGTTCAATTTCTATAAAGAATCCTTTTTTATATTTTAGTGGATGCTTTTGTTCACACAAGTAATGGATCTGTTATTCTAGTTAGCTGAGGGAAAAAAAAAAAGTATTGCTTAGTCTTTTAAAATTGTTGTACTGAAAACCAGAGTGAAATAAATGCTATTTTTCTTTTGTTGTGGGTTAGCAAGGATAACTGTAGTTTCCTTCTAATGGGATTCACAGATTTTATGAGTCTAAAATCTTCATTATTCATAGGGAGATATATCAATGGCTGCTCCTACATTATACATATAAAACTTCAAAAAACACAGCATATTCTTTTTAATATGCAGCAACGTAACTTGAACAAATTATAGTGATTTAAGGGAAAATAAGTGCTATAGAATTTTTCTTAAAGGGAAGGATTGGATATTTTCTGTCCTCTTCAATATTACAAAACCATAATTTCAAATCTCAAAATGAACCTCTTAAAATATAAAAGAAGAAATGGTAGCAATTTGTCCGGGTTTTTGATCAGGCTAATGATAGTTAGCATTTTCTGAAGGTGGAAGGCAAATTGCTGTGATAATTATATTAAAACAAGCCATGGCTCTGTACTGTCACTGTTCTACTGTTGATTAAGAACAGTTTAGCTCAAAAACTTATTTGAAATTTAAAGGCATATCTCTGAACCTAAGATCTTATCTCTTTTTCACTTACGTAACTTCAGTTACGGACTATCTATGTAAACTAAAAGTTTGTGGATGAAGGGTAGAAATGTTTCTGGTCATGCTTACTTATATATATTTATATATTAAATGGAAAACTCTTTTTGCCCTGAGTTGGTAAGTTTTTCACAAGCTCGCATTTCCTTACATGCAACAGGAGCTGCATCCCAGTCAGGCTAATGATTTGCAGTTTGCACAGGATATACATTTATACATATTTCTAGAACAGATTTTATAGAAGGAAAAAATGATAAATTATTTAAAAAATCTACTGATTTTCTAACAATCTTACTCTTACTTAAGATGGAAATGATTTCTTAACAGATGATTTTTATTTTTAGGGGTCATCTATCTTCCTTCCTCTCTGTGGTAATATAAAAGAGTTTATCTTTTTGTCAGTTGTACCGACCACCAATTTCTGTGCTCTAACATCTCAGTAAAACTATAATAGGAAATATATGCTACAATTCATCTGAGAAAGTCATCGGGAATAAGCTATGGGCTTTCAGAAGTATTTTCATGAAAAGCAACCTGACTTTCTCAAAAAAAAAAAAAAGAAAAAAGAAAAAAGCAAGGAATAAAGGCCATGATGATTTATTAACTGAAGTTGTGTATGCATTCACAGCCAACTTTGTCAGACTCACTTAATTTCATCCACACATAGCTGTGAGTGTTGAATTTTGCAGCCTCTGTTTTTCAGTGTCATTTTTCTGCATATTTTCCCAAGAAATGTCTCCTGCATTTATGTGGTAGCACTGCTGATAACCATTGCAAATAGCACCACAGCTATAGGAAAAGGATCTTGAAATATGAAAATCTGTGTGAGAAAAGTTGCAGACTCCACAGAAAGATTATTCTGACACACTGTTCAACCAGCTAAGTTATCAGCCAGAAAAACAAATCAAGTTTTTAGCCACTATTTCCTAGGTGATACCCAGCCATTTTCCACAAAGTTGAAGATTTCAAACTGCCATTATCACAGAATCACAGAATCAACCAGGTTGGAAGAGACCTCAGGGATCATCGAGTCCAACTGTTGCCCTGACACCACCCTGTCGACTAGACCATGGCACTAAGTGCCATGTCCAGTCTTTTCTTAAACACATCCAGAGATGGTGACTCCACCACCTCCCTGGGCAGCCCATTCCAATGTCTAATTACCCTTTCTGAAAAGAAATTCTTCCTAATGTCCAACCTGAACCTCCCCTGGCGAAGCTTGAGGCTGTGTCCTCTTGTCCTATCGCTAGTTGCCCGGGAGAAGAGGCCGACTCCCACTTCACTACAACCTCCCTTCAGGTAGTTGTAGACTGCAATAAGGTCACCTCTGAGCCTCCTCTTCTCCAGGCTAAACAACCCCAGCTCCCTCAGCTGTTCCTCGTAGGTCAGACCCTCCAGACCCTTCACCAGCTTGGTCGCCCTCCTCTGGACTCGCTCCAACACCTCAACATCCTTCTTGAAGTGCGGGGCCCAGAATTATTTAAAGCCATTTGGGTTGTTGTGAAAGTACAATAAAGAAGTCCTTCAAAGACATCTTTAAAATTAGTTATAGCAATAAACAGCACAGAGAACATCGCCCTCTTTCTCAGATTTATTTTGGAAATAAGAAATACAAAATATTTAGAAAGAATTAATTAATTAATTACAATAAGTAAATATGATCTAGATCAGTTTAGGGCTAGGAATGTACAGATTTGTGTTCAGAAAAAGAAGCTTGAAATGTGTGGATTTGAATCTGTGAATCTGATGTAGGCATCACTTTATGCCCTTAGGATGCAAGTACAGCTCTTAGGAATCCTAACGTCAGTGTTTGTGGGAGAAAAGAAAGTAGCCCATAACTGCCCACATGTCTGTCAAAGTATTGAAAGCAAAGGACGAATTATACTTTAAAATATAAACTTTCCTAAGCTGTCATAAAAAAAATACAGCGTTACAATTAAAGTTTCGTTTGAAGAATGGATAGTCATGTTCTCTTTCTGCTGGGGGGGGACTGAACTGAGGTGAACTTAATATAACCCCTGGTTCTAGAGACAACTCTGTGCCTTTCTCGGTACTTATCGAGGTGACAAATCAGAGTTGCAGTGCACCCTGGCAGTACACAAACCAGCTACGTGTTTCCACACACCCATGTCAAGTCCCAAAACACAACCTTGGGCTACAGCCCACAACAGTGCAGCACTCCTCTGTGCAAAGAAACTGGGTTTTTCTGGTTTCACTGTGCTGCCAGAGCATCGTGAAGAGGCAACACAAGGGAGTGAAGCCTGGCTCACCGTCCCTGGGAGTGGGGCACAGCGTGAACTAGGCAGTGACACCAGAATGCAAAACAGAAATACTGTGTCTTTTATGCCTTTTCCAATTAGAAAAGTCTAAACTGTCCTGCTAAGGCCTTAACTACTGATTTTCTCTTTTACTGCTTTCAAAACAAATGGAGGCTCAGAATGGCAACATTTCCTTTTTATGAAATACATGACTTGTGCAGTCCCAAGTGCTGTCAGATGCCTGTACAGGCCTACATATACACACAAATACATATTTGCACACAGCTGATACCCTTCATGGTGAGAGACATCAGAAGGGATAAGGGTCCTAGCTGCTTCTGAGTACATGTTGATGTTTGTATGCAGGCAACTGGGACATTTCATTATCCAAAATATAAGTACTTAAAAAAATTTTGGGTCTACTTTCTGAACACCTAAATACTTTCAGAGGTCTGGATCATAGTCTCTCAGAAGCCTATCTGACACAGAAAACTAATGGTATATGTCTCACTGTACCTATGCTATACAATGCAGGACCCTGTAGAGATCAAGCATTTCCTGAGCTACTCATGGAAATGGAAGCAATAAGTTATTCTACCACATCTATATGACAGTATCTCATAAGCCTTGCTGAGTGCTAATTTTCCCGGACAAGCTGCTGTACTTTGGCAGCTAAGCTGCTATCAGGACTTATGCCCATGTGTCCACACTGCCCTGCACCTTTCCAGTAGCACCAGTTTGTTCAGAGCTCTCTCCAGGCCTCAGACACCACTGCTGTGTAGTGCAAGGAAAGCCAAACTTGCCTAAGTCATGGAGGTGCTAGGGAAAATCAGAAAAAAAAGAAGAGACATTTGCTCAGTAACCTTGCCTCTAACATTTTTACATTGAAAAGAGTCTTCAGATTTTGTGTATCTAAGCATAAACATGTTTTCTAAATCAAAGTTCTACTTTCAGCATTTAATAATCTTTGACCTTTTTCCGAATGTGATTTGTAAACAGTGATTATGTTGCTATTTAGCAACATTTAAATGTTGAAAAAACAGTGTTAAAATGCTTATTAGAAAACTTCCAACTTAAATATATGCCCTCATTATGATGATCTACAGTCAGCATTTTTTATGAGAATTCTCAACACAATGACATTTCTTTTAAGGCAAAGACCATATTGCCCCTGTGGTGTGCATGTTAGATGGTAGGAAACATGATAAAAAGAAAGGTCATGGCAAAAGCAGTTTGATGAGAAATGAATAATTTGATTATTTTCATGGTGTGGATCAATAATGCTCTGCATCTACTGAAACACATTGCCTGGAGGCACTCAGATAACCAATGGCATAAAACAGAGCCTGCCTTTACCCAGGCTTCCAGCCTCTCTGATCTTTCTTGGGAGGACCCTTGACGCCTCTAATTTATGTCAACTGCATATCAAAGAAATTCCAAAGAGCCTGGGTCATAAAGAGTACTTTAGTGGTAACTATTTGAAGTCTACTTACATATGTTACTTATGTAACTGTGTTTAAGTACTTCCCCTCCAATGCCTAGGAATTTCTAGAAAGGCATAAATTGCTAGCTGGTACTAGGATAACAGTCGGTACCTTAGAAAAAGAAGGCTAGTAAGGGGCAAATCTTCTAACCCTTTGTTCACTGCAAGCTGACAACAGTCCAAAGACAAGAATTTCAGTTAACGGGGCATGTAAATAAGCCCTTCTGCACCTCCCAAGAATTCTCTTTAATGATGTGCTGGACACTGACATTTTTAATTTAATAGAGCAGCCACTGGAAAAAATTAGTTCTGCATGATATTGGGGAGAGACAGTTGAAGACATGATTTTGCTCAGTAATTTCTCTGTTCATTTGCAGTGGAAAAAGGGAGCTGGCATCTTCTAGCTGCCCAAAACTCTTAAGTCAAGGATACTTACTTCATTCTGTCTCTGGAGCTATTTTTCCCATCAAGGCTTTGCAGGCAAGAGAATAATTCCCAGTGACAGTCCTACTACTACAGTGTTTGCTGTAACAGCATTTACTCATTTCTCAACAAGTTTTAGCTAACATACTTTGAATACTTGTATACATGCACACATGTGTACACACACACTCTTTTGCAGGCACGCAGTTAACATTGATTTTCTATCTTTGTTGAAGCTTTCTCAAAAAATATTTTTTCCTTTTAGCAGTTGACTGTCATAACACAAAAGATGGTGTATAAGCCTTTGTGAAGAACTAGGAAAGCATTAACCAGCAATTACAGGAATACAGACTGTAGTACATATAGTTTAACTGATGAGGTAGTAAAACTTGTTTTCAGCATCAAGATCATTGATTTTCTATAGCAGCTGAAGACAGGATAAAATTATTGCACTTATTAGATCCTTGTTGATTGCTCAACATTAGCTACATCCACAAAATAAATATATGTGTAAAAGTGATCAGATGATTCAGGGTCAGATCTAATCTCCAAGGTCAAGTAACCCTTTGAACATTCTCTAAGTACATAATCTTAGCATAATCTGTCAAAGAGACTCACACGCTCTTTTTGTCTATTTGCTCTTATAAAACATTAATGTTTAGGAGATTAAGTGGAGTCAGCTTTAATAGACAGAGCAATTCTTCCAAAGTGCTCACCCTCCTGTCAAACTGGAAACTGTCTAAGCCTGGGTTTGCAAAATGCTATTTCTAACTTTACAACTGACCTGGAAATTATTATTCCTTACCAGTTGAAATGCTGGGTTTTGTAACTGTCTTCTATAAAGCACTGCAAGGGATGCAAGGTAATGGTTTTGAGCATGAAGTTTCTTAGACTAAAAACCTGTGTTTCCATAGGCTGTATCCAATCAGAAATTTGCAAGCCTGAGAGATGCTTATGATCACAGAATCACAAGCTGGACATTTTGTTCAGGATGGCTGGAAAAGAAACAATCCCTACAGGTATATTTGAAGATTTGAGATCAGAGACTCTGAACCTCCAATGGCTTTAGTTATTTCTGCTGTGTTCCCAGGCCTCTTGGTCTCTCTTCTCTCAACAGAGACATGATTCCTGAAGCCTATATACAGGGTAAGGTGGAGTTGGACTACCTTGTCCTCTCTTCTTCTAATGATAAAGTGCTAAAACTTGTATGCATTCTTAATATATTCCAGGTAGAAAAGCTATATAATAAGAAATTCAGTATTTTTTTTTAGCATTATGATTTTATACAAATCCTTGCTCTTGTGTTTTCAAAACCATTATATATGAGCAAGAACACAGATGTATAGAAAGTCACTCTGGAAGCAACACTGAAGTATTTTTATTATTCTATTTTTTCTTTTTTTCTTTCTTTTTAAAAACCAAAGTAGTCTGTCATAGTAATGAAATGACATAACAATCACTTTTAGCCAAAAATATTCAAAACCCTCAGAGGGCAGATTTTACATAAAACTTTCGTGAGCACCTCAGGCTATGGGTGTAGCCTGTGGGTGTACTTTGAAAATCCATGTCAGCAAAAATGTATAATGCTCTCTTTAGTCCTCTGGATACTTTTTTATCTAAATATGTGAACACCGTACACTAAGAGACTTACCACAGCAGTGAATACCAAACCTGTTTGTACAGAAAAACCTAAATCTTCCCGTCTTGTTCCCTCACTCACACATACACACATAAACACTCACTCACACACATTCAGAAGCAGGCACCAGTTCACGCAAATGCCCCTTACCTGATCGCATCTCATCAGCCCTAAATATCTGAGAGACTTGCTGCTTTGTGCAATTTGGGTGGCTCCATGGTCTGTGATTTCTTTGCACCATCCAACATCCACTGTCTCTATTGTCATGCTGTATCGTCCAATGGCTATCAGAGCTGTAAAGATATTAAAGACACGAACCATATAGCTTGTGAGGATGGTAAGGTCAGTTCTATGTATACACTAAATTATGTTAAAATTAAATTTTGAGAAGCAGTTGTCATGTACCTTGTAAGAGATCTTGTATTTCAGCCTTTTTAACTATGAAATAGAGGTCTCCTCAAATTAGGAATACATACATGTGCAAACACATACAAACACAGAGATAAGCAGACCTTCCTATATATTTTTATATCTATCAATCCATCAAGATAAATAGACCAGTTGGCAGAGATATTCTATAGGAATTCTTTAAATTACTTTTTTCGGAAGGATCAAGGATGAATTAATTGAAATTGAAGTAACGATGATAGAATAAAAACAATCCTACCTCACTCTTCAGAGAAAATAACTGATTTTATACTATTAAGACTTATTTTTCCAGTAAAATAATATTGCAAAGAAAGCACAGAGAATAACAGGACATTTTCTGTGTCAATAAAAAATGGTTTTAGAAAACCCTGCAGGTATCTTATGTCATACATTTTAGGACTATATTCTAAAATTGCATTTGTTGTCCATTGTTCATATTGATGATGCAATAAAAAGCTACATCTCACTTTCATGTTTTCTTCACAAACACTTTTCCAATAGAAAATAAAAAAAATATAAAAGGCCAGGAGGAATTAAAACAAAAACTTGAACCTTTATAAAAGGAAAGGAAAGATGATCTGGAAGTTCTGAAAGGACTGAAAAATGGCAAGTAGGAGAAACCACGAGGCATTTGAACAGGATGGGAAGGCTTTGTCATGACATGACTAGTCTGGAATGACAGAAAGGATACAAATCACTGGTCACCATGGACTAGAACACTCTTCAGGAAACAGAGACTCAGAAACTTTAAATCAAGGTGGGATTTATTAAGAGAAATGAGCAACAGCCTTCAGCAGCTGAAATCTCAGCTCAAGAAAAAAGTCCAAAGTTTCTAGTGTAGAAGTCAGCCATCTGCATGTACCCAAGGGGTGCGATGTTTACAGTTTTTAACTCTAGTTATAATGCAGTTGCTGAAAAGGAAGATGAAAGAGTAACTTAGTCCAAATAATGCAAATATTTTTAAAGGGATGATTTTTCAGCAGCTGTGGGCCAGTTCTGTTCATGCTACAGAACCTACTGTCAGGAAAAGAGAACAAAAAAAAGAAATTATGAAGAACTGGTAGCTCTTGATATGTCAGATGTCAATCTTAGCTAATCAGGGTGTAACTGAGAACTAGGAGCAGAGAGAAAGAACCCACCCGACCTTGCAGACAGCAGTAAGTATAATTTGATAATTTATAAATATTTAGGTGGACTTGATTTGCAAACAAAATCAGCCAAAAGAGGCCAAATACATTTTCAGAAGCTGTGGAAGGTGCAGTAGTACATCACTTTTTTCTTGCAGCAGTTCACTAAAAAGGGCAATGATAACTGAATTTTGTAACTGACATAATGAACTTACGATACAGTCATCTATGTAGTTTCATTACGGTTTCAATGATTTTTGAGGGACGATACCAACTTCCTCATCTCTTCCCAGTACATCCCTAGAAAACAAGTCCTAATTTTGCAAATACATAAATATATGTATAGCAGAACATACACTTTGTACTTTTTTTTACAGAGCCCTTTTAAAATATCACTTTAATAAAAATTATATAGAGTCAGAAACTTTCTGCATATATTTCGCAATAACAAAAGCTATAGCAGTTACAGATTATTGTAACTCCACACAAAATGTTATAGACTTGAAGAAGTGCACGAATACTGAAAGCCTGCCATTAGAATAGACTATTGTCAGTTAAACAAAATTTGAAATGCTGTTTGTATTTGAATATAATTCCTAGTTTTTGTAAAGTTACAGTCATATTTTGTCATTTTCAATGCTTCATGTAAAACTTATAGGGAAGAAAATCAACAGAGAATACTTTTATGGGACTGACATAAAAGATCATGAGATCACACTGTCAAAGAATTCTCCTAGTAAAAGCATTAAAGGAAATTAGGGATATCATTTCTCAGAGTTCCCTCATAGACTTAGATTAGAGAGAAAGTAGGGGATAATTTTATTGAAAGAACAAAAAAGGGTGTTATACTGTGTGCAGAATGCCCAAGACTAAAATATAACCTGAGCATCATTAGTCCAAGAAGCTGACCTGAATGTGGCGAAGTGATGGCTTAAAGCATGAATTTCATCCAGGTATCCATGCACATATTAAATAAACTGGAAGAATAAAAGATTCTCTGCCTTATTCATATACACGATTTTATAACAGAATATTCACAGAAAACCATTTTATAACAAAACATGATTTAAAACATGTTAATTCATCATTTGATATGCTACTCTCTGTATTTTGGCATTTTGGAGGTAAAGCATTTAATTTCTAGAGTAGGACCTTAATTAAATCTCAGTTGAATTTTACGGATTTTTTTATATAAAAATAAAAATATTTTTACCTTTTACATAATGGAAAAAGGCCTTAATAATTATTGAAATAATTACAAAATAATTCTCAAATAACAGATCATGAAGCCTCTTTGCAAAACTGGCCTTCACAGCTTGTCTTCTGAACATCTATACTCTAACCAGCCAATTGTTATTAGTGTTACTTCTCTGAAGTACTACAAGAATGAAAAAGATCATCCCTGGGATTTGGAAAGCATAAGTAAGTTTCCCTAAATTAAAGTGTATATGTATGATTTTTGGACTACACTGTCCTTACTATATTCTGTCAATTATCAGGAAAGTGAGAACACAACTTTGATGATACCATGACACAACCACCATTTTTTTTGGTACAAGTTACGATGCTTAGAAGAACAATATAAAATGGAATTAAAAAACCTCAGGATGTTATGTATCAGTATGATGCATAAAAAATAGAATGGAAACAAAAAAAAAAATCCAACTGTGACATCTGGGGAGCAGGGCTCTCTAGGTGAACACTGCAGTTCAGAACTTGAAGACTGATTTTCAGACAACTGTTAATGTGTTTTCTTCACCTGCATTCCACATTTGTGTGTATGCAAATAATTGAATGAAATGTCATGCTTTAATCAATCTGTATGCCTAATCTCTGCATCAGGTATGTCTTAGGCTAACCATGGCTGGGGTATACTTTCGATTAGGGACTGCTGAATGGATAGTATTTTTGTCTGGCTGGCCTTTCCCTTGCAGCATTCCTCACCACTGTCTCACCCTAACTGTTCCTATAGAGCCCTCAAATGTCATATGCACATATTTGATTTTCTGTAGCAGCAGTATTAAATAGCTGGGTATTCTTTAATACATAAGAACTATTGTCAATGTTTTTCTAATTTAATTACAAAGGACACTAGAAATCAATTACTGCATTACAGACAGCTGAAGACTTACAATATTTCTGTCATATGCTAGTAGAAAATAACATATTTATTTTGTACTTTGTAACTCTTTGTCCCCAGATTAGCAGAGATCTTTCTGGAAAACCAAATATTTTGACAAGAGCGTACAATGTTACACTGTAGGCATATATTGCAACAGTTCATCTATCAACTGCATAGAAAGTATGCCATTTTAAAACACCAATGATTGTATTTTCAGAAAATTTCAATGTGTGCATCTGTACACTCACAAGAACACTCTTGGTCAGAGAAAAGATACAGTATTCAGTCTCTATCAGCACCCAACAGTGGGTGATAAAGAAAGGCTATGAGAACAGGTGAAAATGTAACAATACTTTCCCAGAACACTTTCCTCACATGAAAAAAAAAGGGTCAGGGACTTTATGAACCGGGGTTGATGCCTCTGTACCTCTGTAAGTTGTTCTAATCAGTCTTGTAACCCACAAAATCTTTTAGGCTCCACAACATCCTGTGGCAAAAGAAGTCCCTCAGTTCAGCTACCTTTTCTTTCAAAATCCACCTTCCCTTGTTTGTTTTGAACCTTCCCTAAAACTTGATCCAGGACTTCCCCTTTTATGACTGCTTACTTCCTCTGCAAATGCTTTCTGTAAATCCCAACAGACTGTTATCAACCAGGTCTTCCTTATTCCTTGCTGTCTTCTTCAAAGTACAGTCTGAGACAATTGTGAAGCACAACCTCTCTTAACAAAAGCTGTGTCGATTTTCCTGTATATGTCACATTTATTCATGTGTTCACTAATCATATTCTGTATTATTACTAATTTGCCTTATACAGACATCAAGTTTATCAGTTAATATTTTTCTGAAACTTTTTTTTGAAGTATCTCTGCCAAGCAATTCTGTGGTAGTCAAGCAGGCTGAAGTGAAGGATTACACAGTGCATTTAGGAGCTTGGCTATTTCATCCTTGACTTCTTTTAGAAGTCTTGAGTACACATAGTTCTTCCGCTTGTACGAGCAAAATACTTTAAGCCACAAGTTTCAGCTAAGAAAATGTTTGCATTGCTCAACAGCTTTTCTTCCTCTCTGCATTTGCCCACAATAATCAGAATACATTGCTATTCTCAGGAAGCCTGGCACTAATTTAACAAAGAAACAGACAGTAAAAGCCTGACAAAGTAAGTTTGGATTCTGTGACTTAGGAACTTGTAGCACAATCAGCAGTAAAGAACTGCTAGAGGTGTGTTTCAATACTAATGACAACCAGGCTTAAAATCATAATGAGTGACTGAACAGAAGAACACGATACATTGGAAGTAAGTAGAGGTGGGTACACAAAAATCTACCATGTAGTTTATAGATGCTGGCTTTGACATATGAACCCCTCTGTATGTGAATATTTAACAATGCATCCAACTCTTATCTCTCCTTTTTTATACTCCCATTTATTTTGGCAAAAGCAAGATTTCATATTTTTTTCCCAGCGCTAGGTTGGTGGAATGGAAATCAACTGATGCACAGCTCCTACATAGCAGAAGATAAAGTGTAATGTGGAAATGGAAAATCACCCCACAGCCTTGAGCTGTATTAAGCAAAAATGTTTTCCAGTCGTAATGATACTTTATTGTAGCTGAGAAGGTGAAAGGACACATGCAGGACCAGGTTTGCAGGCAGAAGTAGCATCTTTTAGATGACCAGCTGGAACAGTTGGAAGAATAAAACAAATTTTGTTCTTAGTGCACCACCATTAAAAGCAAATAGTAATTTAACCTCATTTTATTTTACACTGATTAAGATACACTGACACAGCTAAATGCATCTGCTACTACAGGCAGAAATGACTGCCTTGGTCAGAGAGGAAAGGCCTTCATCTAACTGTATGTAAACTGTGAAACCAATGATTGCTACGTGAATGTTGTTGTGGTTAACTACTTCTGGACCTGATCTAGGCAGCCACGGAGCTCTCGCATCTAACAAAATTGGGAGGATGAGACTGCTGTATTTATTTTGCAGGACTGTTTGGGGAAACTATAGTTGACACTTGAGGCCTTCCTCCTTGATTTTGTATATATGCTAAAAAAAATCAGAAACAGATATTACAATAATATGTTAAAAAAAATTTAAGTAATCTTAAGATTTATAATTTAGACATGACCATTCCCAAGTATAAGGTCTCTACAATGGAAAAAAATAACATACATATCTTTGGTATCAAGAACCAATATTTTGCTCACACAATTTAATTTTAATGTATTTTTAAATATGGAAAAAGATACTCCAGGTTTTGCATAACTTTACCATATAAAATTGTTTGGAAATCTGCTGTATTAAGCAGAACTACATCAAATTTAACATAATTTTACTGACATGCACCTACTACACAATAGAGTACTTCCTTAATCAGTAAATCCTAGTTCAATTTAATTGAAAAGAAACCTCTGTGAGGTTTAACTGTTTTGCTGTTTTTCTCCTGTCATCACCTAACATACTTCATACGTAAAAGGCACTGCATTTGGTCAGCGTTAGGTGATGACTGGATAGAAAAGTTTTTAAAAATTGATTATGATTGACATCACTCTGGCACCAGGGCATTACACATATATATATATGCATTCATGCAAAAAAACATTCTAGCATTTGTTTAAGCTCTTTTTATCATTAATGTCAAAAGCATTTAAATGTGCAAGAATAAGAATTTAAAATTTCAAACCTCTCTAAGGGTTTTACATAGAGTAGAAATCAATCGGCCAACCAAGTATTACCAGCTTTCCATTATCTTTTATTTATTATATAGCCAAAAGCTATTAAGGTGACTTTGATAGCCATCTACTAGCTCCTGAAGAGCCTAACATACAAAAAAATTGTGTGGAAGTTTATGAGAATTAAAATTGCAACAAGCAGATGTAATAAAAAGAAAACTGGCAAAGAAAACTATACATTTAGGTGTTAAGAAAATGGTGTAACAGTTCAGCTTAGTGGACTATGACATATGCTCCTTCTGTTGGTGGAGTTATGGAGTTACTCTCATCTGCTTGAGCTATTTAAAATATGAGTGGACAATGCTCTGGAGAGCCTACAAAGAAAATGTTGTACAAGACAGACTGAACAAGCCAATTTAAATGGTCTTTTCTATGTTTCATTTTCATTATTCTATTGAATTAGACACAAAAGATGTAAATGATGCAGATAAATTATGAACATTTGAATGCATTGAAGCTTTCCCAGTCACCAAAATAAGTTTGATATTCCATTTCCAATGATTTGTGGAAAAGCATTTATAAATCAGCCCACAATTAGACACAAACACTTGTCAATTCTAAAATACAGTTGACTATATAGACAATATACTGCAACTAGTTTTAATGTATTAATATATTTACAAATGAAAACATTAACATATATGTTAATAACCTCTACAATATACAACAGAGTAAGTATTGAATATTTAGTTAACATAAATATTGCTTCTACATAGAAAAGGCTCTTCTTTACAATTGCATACCTATGAAAACTTCTTTTCATAAAAATTTTCAGTGACTTCAGGTTTTTTTCCCTGAATTAGGGCAACAGAATTTGACTTTTCATAGAAAATCTTGATGCTATAAGCAAAGGCTTGGTAATTTTGCCCACATGATACTAACAGATATGATTTGTGTTTACCCCTGCATTGATAAGGTTGATGGTCATCTGCCATGCAAATTACATGAGATTTTGCAATCTAGCTAATCTATTATGTGCAGAGACAGAGTACATGCCTAATCCCATTTCTATGTGTCAAAAGATGTTTTGCTGCTGTAACTACAGATAGCGTTGAAGAAATCACTGAGTTCTCTGCTACTTTGCACGCCCAAGCAGAGGAATCATAGCTCACAATTCAATTGCCTCTGCCTTAAATGAAAAACATTTGTATAAAACTCACTGCAAGATACAACTTTTTATACAATTCCTCTACTCCTGTTTCAAATGTATAGTGTATTTTGATGACTAAATAAATGTTTGTTCATCATATAATGATATAAATTATGCATCAAGCACTGTAGTTCATCTGCTACCAAATAAAGGTTACCATGGGTATACCACTCCAAAATTTCAGTTTATGCTGGTTTCTCAGACAAAAGCCTAATTCTGCTCTGGCTTTTGCACGTCCAGCTGACAGCTAGTATGACATGTTTTTTTTTCTTTTATAATCATGACCTCACATAACAGCTACATTTCAGTGCCACCATGAAATAGCAAAGCAAGAGAAACAGAATTTGTACAAGAACTGGTTTTCTACCAGGGAACTCAGCCAATCCCATTTATAATCAAGCACTTAAATACATTCCTGGTTTTAACTGTATGAGCAGTTCCCTTGAAATAAAAGTAAATACATAAGTAGAGGACGTAACCATGAACATCACTGTTCTCATAATCAAATGTCAGTCTTAATTCCCCAACTAGTTTCCCTTTCAGTACATACATCCATGTAATAAGAAAACAGGAAAGCAATTAAGTCCTTTTCCCCATGGTATGGCAGTGATGCAAAAGGGAGATTGGTTAGTGTTATTTTTTAAATATTTTACCCTAGTGGTATTTTAATATTTATAGCCAGTGCTCACAGAACACAGCAACCAGAAAGGCATGTAAATAGGTAAAAACTTAAGCTTTTGTAAATGCTAAAGAAGGTTAGGAAAAAAGTTGCCCAGTCTGAAAAATTTTCCCAATGGAATGCTGTATCATCTCTCTGGGTGGCAAGCCTGCATTTTAACATACTTGGTGTATTTTGGTTTTTCTATTGTCTTCACCTGCCTCAGGCTGCTTGAGGTCTCCTGTGATAATTTCATTGTTATACCTTTGTGCATATGTGGCTATGGGCAACATTTCTTGAGAATGAAGTATGGGACTGAAATAAAATGCAGAAAGATATAGGGGCATGACCACACTGGGAAACTAATCTAATAAGATGCCTCAAGGAAATGAAAAGGAGACAGACCGTATCCCTTGAGCAAACCTGTTTTCTCCAAGAGTTTAGGAAATCTGGCTAAATCCCTTTTGTCTGGATGAATATTTTGACCTTTACGTGGAAGTATGGTGGCAAACCACTCAACCAGTGATACTACCGTAATTTGGACTAAAAATCTGTTTGAAAGAGATAACACACACCCATTTTAAAACAATGTATTTCTGGTTTCCCTTTTGAAAATAAAATCTTATTATTTAAAGTATTGGTTACCTAAAGAAGCCTAAAGAAAAATCCCTGCAGGCAAGAAAAGTCCCAAGGAACTGAAAAGACCTAATGCCTGTGAGAGGAAAGATGGCAGAGACTGCTTTTATGCAGAAAAAGTATTTTATTTTATATTTTTTATATAAAATATATTTAATATACGTAAATATTTTATTTTTTCTGTAAAAGACATAAAAGTCATTGGTATATAGTTACCCGGCTATGGTCTGGTTGTGGTATATATTTAGCATTAAGTTGGTACAGTATACACTGCTTTACTCAATGCCAACTTTATTAACTGGTACACAGAAAAAAGGTAACTGCTAAATCAACTTGTGTCCTACAGTTCAAGCCCCTAGAAACACAGGGCAATTAGAAGGCTGTGATTTCCCAAGTAGAGTTAATCTTAGTGCTTGCTTTACTTTTTTGTCTTGCATGTTTGGCCAGACTAAAACCATACATAAAATAGTACACTTGTGCAATGGTTATTGAAAAAACTACCTGTTGTCCTACAATGTAAGTAAAACTCTGCCATAAACTTGAAAAAGCAGAAAAAAAGTGATGTTTCAAAAGCATCTTTAATGTAACCAGTGATAAACAGCTATTTCCCCAGAAGTCCACACTAAGAACAAGGCTAAGCTGTGGACAAAATCATACAAAATGGTTTGTTATATTTTATACAGGACTCTTAAGAAGAAATATCAAAATTGAGAACAATGAACTAATGCTAAATACATCTGTATTCTAAATAAACTCTTATCAGTGCAGAAGAAAGGCTCCGTAACATTCCAGCCATTTGAACAACATCTTTTACTCAATGCATACCAACAGCAAAAACCAAACTGAAACAAAGAAAATCCCCAAATCTTCAATACAAGGATGCAAAAAGATACCAGTACTGCAAACTGAAAGGCATGCAGCATATTTGGTTCTGTCCTGACTGTAGACCTCTCATTAAAATATTAAAAAATACCCATTTCAGAGATGGATTGCAAAAGTGGCAGTAGCCGCTAGATTTAAATCCATGGTCTTAAGAAAAAACAGCTCCTGTGGACTAAGCTGTTACAAACAGATTGGCACTATTTTCACTTCCTTGAGCACACTAAAACATAACTTGTTTTCTTTGCATTATTTTGCATAGGAGTAATTTCCATCATTGCCACAGAAATAGTCTGACTGCAAATGGAAGACAGTAAATAAACCTGACTTTGATCCCCAAGAAAATCATGGAGGCAATTTTCCTGGAAGCCACATCTGAAGGACACAAAGATGACTGGGAACAGCCAGCACAGATCTACCATGTGCAAACCAAGCCTGGTCAACCTGACTGCTTTTCTGTGATGAGATGACTGACTCTGTGGACAAGGGACATGTAAATAATTTTTTTTTGCATCAGAAGAGTATTGAGAAGTGCTATAGACTCTTGAAGATGACTGCTTCCTTTTCCAGTCCAAAGATGGAAACATTGTTGTGTTAGGGTAACAAAGACACCAAAAATTACCCGAACCCCTTAAAACAGGAACAAGAGATATACAAGGAAATTTAAATACAATCTTTTCAAAACAGATAATGGGGTTCGAGCTTATTTAAACAACATATACCTAACCTATGAAAGCTGTTACTCCACGTTGCTATTGCATCCAGGACCTTAGTTGCATTCAGAGATGACAGTCACTAGAGATGACAGTTAAAACCCAGATCTAGACAGCATTAAAAATAAAGGTTGTAACCATGAATGATGTGAGGTACATGCAACGCATTAGCCTAGAGAGGTAGGAAAGAAATAATATGTTTTGAAATCTGGCATCGTTTGGAGAACTGGTGTACGCACTGCTTATGAACTTCTGTGAATACTTTGAAAAAGTTGGATCTTGGAGCACTTCAGGGGCTATAGAGACAGTCACATAATGCAGAATATCACATACAGACCAGATGTAAAGTTAATTTAATGTTTTGCTGGAACAGCTCGAGATGATAAACTGGTAGAAGCTAGAAAACTCACTTTATAATACTTATTAAATATATATTTATTAATATACAGTTATAACCTAGCATATAATAATACATATATAATATATGTATATATAATTAATAATATTACTATCACTTATTAACCATCTCTTATTATTCCAAACTTCTGGTGAACGAGTTGGGTTTGGCAAGTCCAAATTTCACAGAAGAAATAAAAATCAGGATGTTGAGATGTTTATTGTCAAAAAAGCAAAATTTTAGTTAGTTCTTAGTCACATGGGGGTGAGACTAAGAGAGGGGGTAGAGACAGAAGATGTTTTCACAGCAAGGGAATTTAACTGTTTAAGCTGTTCAGTTGTGGGATCAGACAAGATAAGAAAGAGAGTGCCTCTTTGGAGAATGACAGAAAGTAATCCTAAATGATGTGGGAACATACCCTTTTGCAAATTTAGCTTTGTCCTCCTTGCCTAAGGACTCTAGCTACTGTATTCTTCTGATTAATAAATAGTGACTTTGAAAAGGCTGCTCGGTGGTCTGCAAATACTTGCTGAGACAAAGGATGACATCTGTGACAGAGGTCTATACTCATTCTGCCACAGAGGGAAAATGTTGAAAACAGAGGTCCTAAGCTGAAGAACAACAGGATTTTGCATTTTGCCCTTTTAAAAAGGAGGACTCATAAATTTATCAATTTGAAAGACTACACATCAAAAAGACTAGAAGACTAGAGGAAGGAGAACATCTAATAAATCCATGACAATACGTTACTTGTGTGTCATGCACTAAAGAATTTCATGCTGTATGATGGTGAGAACAATGACTACTTAAACCATGATTCAGTATAAGAACTCTCAAGTTTCTATGAAGTTAGCAGCAAATAGAATACAATACATACATTTTTAGTACATAAAATTGAATCAAATGGAGACAAAGGAGTCAAATAAATACTTACTAGAAGATAAAAACTGCTTACAAAAATAAAATATTAGGTATACAATCTAAAAATGGAAGAAAATGGCTATTAAAGTTTTGGTTTTCCTTGTAAAACTCCTGGTGTTCAGTACTCAGCAAGAGGGTAGACACTTAACTGTTCATCAAAACAAACAAAAAGTAACAGGCAATAAAAACAAATATACCATAGAGCATGAAGTGTTACACCAGACAGACTGTTCATGCATGTCAACAAACATCGGTGGACGGTACTTTTTAACTCCCAGAAACACACCCAATGGCTTTTTAAGATATTGATACAGTATTTATAGTTCTCCACTTTAGGAGTACAGGTTATTTTCCTATATTTGGTTTTCTAATTCAGCTAGTTCATATTCACTGTCCAAACTCAGTCTTTCTGCAAAATGGTAAGTGAAGACTGAAAAACTGAGATTCATGCAATAGGGTTAGGATCATAATCATGTGAAGTTGTATGCCTAGGAACTAGGAATACGGGCTTGACGGAACACCATTAAACAGAATGAAAAAATTTCTGTGGACTTCAAGACACTATGGATTACGTTATAAAAAGGCAGCTAGCAGTGTGAAAGGGCTAGGCAGGACAGAAGGTGAGTGATCATGTGAAACAGAACACATTTTGAATGAAGAGCAGACAAGAGAATGAAATTCAAAAAGTGAAAGAAGAAAAAATTTCTACACACTTATGCATAGACATATCTGTATAGCCCACATATATCCATGAACATATGATAACATAGAATATTAACATCTTTATTAAAACCCGTTACAGCTTTGGAGTATCATTCCCTGACACATTATGTTTCCTCTATAACTGCTTTTGGGCTTTTTTTTTTTTTTTAATTTTTTCCTTAAAAAAAAAGTTGGCATCAAACACTGCATTTTGCTTGCCCCATGCACATGTGTAGTAATTTGGCTGTGCAATGAGCTGCTAAAAATGTGAACAACAAAACCACTTCAATGCCAAGCCTCAAGATATCCCACAAACCATCACACATCCTGATTGTCAAATTTGTCTGCAGAAGACCTGTGTGTTTAATAGTGGTCCAACGGCTACTTCCAGTCTTGAGGATGACAGTTTGAAAGCCGCTATTTCAAAAAGAGGAGATTCAAGAAGTCCATAAAGAGAAAGAAGAAATTACTCAGCTTTAGATGGTGGTAGAAAAGTCAGAATTAGTCTAAAACACATTGAAGAAATGAAGATATACTTAGGCTTATATTAGAAAAGCAATCTGAAAAATAGCAGCAAAAATAGGCATTAACTAGTGACGTGACTGAGACATTATTATGACATTTCCATGGCATTAAAAAAAGAAGTCTGAAATTCAGTTGAAATAATTCATGTGCACCATCACAGATCTTTCAACTGTTTCTTACTTTTCAGACATTTTAATTTTATTTTGAATTTCTACCTTACTTAGCGGGAGAAAAGCAACTTTGTACACTAGTTTCACCTTCTTTCATCCACAACAAATTTTTATCTATGGAATTAACATTAATACGGCTATTACATTTAGAAAGCTTCTCTAAAGACCTAGAGCTGGTGAAGCCACACCTTGAATACTGTGTTCACTTTTGAGGTGCTGGAGTGCATCTAAAGAAGGGCAATGAAACTGGTGAAGGGTCTAGAGCACAAGCCTTAAGAGGAGAGGCTGAGGGAACTGGGGGTGTTCAGTCTGGAGAAAAGGAGGCTGGGAGGAGACCTCATTGTTCTCTACAACTACCTGACAGGAGGCTGTAGTGAGGCAGTTGTCTTTTCTCCCAAGTAACAAGGGATAGGATGAGAGGAAACGGCCTCAAGTTGTGCCAGGGGATGTTTAGATTGGAAATTAGGAAAAATTTCTTCACCAGAAGGGTTATCAAGCATTGGAACAGGCTGCCCAGGGAAATGGTCGAGTTATCATCCCTGGAAGTATTTAGAAGATGTGTATATGTGGTGCTTAGGGATATGGTTTAGTGGTGGACTTGTCAGTGCTAGGTGCTTGATGATCTTAAAGCTCCTTTCCAACCAAAACGATTCTATGATTCTATGATTCAAAAGCATTTGGACAGCTACAGCTATGGGACAACATAGTTCTTCCAAAACTGAATCTGACCACCAGCAAAATTTTTTGGAAGACAGTCATCAGCCAATGTGATTACACAGGAATAATACATATAATGCAAGTACAGTGGGAACAATGTTGTTTCTGTTTCCACTGCTGATGGGGAAAAACCAAGCGGGACAGGAAAGGGTATGAAGCTAGGATATGGTAGGATGATACAAATATAGGCAGTTATAGTATCTATTTTACAACCTTAAGCTTGTCCAGACTTCTTATCTAATTATGCCTGAGTACATTTGTACATGAGTGTTCAAGACAGCTCTGGGAATACCATTTGCTGTTAAAGGCTTTGCAGCGATCAGCAGAAGTACAAGCACTGCATTTTGTCAAGGAGAGCTGAATCTTCACAAACAGAGGAAACTGGACACCCATGGAAGAACGTGCGAAGAGGGTTCATGCAACTAACTCAAGGTTCAGATTAAACTACCAGATATGTAGTAATACATAATATAATCACATGTATATTTGCCAAAATATATTTTAAGCCATTGTCAAGATGTAACCCTATGTCACTATTTTATTAAAAATAAAATAAGATTGAAATACATGCTTTTATACATAATCTAGATGTATTTACTTTACTTTAATGAACCCTGACATCGATATACTACTTTTCTTAAAATTGCTGAATTAAAGTATATTACTGAAAGTTCTTTTAGATCTTTAAAGATATCCAAAAAGGACAATAAAATTTGATGTAGTGGCCGACAGACTGCTCTGACTGTTTCCTATCGTGCTGATTGTTGCTTAGGCCCCATATCATAGCATGAAGTTCCATACTGCATGTGCTGCAACTAATCTATACTATCAGGGAAAGAGACTGTCAGCCTCAATTTTGCTTTTTTCTATTTTTGTCAGCATGTATCACTCCACAGCTCAACATAAATTAACACAGGATTTTGTGTCTGTTAACATAACATTTAATACGTTCCAATGCAGTTATATTGTTCTGCTTTGGAAAACACAGAGAAAAGTGATGTAACTTGCCATTAATTTCATTATGACTAATGAAACTGAGGTTGCTCATATAAATCAATACAACTGGATGCTGAGACTAAGTACAACTGACAGGGAGAAATGAAGATAATTTCAAAAGGTTCCATACTGTGAGTCATCACAAGCAAGCTTGAAAAATAATGAAGGAACTACTTACAGGGAACTCACTATGAAGATCCTCCCTGTTAAATATCTGAATTGGGTTGTGAATACTCTAGTATGACAGCTAGAGCTGAGTTTCCACAAAAAAGTTAATTTATCTGTAGTTTCTTAAAGAATATTTCAGCGCAGTCATCAAACTGCCTTCAAATAATGACACCTACAGTACATCTGCAAGATGTTTGTAGCTGAACGGTTACACAATCTTCCTTAGAATAACTACATTTCCAGCATTAATTAGCTGTCCTGTATAATGAATAGAATGAAACTTCATAAAATTAGCTGAGTGTAATCACCTAAGGAACTCTTTAAACAATAATTAGCATGATGAAATGCAAATAAAAAATGTTAGTTCCTAAGGGCTTGAAAAATACTTGTTTTACGAAGTATTTCTCCAGTGTATTTCACATTCAGGCATCTAATCTGCTCCCTTAAAAATAAAGGACACTTTCTTGGGAACTATACAGGAAAGCAATTTAGCACAGTAGAACCTTTTCTCTCTGACAAAATGTGGACTTTTTATCTAACCAGATCAGAAAATACAGAAAAGTTTATGCCAATTAGATAACTTCTAATTATTAGTACTATGCATTAATAAAATTCCAAATTTTCAATATAAATATGGTTTCAATGAAATAAAAATGCACAGCAATGCTGCTTGCTAAAGTGACTGCTGCTTTAAGTTGCTTAGTGGGCCTTAATTTTCCTTTTGGCTGCTTAATATAAACATGGAAGTGTCTCCCTTTTATGTTGTTATGTAAGAATGCAATAGCTCACCTAATAACTTCACTCAGGACACCTTGTTCAAAAGAAACTAAAAACTGAAATAAAAATCAAGTTTTTAATGAAGTAAAACCCTTTTTTTTTTTTAAATATTAGCTAGATAAAGAATTGGCATGCACACAAAGTAGTTTAGAAGATAAAAATTTCTCTGATTTTGTATCAGGTATTAATTTTTCCAAAAAGTAGAATGCCTTAATACTGAAAAGACACTCTTTGTAAACTGGGATATAACCAAGGGCCCAAGTAGAAGTTCAAGCAAAGCTGTATACTGGGAGCTACACAGTTCAGTAATAAAGTCTACTTGTATGTCAGCTATTTCTTCTCTTTACAGTTTGTGCTGTCATGGCAACAACAATTTTTGATACACAAAGTATTAAATTTTCTTTATGCAGGTCTGAAAATCATATGAAATACATTTGCCATAAATGATAGGCAATGTCTATGAGTATTATCTGTGATGAAGCCTAGGAGGAAGAAAAAGGTCCCTGATAAATTGTGGATATGACATTACTCAATAATGTTCAGAAGTTTTTAATGACACTGCATGTGTTCATTTATATACATATATACACTTAAATTAATAAATACTGAATGCAAGCTTAAGTGGAAGTGGAAGTAATCTTAGTGATGACAGTGACACAGTCACATAGAAACACATCTGAAGGCAGACAAGCACTGGAAGTTTCAGCTTCTGGTATCTTATTAACAAAGTTTAAAACTTGCAATTCTAAAAATGGTGCTATAAAAAATCTAGTGGATCTACATTTGAGTCTTTCAGAAAACCCTTTCTTTCACTTTGTCACAGCAAAAGTTTTTCTCTTCAACAGTGGTATCATTCAGATAAATAAGTCCAAAATCTTGCCTTGTCTTCTGTAAGAACAATCTTTCCAGGAATGTCAAAGCAGTCTGTTCTATTATCTATCTCTATTTATTAAAATTCTTTAAAAAATAAGAAAATTTTAGCTCATGGGAAGGGTCCAAACATTAAAACATTATCCAAATGAAGAGTGGTATACATGGCAACTTGTTAGAGAGTGGCAAGCATTTATCTGTAGCACATCTGCGGCAGTTTTGAAGTATCTTTTTGATGTGTAAGCAGTCACACAGGTTGAAGAAACACGTGCTCCTTTCTGCTGGAAAAATAATTCCTTTCAATATTACTAAATACTTTTGAGCATGACTTCTAGAATTTTATGAGGAAGAACGTGGTGAATCATTCTCTGTTTTGTAATCCAGAAGCGTAAGCGATTGTACTGTTAGCATAATGGTGACCGTGAAAGTGAAAGCCAAACTGCTACGAAGTGAAATTTCCAGATATCCCAGCAGATAAATTCAGTCTTCTTTGGCTTGTCCTCTGACAGCTTTTAGGGGACTGTACTGCTCTAAACCCCACTTGGTGTATGGGTAACAGGGCCCGCTAAGCAGTCTGGGTCAAGAAATTCCAAGTGCATGCATGTATAAAGGCAATTTTCTTGTGGGAGGTATGTTGGTAAGTTATTTCCAAACTTATACCTAATTTACATGCTATTGAAATTCTAAAATTATTACATTTATGTATGTTCACAAAAACTACTGACCAGGCATGAAGGAGACAAAAAGAAAAGGGCTATATAATGACATTTAAACTCAAATCCATAGTTCCTCTGTCCTTCAACAGTAAGAGGAGAAAAAGCAAGACAAACTTTTCTCAAGGAGTTGAAGTATTTTTTCCCTCTCTCTCTGCTAGCCATAAGTTTCTGTGAGCATTACTCAGAAATATCAACAGTGCTGCTACAGATAATTTTCAACACTGAACACACCTTCGTGCATGTAGTGTAAAAAAATAATTTTGATCCTTGCAATAGAGCAATATCTCTGTTTTTCTCAGCTGTGAGCATTGCTTTTATTCTGGATGCCTTTTGTTCTACTTTATTGCAGACAATACATCCCCAAACCTGAAATGTACTTCACCACATTTTGCTGTTATTGCTTTTTTGCCTCACTATCTCTGGTTCAATCATATTGACAGTAATTATTTCAAAAAAAAGTTTAAACTTCTTTTCATCCAAAAGAGTACTTGCGCCAGAAGTCTGTGCTTACTGCTGTAAAACTCTATCCCTTGTACTTAAACTTTTTGGTTGTTCAAAAAAATATGATGCTGCATAGAACTTACCTTATAAAATCAATTATTAGTTAGGACATTAGTCAGGACACTGCTAGGCAACAGTATCTTCTGATAAGTCTGTGTGTGATAGCTCTTCTTACAGCCTTCTGAAGCCAGCCTTTTCACATATTTTCTGTCAATTCTGTCTGTTACTTTGTTTTTTCTTTCATCCCTTTTGTTGCTCAGAGTCATACTCAGGAACATTATAGCTCCTACCATATTAAGTAATAATGAAAACTGCGTGCTTCATCTGTAAATTGAACAGTAAAATTCAACATGGAATCAAACTCAAAAGCATACCCAAACCCAAAAGAACAATGAACACATAATCTTAACTACTGATTTATTTCCAATACAAGTGGCACTAAAATTAGGATAATTAAAAATTATCCATACACCTACTTTTTAATTTACTTTGTGAAACAAATTATGTCCACAAATTTGTTAAGTTGCAGAATGACACAGGAAATGAATAAGAGAGAGGCTAGTTGTTGAGAGGCTAGTACCATATATATTTGAGAGCTGTGTGGAATGCTTCTCTTTTAAGAACGGTAAACTGAACAAAAGCCATAATCCTCTTTCACTGCACTCCACAACATAGCCACTTTAAAAATTCAGGAAACTGAAGTCGCTCCACTAAAGCAAGCCTTATCTTGGAGGGGAAAAAAGTATTTTATTTATTCACATACAGAAGAAGTTTCATATATGTACAGCAGCTAACTTTCACTAGTGGTGGGAGACACAAACTCCATTATGGTTGATGATCTTCATTTACCCACTGATCTTTTTTGCCACCAAACTGCTGTAAGCAGAGGAAATCTGTGGACTTTTTTCTCCCTTGTTATCGGCCTATTACTATTAAAAGGATGATAGATCCACGACAAAGAAGGTAAGAAAAAGAGAAAAGAATAAAGCTAGCTGGAAGTTTGGAAATGTCAAAGTTTCTCTACTCGTCTATTTATCAGGTTCCACAGACTTTATGCTAAAGTCACTCCCAAAGCCTCTAAGAAGACAGAAAATTCCAACAAATGAAATCCCCAAACTGCAAGACCTCTTCTTCAGTCCTCTAAACTTTAGTACACGTGATGAAAAAGACACTTTAACGTTCACATAACACTTTCAGTGAAAAGAGCCCCAGCTCACCTATCTTCTTGCTTTCTTCAAAATGGAGTGTGTTTCTGACTGATTATATTGGAGAATGGCATTATCACATACCATTAATACAACTTATGTTCCTTTACTGAAAACCTTGCATTAAGATGACAAGCTAGGAATTTAGTCTTAAATTGTAATTACAGGTACATCACTAAGTTATGGTCCCTTTTTGACTACGAATTCATTT
Source organism: Nyctibius grandis (assembly GCF_013368605.1). NCBI lineage: Eukaryota > Metazoa > Chordata > Aves > Nyctibiiformes > Nyctibiidae > Nyctibius > Nyctibius grandis. Next base: position 57,090,354 of record NC_090695.1, on the reverse strand, counting down.
AATTGTCCATTAAAATCAAATTGTTTTAAATAAATATTCCCTTTGTGGGATAACTATGTAAAGAGAAAGTAACCTTTCCTCCTATACCCACCTTAAAAAGCTAAACAAACCAAAATAGATTCTGTATTCTTGGCAAAAATTACACTGAAAGTTATAAGAATGGTAGATGAATTAAAAGGAGACAAGTCATAACTACGTCATAAACCGATGGCCCCTGTAAGGGTAGATAAATAGTACAGTAAGTAACAGACTGTTATTTAACTAATCCAGTCATGTTCAAGTATATCTTGTTGCATATCAAGTTATATCTTGGTTACAATTTAAACTCAGTAAAGGAGAAGTAGAAGTCTGAATTATACAAGGAATAAATTACCTTTATCTTTCTAATAGCCAGAGGTGACAGCATAACACAGACAGAAAATAGTATAGCCAGGATGATTAAGAGTTTTAACAGAATTACACAATAAATGTGTCACAAAAAAAAAAAAAATCTTTTTGCTGATAATGCAAAGTTTTCTTCACATTTTTCAAATGCAACAATGAACTAGTCCATATTTCTATAATATCACTCAATTTATGACTGCATGATTTGGTTAAGAGAGAATGAACGTAGATTAGCTTTTTGCTGGTATAATGCAGTCGTTTTCAAACAGTGTTCTGTGGACTGCTGGAATCTGCAATACTTCTGAAGGGTCCACAGAAGACTCAAATATGGCATACAGTAATCTAGACATATTTCTAGAATGTCCATGTTTCCATTAGGAAATTTTTAGAGATCCACAAATTAAAGAAGGACGAACAACACTAGTATGAATCAATAGGTTCATTGCTGTAGGTCTACTTAAAAGAAAAGTGTGTTTTTATTTTGTATAAATGCATTAGAGGCCTGGAAGAGTTTGTTGACAATTTTATTGTCACATTTAAAGCAGCAAATACACCATATTATACATATCAAAGATGCTTAATTCTAAAAAAAAGCATGCATTTATTAAATGCACAAATGTATAAACATACCAACTAAATCTGCATGGACATCTTAAAAAGATTAACAACGCACCCAAAGTATCAATTGCTTCATCACCTGGCTCAAAATTTCTGAAAATTTAGAAGAAACTCCCTGCCTGCAAGTCTTCCACATACACCCACTTCTTTAAAAAGACTCAACAGAAAGATAAAAATGTGAACATTACACTTACAAGACAGACACTCTGTGGTTCACTGGGAGATTTAACTCCAGGATCCTGAGACACTGAATTAAATAAACAGTCTTTTACAATGAGATACTATAACATCTTTGTCTATTCTATTGTTGGAAGTTAGCTGTTGAACTAAATTTAACTTATAGACCAGAACACGCTTAGAGAAATTATCTGGAACAAAATCATACAAGGTCTTACAGTAAAATCAACATCCAGAATGCAGTTAAAAAATACCTAAAAACTAGAGCATGCTCTGGAGTAGATACTGATAAGTTCTGCAGAGAACCCATTGAAGCAGCAGGCAGCAATGCTCTGTTCTAGCCAGAATTTTACAACAGGTTTCACACGTAGCTTCAAGAAGAGCACATTGCCTTAATGTGCTCTCAAGTCAATAGATGAAGACAAGAGTTAATGGAGTGGAGACCACAGCCAGCAAAAAAATTTGAAGCCTCCTCACCAAACATAATTCCTGCTTGTTTACTTCTATTTAATGATTTCAAAGCAGAGACAACTGAAAAATTTTCATGTATGGAATGCTTTACCAGCAAATGTAAGTATCACCTGGTATAAAATTAATTATCTGGGTGCTTCTTCTGAACTAATTGCTTTTGCTGAAAATGATCACTTTTACATACTATAACTTAACAGCTATGTAGGCAGTCCTCTTCCATATCTCTGTCCTTATTATACACCTGAATGGGAAAGAAATTTCTTCTTTCACCTCAATGAAAAATGCGAACTTGACTTTAATTGTATGGGTTCCATTATAAACCAAAATATAAGCATCTTTTCCCCTGACTAAAGGAAAACAGTGGAAGACCTATAGAGAAGGAAGAGCATTAACCATAGAAGAAGAGTTACTTTATTACGTTAACCAATCCTTTGACATCAGTGGAAAAAAACCTTAGATTTAGGTCTGTTACCTGTTGTTTATTCTAAATACTTCAAAGATGTCAAACGCTATGGGGAGTAATAAAACCCCAGCTCTTTAAGCCTTATGCAATGGGTTTGCCTCTCAGTTTTAGAAAATACAGTCATGCAGCCAAGATGTTTTTAATGAGTACTGCTAAAAGAAACAATTTCTTAAAAGAACAGGTATTCTCATTGCAAGACTTCAGAGACAATTTTCAGAAATTAAATGCATATAATAACCTGTTCTAAATCAACTGAACTACTCACCAGTTCAGATCAATACTACACATACAATCTAGCCATCTGAAACAAGTACCTCATATGGCAATAAACCTGTTGCTAAGGCATATTTAGTGTTCACCGGGGCTAAATGTTTAACAGGCCTCCAAAGCATACTCTGTCAGTGTTCGAAGATTTTGCTGCAACTGTAAAGCCATGGAAATAGCTGCATAGCTCCACTAGGAGCTGTACAAGTTCCTTGTGTCCAAACAACCAGAAGAGATGCTTGCCAGTTCCACAGGGCCCAAACATAGGTTTCACATTATTTCACACTTTCCTATATTTTTAGTAAGTAGTTAGATCATGCACATCTCCCTAGAATATATGTTCACTGTCAATAGATTTAGAAAGTTCAGATGTAAGGCCAACTTCATCTCTGCATCTGTTTGCAAACACTATTTCTTCAGGGATTGTAAACTCTATAGACTAATGAATCCATTTGACATGATTCTATTTAACCTCTGAAATCTTTCAGCTATTGAGACTAAGCTCAGATAAACTTCACACATTATCTCAGCACAAGTGGGTTAACCACAATGTTAGGACACCAAAATATACTTGGTGAGCACAGATAACCACATTTGCCTTAATCATCTGGTTTTTAACATATTTGTCCCCAAACCAGGTAGACCAAATACTAGGGGAAAAAAAGGCACTGGAAAAATCATTTAACATGATTTTATAGCCTTTCACCCTCAATGAGATGATGTTTCCTAATGCAAAACAATAACAAGAATAACAAGATTTGTCTCCTTTTTTTGGATTTAGAAAATGTAAAATATACTTGTTTTTTTGAAATGTCACTTAGACAATTTCTCTGCCATGTGGGAAATACTTTAGTTCTGAAGTAAATTAACAGCTCAGATTGAACTGCTATAAGCCAGATATGACACAGAAGTGAGATGCTGGTCACTGGAGTGATGGTGCCAGATGTACAACTCTCACAACAGCAACTTGACAGCTAACACTCATGCAGCCGCCCTCTGTTTGCATAGTACATTATCAAGAAATCAAAGCTTAGTAGTGATCAATAAGCATGATAAGGACCCTTTAAGTTACTTTCACAGAATGTTGTTCTCTTTAAGCAGCTTTACAGAGATAACAGTGGCCATTTCTGTTTGGTTGAAGACCTACAGTAGCAAACATCAGTTATTTGGCCAAGTGAGCAGTAGAACTGACAAGAGTTTAGTATTCATTTTCCCCCAGGATTCAAGAACTCATAACAAAATCCTACTGTGTAAACATTTTGTATTTCTGTAAAGCAATCCTGTTTTACACGTTACCTTTGTGAGATAAAAATGACAATTCTCCTGGCATTGGTATTTTATATGAAAATTTCCAAAAGAAAATCGATGGATGTAGTCAGACAATGGCTTCAGATGTATTCTTCCTCAGCAACAAGTGAAGGTTATTCTCAAAGAAAAATAAGTTGTTCCCTAAGAAGTATTCCACAAAATCATCACTAAGAATTGTTACTTTCAGCATTACAGGCTGGCAGGTGCACTGTGAATCACAGAGAAGCTTGCTTCAAGCAAAACATGAGAAATTTTTCACGTCTGTTAACGATTTTTGTTCTCAGTCACACCTACAGTCCATGTTCCAGACTCACTGAAAACAGTATCTTAGTATGGAAGAACAAGTACATTATAACAGGGATTATCAGTCATTCAGACAGACCTAACCTGTTGTAATCTGAAGTTTCATTCACTTCAGTGGTACTATCCTGGTTTTCATGACCAAGGATCTGGACCATTTTGTGGCTGCATTAAATTACATTAAATACTGTATTTCTCTAAATCACTAACTCAGCAGGAAGGTTTACCCACGCCCATGTCAGGTCGTAGAATATTGCTCTTAGCTGACAAGTAGAATATACATAAACCAACATTTCATTCCTGAGCAACCACTGTCATTACAAGACTGCTCATTCTGCTTTAGGTGTATAATACGAGCACAGAATCCAAAACCAGCAAAATTTCTAGGCTGGGGCAAACAAATTCCAGCGGACTGTAACAAACAAATAATGAAACTGAAGAAAAAATTATGTTAGAGAAAACAAAATTTGAGATAACTTTTTAGGTTTCTTGAAAAGAGTGATCCAGCTTTCAGGGTAGTGTAAACAGTCAGACATGAGAACTTGGAAGAAACACTAATGCTTGGCCAGGTGTACCGATGTGACAGGCATGTACGCACCACTCACATTTAATTTCATTGAAGTGATTTCCAAAAGGAAGTGGAAATAAAGGCAAAAAGGTTCTCAGGCAAAAAAGAGTTCACCCTTACACCTCACATTAGAACAGATTACAAATTGACTTGACCAATTGGAAACCTGTTTAATCAGGTGAATCAGGAACAGGAAGCTGACCAAGAGAGAAGCTAATGGAGAATATTTATGAAAAATAATACCTCATTTAAAACCAATTTGGGATGTGGACTATTATAAAAGCAGTCCTCATTAAGTACAATTTGTTGTTTTCTTCCTGAAACCCACTGCTTTTCATCAAGATCCTGATTTTTCAAGATCTTCCTATACACAAAACCAAAATCTTAGATTTGACATTGCATTTTAAAATTAAAAATAGTTTTACTTTCTCCATAACTGAAGATAAAAAGGTAGCCCATAGAATTTATTTTAGAACATATTAAAAATTATGTACTCTTTATTTTTTCCTGAGTAGTAGTATTTTTCTGACTGTAAATGAGACACCTGCACATGCAGTTTTTTCAAATGCAGTCTCCTATATCATTCAGAAAAACACTGAAATAAAAATTCTCCTTTTTGAAGAATTAAAATCTAAATGTAAAATACATGTAGATTAAATCAAACTAAGCTATTTAAACAAGATTTTTGAGGAATAGGTATGTTCTTGATAAAATAGCTTTCACAGATTAGAAAAATCATGATCTAATTAAATAATACATTCTTTTTCTTTTATCCTTTTTTGATCTGACTGCTGTAGTTGTAAACTTGAGGATTATTGTCAAATACTTGCACCAGTAATAGCTAAAAAATAATTTACAATAAATTTCAACAGGTTTTTTTGTTATCTTGTCTCTTTGTTAATTACATTTTTGTTCTCTCATCCTTCTATTTTATGAATATATGTAGATAGAGACAGAAACAGAGGGAGAGAAAAAGACCAAGTATAATGTTCAATGAAAAAATGATGAAAAGAGTAACTTGTGAAATGACTCTTTAGGACAGCTGATTGCAGGGTAACTACTGAAAAGCTGATACACACACTTTTATTTATATCATCTACTCAAAAGCAAGAAAATGTCAAAGAATCAGGATGAAGCTGATTTCCCTCTTGTGTATGTGCATAGGTTTTGATTATAGGCTTTTTCCTCGATGAAATATTGCGTGGAGTTCTGAAAATCACTTTACAAAAATAGTGTTGTGTTTGGGGTCAATACCTCTCCAATAGTCAGCTATAAAGTTTCCACTGATTTTTTTTGAAAAGAATGGGATCAGGAACTCTTTATTTTGATGAGAGAGATCTTGGAAGTCTGCTTCCAGGAAAAAAACTCCACATCTGATTAATTTCTGATATTCATTCATCTTTTTTTCTGCTAAGAGGATGAACTGAATATCATTTCACACAATTTAAAAACTATTGTTCAACTTGGAAAAGAATATCAATTTACCTGAAGGTTTTGCTATACCAGTAAAAATTACCTATACTAGTAAATACAGTAACTATCAGAAAAGATTAAAAAAAAAGAGAAATAACAAATACAATTTTGAAGTTAATTTTCCCCATTATCAAAGGACCACCTTCCTCAAGATTTTGCATAATGCATTTGTTTTGACCCTTCTTCAAAAACTTCATTGCTTTTCAAGGGTAACTATTGAGTTTACACAAGTACCTTCCTACAACATATGCAGCACATCTAATACAACATCATCCATGTAACTGGGAATCATGGGTGATACTCTTTATATGGAAAAACTTGGTCCCTATTTTTCACTTTTAATGATATAGTATTGAAAGTCTTCATGCACACAGTAATCCCATAGCAACTTTCCGCTATTTTGCCTGCTCTCCTATTTCTAGCATTTTCTTCACTGTATCAATTTCCTCATGGAAAATAGAAACAAGTGTAACAAAAACCCCACACCTAAATTCCATTTTTACACTATGGAAACTGACAGGAGTCTGCAGTTCATGTGCTGTTTTGCACTGCCAAAGCATTTGACTATGTCTATACTGGGAAGACTTAATGGTGATGCACCAAAATGAAATTTCAGTCTCGGAAAGGGTCTTGAAGCACTATTCCGACACAAACATGTAATTAGAAGAAAATGTTCTCGAATAAAGGCTTGCTTGTAGCATTGGTATCATAGGTAGAATATACCATCTCAAAGCCCTTTCAGAAAAGGTGTTCTTATCAGATAGGAAAACAGAAAAAAGACAGATTAAGTGTAATTCCTAAGCCATAAAGAAATCTGTGACAGGGACAGGAACAAAGCATGGATCTCCTCATGTTTTTCTCTCCATTTATTTAGTCTTTTGACATTCTGCCTTCTCCATATGCAACACAAACATAAAATCAAATGTAATTGACATTAATTACAGGGCATTATTATGCACTGTTCATTGCTTTTAATGTTTTTCTTTAACAATTTCTGCATCTTTAGAACCAATACATAGCCATTCCAAGTTTTGCTGCATAATGCCAGAAAGGGAAGAGAGGAATAATAAACCACGTTTTTTTAATTCAAAGCTGAGCATTTGTTCTGCAAGCACTACCACTCTTCCCACGCAACAGCATGAATTACACTTTTTCCACCTAGGTTTTTTTTTCCTGACCTTCTTTGGCATTTAAGTGCAGAAAAGAAAGTATTTCAGGGCTGCATGTGTCACCCTCAGAGATCTGAAGTTCCGGTTGCCTGCAGAGGCCATTTAAAAACATTAGCGTTGTCCTGGGAAAAGCAGCCTTTGGACATACTCTCATCCATAACAAAGGAGATTCTAAATAATAATAAGTGTCAGAATATATTGTTTCTCTTTGACCACTGGTGTAGGAAACCTGGTTGTATCATAAAGTCTTGTGAAGAGAAGAATCATGTAGCGCCAAATAATGGGAAAATAGGACACCTATGGTGCATGTTCAAACTCTCAGGAATAGCTTTTACCAAGATTAAAAAGGGAAATGAAACTGAATCCTTTCACTAGCTTTGCAGTGAAGTGAGTATACAGTAGCAATTTGTTCCACTCAGGGCTCTAAAACTTTTTTCATGCTGTATTTATGTAAGATAGTTTTGTTTTATTATTTGATTTGGCAAGCAGGAAGTTGATTTCATTTTCAATAGACATTTATTTTCTAAACAATAACAATAAAATTGCATTTTACCTGTAGACACAGGCACTGTCTTTAAACACAGAGCAATTTTATTTCTTCAGTAAATGTTAATGTTTAAAAATGAACTTAGGTCAAAAGCCTTTAAAAATGATTGCAGCTTTTTTGATCAGTGGCATTAAAACAAGCTGACAGCAGCTGGATGGACAGTTCATGCTTTCAGAAAAAGGATCTCTTTTCATTAACAGGCTTACTGTTGATCTAGAATTACTTCTTACAAAGAGAACAGAAATCAATCTTTTCCCAGCTCTAAGATGAGCGCTTTCACATTTCAGTTAGTTGCATACCTACTTATAATTACAACAATTATTCAAACAGCACATAGATGCTTCTTTAAAGCATTATATATTATCCATTTTAAACTGATTTCTTCAAAAAGATACTTAATTTGGCAAATGTCTACACTTACATACTGAAAATATAGAATATCTTTAGATATAAAGGACCAAATAATTCAAACCTTGCTTTGTCAAACACAGTCTTTTATGGTTTATATATCCACAGGTCATTTAATGGAGAGCAAAAAATATGGGCAATGAAAGGTAAAATCTTTCTCCCTCTCTCTGTCTCTGTATATGGTTCCTCAAAGGATCTTGCCTTATCAACAGTAAAAAGAAACCTCGACTGCCAATATTGAGCACTCTGACGACTGAAAAGACACAATAACCAGTTCTTCGTACCCAAGCAAGTGATTCTTCTATTTCATTTTTCAGGAAGAAAGGGATTCAAAGGTGGTATGTCAAAATATTTTATAACTCCTAACTCTTAGATGCATCAATTTTGTGTATCTAATATACTTTATGTCCTGGGAGTTCTTCCCAAAACAATACATGAATTACTAGCAGCTTTAACAGTTTCAAGCAAATGTGTAGCTAAATGGTCTGCCTTCAAATTCCCTGTAAGACTATGTAGCAAACAGAAACAAAATATTGAGACTACTGTTTAGTGTAATTAGATATAATAAGGCAGGCATATAGTGAGAGTACTCCCTGAGCTATATGAAAACATTCATACATATACAATGAGTATTTGGTAGAGGCTGATTTAAATAGCTGGGAAAATAACTGCGACAAACATGCCAGTGTTTGCCACAATCTTGAATTGTTTGCTACACCTTTACAACCAACTGCAGAAATCAATATTAAAAGTTAAGAATCAGATGCTAACAACATGTCTGGGATCAAACTGGATGAGTCCAGGGTCTTTTCGTATTTTTTTTTCAATTGTGTTATGAACATATGTGCAGCTGCAAATTTCACTGGAACATTTTCAAGGCTATTTCAGCATGGTAATACCAAAAGAACCCAATGTACAGAAATCAGCACAAATGCATTACAAGTACTGCAGACTCCTTATCATGAACTTTGATATGAAAATGAAAATCCTGACGAAGCGCATCTGCTGAAAATAAAGATCATTCATGTAATAGCTCATATTTCAAGCATTACTGGGCAAAAGCCCAGTACCCAGCATGTACTGCAGAGTATCCGGAGCCCATTAAGAGTTACAGAATGGAAACTTAATTACACTAATAGTTGGGAGAAGATAATAATTTGGCATAAGACTTACAATATGATAGTATTACAGATCTATTCTGAAATCTATAAAAATAAAGAAAAAACTTTTATCTCAGGAAGATAATATACTTTTTTTAAGGTGAACAAGAGATTTGAGTTTGTGCTGATAAAAGAAGATTTAAAGTCTATTCTATTTTTCACTTCTGCAGATGGTAGTTCATGAGATGAGAAAACAAGACGCCAAACTCTAATCCCCAGAGTCTTTCAGTTGTGAGGGCTCTAGCATTTTACCTGATGTGAATTAAACTATGGGGGTTATCCATAAAAACAGAGGAATCCTAGGGGTATTATGAGAGATCAGACCCATTTGCATGGACTAATGGACATCCCCCCTGAGCAGCAGCCCCGAGACCCGTAAGTTCCCGGCAACGAATCGGGAGAGGAGGGGGCGTAGCCGGAGGCACCGCGGGAGATTTAAACGCGGTGAAACCATAACAAACAGTCAGCTGGCAACAGTGGCAGCAGTGGCAGCAGCGGCGGCAGAGACTGAGGTGAGTGGGGGCGAGATCGGGCTGCAGCGGCGGTTTCCGTGCTCTGGCCCCCACCCCCCGAGCAGCAGCCCTGAGACCCGTAAGTTCCCGGCAACGAATCGGGAGAGGAGGGGGCGTAGCACCACCCACTGTTGATTGGGTGATAGAGAGCCTCTGGGAGGGCAGGGACCGGTCCCTGTCCAGAGGGGAGAGGGGGAGTAAGCAGTGACTGGGTGTGTCCCAGGGCGGGGGAGGCCACAGCCGTTTGCAGATCTCTGGGCAGGGCGCTGACTCCCTCCCAGTGCCCGAGGAGAGGAAGGGGCCAAGGAGCTGTGAATCTTCTGCTGCCAGTCGGCAGCAGTGGTGGCAGCGATAGTGACTGAGGTGAGTGTGGGCGAGGGTGAGATCGGGCTGTACCGCGCGGGTTCCGTACTCAGGGCCACCCGAGCAGCAGCCCCTGAGTCCCGTCCCAGGAGAGGAGGGGGCGTAGCCGGAGGCACCGTGGGAGATTTGAAGAGCCCCTGGGGAGCGCGAGCGACCCAGAGCACGCAAACAGGGGTGTGGCAGTTTGCGCAGCAGTTCTCGCAGGCAGGGCAGGCGAGCAGGGTAGGCGGGCAGGCAGGTATGGTTTCCACTCGGTGGGGCCCTAAGTCCCTTGCAGGTGCCAGAAAAGACATGGCAACCCAAACGGACCTGCAGCAGAAGCATGCGGAGGTGCAGGTGGCAGGCTGCAGGGAGTGCCACAGCCTGGCCCTGGCACTCGAGGGTAACGGAGACCTCACCTGTGTGAGGTGCGAACTGGTCGACGACCTGATCTCCTTGGTGGCCCAACTCAAGGAGGAGGTGGAAAGGTTAAGGAGTACAAGACCATCCCAGGAAGAGGATGGCGGGCAGTGCTGTTCCCTGCCTGTCCTGGGGAAAACGGACGGGCCTAATGCTCCCCAGGTAGTGGAGGATCCTCTTCCTCCTCCACAAGGAGCAGGAGGAGACCTAGGGGATGGGGGGGAATGGAGGCAGGTCCCTGCTCGGGGTGGCAGGCGGATCCCATCCCGATCTTCCTCCCCTCCCCATGTCCCCCTGCAGAATAGGTATGAGGTGCTGGAGCCTGAGCATCTTCCTGAGTGTCAGGAAGACATGAATCTAGGTGAAAGACCCTCTACGGGACTACATGAACAGAAGCAACCGAGTAAGAGCGTTGCAACCAGCTCCAAAAAGGAGAAAAGTAATTGTTATAGGCGACTCCCTGCTAAGGGGAACGGAGGGCCCCATATGCAGGCCAGACCCGACTCACAGGGAAGTCTGCTGCCTCCCTGGGGCTCGGGTAAGGGATGTTGCCAGGAGGATTCCTCAACTGGTGAGGCCCTCTGACTACTACCCACTATTAGTATTCCAGGTTGGTAGGGATGAGATTGAAGAGAGAAGTCCCAGGGCTATCAAAAGGGACTTCAGGGCCCTGGGGCGTTTGGTAAAGGGGGTAGGTGTGCAGGTGATATTCTCTTCAATTCCTTTGGTATTTGCTGAAAATAGGGAAAAGACTATGAAAGTACAACAGATTAATATGTGGCTAAGAGACTGGTGCCGTAGGTGGGATTTTGGGTTTGTTGACCACGGGGCGGCTTTCATGGCACTGGGCATGCTTATGCCAGATGGGGAACACCTGAGTCAGAAGGGGAAAAGGGTTATGGCCCAGAAGCTGGCAGGGCTGGTTAAGAGGTCTTTAAACTAGGTTTGATGGGGGAGGGGGATAAGACCAGGGCAGCCACAAATGAACCTAGGGGTGACAGGCCTGCATCGGGGGCAAGGCCGCTAGCCCAGCTGAAGTGTGTTTACACCAATGCACGCAGTATGGGCAACAAACAGGAAGAGCTAGAAGCCACTGTACAGCAGGAAGGTTATGATGTGGTTGCCATCACAGAAACGTGGTGGGATGACTCTCATGACTGGAGTGCAACTATGGATGGCTATAAGCTCTTTAAGAGGGACAGGCGAAGCAGGAGAGGCGGTGGGGTAGCGCTGTATGTTAGGGAGTGCTTGGACTGTGTTGAAATTGAGGAAGATGGTGAGGATGACAAGGTTGAATGTTTATGGGTGAAGATCAGGGGGAAGGTCGGCAGGGCAGACATTACGGTGGGAGTCTGCTATAGACCACCCAACCAGGATGAGCAGGCGGACGAGGCGTTTTACAAGCGGCTGTCAGAAGCCGCCCGGTCGCCGGCCCTTGTACTCGTGGGTGACTTCAACTTGCCGGATGTCTGCTGGAAATACAACATGGCAGAAAGGAAGCAATCTAGGAGGTTCCTCGAATGTGTGGAAGACAACTTCCTCATGCAAGTGGTAAATGAGCCCACTAGAGGAGGGGCCCTGCTTGACCTGTTGTTTGTGAACAGAGAAGGACTAGTGGGAGATGTGAGGGTCGGTGGCCGTCTTGGGAGTAGCGACCACGAAATGTTAAGAGTTTTCGATAGTGGGGGAAGTAAGGAGGGGCAAGAGTAGAACTTCTGCCTTAGATTTCCGCCAGGCAGACTTTAGCCTGTTTAAGAGGCTGGTGGACCGAGTCCCTTGGCAATCGGTCCTGAAAGGCAAAGGAGTCCAGGAAGGCTGGACGTGCTTCAAAAGGGAATTGCTAAATATTCAGGAGCAGGCTGTCCCAGTCTGTAGGAAGACAAGCCGTCGGGGAAAAAGACCAGCCTGGTTAAACAGAGAACTTAGGCTAGAACGTAAGGAAAAAAAGAGAGCCTACTTGCTCTGGAAGAAGGGTCGGGTAACTTGGGAGGTCTGTAGGGACGTGGCCAGGTTGTGTAGGGAGAAGATTAGAAGGGCCAAAGCTCAATTAGAGCTTGATTTGGCTGCTATAGTCAAAGACAACAAAAAAAGCTTTTATAAATACATCAACAGCAAAAGGAGGGTCAAGGAGAGCCTCCACCACTTGCTGAATGAGGAGGGTAGTGTAGTGTCAGGGGATGAGGAAAAGGCAGAGGTGCTCAATGCCTTCTTTGCCTCGGTCTTTAATGTCAAGACCGGTTGTCCTCAGGAGACTCGGCCCCCAGAGCCTGAAGTTAGGGACGGGGGGCTGTGTGAACCTCCCATGATCCAGGAGGAGATGGTTAGTAGACCTGCTGTGCCAGTTGGACACCCACAAGGCTATGGGCCCGGATGGGATTCACCCCAGAGTAATGAAGGAACTGGCAAACGAACTTGCCAAACCACTCTCTATTATCTACTGGCAGTCCTGGTTAACTGGAGAAGTTCCAGCTGACTGGAAATTAGCAAATGTAATGCCCATCTACAAGAAGGGTCAGAAAGACGATCCAGGGAACTATAGGCCTGTCAGCCTGACCTCGGTGCCAGGCAAGGTGATGGAACAGATCATCCTGAGTGCCATTACACAGCACATGCAGGACAATCGGGGCATCGGGGCCAGCCAACATGGATTCATGAAAGGCAGGTCCTGCTCGACCAACCTGGTCTCCTTCTATGACAAAGTGACCCGCTTAGTAGATGAGGGCAGGGCTGTGGATGTAGTCTATCTAGACTTCAGTAAGGCATTCGACACTGTCTCCCACAGCATCCTCCTAGACAAACTGGCTGCCCGGGGCTTGCATGGGTGGACTCTTCAATGGGTTAAAAACTGGCTGGATGGCCGAGCCCAGAGAGTGCTGGTGAATGGGGCAAAGTCCAACTGGTGGCCGGTCACTAGCGGTGTTCCCCAGGGCTCAGTTCTGGGGCCGGTGCTGTTCAATATCTTTATAGATGATCTAGACGTAGGGATTGAGTGCACCCTCAGTAAATTTGCAGATGACACCAAGCTGGGTGGCAGTGTCGATCTGCTGGAGGGTAGGAACGCCCTACAGAGGGATTTGGACAGGTTAGATAGATGGGCCGAGACCAACGGCATGAGGTTCAACAAGAACAAGTGCCAGCTCTTACACTTCAGCCACAACAACCCCATGCAGCTCTACAGGCTCGGGGAAGAGTGATTAGAAAGTGGCCCGGCGGAAAGAGACCTGGGGGTGCTGATCGACAGCCGGCTAAACATGAGCCAGCAGTGTGCCCAGGTGGCCAAGAAGGCCAATGGCATCCTGGCCTCTCTTAGGAATAGTGTAGCCAGCCGGTCTAGGCAAGTGATCGTCCCTCTGTACTCGGCACTGGTGAGGCCGCACCTTGAGTACTGTGTTCAGTTCTGGGCCCCGCACTTCAAGAAAGATGATGAGGTGTTGGAGCGAGTCCAGAGGAGGGCGACCAAGCTGGTGAAGGGTCTGGAGGGTCTGACCTACGAGGAACAGCTGAGGGAGCTGGGGTTGTTTAGCCTGGAGAAGAGGAGGCTCAGAGGTGACCTTATTGCAGTCTACAACTACCTGAAGGGAGGTTGTAGTGAAGTGGGAGTCGGCCTATTCTCCCAGGCAACTAGCGATAGGACAAGAGGACACAGCCTCAAGCTTCGCCAGAGGAGGTTCAGGTTGGACATTAGGAAGAATTTCTTCTCAGAAGGGGTTATTAGACATTGGAATGGGCTGCCCAGGGAGGTGGTGGAGTCACCATCTCTGGATGTGTTTAAGAAAAGACTGGACATGGCACTTAGTGCCATGATCTAGTTGACAGGGTGGTGTCAGGGCAACGGTTGGACTCGATGATCCCAGAGGTCTCTTCCAACCTGGTTGATTCTGTGATTCTGTGATCCTCTGTTCTCCTGGAAATGCTGTTTCCAAAGAGCTGCACTACTCCATAATTACTATTACTTTCCCCTGGGAACTTTTTGTCTAAGAAAGGATCACTGCCTATCTGTTTTTTTTTTTTTTTGTGGAACAAAAGATGACAGATTTAAAGTTTTATTATGCAGCTTTTGACAACTTCAGTGAGACAAACAATTTTTAAGCAACACAGCATGTATCTTCCAACATATTTTAAAAGCTGACACAAAGTATCTATTGGCTTTTTACCTAGGAAGTCACAGGTGCCTAAGACCAGCTTTGTTCAGTAATACTGACATGTATTATAGGTGGATGATTAGCAACATATGTAATCATATTATGTAAAGTATATCTATTAAAAATGTTGTTGTTAAAAACACAATTTAAATTTAATTTTCTGGCATGTATAATAAAAGCAGTTAGTTAAGTCTCTGACTAGAAAGATCTAAATTACTTCACTACCCTGCAAAACATACAGCTAGATGTTTATTAATTGAATTTTGGAGGATAGAAGACAAAAAAATAACTAAAAATCAATTTCCCTGTTTACTATTATGTACGTTGTTCTACTTTTGGATTACAAAGTAAAGCTGAATACAGTTTCCAAAACTATTACCCGAAGTACTTCACATAAAACAAATTATATTTGTATTCCAGCTTTTTATGTCAAATCCAAAGAATGTGACTTTAACCCAAGCACACTAAAAAACCGAAAAATTCTAATTGTTGACAAGGTGTATGGCAACATTTAGGTAACACATCTCATAAAGGAACAACATTTACACAAGCCATCAGCTTTTTCTCCTCAGGTATTTGAGATTTATTTTGGGATGTGGAAGGACATTAGGGGATTGGCTTGAGTTCCCAAGATCATTCTATAAGAATTCATACTGGACCAGATAGCAGAAATTTTTCAACATGAAAGATTTTCAACATGAATTCCAGCAATTGTTTTTTTGGATGGACTTTCAGAATTCATATTTAAAAAGATCAAGGATTTCAAATTATATGCCTGCATTATGTTACTACTATCAGTTAAATCCACAACAACAGATAATAAAGAACAGTGAGGTTTATTTTCTTTAACAACTTAAACAGCTTCTTTTGGTGAAATCATTACAGAGGTATATTTTTGCTTCTGGACAAATTAGTGAAGTGGGCAATTATTTCTTATTTTGTACGCATCGTCATGATTGAAACATGGAGAAAAGTTACAAGGTCAGCTGGCAGAGATTCTAGACCTCCGTTCCAAAAAGGTGAATAGTTTCCTTCCTCTAAAATAAAACCATCCTGAGTAGAACCGACAAGGAATTTTAAACATGATTTACAGATATCACAAACCTGTCCTAAGCTCAACTACGTCCTCAAACCTTCTATTTATGCAGAAACAAAGATAAGTATTTCAGAAAGGTGGAGGTTTTTGCAAGACTCATGCTTCACACAACAAAATTTTTATCTTAGGTCATGCCTATACAAGGAAAAATGCATTGATTTAACTAAACTGATTGATTTTAAATCCAGTTAAACTGGTGCAAACATCTAATGTAAATGCACTTACCCCAGCTAAGACCTCACTTAAATTGATTTAGCTTACTTCAGCAATTTATCAATGGTAGCTAAACCAATTCTAGCAAAGGTTAAGCAGGTTTAAGTGCTTCTGTATAAGGAGTTTGAACAGATTTAACTATATTTACTTAAAAACATTTTAATTAAAACAGTGTAACGTCTCATATGGGCAAGATTTAAATCCCCAAGGCAGAGAAGCAAAGCAGAATATGTAGTTGCATTGCATGCAAACTGAAATCACTCCTGGCTTCCACTTGGGTACCCATCTAGTGATAAAGAGTACATATACTGTGTAACCAGCATTTGGAAAGAGGCACAGTAGAAGCAAGATTAATGTTCAGATGCCAAAGGATTTTGCAGGACCAGCAGAAAAAGGAGAAAGGGGAAAAAAAAACAACAAACCCCAGACACATACTTATGAACTGAGGATACCTGGTTTGGGTATAAACGAAATACAAGACAAGTAGAATTCTAGCATGGCATTTTAAAAAGTCACTTCTCGGAATGGAAACTTGTACATCTGTTTGAGACATTAAAAAAATACTAGTGCAGTATTCAAAAAGGATTTCTCTTTTACATACCAATTCAGTTAGCCTGGGAATTTCCTGGTGTGTATGTATGGTGGTCTTCATCACATATATTTTAAAGTGAGCCTCACAAGAGGCATGACCAGTTGCAAAAGGCATCATGATTAATTTTCTCCTTCCCATCAAGACAGTAGCCACCACATGCTTTTAAGCAAACTTTCATACTAGCCCATCCTCAGTAGTCTTGAGAGACATGAATCTACAGACATGTCCAGGGCAAGTCCTCCACACCTTATGGCTGGGAAGCAAGCCTGTGCAGTCCAGAAGTGACACAGCATCTTACCCTACCTGTGATAACATAGCTGTACCTCTGTGTCTCATTAATACATCTATTTCACCTCCTCGGTACCTGAGCAGAATCAGTGCAGCTACAGGCACTGAAGGCATCTGCACAAATCCACATTAAATTTAATTTTATGATCATTAACTTTTTAGCTCAAGATTTTAAAAGAATATACAACTACTAGAACACAGAAGGCACCTACAGTAGGTAGGCTTTCATTCCCATTAATCAGTGGACCAAGAATCCCAAAGTAGACACTAACCTAAACTTGTAGCAGCTGGCACAGTTGTGTGTGATACTTGTGCTCCTTATGATCTCTTTCCACCAGACTACTTTCTGCCTTTTCTCTTTGATTTTGCAGCTATCCTTCTCTTCTTCCTGAAGTTTACTGGCACTCTGAGTGCAATTCCATGATTCTAGCCAAAAAGCTGCTTAAATGTCTTTTTGCCTTTCTGACTCCAGTCTTATTAGATGAATCAGCTAAGATGTTATGGGTGGGATACATGTCTGAATCCCTCCCTCGACACCTGAGATCACCATTACAATTTGCTTAGTTTCTGCTGGTCTAATTTTTAGCATCCAAACTTACCTTTCTCACAAAGACATATCTCATTAGCAAATGTACAACTAAGTTAGTAGTTGCACAAGCTTAAAACTGAAGCATTTAGAGAAATCTAATAACATGTTTCCAACTGAACTAGATATTGTATTACCTCTCAGTTTTCAAGAGGATTATAGAAACAATTCCAGTTAAAATTTCTGAAAGAAAATTCTGAATTGCTGAATTTTAGTGCTTTAAAAAAAAGTACGTGTTGATTTCATAATTTACTAGGATACAGAAAAATATATCTGCAATTTCAAAAAGTGATTAAAAAAAGATGCTCGGTGTTTTAAGTGCTTTTTCATCAAGCAGCTTCGTCTTTACTTAATTGTCCTGGTATTCTTTGCTAATTCCGGTATTCTTTGGTAAACTGTTTTCAAATTATCAGGCAACTAACTGCATGGTTAAGGTTAATGTTAAACACTACTGATATTACTAAGTATGAAAGATAGGACTATATTCGCTTATGATACTGCCAGATCTTTTTCACCCCTAAACATTTTATGAACTATTTGCCAACATAAAGCTGCATTCTCTCTTTAAAGGTATAGTAATAAAATTTAAAATGAAAGTTAAGGGTGGTTTAATATTTTATTTTAGCCATGGAACGTTAGAAGTCTTATCTTTGCTGTTCGTCTGACTAAGCTCTGTACTCAGTTCAGTGCAGGGGCACTTCTGGACATGCCTGAAACAGATGAATCATCCTGGGGACACAGGTCTCATTTCCTTGCCAGCTGAAGAGGTACAGGTGGCTTAGACTCATGGCTAACACAAGGTGAGATGAATCCCACACTATCTGACTAAAACTGGAAGGCAAACATAAGCAACTTCAACAATTATTTACATATTTTTCTATGAAAATTGCTGTTATTTGTATGTAGTCATAACATAGGGAATGGTTACATTAACAGTATCCTGGTTTGGACTAGGACAGACTTTTCAGTTAAGTTCCTTTAAGTTCCTTTAAGTTCCAGTTAAGTTCCTTAAGTACTTTCTGAAGTTGACCACATGCATTCGTGGCCGTGGAAACCAGGGTCCCTGTTGGGTCTCTCTGTTCCACAAAGGAAAGGACTGTAAAAGTGCCACACCTGTGGGGAGGGGCAGACAGGACAGGTGACCCAACCCTGACCAACGGGGTATTCCATCCCACCCACATCATCCTCAGTATAAAGTGGAGGGACCAGAAGGGTTGTGGTCTCGTCCCCTATGGCAGCCATCCTGGGAGGACCCTGCCCGCCCTCCTGCCTTCGCTCCTGAACCCAGTTCCCACCTGCTGCTGCGTGTGCGCCGGGACTGCCCAGCACCTGCCCTGCAGCGTCAGCGGGGATGTGGTCATCATTGGGGGAGCTCTGTAGCAGGTTTGTATATAGTACATTATTTATTATACTCTTTTTCCTCGTTATTGTTTATTAAAACCGTTTTACCTGTCCAACCCTTAAGTCTCTCTCCCTTTTCTCTTTTCCTTTTCCCCTCTGGGGAAGGAGAAGGTTAACAGAGAGCATCTGCCGTCTGTTTAACTGCCTGAGTACTGGTTTTTATGAGTATAATTTATTTTATTTTGCTTTAACAAAATCCACATTATTAAAATATGATACTTGCTAGTGATGCATATGAACCAGTGTGTAATAAAAAGTTTGCAGGTTTAAACTTCATCTAAGATAGCATTTTAATAAAAGGAGCAAATGTGCTTACTTAGAACCACCTAATTTAAGATTCGTTTACAGAATTGTTTTCCACCCTGTATCTTGCATTAATGTCATTTAGAGAGCTTTAATCACTTCAAACTCAAAATCTGCTTAGCATAATTTTACTCTTTATTTTAGTAAATACATTTTTGCTTTATTATAGATATTGCTACATTTCATGTTGTCATTCATCTTTAGTGTAGACTTTGCATGAACCACTGCAAGACTAGCACTGAAAGCAGCTAGCATTTCGCTAGCATGCCACAAAAGCATATTTTTTTTCTTTAGTTGCTACAAGTAGGTATTGTCTAGAAGGTTGCTGCAGATGTACACCTCAGATGAATACATAATTCATTTACAAAGGTTAAAAAAAAAAGGAAAAAAACCCATGCACTACACAATGCTTGGCACTTAGGTGTTCTGTACTGGGCACAGACTTCAACATCATCAGATTGGAATATTACTACTTTTTATTAGCCTCACCTGCAAAAGTACCTTCAAGCACACCCTCAAGAAAATCCTGTGAATGTTTCTTCCCAAGATGGCTTTACTTTAAGATGATTTCCATTACTGAAAACCTTAACAAGTTGAACAAAAAAATCTGATAGAGAACTTTGGTGAAATTGCTACAAAGTTCTGCCAGCAATCTTGATTTTGCCGCCATCACTAATGTCCCTGACCGCTGAAAATAAAAGTAGTCAGAAATGTGAATAATCTCTGAATCAGCCCAGCTGCAAACCAACCACACAGCCAAGTGTTTATGTTGGAGAATAACCATCCTAGGCATACGTAAGAATGTGTTGTACCTGACTACTATATCTTTCTGAAGCACCTACTCTCTGTGATGGATCAAATATATATCAACACAAATTTTAGCCTTCAAAATTGTTAACTTAAATGCTGGACCAGACACTGCTGGGAAGTGCTCATGTTCCTGATGCAGTGCAATGCCAGGGCAGTCTGGGTATTTTCTCCTAATAACTCAGGTTCATACAGAGGAAAATCCCCCTGCTCGAGATGTTACCAACAGAAAATGGCAAGAGAGATGAGTACAGTCTGAACAACAAAGGAAATAAATAAGGTGGAGAAAAAACACTACATGAGAGGATTGGTTAGTTGCCAGGTATGAAAATGAAGGAGCACACAAATGCCCCACTGAATCTCTCTCAGTGAAAGGACAGAAGAACTTCACGAGTGGCTTAAGAAACATAGCTGCGGAGTATAACTGAATCATTATAGCTTGAATCACTTTGTTTTAATGAATAGAAACAGATTTATTTTTTGATGCAGAGTACAGTAAGTACACTGTTACAGAAATGCAGTAAGTTGAATTAGATTCAGCTGATCAATCTATCCCAATACCCTACAGCTATATTTTACAATTTTACAATCTATGCCTTTACAAATAATCGCTCTATCTACCCTGCATCTTTAAAAAAATAAAGAAAACAAAAACTTCCATTACAAACACTGATAATCAGCAAGTGACTAAGACACATTTTTGTATCTCCTTAGTAGTGATATATTAGTTTAATCTCTACAGGACTGGCAGTGCAATCCTTTCCATATGGACACACATATGCTATATTACTAGTAACGTATCTTCTAGGATATAGCCATATGTTTCACTTTTAAACTTGTATAATTTAAAGACTTCCTTGTATTTTTAGTCGTTCTTGTTGTGCATTTGAAATACCTGTGGGCATTAAGTAGCATGAGAATAATTAATGTTATATGGAACTCTCTGCATTGCTATCATCAGTTTCAGCAATGATTTTTAAAAAGGAGAAATATTTCTTCACTTCAGTGTTGACTATTCACACTTTTTTCTTCTATTCCTAAGACCAGTGGTGAGTATTTATTGATGTAACACAGAGCAAAAAACCACGAACATTCATTCTTGAATTTAGTCCATTAAAGGTGATTCAATAGTCTGCATCTTGGAGCAGCCGCAGCGTTGCTCTGGAGTACGTGGGACCCTTTGAACATTCACCCTGCCTATCAGGCCAGGCTCAGACTATGAGACTGAGACTGAAAAACTGTGCTCTCCAGGACTCGGCTGGAAGAGGATTGTCCTCTCCATCCATTCTCCCTCCCTTTTACATCTCTCTGCTTACATCACTCAGGAGTCTTGGCCACACGAGCAGACTGACATTTGAGCTAGGGAATCCACGCAAGCCTCACACACAGACTGGCAAAGAGACAGCTGGAATCAATACAAATCACATGCCATCTTACTTTGTCCTCTCTCTGAAGACCCCTTGCTCTTCCTAAAGACTCAGACACACTATGGGCATAGAAAAAGATGGTGGGCTACTAATGACAGAGAGCATTAACTTATAAGACTCCTGTAGGCCTGAGGAAACACATGTCATAGAGATGACATGTGTTTTTTCCAGACATAGACTGACTGGAAAAGGGGAAACACAACCCCCATCTTCAAGAAGGGAAAAAAGGAAGACCCGGGGAACTACAGCCAGTCAGTCTCACCTCTGTGCCTGGCAAGATCATGGAGCAGATCCTCCTGGAAACTACACTGAGGCACACAGAAATCAAGGAGGTGATTGGTGACAGCCAACATGGCTTCACTAAGGGCAAATCATGCCTGACAAATTTGGTGGCCTTCTACATCGGTGTTACAGTGCTGGTGGATAGGGGAAGAGCAACCGATGTCATCTACCTGGACTTGTGCAAAGCATTTGACACTGTCCTGCATGACATCTTTGTCTCTAAATTGGAGAGACACGGACTTGAAGGATGGACCACTCGGTGGATAAAGAATTGGCTGGATGGTCGCACTCAAAGAGTTATGATCAATGGCTCAATGTCCAAGTGGACACCAGTGACAAGTGGCGTTCCTCAGGGGTTGGTATTGGGACCAGTCCTGTTTAACATCTTTGTCGGCGACATGGACAGTGGGATGGAGTGCGCCCTCAGCAAGTTTGCCAACGACACCAAGCTGTGTGGTGTGGTCGACACGCTGGAGGGAAGGGATGCCATCCAGAGGCACCTTGACAGGCTTGAGAGCTGGGCCTGTGCAAACCACATGAAGTTCAACAAGGCCAAGTGCAAGGTCCTGCATGTGGGTCGGGGCAATCCCAAGCACAAATACAGGCTGGGCAGAGAATGGATTGAGAGCAGCCATAAGGAGAAGGACTTGGGGGTGATAGTTGATGAGAAGCTCAACATGAGCCGGCAATGTGTGCTTGCAGCCCAGAAGGCCAACTGTATCCTGGTCTACATCAAAAGCAGCATGGCCAGCAGGTTGGGGGAGGTGACTCTGCCCCTCTACTCTGCTCTCATGAGACTCCACCTGGAGTACTGCGTTCAGCTCTGGGGCCCCCAACAAAACAAGGACATGGATCTGTTGGAATGAGTCCAGAGGAGGGCCACAAAGATGATGAGAGGGCTGGAGCACCTGTCCTATGAAGAGAGGCTGAGAGAGTTGGGGCTGTTCATCCTGGAGAAGAGAAGGCTCTGGGGAGACCTTCTAGCAGCCTTCCAGTACCTGGAGGGGGCCTGCAGGAAAGCAGGAGAGGGACTTTTTACAAGGACAAGTAGTGACAGGATGAGGGGGAATGGTTTTAAACTGAAAGAGGGTAAATTTAGATTAGATATTAGGAAGAAATTCTTTACTGTGAGGGTGGTGAGACACTGGAACAGGTTGCCCAGAGAAGCTGTGGCTGCCCCCTCCCTGGCAGTGTTTAAGGCCAGGCTGGATGAGGCTTTGAGCAACCTGGTCTAGCGGAAAGGTGTCCCTGCCTGTGGCAGGGGGGTTGGAACTAGATGATCTTTAAGGTCCCTTCCAACCCAAACCATTCTATGATTCTGTGAGCTATTTCTGAACCCCTAACACTCAACGCCTCATCCTGAAATCCAGTTGCAGAGGAACCTCCATGCTACTGAGGAAAAAGAATGCCCTTGTGGAAAAGCAAAAAAAGCTTATGGTCTTTTTCATGTCATGTATTTCTTGCCATGTCTCAAATTATAAATTGTAACTAAAAACAAGTGTTAACGTTCATAAAGAAAAGAGAACTGACGAGACTGCTATCGAATTTGCAAGATCTTTCTAAACACTTTTATTCATTGGTTTTGAATTTAAAAAAAAGAAAATATAAAATTAAAATTGTCCAGTGAAAAGAGTCTAGTCAGAAGCTCTTTTCTCTACTGCTATTTGTAATAACATTTTCACAGCGTGATGCTCTTTTATTAATCAACAATTGTATTTTTTGTGCCATTTCAGTATTATGTCACTATTTTTTGTTCTACTGCTTGATTTGTTCCCACAGAGATCAAAGAAAATCTGTTTATCTGAAGTTCATTTAGTATATATTTAATAAGATTTTTAATCTCAGTAAGATTTTGCAGTTGCAGTCCTTATTTAGAAATGCACAACAGTTCTTATAAGTTAATTATTACGCATTATTTTAAAAAATTCTCTATTAAAATGTGGATTAAAAAATATTAGAGAGTTCATTTTCAGCTGATTTTTGCCATTGTTTATCCAACTAAAACACACACCAGGCTAAAATACCCATCCTCCTAAACAGAGAGCTATTTAGCTATCAGGTTGTGTATGTTCTTTCCTTCTAACGCTTACACAAGGTGAAAATGATAATAAAAGTGCAGGATATTAGGGGACAAGGCAACTTTGCCTGGTAACTGATGTTTCCCTCTATACTTTTATCCACTCTCTTCAAAAGTAAGTACAAATTTCCAATTAAGGTCGTGATTGTAAACACAATTAATACATGCAGAGGTTCTACATCTAAGTAACTACACAAACTGCAGTTACTTTATATTAATGCATATAAATGCATCTTTTTGCACACTGAACTTAATATACTTCAGTGTGACTACTTATAGCAAGAGATCTGCAAAATCAAACTCCAAATATAGACATGAAATATATATAACCCAACACTATATCAAACGTGATTTTATTTCTCTTCTTCTGCCCTTGGTTTATACCAACAGCAGAAAATTAATTTAATTTGAGTCATGCTTCCGACATTCATGTGTGTTTATATACACTAATTCATCACTACATAGAAAAGTCCTAAAGTGTATTAACACAATATGTTATGATTTCAGACATCTGCTTTATTTGTTTTGAGAACCAAAAAAGATAGATGATACAATATTACTACTAATCTCATCTACAATAACTCAGTATTCTACTAAAATAAGATTTTAAAAATATTTCTATCTATAAAATACAGCCATAAAGAAAATTATGTACAACAGTGTACTAGCCTCTGATTTCGAATTTACTTATAATCTGTGATCAGTTTTAACCACACATCTCATGATATGTCATTGAAATACTTACTTCAGAAACAAAATAATTAGTGCAGAAAAAACAAGAAACTTGGAATTTACTAGAAGAAAATTTAAGGAGTATCACAGTCAGTAACAGCCTCTTCTGCCATCTGTTTTATATTCTTACAATCCAACATAAAAACCAAATCAAATACATTAATCTGCAATTTTCCTGAATGTTTCAATCCTGAAATTTTATTAAAGGATCTTTAATTTCAACTCTTCTAACAGACTATTCTTTCTTAGTAGTTGTGTATCACAATGTAAATGCCACTAAATTTCACTTAGTTCCAAAACTAAATCTTTGAAAACTAGAAGTAAATTGATTTGCAGAGCTGCCTAGAGATTTCATTTACTAGGACAAAAGAACAGATTACAACATATGAAGACTGCTATGACATACTACTTTCCATTTTTAGTCACATCACTGCAGGAAATTTACCATGGTAAATTTCAGGCTTCATAATTTTCTACACTGGACTGTGCACCTACATACACTGTCAGCATGGTCACTCAGGGCAGTAGGACTAAGATCAGACCTGCCAACAACTGGCACTGGGTCTTTGGCCTGGCACTCTAAGGAAATGGACGGTAAACTAAGGATATTCAATGCCTATGTGTGCCTGTGTGCCCAAGTTTGCCTTTTCCCGACCTCCACAAACCAACAATACCTGCAAAGCCCAGTGCCCCATTTGAACATGCCTTGTTGCTCAATTCCACCCAAGTCTGACAGAGAAGGAGTCTCAAAGATGCTAACTTCTTATGAGGGTTTTGAGAACTGTCTTCTGAGGACCCATCAATGCTCACATGGAGGAAACAGTTGCAGTATAGGCTCATCCTTGCTTTTAGACATCAGGGGCTCAACATGAGCTCAGGCCACAAATGCATATCCATAGGAAACCATGCTTCATTGGTTATGCCGCTCAGAAAATAAATTATTTTCTAAAACCAATATACTGTAACATACAAATATTAAAGGGAACATAAAGCCATAACAACTAAACTGAAAGTTTGAGATTTCTTCTCAATGTCTTTGATGTGATGCACAAGAGAGTGGTATTCTGTTCATGTCTCATAAAACCTCAGTTTCCAGAGGATGTATACCTAGTCTTAAATAACTTGCCCATTTTAGCCCAGAGTAAACAATGGCTCTGAGGAAAAGTACACAGAAACAGAACCTCTCTATCCTAAAATAATGGCGATATTCAAGTTATGTTACCAATATTAGCCCATTATTTTTACTCCTCTGATGTTCACATAGGAGCAAAATGCAGAAGAGCGGGTTAATTCTTCCTTTTCTTTCCTCCTAAATTCCTTCCTGAGCCAGGAAAAAAAAAAAAAAGGCAGGTATACATAAGAAAACTCAACAGGTAACATCAGTATAACTAATGCTGCTGTATGAGCCCATCAACTGTGACACAACTTCCTACCACTCACAACATGGCTGCACCTACACCATTATCACAAGACACATTTTGCATCTTGTCGCATAGGGTGGTATGTAACACTCACTGGCATGAAGTAATTGATCAAGTTTGGTAAAAACTAAGAAAGCATCATTTTGGGAGTTCAGTGTGAACATAAATCTTAATTAACTTCCACAATATAGCATATTTGTACAAAGAAAGACACATAAATGTCATAAAATCATCAGATATTCTGAGGTGATATGGCTGAAGCTGTCAATTGGCATAAAGCAAGCACAAGGCTCTACGACAGTTTAAAGATAACTGCCATGAAAGTTTCCCTTTTCCCTAATTTTGAGATACAGGAAAATATTTTTCAATAGAAATTATCACCATCAAACTTTGCCAAATACAGAACTATTCTTTTGAGAACTTTTATGTATATATGTATATACATCCACAGATACATACAGGCACAAACACATTTACACCCCTCACCTTCATTTTTGTCATGTTAGAAATATTAATTATTTAATCTAAGATGCTTAGCATTTCCTAGATGTACAAATGTGTTTGCTTTTTTTTCAGTTACTTCATTCTCAAGAATTTTGTCTTTTTCCTCTTGGTCTTGCCCAGAGACATTACACAGTGCCTTCCTCATTTTAGAAATGATTTTCCTTATTTTTAAGATACTTAACACACAAGGGTAGTGGCAAGGAGCTTATGAATATATAGGTAGCTTTATAGTTTATAAATATAAATATGTAGAGATGTAAATACATAGAACACTTGGAAAATAATCAGAATATTAGTAATGAGCAATTGTAAGCTATACTTCATGCACAGCAGTGAATCATGAGTCATTATCTGTGACAATCATCACACCTAAATAAAGGCATGCTAGCTGATTAACATGCTGTCTGTAATTCCAGGTGCCATACATTAATACAGGCAATGTTTGAATTACAGTAATGAGTTTCAAAACTGTTGCCTTTTCTGTGTAGAACAAACATACACCTTTGAAGAACTGACTGTTTTTGAGGTCATATTTAACAGCAGAGGAAGCTATCAAGACCTTTGCCTTGTAGCAAGCAGCACACAGATGATACTGCTAGCATACCAGACTACCCGTGCATGAAGTCAGAGGTTACTGGCATAAAGCAAGTTTTATTGCTGGCTCAGGGCAATGTGTTTGAGAATTCTAACTCACTTCTCACAATCCTGATTTCCAAGTCCGGCAACACATTTTTGCTAGGGCTTTCATCTATATTTTCAACAATTCTGATCACTCACAATGTAGACATTAAGTTTTTACATGAGAAAGTAAATAAGTAAGGATTGTTTTTGCAAGGCACCTCCACTATTTACAATGGTTTCCATCATGCTTTCAATCTCACACACTATCTTCTCTAGCAATGAGACTGAGGTTATCATCTTTGCATCTTTTCACCTTCCCAGGTATTATATTTCTTTCATGTTCTTTGAGAACAAAAAAGCCATTATCTTCTTCAAGGCGGTGGAACATCTCCCTTATGAGGAGAGGCTAAGATGGACTAGATGATCTTTCGAGGTCCCTTCCAATCCCTAACATTCTGTGATTCTCTGATTCTGTGATTCTTTTTAATGAAATTTTTTTAAACAAACATGTAAGAAAGATTTCATGTAAGAGGGTTCTCTTATGTGCAGTATACATTTCCATACATTCAGGCACACTCAGATTTGAAAGATGATCTGAAACATCAACAATTAAGGTTTTATTACAGGGAAGAGTTCTGAAGTTTTTTATATCTCCTCAGTATCTCTGTTGTCTACAGAAACCAAGCAGATTTTTTACAAGAAAAAGATGAAATTTTGAGACAGATTGGGACTGGATGACTTAAATATTTTAAAGCATAAGGATTAGCATGTACTGCTTCCATTGTTAAAAAAAATAATGCTGTCTAAACTGAACATGCTGAAAAATCCTGACCAAGAACATGATTAGCAGAAATCTGAAAAAGCGGATACAGTTTAAAGGACACACAAGAAACTTTCAGAATTCTGGTGGAGAGGCCTCATCATTTATAAAAGATCTGCTACAGCATCCTCTATATCATACACACAATTGCTCCGGAACAGCTACTTGGGAAAAAACATTCTTAAATAACTTTAAATATACAACACCCTACAGAAACTGCATGCAACCCAAGTAATAAAAACATCAGACTTCTCTTACAATCTCGTACACTCCAGCCTCTAGTAAATTTTGCTAGTTTAAGCACACTAAGTATCACAGATTCTCAAAAATCACCATCAGTGTCATACCACTGGCATGCTGATACTGCTGTCTCTCATGTTGACCAGGATTGCCTCTTTGATTCTTTGTATTTTCTGCTTTAATTTTATTTACCTCTAAGTCTCCAGTTTTATACATGTAGTATGAGCTCTGAAGGAAAAGGACCTCAGGGACCTTTTTGTTCAGCTTTTAAACAATGCCTTGTATAAGTGGATTCCTCAGACTGCTTCTAGAGATTTTACAGTCACTCATGGTGCTGCAATAAATAGTGCAGTAACACTGCAGATTAATGACTACTTTTGTGCAGCTCAGTGTGAATGAGAACAACAGTATCATGATAGCAGGCATTACCCCAAGTAGTGAAGGCATACATTACACACACACCAGCAAATTAAATAAACTGTTTCAATAAACAAAGATAAATGCTTTCAAACACGGCAAGTTTCTTTATTTTGGTATCATACTGTGCTAAATACACTAGTACCTGGCCCCAGAATCCAACCATCTACTGAAGACGCTGTAAGGGGAACAGAAACTTTGTCATTGGTATTGGTTTTAGAGCAACAAGCAACAAAACGTCCTGTTAGACATGGCAAGAGACTGGGCAGTTTGGTGGTGGGTTCAGACCCAGTCTTTAGGAGTTCCATACGGTAGAAGGGATGTGCATGATGATTGCGTCTACTGGCCTTCTGTGCACAACAGAACCATGAGTTCTTGCAGCGGCACAACCTGTTACTACAAAACGGTTTTCAGCGCTTCTCTCAAAGTATTTTAAAATCACATTAATTAAAAAAAAGAGAATTAAAATATAAAATGAAAAAGCTAGCTACATCATCTTATGAAGTCATGAAGCCTGGTTTCCAAAGGATTTGTGTTGTTGCTAACTGAATTTTTAATTGCATTACACTAAGACTGTACAGGAAAACCTCTAATTTTTTATAAATCAGAGAATGAACATAGGAAGGAAAAGCCATCAAGGACTAAAGAACTCAACTGGAAAAGAAACCATGACTGAGGATGAGGTACTCTGACAATCTACTATAGCATTCACTCTAACAAATAGAGCATTCACAGTAGCTCTTTTTTTACCTGGATCTTCGAACATCTAATAAAAATTGACATGGTATTTTGGACATTTTCTTAAGTGGGGCAACTACTGTGTTTCTCTCTTTCACCCAAAAGACTGTTTTCATGAAATTTGTTGGAACTTAATACATCTGAGATTTAGCTGAACTTAGCCAAAAAACTAAAAAATATATATATTAGTAGGAGGGGGAAAACAGATGCAAATATGCAAGCAAACACAGAGTAATAAGGAACACTGTAAATCCAAACACACAAAAGTTAGGCAAAATGAGTACTGAGGTTAGCTGCTTACCTTAATTTCATCCTTCATGCCTCCATGTGATGCTGACAGAATGGTAATTAAGCATGAGATCCCAGCAAACCCCTGACACACTGAATGTGGAGAATAGATTGCTTGCCACTGAATGAGAATCTATTTAATATTTCTTACTAACCTCAAAATGTACTAAGCGTTATTTTTGCATACTTTATGCTTTTACGCTTATAACCTACGGGTATGGCAATACTGCTACTATATCTTTGTTCTTTACAAAAATTAAGATCTGATGGTATTTCCATTAAGTATAATGTAAACTAGATAGAATTGTATTACCATCATAATTTTACACATGGGGAACTGACATGCAGATTAAAGCCAGAAATGGTCAGAGGGTTGAAACCATCAAATAATGTTGAAATGCCTGACAACAGAAGTTTTCACCAAACCTCATGTAAGCATCTTGACTTAACTTACACATCCTAAATATAGTAGGTCGATACACTGGAACACAGAGGGGCCTGTAAAAAGTCTAGATACATCCCTTGTCCAGCATCACACAAGAACCCTCTGGCAGAGGCATGAAGCAATTTAGTTCTCTGGCAGAGCATTCAGCTGCCTTAGCATGACACTGTACTTTCTTCTACAGTCTCCAATTCATCCACTACATATTTTCCAACTTCCGCAATAAAAGAAGCAGATGTACTACAGACAACAGTTTCATTGCAGCCCAAATATGTCCTCAGTACACAATTCATCCTGTTCAAGGGACAGGATGAAAAGCATTATGCAATAGATATTTAAAATCTATTGTGCAATGTACACAAAATAACCAGGCAACTAATAATTCACAATTTTCCTCAGCGGTGCATTTGATCTTAATAAGTACTTGGAATCTTAAGGTTAAATACTCTTTTTTTTTTAATACAGTTTTCTTAAGATTTGTAAAACTATAAAATTAAAAAATCCTCAAATACCATCAGTGGGACTCATACAAATATATAACATCTTGTTTCTTCTTCTTGAGACTAAACTGGCACAAAATCCCTGGATCCTAGCAGAATATGCTCTAGTAAGCATAAACTCGTCTGTCCTGATCCCCCCTCTTTTCTTTTTGTCTTTAGCTCATGTTGTCGCCTGTTCCTTTGACCAGCTCCTGATTCTTATCTCCTGACATCTTCTGCCCTCTTCTCCTTAGCCTTCAAACTGTTGCCTTCTTCGCTGTAGCTCTAATCCATCCCCTTTACTTTGATTTTACCCTTCTCCCATGTTTCCAGCAACCACCTCCTACTCTCCTCCCAGCATTTGTTTGCATGCCTTGTCCCTTAACCTCCACTTCGAACCTCTCTGTGCTTTCCTCCCCATTCCTAACAATTTCCTTCCTTTTGGTTTGCCAGGATCCAGAATGCTGGATGGAGGAGTGCGAGGTGCACAGGAAAGATTTTCTTCTCTGATTTCCCCCACTGGGCAAATGGTTGGTTACTTTCTGGTTGCCATTAGCAGCTGAGAGTTCCTGAAGACTTGTGCCACAAAATGTTCCCTCTTTCAAGACAATTTACATGAAGAGCTGTGAAAGGATACACAATACCCTCTACACACCAAGTACTGCCACTCTCTAATAAGTCTCGTCTGAATACATGCAAACAGATTTTTTTTTTAAGTTTATAATTAGCTATATGTGGATGAATTTGTACAACGAGAGCAATTACACCAGTATGACCCTGCCTTCAAATTCATGTTATTTCAAAGCCATCACAGCTACTCAATGAAGTTATTTTATTAATGGTTAACATGGACAAAACAACTTAATTTAATTCTTGAAAACTGCTAAACTGCTTGAAGAATAATCTTTCAGAAGGATAAACTGAAACATATATCACCTGTAGAGAAATTACTCCCAAAGCTTTGACAAATTGTAAGAAACTGCAAACAGCTGTCTAACGAAAAGTACCAAGCGGCCATAGTTATGGACTGCACTATGCTTATTACCTACAACTAGGAAAACTATTTGAAGTAAATGTTATTGATAGTATTAATTATTGCATGAAAAACTTTATTTACTACAAATCTACTATATTTTTCTTAATCATCCTTAAGAAAACACTTTACTTTCATGTAATTTAAGGTTTAGTAAGTTACATTTGCAATTTAGGAATTTAATAGTGAAAAACATTGTCTTGAAGGAAGCTGCCAACAGTGCTTTACCTTCTCTAAAGCTCATTTGAAAGCATTACTAAGTGTTGAATCTTCTAAAAGGAGTAACTGCAGCTGAAAGCTATTAGCGTGCAATGCAACAGCAGCCTGCTTAGGAGATGAATGAGACTATCCTACTGATAAGGTCGCAATCGATCTGAGGCAGACTTTTTAAAATTAGTAAAATGTTGCAGCACTTTAGAATGTGTCACCAACAGCCCTTCTCCGTGAAAAATGCTCCAACTTGTAGAAAAACTGTAATTTATTATTTTAAACAAAAAATTTGCCTCATAGTGATAGAGTATCATCCGTGCCTTATTCATTTCAAGCCTATCCTTTCATTGAAAGTGATCTTATTTTTCCGAAGATAATATTCAGATCTGTACTCTTAAGTTCCCTCTACACCTGCTCTTACAAAGATGATCTTCAGGAGTCATATGAACTGCTTGAAAGTCAATTCACTTCGAAATAGACCAAGAATAGTTATATTAAAA
The DNA here is from genome assembly GCF_013368605.1 of Nyctibius grandis. Classification (NCBI taxonomy): domain Eukaryota; kingdom Metazoa; phylum Chordata; class Aves; order Nyctibiiformes; family Nyctibiidae; genus Nyctibius; species Nyctibius grandis. The sequence goes on along the minus strand of NC_090695.1, from coordinate 57,058,111 downwards.
AAAAAAGAAAGAAAAAAGATAGCACCCAGCTTTAATTTCATCAGAATAAAAAACTATATAGGAATGCTTAGAATGGCCTGTACTTCCAATCACTTCCAGTCCTTCAGCACATAGGACAGGGAGGTGAAAATTGAAAAGGACCATGACCTCATGGAACTTAAAACAAAAAAGTGGATGCTCATCCTCAGGGCCTTTCAAACAAAGGCTGTTCCTATGAGTTGCAAAGCACCCTTATCCTCCATTGTATTTCACTGTGCTCAGACTCTGGCAGGATCTGAAGTGTTGAGAGCAATATGGTAATGACATTCACATAGATGCTGTGAAAAACTGGATCATTTAAGAAAGAGAAAGGCATAAAGGAGTGGAACACTTCAGTCTTTTAATGCAAATTGAGCTGACTTTTTTTCACAGACTTTAGAAAGAAATTTTCTCAAACACTATAGCTCCAGTTAAGCCGGTGCTTTTCAAGTTTCCTTTAAAAATATGTTTTTGAACACCAAAGAAGGATGAAAATGCCAATGACCAAGGTCATACAAGGACACAGTTTCTGACTGAACTCAGGCACTAACAGTGAATAAACTCCACTTCAACACATTAGTAGACATAAAAGCTGTGGTGCAAAGCATGTATTCTGTAATAACAAAGCATTAACTACTTACATGTGAAAGAGCAGAATAAGCACTAAATATAAAATCTACATCTGCTGTCCTAGCTGTATTTGAAAGGATCTCTTATTAACGCTGAGACTTTTCAGTTCTGCCTCTAAGTTATTTAACAAATAATCTTAACACACTAAATTATAAGTTCTTAATTGTTGCCAGTCTCAGTTGAGGAAAGGCCAAGAGCTGAGCCAGTATAAAAACTCTTTATGAAAAAGAGGAATAATTCAATGGGAAATTGAAAAAAATGTGACAAGTCTTTTGCTTGAAAGCTTATATTGGAATTACTGTTTTCATGGTACTCGATCCTTGGATAAGTAACAGTTCTAATTTTTAAAAAGGATAAACATATTCATGTAGCATGTGGCAGAGGTACAGGTCATACTGTCAGATTTGTATATGCATATACTTAGAGTATGTTTTCTCTATAAGCTAGAAGAATTTCAGATGACACTAGGGAATAGCACTGAATGTACTGCTATGGGTAGAAATGAACAATGTACTAAAATTAAGACTATAATCTTAAACCAATTGCCTGTTAATGTAAGGTAACAACAACTGTAGGCTGATAAAATACAATAAAAAAAGTAATGAAATGGCAAATTTAGTAACAATACAATTTACACAGCTACAGTGCATAATCTAAATACTTTGCTAAGTACTTTCAAAAGATAAGCAGTGACATCATTATAACCATGAAATATGTAATTAACAGGAAAATATGATAAAAATACTTGAATAAACAATTGGACTATGTTAACATTACAGTATAGCATTTACTTTTTCATGTCACAACTTAGAAAACACTATACCTTGATTGCTAACAGGCTGGGGTTAGAATTAATCTTCCTCTATGGACATGTTATTTCCTTTTTATCTTCCTGTAAAGCATGTGATCCTAGTTATTCCTAGATGCAGGATTTATTGGCCTATTGGTCTAGTCTGGCAAGAAAGTTATGTACTGGGCCCTGAAATTCTCACATTTCATTAGCATAGTAGCTTTTTGTTTGAGAGCAGTAAAAATGAACTACAACTCAAGAACACTTCACATGCAAGTATGTATTTTGCATGCAAGTCACAATTCATTCCAGTGATATTCTCTGTTGGGTGTCTTCTCAGTCAAGAAGCAATGAAAGTAGGTCTTACAAGGTGAAGTTAACAGTTTCTAAAAACAATAAATGTTCCCCAAATTCAAACACAGATCAAAAACTTTAAAGAAAATGGTTTGAAGGGAACTATATGTTCCCTTAAAGTCAAGCAAATACTAAAATGACTAATTAGGAATATATTGTCTTGCAATGCTCTGAAAGAAAAAAAACAATCTTGAAATCAGCATGACAGGCCTGCTGCTTATGTTGCCTCTTAAATTACGGGAGCCTCGGTGAAAGACCTTAATCGCAATAAAATGTCAAGTGTGTAGCATGAGGACGTGTCAAGGGTGTTTACTTGATGGAGTACTTTGATTTCAAGCAGTTGTCAGAGCAATAGTTTACCAAGTAACCAAGAGCAATAGTAAATCCCACAGTTTGAGGGAAAAACTCTACATCCATATTATATTGTATCGGTGCATGTTTAACACAAATTGCATGTTTAATGTAAAATGCACAAACTTATGAGGGATGTAGGACACTCGTCACCAAACTCAAATGTTTTCCTCTAACCCATGGGTCACAGAACCATGCTGGTTCCTATTCAATCTTCCAATTCCATGAATCTTCAATCACTTCTGTACAGTCTCAAAATGCAGATGTTGCAGCACCCAGCTGGTTTGCACCCAAGTTCCTTCCTACATCTAACCTTAAAGCTCCTGACTACTGACACCTCACCCTACCTTCCCACAATTACTCCACTGCACACACAAAGGGTCAAGTCTGCTACAATTAACTAATGAACTGAAGTGAAATACTCATCCTAGGGAACTACAAAACCCAGTGGACTCTTCCTAGGGGTTCTGCAGCACCCAGGAAGACAGCACCAGGCAGGACACTGTGACTACAAAAGCAGGGCTTTACAGTGTGAAAACTTAGAATTCAGGTAGGGTAACTTTCACAGTAGCCATGTGATGAATCCCACCAACACAAGACATGGCAAGCAAGATCTTGGTAATCTTGGTGGACTCTGGTGTACACAAGTCCTTTTGCTCTATTATGGAAATCTCAATAGGACGTTTGTGAGCAATTTCTAATGGGATTTCATACAGTGTTCTTCAAGGATGCGTGATGCCACTCTTCCAGCTCAGTGAGTCACAGAAAAAAAAAGCATATTGATTTAGGGCTTCACTACATCCCTATTCAGAAAACCTTGCTTTATGCCTCTCTTCCATCTGGCTGCAACATCTCTGCTTCCTCAAAATCTCACTGCAGTTATGACTGAATGAGAGCAAGTTGTCTAAGCATCTGGAGAAGGAAGATGCAAGACTCTTGAGGACACAGAAGAAATCTTTTTGGAAAAACAGTGCATCTGCACCTTGCCTAGAAGGATTACAGTTTACGAGTATTTGATGTAGTTCAACTACTGACAAATGATAGCTTTTCTGAAACTGTATGAGTTTTATCAATTGTCACCACTATCTTGACTTTTTGTGCTTTTACAAATGTGTATGATGTTAATTAAAAGTCATAAATAAGGCTACTGAAAAAATCATTGCAGTTAAAAATATGAAAAATACAATTACATTATTTTAGAAGTTAGGAAAAGACTGCAAATTTTCCCTAAAAAATATTAAAAGTAAATAATTCTGTCTAATTAACAGAAATGCAGAGCACAGATAAAGCCTCTGAAGACAAGACTTTCCTCAGCGATCAAAATCTCTCTTTAAACACTATGTACCAATGAATCAAATAACAAAAAAGGGGGTTAGCTCTAGCTTTTCTGTTTTCTTGCACTGATACCTAGATGACAGAATATCTAGGCAGTTGTTTACTACATAGTGTGGGGTTGCTTTGCTCCTTATCTATTCATCCCTGCAAGCCTAGTAACATGACCTGAAAGACCTCAGTTTATATAAAAAGAAGGCACTACTGTTTTTACACAGGTACCCCCAGTCACAACTGTGCAGACAAAAGTTTTAAAACTCATAATCTCTTCTTAGGTGGATTTGGTCAGGGATGACTGGCTAATTGGGGGAAACACATGAAAGCACCTCAAAATCCAATTAGCACTTCAGTGCAATTAAATAGCTTTGCTATTCTGTAGAGACATGGCTTTGATCTTGCACTGAAAAGTGTCCTTCCTTAAAGCTGCTGTTTTGATTTTTTTCCTCAGTAATTAGTGCTAATTGTAAAGCCATTCCTGACATGCCATAAACAGAGCATTTTGCTGCATTTGACACAATGATCTTAAACCAGTGTTCTCTTTTGTCTATATTGTACTAGTTTATTATTGGCCTAGCTACTTTCCTCATTATTAAATGCACAATATGTAAAACATGTTAAAGTCAGATGAAACAAATTACCTAGGTTTAAGAGCTTGTGTGGATACCTTCACCAGTGTTTTTAAAGCTTTAATTCCACAGAAATAGAGGAGAGAATATAAAATAGTATTAGATAACAATTACACCAGACTGCTCTTTCAGATTACTTTTCTTTTTCATCCTGAACTGGAAAAGATGAATTTTGATTTATGTCTACTTTTTTTTTCAGTCTGCCATGAGATACACACTGAATAATGACCTGAACAAATCATTCTCATTCCAGCTGTCTTGACCACTCTTGTCTCTAAGCTACACTTCTTACACCTGTGAATTTACTAGCTGGGTTACAGACCTCTGTCCCCATTTACAAAAAGGTTCACGTGTCAACCCTGTCATAAGCTTTCTTGCAGGTATGCATTCTTTATGTCTTGGGTTACATTGTTAAAACCTAAAAATATAGGTTTAGAATTAACACCACAGCAGCAGTGAGCCAGCTGCAAAGAATTTTCCATTTTAAAGTGTTCCATAAGAAAAAAAATGTATATCATGAAGGGAATAAACTGAATGTAGTACATTACAACAGCTACAAAATCATGCATATAGCAATACCCTTTCATAGTAAGTATCTGGAAAGAAAGACTCTTTATAACATACATTTTGATCTCAAATTTAATCTCAGTAACACAACGGCACAAACTAATATTCCACTTCACAGGAAAAATGTCCTACCACTATTTCTTATTTCATTTTAAGGAATCTTTCATGGATAAAAAACTTTTCAAAACAAATTAATTTTTTTTTAAATGTCAACCACTGCAAAATAGTATTTTGATGAATTAAGATACATATAGATCCACACAAGACTCTTTGCTTACACTATAGCTGCAATGTTTAGATTCATAAGAGAACGATTTGTATGTAGAAACGAGACAAACTTTCTGACAAATGAAGCATCTTCTAGAAAAAACAGTTTCAGCCTCCCAAAAGTATCTGGGAACATGTCAGTGGTTTTGGTTGGCATTTTGCTTGCATAAAGCTGTCAGAAAAGTAATTGGTGATTTCTATTGTTTCTTCTTCTTTTCCTTGTCCCTCTTGATTCCACAGTTCAAGAAATCACCAAGATACAGAAAGCACAACTTCAAAGTCCACCTGAGTCAGGCCAAGAATTTGAAACAAACCTTCTTACATTTTCAGATAATAACTTAACCACTACCTACATAGAATATTCAACATTTGATCTTTCTCAACTCTTCCCAGTTGGATCTGATTAATTTTGTATAATATGCTTACACACTAAGCGTGTGTTTAGTTAGTTGTGAAAAATAGGGATGCATCATGAGAAGGGAGTGAGAAATCCAGCTTTGGAGTGATACAAAGCAGAAGCTTCCCTTTCTCTACTTTTTATACAATACGTAACAGGAATCATCAGCAAACAAAGGAACACAGCATCAAACAAACATCATATTTGTTTTCTTTCAACTTATTAAATAAAAAATAATATTTTTGCCTTTTGTGTTTCAGGAGTTGAAAAAAAAATTAATTCACATACTCATAGCCAGAGCATGTGTTCAACGACAGGAGGACTGTGAACCCCAAAAGAATCACATTACTCTTCTCAGTTCCATACTTTACTACAGGCCTCTGGCCTGATATTCTTAATGTCCCTGAGACAAATTTCACGCTGCTGTGGTTATCCCTTTGATATTCTACTGAGATTTCCAGTTTTGTGAATCCAAACTTGCACGAACAATTAAAGAGCTGAGCTGAGCCCAAAACAGCTTAGTCCACCTTGTCTCTTTGAAATGGCACTGAGCTTCACTCAGGTGTGTGGCAGTACAACAGAATCAGATGTGGATGCATCTCAAAGCAACCCAGGTAATTTTAGTGTTGTTCCCACTACATAATTCTATACACGCTAAAAAAGTTAGTATTTTAGTAACATTTAGTGACATAGTTAGATATACAAACCTCAGGCAACAGGATTGATGTTTTAATAATCTGGTTTTAGGGTTGAAAAACCAATGATAATATCTGCTAGATTTTAAGAAAAATATTTATGTTAGCTCAGAAGCATTTTTTCCATCTACAAGCTTTGAACGAGAGACTAAACAGTCAGCTAAACATTTATCTTTAAAAAAAAGACAGAGTATTTTATACTGAGGTTACTCTCAAAAAAAGGCAGATCATATTAAGGCCTAATCCTGCACTTTCTGACGTCAATGGGACTCTTGCCATTGGCCTCAATGGGAAAACAAGAGGGCCATTAAAATATAATTTTACTTTTTAGTCAGTCTTAATTATACAATGATGGAATGATTCATTCAATTGTTCAATTCATAACATTTTAGCATCTATAAACACGATTAAAACAGCTTTGAAATAATAATTAAATTTTAGGGTCATCTTTTTAAATAACATTTACCTAGTAGCAAGCATTAGAAATAAACCTAAATGGCACACTTTCTGTTTGGATGCAAAAGGTGCGTCACTGCTAATGACATTGCTACGTTACATCAGTATATTCTACAAAATCAAATGCTTTGATAGAATACTGATGAGGCTGCCAGATTTCTGTCTACTTTAGTACCAGTGCACTCCATCCCATTAGCTGGTTTCCACTCCCCTACTCCTCCCCCGCTCCAACTTCCCATCTTTTCAGCACCTTGTAACAAACATAAATGGCAGATACTGAGACTAAGACCAAATTCTAGCATTAGAAATTTCTTGCGTATGTGAAGAGAAGAAGGATTATTTCCCTTTTCCCAGGGTTACTACCCAGTTCAGGTCTCCAAAACGAAGAATGCTTGATGACCATCAAGCACTTTGCAAAACACCTCTCTGAAATACTTATCCCATGGTTAGTTACCTCTACTGACACTTTGACTTGCAAGGTTGGTTACCAGCCACAAACAATACTTTTGCATCCTAACCAAACCAGGGACTGGCTGTAAGTCAGTCACCTATCCTTCCTACATGGACAGTGGGTTTAGCAAGCCCCACTCTAAGATGCAACATCCTCAGGGTCAGCACTCCCTGAACACAGAATGGTGCTTTTTCACAAATATTTCAAGGTAAAACATAGAAGGCCATTTACCATCTAATTACTTAAAAAGCAGAAGAAAAAATAGGCCAAAAAGTGTTTTGCTGTCTTTAAATAACCCTGCAGAGAAAGAAGGACAAGTTCCCAAACAAACATCAGATTATGTATTTCTGTCAGAAAGAAAAAGGAAGCTACTGTATCATAAGCATCTATGACTAAGTTGTAACGTCCTCGCATGTACAGCACCACTTCACAGTTAAAGCCCAGATATGCTTCAAGAGCACACAAACACACTTCTAATTTTTATCTAACAACTTCTTAATGAAAACACCTTCATATATAAAAATAAATGCATTCTACTCTTGAATAGCTAAGGAATGTCCTGCACCAACTTACTAATATTCACAATAAGAAAATATGATGGAAACATGAGGGAATACAGAAACTCTCCACTTTCCTCATACTGTGACTGTATTTACTCAAAAGCAACAGAAGATCTTTTAGAAGGTAAATAAGAGTTTAAGATCTGTTTTGCCATGTTTTAAATCCTACTGTTTGGTATTCATTCATCTCTTAGTACCTGTGGCAATAGGTAGGCAGTGAACTGTGAATGCTGCCCTAGGTAGACATTGAAGAATTTCCATATGTTTGGACTGTTAATATGAAACAAGTTTCAATAAGCCTTTTTATTTTCTTATGCATTCCATGCATTCATAGTAGCTTTATTTAACCAGTTACACCAAAAATGAAATGTTGTTTTTGCACATTTAAATTGTATTCCTCATTTCTAGGCAAATGGTGCCTGATACAAATCACACATATGCAAATAAAAATGTAGAAAATAAGACACTTCGCTGTGTTCTAACTTAAAAATGTAAAAAAACAAGCTATGTTTTTGCTAAGTCATACACTGGTTCAAATGAATTTCTGGAGACACAGGATATGATCTTGATTAATAAAAGGAACGACTAGCTATACAAATAGGCTTGTCCCACATCTTTAAGTCACTCATAGGGGCTTTACATAGATATCCAGCTACTAAGCTGCAAGCACCTGAATCTCTTCCTAGGAGCAAGAAAAACCTTGTCCTCATCAAGGGCTGGGCAGAATGTTTGAACACCTTTGGCTGCCAACATATTGACGCTTCTTGGCCACATTTCCTAACTCCAGAACCACATAGTAGTACCTGATCCTCAGCACTTTCAATCCAAATCACTCTAAAAGGATGATGACAACTTTATGCTACTCTATCTCCTCCAACATCCTGAAGCTTTCAAAGCAGGAGTCAGTACTCCTTTGTCAAAGAGCTGCCCTAACTTAAAGGCAGCCATTTCCTACCCAACACCCTTGGTGAGAACTGGTGCCCACTCCACAGCATGTCTCAGTAAGACCCTCCCTTTCATGAGAACCTATGGAATCTATTGCACTTAACATACTATTCACCCTAACCTCATAAATATTTATAGAATCATAGAATTCATAAGAATCATCAAGTCCAACTCCATGCTCCTCGCAGGACTACCTAAAACTAAACCATATGACTAAGAGCATCGTCCAGACTCTACTTGAACTCTTGGTGCTGTGACCACTTCCCTGGGGAGCCTGTTCCAGTGACTGACAACCCTCTCAGTGAAGAATCTTTTCCTAATGTCCAATCTGATCGTCCCCTGACGTGGCTTCATTCCATTTCCTCATGTCCTATCACTGGTCACCAGGGAGAGGAGATCCACACATCCCTCTCCGCTGCCCCCCTTGACAAAGCTGTAGACTGCAATGAGGCCACCCCTCAGCCTTCTCTTCTCCGGGCTGAATAAACCAAGTGTCCTCAGCCACTGCTCGTAAGACGTGCCCTCGATACCTTTCACCATCTTGGTTGCCCTCCTCTGGACACACTCTAATAGTGTGTCTTTGGGCACCTTTTATTGAGGTGTCCAAAACTGCACATAGTACTCAAGGTGAGGCTGAATCAGAGATTTTATCAGAGTATACTCCTATATATACACACATACATATATATACATAAGAGAGATCTTATGAGATTATATACATACACACACATACACATATATATGTATACATATACACGTACCCAGAGAATGATCAAGGACTACCAGCTCTAACCAGTTAGATAATGGGAGTTGTCCAAGGAGACTGCATGATCGTACCTGGAAGGAGAATTGCATGATCATGCATTCCATCCCCTAGGTATCACAATCCCTGTGAGCTGGCACAGGACAGTGTCCAATTGATTCAGAAGCATTTGAGACTGATGGCCCATCAAGCCCATTTGCTCTTCTTTAAACAGCTCCTGCCTGACTCACCCTTAGGCATGGCTGGGCAAAACCTTACTATTTAACTCTTGGAGATTCTTTCTGCTTCAGTCAGCATGACTGTGAGTCTGGATTGCGTGAGCGCAAGCTGGGAACTATTCGTTACAACACTCAGCCTCCTCTCTCTCTATCCTCAAGATGAGTATCCAGTCTTATGGTCCTCATTGCACTGTTTTTGATCCTTCCTTAGTTCATCCCTGTCTTCTTAGTTTCGACCCTTATTCTGTCACTCCTAGGTTTTCCTTTTTTCCAGCTCCCAGTTCATATTCTTTGAACTGTTTCCTATCCCCTTTCCCTTCCCTTCAGTATAGTTTTGCTCAGCTTTGGAAACAGAGCTTTCTTTGTCATGATAGCAAATTGTTAGCAAAACCGTTATTGCCAGCAAAGAACAGACAAATGCTCTACTTTCAATTACAATGCCCAGACCTAGCTCAGCCCACCAACAGGGAGACAAGGCAAGGCAGGATGAGTTCTGCACTGAAGTACTCTCCCTATCTGCTCTTTGTTCTGTGGCCATGGTAGGTCTGGTCAGCTCAGGGAGCAGTGGGGACTTAAGCCTAAGAATAAGGCGGCTTCGGATTATTCACTCTTGCAAATTATACAAGTTTGTATGAGCTGCAATCTCCAAAGATTTATAACTTAGATTAACTGAGTGGATTTTCCAGAGGAGGGCAGTCTCTGATACTAAGACCATGTTCTTCTAAATACAAGTCTTTCTTCCAAAGTCTGCAGGTGCCACAGTATTTCAAGCAGAATGGTCTATAAGACATTTAACATGGGGAAAGCAATATTTGTCTTCTTGCACTATGCTGAAGAATAATTAACCATTTTGACCAACACAAAACAATTAGCCTGAGAGTAATATTAAACGTGGCAAAATTTCAACCCTAAAGCTACACTTTTGTAAAATGTTATACGAAGCAATTGTTTTATGAATGCTAAGATATTGTAGTAACAGAAGATACCACCATGCCCACCTATAAAGAAACTTTCATCTGATTTGTCTGAGTGTAAAATTTAATGAACATGATAATCACAATCCATCTTTTGTTTGATTTTATTTTTAATTCTATTGCTTTGCGTAGATTAAAGTGTAAATGTTTGCCTTTCAGTACCTCACAACATGTTCCAAGTTCATGATACGGACTTGCTGGAAGTAACAAAAACTGAACCAAAATAATGACAAATGCCTGCTGTATTCAAACTTCTCTTATTATGTATGGATTACAAAGGAATGTATTATTTGAAGCTTCTCTTGCAGGTTCAAAATACTCAGTGTTAATAGAACTTCTGGGCCTGATACCAGGCTCATTTATTTTCCCATAACACATGCCAGAAAGTATATTACAGGAGACTACATATTTCAGATCTTGGACATCTTTTCAGCTACTGGGTCTTCCTTTTCAAACAAAAGCAGCTTAACTGAGCAGTCCCTTAAAAAATTGTGAAGCATGTAAATAAAATGTAATACAAAGTAGAACTCTTGCATCTTTTGATGGCTGACTGTAGACCACATACAGAACACACATAAATTTACATTCACACGCACAGTGGCCATTTTGTAAATAATTCTCAACCTCTTTGAGACTCAAACTTACGTAAGACTAACATTTACAGAAACATGAAAGCAAGGACATGGTTAGTGCACAAACTTGTGTGGATTTCCTTTAATGCATAACAACTGCAGAGCCATTGCTCAGCCATGCTGTAGTTTGACACATGCTCTACTACCTGTTTGTCAAGCTACACTAGCAAGCAAAAGGGATATTGTTTTTATGACATAGAACATATACTTACAGTCATATCTCCTTCTAAATATTACATATTTCTGTGTTTTGTTTGGATTAGTCTCCTTAAAGAAAGCAGAGTATGATGACAACAATATATTTTATGCCATTTGGTATCCACTTGGGAGGCCATAATACTAAGATCTCATAGAGGAGGTATCATTAGTTAAACAGTAATCTTGTCCTTTACATTGCTGGAAATGGATGTTTGACCTTACAGCTCTAGACCCCTTGGTTCACATTTGAGCATCAGAAACATTGCTATGAACTTTAACGTGTTCTGAAGAAATTACACATATATTAACAGAAATCAGAAGTTCAGAAAAATATTTGTTGTATGCTAAATGCCTTCCTGCAACTAGAAGTTCTTCTGAAATTACTAGGTTCCACCCACCTCAGTTTATTCCAAATTTGTACCCAAATGATGGACCCTGCAGACAACATTTCTATAAGTTGATCTTAATTACTATAAGTACCGATGATAATGTCATTCAGAAATAGACCACAATCCATCTTCCTACCATATTTAATGGATTTCTAGAAAACAGCCTAAAAGTACAGAACAGGTGATGAATTACATCAATGCCCTGCACAGCCTTTCCAGTTGAAGTTCTGTCATATTTCTATTATAAAATACCTTCACTTTCTAACAACATAAGGTATAAATTATTAGATGCGTAATTTGTGAATGTTAGCTTTTAAATAATAAGCATGCACTTATACAGCGCCTACCACAACGTGAGATTTAGTAATAAGCAGTACCAATATGGGAGGGATGAATTTTAAAACTCCCCAAAACAACTACTAGCTCCTGACCTAACCATTAAGCTGTCAGGCACACTTCCCCACAGGAGCACATATTTTTCAAGAACTACCTCCATCTATGATGCTGACACTCTTCAGATTCACCAAACATCTTTCCATCTTCCTTGCATAATAATTTTCCCCTTGTTTTTGATGTAAGGAGATTAATGCATGCAAATACAGGACTGAAGCTAAGCTGTACTGAGGTTCCACACCTAAAGGGGAAATATGCAGAAATCGAGTAATACCTAAGTAACACCATCAGACAGAAGTCCCATTATTGCTAAAGCATCTGCCATTTATAACATTTTGGGATATAGACATATCTCAAAATAACTTAGGCCATACATATTTACCTCAGTTCTAAGCACACTCATGGGAAAGAAAATTAAAGTTTACAAAACATGCTAATAACTTATAACATTAAATTTTAGTGAGAAAGATGCAAAAGCGAGAGAAATGGAAATAATCCAAACAAAAGGCCTACTGCTATAGTTTACTATCATAGACAGCCTTAGGGCACTTAAGAATTTGTCTTGAATTCTGTAGTTTATACATTGTAGGATTAAGTCAGCTGAGGTTTCTGCATTTAAAACTCAAATCCTGGTTAATTAATACACTATCGAAAGGTCATGTTAACATTTCTGGCTCAGTTGGCCCAGTTAGCACACATCTCTTGCAAAACAGGTTATATATAAAGCAGTTACAATCACACGAACATGCTGCATCCTCATTAAAAGCAGAGTTAATTCTTACAGAAAAAGACGCTGGAAAAAAGTACTAGGATGCTAACATACTAAAAAGTTAAAGTAGTATGTCTACTTAAGTTTTGGTCCATATCCATTCCAGACTGTTCTGTCACAGAAATAGTCCCAGCCAAAACAGATATGTGGTAAGCACTGGCAAATTAATTTTAAATATTCAATGTGATATATTGAAGATCATGCAACTAATGTTAGTTTTTTGTGAGACAATAAATGAGAGTGTTTAACACATACGGGGTTTAAACCAGGACATGAAGAGTTATAACTTCTCTCTCCCCACGTTGCCCTTCCTCCTTCATCCTAGAAACTTAATCAACTGTGGAACTAGAACACATTAACTTTATTATGGAACCAGAACAAATTAACATGAAGAATACTATAACCCACTATGTCATTATGACAGAGTTACAAACCCATTCCTTCTCAAGCAGTTTTGCAAATGTCAGGTTTCTTTTTAACCACATGGACAGTTTTAAATCAGAAGTGTCAAAAAGGAAATGACTGAAAAATAAACCATTGCACCCCAGTTTCACAGGAAACTAGGCCTATCCATGTGAAACAGGTTTATCACAAATTCTTGTGACAGGATAAAGATGACATAAACTTCAGTGACCAAACTAACTGAAAAAAGATGTCTCAGCCTTGTGATCAGATTTCTGTTTTTGAAGGATTTCTACACATCTCTAGCTGATATGTAAGGGTGTTTAGGGATGATGAGCCATTTACTGTCGGCATCAGGCTGCTACAGCGCATTGCTGGCTGTCTCAAGAGAAAACTAAAAATCCAGTACATGAGGTACAGGTGGTATAGCTATTCTTGGGTTACCTTGGAGAACACTCTGACTCCTCTGAAGTCATGTCACTCCTTGATACGTTAGAGACTGTCCTAGGAAGCATCTCAGTTTGGCCTCTTGAGCTTTTTCCCCTTTTACATTACAAACTATGTAGTAATGTGACAAACAGCACTACTTAAAATGTTATTTTTTATCGACATAAGATCAACTTTTCCAGGTTTATAGACAATCAACTGGTATTATACATTAGTTCTTCACTTCCAAAAAGTATACTGTTAGCAAGTTTAAAGTGAAAAGTTATTTCTGCAGCTTTTAAGGTATTATTGAAAAACCTACTATTGTATGTGCATGTCACTCAGATTTTCATAAAGGACCACCTGAACAAAATGAACTGCTACTGCACAGAGGATAAGTAAGTATGGACAGCCTGTATCATTACAGCCTATACCACTGACAGACATAGTATTAGCAGACCATATAGAGTTAATGGTAGAAGCTGGTCAAATACATACATCAAAATGCAAAATTAGTAGAAGCAAATCTCCCACATATGAGGAACAGACAGGACCCTACAAAAACTCTATACATGCTTCTAAAATAACTGCTGGTGCCAAGCAGCTAACTTCTGTAGAGCTAACTCGTGTATTGTACTTGTTTGCTACTTATTTAAGTCTTTGTCTTCCTTCCTAGTTCTTTTAGCAGATTCTCTTAATCTTTCTGCAAAGCAGGAAACCAAAACATGAGCAATATTCAGAATAATGATTTAGATATTTCCTAGTATACTCTACAGGAGAAAATGTTTCTCATACAGAGGAAAAGAAGTAGCAACTTAAATAGACGGTCTGCATGTGACACATTCAGAATAAGGGATGAACAATCAGTGGGATGGGTTGGTTGTCTTGGTTAAGTATGATACATACAGGCAAAAAGGAGAATTTTAGCTTGCATAAGAAAGCATGGGTAGAGGTATGTATGTATTTGAGATCATGTGCACATGGAACAAAATATACAAGGACATAACTGGGCAAACAAGTTCTAAGATGCTACAGAAAGATAGCCCTGGGATGACTCTGCATGCAGTGTGCATGCTTCCATGGGTAGGAGAGAAAAGGATTACTTAGTCCATACATATTTTTATTCTAAAAATGCTGCTAGACATTTTTTGTAAAGGATGATGTTACCCTGACAATTTTGCAAGGCTGTATTCCAGTTACGATTGCCACAATAAAATATCTATATACAAATACATGAAAAATATATAAAGATCTGCATTGAAAACTCTCACTTGTTGAAAATAACTATCCTCCACTTTAAAAAAAACCCCAAACTTGTCATACATCAAAAACAATATTAACTGAAACAAAAATCAAGACACAAAATTAATGTGTCAGCTACTGAGTTCAAGGCATCTAAGCACAGTCATCTGTGTTTTCATGTTTGCTTATTAACTCTTTCAGTTTCCTTGTACCACAGAATATATCATTATTTGAAAGCATGCAAGTCAATAATTGCTCTAGTACACACACCACGTTTCTCTGCTTTCTGACCTAAAACCCGAATGTTTCTAGTACCTGCCCAGTGCTTGGACTGCATATGATAACAACATTTATAATGTTAAAAAAAGTCATGAGGAGACAAATCATCTGGAGCTGTGTATGTAACTTGTTCAGATACACTTACTATAATGCTATTAACAAACAACACCAATAATTAAGAAGCACCACACATAACTAGTAAGATTCTTATATGTAGCAAATACAAGCATTACTTTCAGATAACACTTAAACATGCATTTAAAGCCACCTCTATTCATAGCAGCTGGTACTTAGATATTTTCCTGAACAGGTGTCCTGGTTTGGCCTAAACCAGGCTGATTTTCCTTTCAGTGATTTTTACTTTCAGCTAAGTCTCCTCTAAGTAACTGCATTTTCTGAAACTAACTGCATGTTTTTGCAGACAGTGTCTGCTTCCAGGACTGATAACGCTCAAAGTTTGTAGTTATCACTGAGGCACCGGTAGGGATGTTGTGCAGAAAGGCTCTTGCTGTACTTATTCTTGAGAGAAACCAAGGTCACTGCTGAATTCCTCATTGCTTACGAGTGAAGAGCCGAAGGGGGGTCGCAGCTGCAGAGGGGAGCGGACAGGGCAGGTGACCCAAAATTGACCAACGAGGGTATTCCATCCCATACACGTCATTCTCGGTATAAAGTGGGGGGATCACGAGGGTCTCGCTCTCTTTCTGCTATGGCCGGTGTCCAGGGAGGACTCCGTCTGTTTTCCTGCTGCCCCCGATCCCGATCCGTGCGTTCCTGAATCCAGGTCTCGACCATCGCTAGGCCCAGCCTGGGCCTTCCCGGAGCCTGCCCTGCAGTGCCGGTGGTGACGTGGCTGACTTCAGGGGAGCTCAATCTTGGTTTTGTATATATATTTGTATATATTTGATTATTTTTATTATTATTATTATTATACTTTTTTTTTTCATTATTATAGTTTATTAAAACTGTTTTAATTTTCCAACCCAGAAGTCTCTCTCCCTTTTCCCTTTCCCTTTCCCTCTGGGGGGAGGGGGGGGGATAACAGAGGGCATCTGCCGCAGGTTTAATCGCCAGCCCAGCTTTAAACCGTGACAACAGGGATGCTCTCCTGAACTGTGTTTGCAGTAAACAGAAGTAGGACTGTTGATGTTGTTTTGTGAACACAGTGCAGGAAGACATTTAGCTTTATTAATTTTTTTCTACTGCTAAAAAATCCTGAAAACAGCTTGTTTTCTTCAATGCCAGATAAATTGCTACCTTGGTATAGATCATTTATTTGTAAGAAAAATGTTTCCTACAATACTAGAAATTGGTCTTTTTCCTTGCTAGTTCAACAAACACTTTTCTACTTCTCTAAATAATAAGGCAGAAATCTGGTGAAGAATCACTGCATGTCTCGAAAACTGTTCCATTCATGGAAGTATCTCATCACAATTACCAGACTGCTTATTTGATAAAATCATCATCCCATTTTTCAATTTAATACATCTGTATTCCCTAGAGAATATGAGAAATTAAAGTGATGAAATCAAAACACTGCTGACCAGTTCAGTTACAATTCCATTTTAAAGCTTTTTTTTAAGGGGTTTAGGCTTTACCCTAGCATATGCTGTGACAGCTGTTTGTAAAGAAAAGACCATCAACAACAAAATACAAATCCTTCAACAAAATCTTCTAGGCACTTGAAATGAAAAATGTTACAAAAAGGTTTCATACTCGATTAACTGTTTCGTTTTGTATCTTCTCTTCCAGTTTTCATGTAGCTGCATAAGATTTCCTCATGAAAGTTAGAAAGGATTTTTTACTATTCGTGAATGTAACACAGAAACATTTCTTTAAAAAACATTATGATTCCAACCTATAGAAGACTTTGCTCATTATGGGCTAGGACTAAGAGATGATATTAAACCATTTCGTTACATATGAAGTAGGTCAGACTGTTGCCTTGCAGATGGTCCATGATATAGTATAGATCCAGAAAGTGCAGGATAGCTCTACAATTCTTCTGGTTTGCCAACCTAGGAAAGCTATAGCAATATAATTCAGGGTATGAATTTAGTAATTGTACTTTATGCTCCATTAACTCCTTGAGTAGACAATTACCCTGCATCTCAAAGTATGCATAATCAGTCTTGTCCCACACATCGAGAACGTAAAGCATTCACAGCTCCTTGAATAGCACATGGAAAGTACTAGTAACAATAGAGGACACATACTTTCTGTTATGTAAGTTACAAGATACATAAATAAGCCCAAACACCAAATTTTTTTTCCTTTTTTCTCCTAGGAAGAAGTAGAATAAAGGGAAAAGTGATAGCAGTCAGTTTTGGAATCTATCTTTCCCAGTACGTAACAACTGGGAAGACAATTCAAAAGCAGAGAAGTAGGGCAGATTACATGTTATAGCACAATTTAATTTTTTTCAATCATGTCTTGTATCCTATACTTCCTCCTCCCTCCTCTCTTCCACCTTCCTTTAAATACCTCTCACTTCTTCAAAATTTTTCTCTCAATCTCTGTTTTATTTTTCCACGAGGCTTAATTCTGCCCTTCTTCTGACTTACTCTGGTATACAAAGCCAAAAATTACTCTCAACAGAGAGAGCAAACTGAATCTTATATTTCACTAACTCCTTGAGTAGATAGTTATTCTGCACCTCAAAACATGCATAATTTATTCGTCCTACAAGAGGCAGTAAAAGAGAAATCTAGGAAATGGCATCACCCACATGAAGAGAGGCTGAGCGGAAGTCAAACATGCAGTAATAGTAGGCATGAATGAACAACCTGACTAAAAAATACTCACTGCACAAAGAAAAGACTAGAAGCTGAGCAAAATGTTCTGCTTTGCACAGACAAACATGAAATCATGGCAGGCAGGCTTGGATTTTTACATCAAGGAATAGGGACTTCAGAACTGTGCTACCACTGCAATAGACAAGAAGATATAAAGACCTGAAGAAGAAAAATTTGCAGGGTTCTTACAATCCAGTCACTTAAAGCAACCTTATCTTTCAAGTGCAAAAACCACAAGAACTTACCTCACTATTAATTTTGTTACAATTCGGCAGGAAGCCAAAGAGTTACGAAAAGGAGGAGTCTCGGCCTGATAATTAAAGCAGATCTTTGCAGAAAATAACAGATGTCAGTTTTCAAGGCAATAGAGAAACATTCAGGCAGGATGGATGACTAGTTTTGTGCCTGTATAGTGTAGCTAACATCTCGGACTATGAAAATAGTGTTTCCCAGGTACAAAATATCATGGTCTTTCTCATGAAAACTGTCTGCTGCTTTATATCCTATGTTCTAATGCTTACTTATTTTGCTGACTGAGAGGGATTTGTTAAGCCCCAAATAATTCTAGTCATCTATGATATCCAAAAGCAAAACTTCGGGAATTCAATTTCTACAAAGCAGAGAAAATAAATCCCCCTCTCTGCTGCTCGTATTTTTCAGTCCTGTTCTGGTGACTAGTCCCTGACTAATGCATTTGCAAAGCTTCTTACATTAGGCTGTGTCCATTTTTTCTTTCTGAAGTGGTGACTCTGCAGGACAGCTTGCCTAATTTGGAGTCTAAAGCAGACACGTATTTTGTGCATAATATTCCCTGTTTATTTGCTGCCAGACAGTCTGAGGCTTACCTGTGCCTACAGCACAGAAAAGATATCTCCTGGACCTTGATAGACAGAGAATTATTTCCCAGGTTCCTTTCAATGGAGAGAGTTTTGCCTAATATTTCACATCTTCCTCTACTAAGTTTTCCTTTGTTCATGCATCAAACTAGAGAGAAGCTTTTAGTTCTCTATTTAAACTACTAGAGTAACAGATCAATTTGTGAGATTTCTGGATCACCTCACTTTTAAATCCATTTTTTATTTTCAGTCTTCATTTTCCCTTTAAAATGTCACTCTGACTACTTACACTTTATAAGAGCAATCCATACTTTCGTAATTGCATAAAACACATAAAACAGCTCCAAGTATATTATGTATCCCTACCACAAACACAGTTATTTTTCCCACCTAACTCAGTTCTATGTAATTTTAGCCTATCACAGAATACCTTTCTTCAGTATGAACAATGAATTGGTGCCAAAGATTCTAGACAGAGCAACAAATATTTTATCAATCAATATTGCTCTCTTGGTGCTCAGATGCTACGTGGATATGCAGACATATTTTAAAACGTCTGTTAGCTAATTCCACTTTTAAACTGACAAGAAACAGTATTTCTGAAATCTGCTTAAAAGTTGTAGGCCCAAGAGTTTGTACAGAATCCATAAATACTGGGTCTAGTTTTAATCAGATTACTGATTTTCTAGTCACAAAATCCACATGTAAATATTTAAGACACAACTACGCACCTTTTACTCTGTTGCTCTTTGCAAACAGAAACACCCAGCTTCAGATGCATTGTGTTCTCACTATCACAGCTAAAATGTGAAAGTGTTTTGCTTGCTCCTACACTAAGAGGTAAGATGGAAAACAGCCACTTGGAAAGGTAAATATAAGTGCCAGATATTGAAAGCTGAAATTAGACATGAGCATGGAGCTGGAAAGAACAACTTAAAAAACTAAGTTTGTTTCTTATCAGAAAAAAAGCCATTTTTTGAATAGGGGATTCTTCTGCTTCAAGAACAAATTAAAACTGAGGGTACAGGGCATATCTGAAGAACAAGCAGTTTAAATCTACAAAAGCTAAGACAATTTCCTGCAAATATGTAGGTAACAATGGCAAATTAGAGAAACTGTAATTTGAAAACAACAACTTACTCTATACAATATGTACTTGCTAAACAAGAATATGTGGTAAAGCTGATGTTTGTAATGCCACTGTAAACTGAAAATAGAGATGGACATCTATTATACTTTCCAGTCTTAGGATATAAAGAAAGTAGTACAGATTCTTCATATCTAGCCACACAAGTTTACTTACTAAAATACTGAGCAGGCCTAAAGTGGAAGAGTAGCTAAAGTGTTTATGAATGTAAATGGTTGAATTTACAATAGTCGTGAAGAATGAAAAAAAACTGAGAAAAGTGTCTGACTTCTGTAAATTTCTGACTCCAACATCCCAGCACTGCATGGCAATTTTATTCCTGTCAGTATTTGGACCAGATGTCTAGAATATTCTATTTCTTCAAAATACCAAAATCCTTTTTTTTCTTAACAAAACAAAAAAAAAATGCTGTTACACAGAGCTTTAAAAACAAATGAATTCTCTACAATGCATCAGACAGCAAGAGGTTCCATAGCTTCAGAACACAGATCTGACTCTTTGCAACTTTTCTTCTAAACCTCTAGATACACCTATCATATAAAGCATATGATTCTAAGAAAAGCTTTTGAATATATGATGCATATGTATCATTGTTGCAAATTGATACCATGTTCTAGTTCTCAGTCTTCACCCGGACGAGAAAGAATTTAATCATAGTAGAGATATGGCTGATTTAAATGTTTAAATTTGGAGAGTGAGAGGGCGTGCTGATTAAAAGTACTCCTACATACTACATTTCCAGCAGCAACAGAGAAGCTGAATGTGTTGGGAATTAACATTCCTGTACAGGGAACAAGAAGGATAAGGGCACGTGCCTATGTGTGTATTTTTTTCCCAAGCAAAGGAGAGGCCTGGTCATCCCCTAACCCTCGCTGAAGACCCTTTCCCTACCCCTTCCACTCTAACATCCATACCTGCTATTCCTCCTGTTCCTGAAATAAAATTAACTATGCTTTTATATATGAGTACTTTCCAGCCCAGAAATCCCCTATTCCCAATTTTCTTGAGGGTCTCACCTCAGAGCTTCCCATGTCACAGCCCACATTCCCCTGGACGAAACTACATCCTAACTCCATGTGGGCCACTCAAACTGCTGGAGTGATCAAATGCCTGGATCCCTCTTCTCCTCCATTATTCCCAAGGGCCACCAGCACCTATTAGTGGCTTCTGGGTGAGCCTGCTATCTTGCTTGGTCCTTCAAAGAAAAGTTGGTTTGGCTCTTAACTTTGGAAGAGATTGAAAATACCTATGCTGCACTTATGAAAACATTACGAAAGTGAAAAGAGGCCAGGTCTAGGTAAGAAGGCTCCTACAGTAGTATTCCTCATACAAAATGACTGAAATTCAGCAATACATATCCAAAATTTGCAATGGCCGAAGTTAACACTTGATTTTTTTCTTTTTTTTCCAAACATTCTGGAACGTAACAGTGAAGGCCGATGTCTCCAAAATGAATCAAGGTTGTCTCAAGATCATCAAGAGTTGAAAGTTACCATAAACTCTGTATTCTGTGTCGCAGAATTTGAAAATATTTTACATAATCAATTAAAACTTTGAAAAACAGAGAGAATCTTTTCTGAGTTCCAGAACAGATCGAGGTTCCAGCTGACAGCAAAAATTCCAAGGATTTTTTCCCTAAACCATGGCTGCACATGTTATTGCTGTGACTGATTGGTTTTATTTTGAGTTCTTTTGCTTTTATTCCCATACAACTAAAGCTGCTTTTATTCCCTGTGTGATATCATCAGATGTTCAAGACTTAAAGTCTATGTCAGCAAAAAAAGCAACAAGGCTTTCCATCTTTCACAATCTGATGTGCACCAACTCTCATTCAACAAAAGACCTGTCAGTAGCTCCATTATCAAGTACAGTAATAAGCTTAACTTTCTGTGTTCAATTCTAAGCCACTTCCCATAGGAACTACTCAAATGCTTCTTTGTTAAATCTTGATTCAAGATTATAGACTTTTTATCTGGAAACTGCGAGGTGCTTCAAAATCACTAGTACTGGAATCTTTGGTAATCAGACAAGTGACAACACACAAAGTTGCAACTATGATCATTGGAGAATCATGAGCACCTTACATAAAGAACAGGCATAGATGTGTGGATAGGTAATTTCAGCCATCTAAAGAAAGAGCAATGTGCACCTATACTAAAAAAATACTACAGGGTTTCTGTATGTTATCTGAAACAGTCTTTTCACATGACCCATATAATTAAATACATCTTCATGAACTGAGGAATTGGGTTCTTGTGTGATGGGTTGTATCATTAGTCCTCACAGCTTTCAGAATTATCTTCATTTTTTTTTTTTTAAATACCCCAGCTCAGTTAGCTACCTCAATGAGATTCAGGCACTTTGTAAACTTGAAACAGTTTTTGTGCCGGCACATGTCATATATATTTCTTAACATGGTTTGTCAGGTATTAATATTTCTTTATTTGGCACTAGCAGCAATATTTACAGTTGCATAAACAGGCATAAGAGGGCACTCCTAATTTATACTGTCCATTTCCCTTCCATTAGAGGCCTTCCTCCTCGTAAAATCAAATTAAATGGTATTATGCATTAGCAGAAAGTAATCAAATTGTACTTTATTTTACCAGAAAGACTACATTGTTGACCTTTTTATTTTGATTAAAAAAATAACAGCAATGCACGTGAAGAAATTCACCAGTACTGTACTCAGCTTACAAAATGTTCAACTGTATTATAAATAAGTCAAATATGTAAAAAATAATTTTTAAACTGCTATTTAACCTTCTTTCTTTTCCCTTAGAGATATCCTTGTAAGATATGTGCTATTTCTCTGCTCTAAAGGCACTTTTTCAATTATGATTAATAAGAAACAAATATAAAGAAAGAGCATTAATTCAAGGTGTTTTTTCTGTGTGCATGTTTGTACATGCACATGCAGTTACGGTTAAATGCATGCAAGTGCAAACACACAGCTGTTGGCAAACCCCTCTACATAAGACCACAAAAAAATTTTCTGCAGATACAAAGCCAATATATCTTTTAGCCTCTTTTACAAAACCTGTGCAAAACCTCACTGGTCATAAATCATAGCTCATAAGAAAATATGGATTGCAGGGGGAATAGAGACCTCTATGAATAATGTTTCTTTCAGTTTGCAGTCTCTATTAGTTTCAAGGTGTACTTGTATATTTATTGATTAAACAACAAAATATATGCTTCCGTACTTGAAGCAGAGAGACATACTGCTACTGCATCTTCAAATTAAAATGATCTAAGCAAAACGTAAGCTACAATTTCAGTGCTTTCAAATTTTGGTAGAATGGAAAATTTCTTTTGCATTTCATCTTTATTCTAATATCCACACATGTCAGAACTACCAAGTTCCTAAAGTTCATGAGTTCCTAAAAGGTAATTTAGTTGCATCATGCATAACATAAATTCTATTTTAAATGTTTAAAAAACCCCAACAAAACATTGACCTGGACAAAAAATAAGAAGTATTAATATCTTCAGATTACTGAGAAGTTTTAGAAGTTTATAAAACTGGATCATTATATTTAGCTAATAACATTCAAACATTCCCATTACTTGTATTTTTTTTTAGAAGTATCTAAACAGGTTGATATCATGGAAGTTATTTCATTTATCAGTTAGAAAATATCTATAAAAATGAATAGAAGAATACAAATTGCATATTTTTAAAAATTTCATATATGTTAAATTTGTTTTCTCATATCATTCAAGAATTCCCTTTAACCACTTTCATTCCTTTCTCTTTGTACTAACAACCTTGTACCTATATATTTTTGAACACATTTTACTATGCTTCTGTATTAGGCATCTTGTAATTAGGAATACTATGGTTCAGTATGTATACCGAAAAAACTGGAGGCGATGGCACCAAGACAAAGAGAACTGCAAATAAAGCAATCTTGTTGTCTGAGTGTTTTGGAAAGATACTTGACATTTCAAAAGCTAAAATGATCCCACTTGACTTATGAGGAACTAAAATACAAAACTTAAAAGCTACTTTGAGACTAATTTTTTACATAAAACTCTTCAAATCTTTGAAGTTGACCAAACTAAAATCTTTATGTCAAAACAAGCCTTCCTTTCAGTAATCTGAGTATTACTGGAACTCAACAACTAGCCAAGAAGTTACAAAATAAAATATAGACAGGCAATCCTATCATCAAAAAATAGTGTTTTTAAAGACTTAACTTGGTTTGAGTAACTATGTTGAAACAACTATATTACTTCCTAAGAAGTTTAAACAACAGTTATTATATTTAAGCACTCTGAATGGAAATCTCCCTTATGGATGCTGCCTGAAGAAAACAATCACTTTTATTTAGGCAACAGTGAAGTAACATACTAATTTAAAAATGTAATTTGGCAAAATATATTTTATAGTGGATTAAAAAGGTGATCATAAAACTGGCTCCTAGAATTTAGAAGAAATAAATTGCAACTGCAAACTAGCACAGCCACTTTAAAATATGGTTAAACCAGAGTTTTGTATCGTAACTGAATAAATGCAAAAAGACTCAGTAAATTCCTTTTTTTTCATTTTTGAGTGCTGTTTTCTCTCACTTAAGAAAAACACAAATGCTGCTTTCAAATTTAGAATTATGAGAGGGACCCTTAAATAATCCCCACTGACACTAATACTAGGTTTTATAAAAATAATTTTACATATAGTGAATGTATGGATTTTTTGAAGTATACTGGTAATTGCTGCTCCACAAATAAAGTAGTTTAGGGGCAAATTTTAAATCAATTCAAAAGTTCAATGAAATAAACATGAAACTGGACTATAGCAAGTGTGTTAATGTGAGACATTATTGGTGTTTGTCAGAAAATATTAAATGTTTTAAATGTTTAAATTAAATTATATTCTAACCCCAAGCCAGAAATAGACTCATGTTAAATACAAGTTCCACAATGGCTTTTATCTAGTAAATCTACCTCTGACTGCAAATCAAATGTCCTGTTGGGAATGGTATTCTCCATGGCAGTGTGAAATTAACAGATACTGTTTGAAACGAAAGATAAGACAAAAATGTGAAATGACAATACATTTCTTTGGTTTATCAAAATACAAAACCAAATTGCAATGACCCTAATGTTTGTAACATGATCATAATTACATAGTCTACATGTAATAATTTATTTGCACTTTAAATCAGTCTTGAGCTGCAAACAACAAGCTTTTAGATATAATAATTTCAAAAATATTTTTGCTGTGTGGTAGCTCACTGAAGAGGCACCTAGCATACTGTTTTCAATAAAGGGGTTAACATGTGAACTGAAGGAATAAAGCTTTATTTTATTTTTTAAAGGTCATATAAAACAGGAAATACAAATATCACAAGAGAACAGAAGCTGGGTCCTGGGTCAAATAAAAGTTCAGTATTATAATATAGTTTCCTAACACAGTAAATACAGTAAATGAATAAACAAGAACCTGAAAATGTATTTCTGGCAACACAGACAGAGTTTGTGGCCATTTCAATTGTTGTTATATCAGAAATGTATTTTGTGTTTTGGTACTCAGAAATGAGGTGCATTTTTCCAAAGCTTAACTGAAGCACATAAAAGCACAAAATTAAACTTTCTATTATGATTGATAAGCTACTGCCAAGCTCTTCACCAAAGAATTGAAATAACAACCCAAATCACTGTTTCCCCCAGAATAATTTAAATTAAAACAACAGTATCTGTGGATCTCTCTAGAAGACAAACCAAACCCAAAGTACAACACAGCTCCACTTTCCACATTTAGAACAATCAACTGGGAACAAACTGTGTACAAATCATAGGATTCAAAAGTGCATCTACATCCAGCTTCCTCCGGCTGGCTATTATACTACATTATTATTAAGGGTAAAGGTTAAGGGGGACAACCCACCTTCTACTATGACAAAAAACAGTTTGGATGTTTGTCTCATCTCATTGCTCAAAGAGAAAATCCTTTATTATGTACTGTAGGACAAAGGATTTGCAACTATCTGTTATTTGAGAAATATGCTGTTGTAGTAATTTATCTCACTGCATGGGTCTTGAAGACGCATGGTGGTATCTCAATCAACTTTTAAAGAAAACTGCATGGAATTTTTGTGACATTGAGAATACTGATAAAATTTACACAAAGAAAAACTGGTTTTTAATAGTTATGAATTATATATGTTGCTGGCAGATTGTTCAAGGGCTCTTTTCTGCCTCAGGGATTAGTTTCGATAAAGTTTTAATTTGACTTTTTCTTATTAACAATTTCTACTGAAAACTCCAGACAGGTGACTAAAGTTATCTATTCACTCCTTGAACACTCTTAATAGAACTAAAGAAGATGTCCTCTGGTAGGGTTCCAATTCCAAAATACGTAAGTATACGCCTATCTTTCCTCACATCCTCTCGGTTTTGATGTCAACAGGATCCCTTACAGAAATAAAACCAGGTGTCAATACTTGCAAGGCTGTATATGAACAACTACGCCAAACTAAAACAATATAAAAGGAAGATAAAAAATCAGAACAAGTTGGAAAACATCCTTAAAAAAGCTGTATACTCTATAATTTCTTCCCCTAGGTAGAGGGAAAGGTACAGGGGTTCTGAAATACATGAAAAGACACACACTCCAACATAAACAGTAATGCCATTTAAATAGAGGAAGGGATAGTACGTTATACTGTGTATTGCTGCTTTGCTAAACTACAAAAAACTCTGTAACTCACCTCTATTGCTAGAATAAGCTTTCACTGATCGTAATAATTACCAGAGTTTCTACAGAAATATTTGTTTCAGAATTCTGAAAGAATGAACATTTTAATATAAAAGCAAACAAAAACACTTTACTAGCTGCTAGAGATTTTGTCAAAAGAACTAAGTATCATTAATGCACACAACAGGGTACAGATTGCTTACCACCTACTTATTTTTCAGGTAATTAATTCTTACAGTCTACTGGAGTTAAAGTTGCAGCCTGTCCAAAGAAAAGGAACCTTAAAACTAAGCAAAGAACATCAAAATTTGGCACTAAACATCAACAATCCTGCTGATTTACTTCAGTGAGTTTAGGTTTCTGAATAATTAAGTAACAGGACAAAAAGTAAAGAGAAAACACTTTTGTGGAAAGGAAGAAAAAGTAAGGTTATAAGAAAGCTATATATATTATTTTTCTTTCATATCTATATAGCAATAAATATATAAAGTTATTAGATAATATAATACCACAATTTTATAAAAACGAAACCATACATATATACACAACCACTAAAGAAGATAACAGAGGCCCTGGTCCTTAAAAGACTATCTATCTGTACACTTATCTACAAGCATGAACACAGTTCTCTCTGTGATTACTGATTGCATGCATTGGGTCATTAAAAGAGTACAAAAGAGAAGGAAATACACACAGGACAGGAAAACATAGTAGGAGAAAGATTGATTCTGAGAAGAAGGGAAACTTGGAACTCAATATAGCAGCAATTCAGAATACTTTTGAAAGACAAAATGAAAGCTGTATTTATTTAAATGATATAAATTAGGGAAGAGATTGCAAACCAGGATGAAATCTTTTTAACTAAAAAATGTATTTACTACCTGTTTCATTCTGTCTATCCGTAAGTGCTGCATTTATCCCACAAAAAACGTATTTCCCTTCCAAGTAATACTGTTCAAAAGACACGGTGTTTTAAAAATAGATTTTAAAAGGCTAAAATTAGTAAAGAAATGTTTTTGTGAGATCCACCATTAGAGGGATTTGCTAATCCAAGTGAGAAGCAGAAACAGAGCATTCTTTTGTGAGGTAATACCCACAGTATGCTTATTCTTTATGATTTACATGATAAATGCTAAATATTGGAGAGAAAACTCAAGTGACTCTCATGGGATTTATCTGTATTATTCAGTAAGAAGATCTCCTAATAATTAAAATATTCTATTTTAAAATAGAAAGCATATGTAGCCTAAATATTAAAACATGAGAGTTTAACAGCATCTTCGAAAACTACTTTAACATTGTTAGCTGTACCTCACTGCTTAGAGAAGAATCCATAATCCAGTTATGAAGAAAAAATGCAATTTACAGTTATGTTTTGTCTTGTGACACTTGGGACTTGATTCAGTATAAACACTATCTTATTCCTCCACACATCTACTTGTAACAGCTATACCCCATCTACAACATTTTAAAATAAAAACTATATAATTAAATACAGTTTGCTGAAACTTGTTTTTTGCTTCAGCAAACATCCTCATAGAAGAACAACCTTTTAAAAAAATCATGTATCCTCAGAGACACTAAATATATCAGTAAATGATGGAAACAGGCAATATGGAAAAGGAATACTCACAATTTTAGAAAACAAAAGGACTACATATCTTGAGAGCTCTTTTTCAATATTCAGAATCTTAAAGGTATCAGCAAAATACCACAGCTCATCTCAGGTCCTTGTGCCAAGCACTTAATCTGAAAACCTTTGTGCAATTACTTTATAGCTAGAAATAGAGACTTTTTAAGTTAGGCAAAATCCAGAACTACAAAGTAACTGAAATTCTACAAGACAACTATAGAGACAACTGTCATGTTCTGCAAGTGACTTGACAGGAATTGTTATGAGATAAACATATTCCCTGAACTGTGCTAACCGCATTCGTTTTAATGACAATTTGGGTACTTCGGTTTTTCAGAAATTTCTTAAGTGATTTCTCGTGGCGCAGATGGACAAAGTGCTGATTTTGAACATTTCCTTCTAAACTTCTTTGAGAAGTTTTTTTTGTTTGTTTTTTGTTTTTTTTTTTTGAGGTGGGGTGTTTGGTTTGTTGTTCTGGGTTTTTTTGTTTTTCTTTTTCTTTCTGCCTTTAGTGAAAGCCTACAATTTAAAGCTTGCCTTGAAATGACTTTCTACACATACTGACAAAAAACACTGGTTTGACTACTTTTCTAAAGTGGAAGTAAAGTATTAGAGACTTTTATCTTTCACTACTGGTAAGAACACAGTTTTTAAGTAATTCTTAGTAAATTTACACTTAACATTACTGTAAGATCAGACCCTTAAAACATCTAGTCTTTTTTCACAGGCTAGTTTCATCAAATCTTTTTGTCTTTGAACAAAAAATCTCACTTTTATGTTTCAGAGTGCATAGCACTCTGCACCATTACAAACTTTATAAGTAATAATTTACTTAAAACACATTCCCAGCATTAAGGATATCAATGAAAACTAGAACTAGAGTAGAAAATTGAAAAGACAGTTACACAATTCTGTGTGTGTTTGCTGCCCTAGCTCACTGCTATACATGTTCACATCAGCCTAATTAATTTGACACACAGTCTCCCCACAACTGAGAAAGCCTAGCTTTCTTAATAGTTCTTAGTAAAAGCTTAAATAAAACCCCCTCTATGTTTAAGTAAAATTAAGGTTGTGACACGCATCAACAAAAGGCAGGAAATTCAAACACTGAGAACCATGCTTAATTCATGATTGTTTAACAAAAGGGCAAAATGATATGAGGAATTAATCATAGAATCATAGAATCATAGAATGGTTTGGGTTGGAAGGGACCTTAAAGATCATCTAGATCCAACACCCCTGCCACAGGCAGGGACACCTTTCCTCTAGACCAGGTTGCTCAAAGCCCCATCCAACCTGACCTTGAACACTGCCAGGGAGGGGGCAGCCACAACCTCTCTGGGCAACCTGTTCCAGTGTCTCACCACCCTCACAGGAAAGAATTTCTTCCTAATATCTAATCTAAATGTGCTCTCTTTCAGTTTAAAACCATTCCCCCTCGTCCTGTTGCTACTTGCCCTTGTAAAAAGCCCCTCTCCCGCTTTCCTGCAGGCCCCCTTCAGATACTGAGAGGCCGTTATGAGGTCTCCCCAGAGCCTTCTCTTCTCCAGGCTGAACAGCCCCAACGCTCTCAGCCTCTCTTCATAGGAGAGGTGCTCCAGCCCTCTGATCATCTTTGTGGCCCTCCTCTGGACTCATTCCAACAGCTCCATGTCCTTCTTATGTTGGGGGCCCCAGAGCTGAACACAGTACTCCAGGTGGGGTCTCACAAGAGCAGAGTAAAGGGGCAGAATCACCTCCCTCAACCTGCTGGACACACTTCTGATGCAGCCCAGGATGCGGTTGGCCTGAATGCCAGCTTTAACTTAACTCTGCCTGTGTTCTTGGGCAAACAGGTGTTTATCTCAAAGATTATACTAATTCCTGTCAGTCTAGGTAAATTCTAGTGATTATGTAGCATTTAACAACATGCTGGATGTAAAGAAACTTTTAAACTTATTTTCAGCACCCTAGCGTGTTACATGGTAGCAAACACCATTAATTAAAAATCAATTTTTAGAAAATTATGCTAGACAAACATAAATAAAAATATAATTCCATAAATTTTTCAGTATATTTTGTACACAAAAAAATAAAAATTAACCATTTTGCAATGTAACATGAAATAGAGCCAAATATTCTTTTCTTTTTCTGCACAAGTTAACAACTCTTAGCATGTACACACACTTGCAATTCCTCTGAATCCTCTTCTGTCTGTCTTTTTGTGTAACAAAACATTTTTCTGGATGGCAAAATGTCAGGGAAAGTAATGCTGCCTATGGCTATATTATCAGGGTGTAGAGGTTTTTAATTAATCTTTTAGGCTTCAAAATAAAATTTAGTATTTTAGAGTGTTTTAAGAATACTAATTGCATATAAGCATGTCTGATAGTTTTGCACAGTAATTGTAGAAATCAGGAAACAAAAGAATGAAATTAATAAAATGATCAAGTTCACACTTCATAGTCTTTGCTAGAGTACATGAAATTACCTCACACATACAATAGCATTAATTGCAAGGCAACAATAACAGTTTTTGCTGTAACTATTATTTACTGCAATTATTATTCTTATTTTTGCTTAATTAATATCTCAAATGATTACAAATTTTGTTGGAAATTAGCAATATTACTTATTTTTTTTCAGTTGAATTGCTAAGCAATTATGATCTTATCCCAGAGGTCAAAACTCCATTAACTGCAGTAGCATCAAAAATTGTTGTTGAGCAGTTTCAAAGAGGGCTTTTAAAATCCTGCATCTGTACTCCCTCAAGCTGCAAGAAATCTGGTTATGAGCTCTTACTCTAGGTATGTTTTAAAAAGCCAGAGAAAATGTGCACAGTTACAATTTAAAGGTGGTGTCAAGATTTTAATTTTCAAAGCAAGGACAATTACGTGTTTCACCATCAAGACTATCAAACAAAAAAGCACAGTTGCATATGGCTGAATGCTCCCTCCCAGTCATGGCCTCACAGAGCTTTGGACACTACTTAACTGCTTCTTGGTGGAGCCTCAACAATTATGCACGTGAAGTTCTAAGTCTTTGTAAGACCATGGGACACCACCTGAAGGATCCCACAGGAAGGCAGGCACGTGCTTGTCAGCTGATTTCCTCTGCTTGCCACAAATACAAAGATGCAGAGGACATGAGGGCTTGAAAAGCCTCTGAGGAAGCAATGGCTGTTCTTTTCCCTTTGTAGAAGAGAGGCAGCTTCTTTGGTAAAGGAAATTCAACAACAAACTGAACTTGCAGCACTGTAAGGAGCTCACTTTTTTAACTTATAGCACCACAAACAAATGTGGGAAAGTCTTCCACTGAAGTACCAGGAAATAAATGAAAAAGGAAGAAAAGGGTGAAGCTTGGCTCCACCCTGCAACACTTTTGTTAACCTAATTAATATTCACTTGCTATCACATTTTTAATCTAAGGCAAAGTTTTGACTTCCTTACAAAGCATAAATTATGCTTATAAATTCCACTTTGTTACAGCTTATTTTGCATTTTCAGCTCAGGTATCACAAGCAGATGAATATATTTTTCAGGCTGGGTTGCTGAGATATGCTGAAGATTATAATGATAATCAATTAATCTTAATAATGTATCAAAAATCAGTCAGTATCACAGCTGTTTTGCTGGATGTCTTACTGACACTTCTTAGCATAAACAGGAAAATTTTTAAGTTAATAGTAAGACCTAGTATCAACACTATCAACTGAAAATGTTCTCAAAGCCCCAGTAACTGACTGCAGTGATGTTGAATGACTGCTGAATCCCAACAGATTAGTGACAGGTGAGCCTTAGTCCACAGAAGTCAACAGAAGCTCAAGTTGGATGACTGTGGTTGTCAAGCTAATCATCCAAATTCTACATATATTCTCCACTCATTCATTCTGTGAAACACGCTTCCCACTTTTCATCTAGCCATGGACGCTTCCTTTCCCCTCTTGCCATTCTTTCATAAGCAGGACTTTCCCTATCCTCCATTTCTTTGCTTCAGTTTCTCAGAGTGTGTATCCCTAGTTTTGGGAGAAATCCTGTTTTCCTCTCAATAACTGCAGCCAATGAAGGGTGAAATCAGTTTGAGAAACTATTGATCCTCAAGATGTGGATTCCATTATTCCCATGATAATACTTTCTACATGGGTTGTTGAAGTCAGAAGGGACAAAAGTACAGCTAGTAGATCTATAACACACAAATCGACAGTCTCACTTCCAGCTGAGGTCCTGCACCTCTGACCCTATAGCAGTGACAAGAAGCATCT
Source organism: Nyctibius grandis (assembly GCF_013368605.1). NCBI lineage: Eukaryota > Metazoa > Chordata > Aves > Nyctibiiformes > Nyctibiidae > Nyctibius > Nyctibius grandis. The sequence goes on along the minus strand of NC_090695.1, from coordinate 57,025,633 downwards.
TCATTGTCACTTTGTGTTCCACAGAATATTCCCCTCCCTGAATTTCCAGCAGACAGCTCCCATTTCACAAACCCACAAATTCTTCTTGGCCAAGTGGTATGAAGCCAAGAAAATGTATGTTTTCAACTTTGGCAAGATCTGTTCTGCACATGGAAGTACAAACAACTGCAGACCAGAGAAAACTGTCGTATAGGCCCATGCTCCCTCTCCTCTGCCATGCCCCAAAGCTCCCACAAGTGTTACAGCTGTATTGTGAGCTCATGTTCAAATACTGTGGACATGAGGCGAGCTGAACTCTGCAGAACAACATACCCTTGAATGCACCCATGCAAACCCCAGTGAAGTTCAAAATCTGAAGGGAAAAATAAGAGAATGAGTTTGTGACCACTGGAAAGGTAATTTATCACTTTGACACAGTAATTCTTTATAAAGGCTATGGAGTAAAAAGTCAAAATAAAAAAAAGAGTGAATGAGAAACAAAATAATCAGAAAACCTGAGATGCACATCTCAGTTTGTAAATCCTGCTGAAATTTAGGCATGTAAGTGGGAGATAAGATGTTTGAGAATTTAGCCTTATTGCAGAAGTGTCTTATTTGAGGTCAGTATCTTATGTGAAAAAAACAAAACAAGATAAAACAAAGCAGCGTCTGCAAACACATTCAAGTTCCAAGAAGTTTTCGTATTCCAAATACAAATTCTGTTTCTCTATGTGGCCTATCAGACAAAAAGCCTAATTTCTAAGATGCCCCTCTCTATTTTATCATAACAGCATTTTTAAGGGACCATCAAGTTCATTCAAATTTTATGGCCTACAATAGGCAATCAATCCACACTCACAGTTGCTTATTTATGCTTTTACAGCATCCAGAAATCCACATGTATTTTGGATTTTCTCTCAAATGCTCTCCTGGTCTCCAGGACAACTCAAAGGTCACTCTACCCAGTCTGCCCAGTAACTGTCAATTCTATAAGGAACACTCTGCAGCACATACATACACCGACTTTCACACTTCTAACCACATACAGTTTTCAGCATGTCGAACACTTTTTGTACATTTCCTATTTTTATGGATAAAGGTTTTGAAAATTTTTATCTATACATCTCCAACACTTTTACAAGAGTCCCTGTGCAAAGCTAGTAGAGCTCGATCTTCACAAAAACAAAGATATAGCTATATTACATACCATAGTCAGTGATCTTACAGGATACTAAATACAGCTCTTTCAGGTTCCGGCCTTCTTTGGCAATCACCTCCACACATCTGGAAGACACATACGGTAAAATCACAGTTAAAAGACAATAGATCATTTTTAAATAGCAAGAGCACAATCCGCAAGTGTAATGTACTGTATCTCAATTTCTTCATTTTGTGAATTGTTCCATACAATTCACTCAAAATGCATATGGCTACATGTATACACTGGAGAAAAATATTATTTTACATTGAATGCTTTTATATCAATATTCCCATAAGTCTTTGAATATGTGAGTTGCTTGAAATATAAACCGACAAGTCCTTTGGAAAAGAATACAAATGTGAATTTCCATTTCTTTATTACTGTCTAACTTTGGAAAGTTTCTATTGCAAGACTTCAGCTTTGCGAGTTTTCTTCTATGGAAGAACTATAAATGCACTGTAATGAGGACAAAAGATAAGAAAATGTAATTTTAAATTAATGTTTGTATTTCTTCAGTGATTATTGCAGGAGTCAGCATTCATCAGGTCGTTAAATGCTACATGACATTGGTGTTCCAATATGTTGCTAGAGAAGCTTGTATAGATGAGAAGACAGCTCATTTGTTTGACTTGTGACAACTATGATGAACTTGCAATGAAACACGTAAGTTTTCTTCTGTTAATCTCATTTGATTTCTTGTAAGCAAGAAAATTAATATGAAGACTAAAATTGTCTTGTAAAATAGGAGCTTATTATATACTTGCAACCCAGACTACACTGTTATGTTTACAACTGCGTTGTTTAATGTATCACTCAAAAATATAGTTCACAAAATATATTTTCAGTCCCATTAATGTAAAATGCACCACTGTTCATTAGATCACCTAACATGACTATTGTGCTATTCTCTACATAGAGACATTTTAGAAAGTGTATTTTATAGGATAAATAGTAAGAATGTCTTCTCATCCACTATATTCCTCTTTAATTTTCGGATCAATTACCCAATCATCTATTCTGCCTCTTAAATCCACCCTCCTACAGCACACAAAATTAAATTACCTTCCTGTTTTGAAAAAAATAGGTATTGCTGAATTTATCATAACTTTTGGAAAACACACCTACACCCTCAGGGACCTTTTTCCTCCACTTACCGCCACCAGTAGATTATCTCCCAATCTGATTTAACTGTTCATGCAGCCAATTTTAGATTTTAAGAGCAACCACCTAATTCTTACAATAGCTTACAATAACTTACAGTAGCTTACAATAACACAGTAACTGAATGATAGCCCTTCATATATATTTGTCTACTCTCTGCTTCCTTCTTCTAAAATCTAGAATGAAAATTCACTACTACTAATAAAGTAGCATGCCTCTGACAGAGTACCTTAATCATAGTTCCTTTACCGCTATTATAAATTTTCAACCCTTGAAAACTGTGGGAGCCTAATACTTAGACAATTTTTGCAGTGCTTGTCCTTGGGAATAGGTTGCCTTACTTTACAAATACACAAAGAAAGAAGAAATATTTGAAACAGTAACCCCTGACTTGGAAGAAAACCAGGGTGAACCTCTAGATTCCATACTTGTTTAAACCTGCAACTTCCATGCTAAGAAAATAAGCAAGCATGACAGTTATTTTCTTTTAGGAGTTACACCAGGATTATGCTTTTTAATATAAACTAACATCAGAATTATACATTTTCATCAGGTTATTTTCCTAAAAATCAGATAAGATTTAGAGCTTTAAACATATTCTGCATACATGGAAAACTTCTGTTCCTGTAAGACATGATTTTGAATGAGATACTCATCTTTGTTAACTGGCTTATCAAGATCAACTAGGCCATGAGAAAGATTTTTTTATTATTTATTCCAGAAAAATACTTCCTAATAATGAGATTTTATTGCTAATGTTAGTAATATGAATAAATAGAAAATCATTATCCTGTATTTTATTAGACAGTATGTTCATCAGACATTTCAGCAAATAAAATATAATAGAGAAGTGAATGGATATTGCAGTTAAAAGAAGCTTTTATTAATTCTTATTGCATATATCATTCAGTAGAGTACTGAGACTATGAAACACTTCTTACCTTGGATAAAAATTCTGAACCTAGGAAAATATTTCAAAAATTTTATCTAATGACCCTACAAGTTTTCAAATAATTTCTGATTATTTTTACTTACTGAAAGACAATGAATTGATCAAAACCAGAATATAGCAATCAGTGTCTAACAATACTACCACAAGACAGTCAAGACGACATAAAAGACTACCTAATTTTCCCTACAACTTCCGTTACACAAATTTTCAAACAATCAGGGTCAAAATTGTATTACTTGCACATAGACATATCTACATGTGTATCCTTCAGCATCCTTGTATACTTAAATCTCAGGGTGCTGGCCATTGTCTTGCTTCAAACAAAATTGGTTCAACTGTGAAGAAAGGAAGTTGTCCCCCCTCCCATAAGGATGCCAGTATATATTTACAAGCTTGTCTTAACAAATAAAGAGTGCTAGAAATGTAGTGTTTGAGAAGACACTTTAGATGCGGTTAGTCACTTGTTTCCACGAGCAAAGGACAAAAGTATTTGCCTGTGTAGCCTTTAAAATGATAACCTTTAATCCTTTCAGATAGTGCCAGCTCTAAGGGTTAAAGTATTTTATGTGGCTTGAGTGACTCCAATACTGTTCTTAGTGACATCTTGGAGTCTAAATGAAATACTGTTCACTTTCTCCTAATGGGAAAAGAAAACCTGCATAGTCTTTAGCTATTTCCATTAAACACATTAAAAAAAAAAAAGGCAAAAAATGTAGCTTTGACTGCCTCATTTCTTTTTGCTTTTTGAAATATTAAGATCACCTAACATCTAAAAGAATGAGGTAATGACACACCTAGTTTGGAGAAGAAAGAATTTAAATTAGCTGAAATATTGAATTTAGATTTTTTTTTGTCTGCCTTCTATAACTTGCATAAGTCAATCTAATTTCGGTTTTAATTTCTATTATCCTTTCTATAAATCACCCCCATGTAAATCAACTTGAAGAGACAGAAGAAACACTTTATATGGCCTCATTAGCCTCTGCTCTGTAGAGGGTCATACAATACATAATTGTTAGCAACAACTGATTTTTTTACAACATAGGGAGAAATAAGAGTAGTTGTGTATTTATTACTTTTACCTTTTAATCTTTGTTAAAGATGACAGCAAAGAAAAACGTTAAAAGAACAAAATGAAATTAACCTTTTCTAGAAAGCAAGGATCAAGTCATGTTAATTCTGTTGTAATGATCCATCAAAATTATATCAGATTATTGCCATATCTATCTTTGGCAGTCTTTATATTTACAATGTTGCTGAATTAGACAACAAAGCAGTCTAACCTTAAACACATCAGCATAATACTGGTAAATAAGAGAAGCAAAGTTATTATTTAAAGCAGTAGCAAATGACAGAAGTGAGCAAAACAGATAATTGAGCCCTGAAAAATTTGGGGAATAACCCCTATCTCTCAGAGAGCTAACATGATGCCTCTTGGACATGGTAACAACAGCTGTGTGCCAAGGCAGAGAGAAGATCTTTTTAAATCTCTTAAACCAAGGTTACTTAACAGGCTTTTATCAGCTCATCCTACTAATTTTAAGAACAAAGAGACATGCAACATCTAGATGAAGTAGTGAAAGTTACAGGGACACAGACATTTCTTTTACATTTTTCCTCCATATATATTAAAATATAAACATTCTTCCAGGAAGAAACTTAATTTTCACACTCAAAATAACATTACCAAAAATGAGACAAGGGTTCATTAGGCAAGGAATAAAGAAATAAGACTCTAATTAGACCTTTGATAATATACAATCTGGATTAGAGCTGGCCAAAGCTAAAACCTCTTCACGTCTTACTTTGTAAATGAGTATTATTTAGAGCCATATAAGGCATGAAAATATCAAAACAGAGAACATTAAATACTTATTTTAGGAAGAAATTGCTTATTCACTAAACCTGAAAATATTGTCTAACAAATTCTTATGCCAAGCTTTCCCTAGATCTACTCAATATTTTAGGAATGCTGTTCTCTGATAAGACTGATGTGCAACTCAGTTTTATTGCATTTGATTCTAAAAGTAAGAAATTAATATCACACACTATGAAATTTGCAGTGCAATCAGAGCAAGAAAAAGGCAAAAAGCAGAAACTGATTTCACATAAACAAGCAAATCAAACAATATTTCAGAAACCAAGAATATAACTAAAAACATACCTACCTGTTAATACAAATGGAGTTACAAGATCACAGATGTTTGTAAGACAACTAGAGCTTGCTCAGCACCGTGATGTTGAACACATCAACATTCCAACACCCCAAAGTTCATTATGTTCAGAAACTAACAAACCTAGGATGGCTTCTTACTGTTATAATTTCTAAAAATGTCTTCATACTTGAAAAGCTAAACAAATCTCAAGAAGAAAAGGATATAACTATAATGTTGCTAAAATTCCAGCAATTGATGTCAGGAAAAAACTCTCAATCTGGATTACAGAAACTATGGAAATTTGTCTACTAACATGTATCTGCATATACTGCTCTTCCCACCTGGTCTGTATACATGACCAGAAAAATTACTTAAGTGTACGACGATTTACTGGTATAAAGCTTCTCTGCAAACAAGTCTCTTCTTCAAAAGTAACAAAACTGCATTACTGAGACACAGATATGTCTACTGATAACTTCAAATGTACGCCCCTCATCTTGACAGCTCCCACATATAAATCTGTGCAAGGAATTCAGAAAGTCACGCTGTAATGCAAAATGTAAGAGCTCAAAAATAATAGAAAAAGAGAAAAATTAAAAAATAAGTCATTCAAAACCCTGTAATTTTCTTCTTTTAGCCAACTGATCCCTACATTCTTTGACTTAAATGAAAGCTTAAAGTTAATGAATTAACTGTGCAGCTTCTACCTATAAGAAAAGATACAAAAGATCCTTGAGTTATGGAAAATAATTGTCTTTTCTATATACATACAGAGCTTTTACGTTTTTGGTCTAATTCTAAAAACACTGGAAAATCGTATTTGTGACAACCAAAAGGAACTAATGAGAAAATATGACTATAGTATTTGTGGTATAAGTGGTCCTGGGAGACCTTGTTACAGTCCGAGATGCTCTTCAGCCCTGAGTGAAGCTAACTGGAGTTGCTATATACTGGTTAAGAGATCACAATTTGAAAGAGAGTGTTTCACTCACCATAAAGACATAAAAAACCCAAAACATTAACACATTCCCTTGGTAAGATTCAAAATTAACATCAGACTGTTTACATGGCTTCTTTGCATTTGACTGGCATACACTTGTCTCTAAGCAGTAACGTGTACACCTTACTATCCTTCAAAACATAACCAAGACCAGTACTGGGAACCAAAAGAGAGCTAGGAAAGAACAAAAACACTAAAATATACAATGGAAAACCAGAGACCTTTCACAAAGAAATATATGGAGCTCCTCAAAAATTAGTGGTTCAAAGGCTAAATTCAGGCAGAAAATAGTAGCTGTGTATAAAATAATACTCACAGTCATTGGTGTTGATGACTTAAACATTCCTGTGGAAGGCAATAATGCAATATAACAACCAAGTCTCTCCCATAACAAAACAAAACCTCTTACCACAGAAGCACATGCAGAGTCTTAAGAAATGAATGTAATCTGAGGCCTTCTGCACTCGGCAGGAATAATTTGAAGGCTAAAATAGTGAAAGGACTAATATTTTACTGAGAGATCTATAAACCCTTGCAAAACCTCATAACAATAAATGATGAACTTCACATGCTGATAGATACATACTCTTGGTTCAGGATTCTCTTGATCATTTTATTTACATTAAGAACAACTATCTTTTTCAAGTTTTTTTTTTCTAATACTTTATACTAATAAGAGGTATGATTTTTACTGGTCTTTCAGTTACCCTGGTACACAGTTTTTACTGCCATTTTAACATTCCAATCACATTTTAAAATTGTTTTTAATTTGAACACCAAGAACTGCATCTATAAGAAACAATATTAATCACAGAGCCAGCAAAACAGTGTAAGACTTCCAATCAAAAGCACAAACTGAATTTGAAAAGCACTTTAGTCTGGAGCTGACATGTGCAGTGTCAGTAGTTATACAAGTTAACAGCAATTATCTCAGGGCAGTCATTAAGTTCTGATTAGCAGGGAGGTATTCTTTAGAAAATCAATGTAATTTAAAACTAGGTTTACCAAACAGTTTTGCCACAGGAAAACAGATAAGCTTTTTTTCATACTGGAACTCTCAAACTACAGAGGTATGGGCAGACAAGTCCCACAGTGTCTGGTTGTGCTCTGAGCTAGTCAGATGCAAGCAAGCTCCAATCAGAGAGCTACACAGATAAATTAATCAGCACTGTGCTTAAGCTATTATGCCCTGTCTTTCAGCAATAAATATCTATTTTCAAATATTTATTAGTAGTCTTATCTAAAATTAAATGCCTTTATAATTCCTGTTACCCTGACTGCATGTAAATCCAGCACGCAATTAAGCCAAGAAAGTGGAGATTTAGCAAATTGTTTAATTCCACTATCTGACATTTACATGTAATAGTATTCCAGGCGGCCTTTGGTTCCTTTCTGACTTGAAGGAACTAGATACTATAAAGGATTTAACAGAAATAAACAACTATGAAAAATAATTTTATTCTAAAATCCTCATGGAGCTGATTTTCCACAGCTAATCATGCTAAAGTCTGGAAGAGAATTAAATGGCATCTTTTATTTTTTAAGAACTTTGAAAAATTTTGGAATTCAGATTTGAGATGAAAAAAACCATTTGATACAGCACTTCAAATACAGTTTCTTAAATCCATTGTGGCAACTTGTCTACTGTCGTAAGCAAAACCAAAAAACTGTTAACTACGAGCAAGCCAATGCACATTTCTTAGCAAGCATTAAGATTGTATTACACAAACAAAAAATTGCTTCTTTCCTGAACTGTTTCAGTTGTGCCTTTCCACTGGAAAACTGGTAAAGTACTTGTTTTACAGGTATGATACAGCTGGTTTATTCTGCTATATGTATGCTATGTGCTGCTGTAGAAAAGGAATTGCTTACATACGTGTTGCTTCTTCACACAGTTAATGTCATGATGGCTTTTCCTAAGACAAGCATAAAGGTAACTATCATAATATTATCTACTTGCAAATGCAAAAATGTACAGATTTAGAAAATAATGACTGCACAGTAGCTACAGACAGGACTGGGAGTTGACAAATTGTACATTCTGTCTCTATGCACATAAGCAAATCTTTGTGAATTCAAACAAGACACTTGATGCCCCACTCCCTCATTTTAATTTACGTAAAGTGTACTGCAGTGTACAGAGAGGGTGTGTACACTCCAGATGCTAAATATGTGTTCTAGCCGAATCTTTATTTGAAATGATTAGCAATTGATGCTGCATATGGAAGCAAGTTCAGAGACAGACCACCACACATGCTGCAATTTCAGAGGAGTGCAAAGGAGAAGAGACATTCAGGACAAGGGAAGCCTGAAGGATTGCTATAACTCTCTCACCCGGTACAAATCACACAAGTACATACAACAGCACAGTTGCACCATTTCTTTCATGGAAAGACTGGGCGTTGAGCAGGTGTAGCTTTACTACCTGGCCTTTTAGAGATTATATTTACATGCTTCAGGCCTCAAGATTTTTCCTGGAGTTACAGTGGCCTCAGTTTTGATAGACTTTTTTTTTTTAATGTAGTCTTGTGCCATCCCATCAAGGTATAGTATATAGAGTAAGAGTATTTATAATCCATTTGTTTTTATTGTATGCAAAATAACCTTTTTTCCTCAAAAAAAGCTTCCAAATTTAATAGCAAAAATAAGAAATGGAAACTGTACTGCTGTGCTCTAACTTCCCAAATATGTTCTTTAGACTGTTCTTTTAGAAAGCTTGGATAAACTTTAAAATACTTCTATAAAAATGAAAAATTTCACCTGGCATTTTGAGAATATTCAGTGTTTATACAGGTCCATACTTCTTGATCTCAACAAGAACACATATGAAAGATTTCACCACATTCACTGCTTGATTTTCATACCACAGAGGCTGACATACACTTCACTGAGCTTTGCACATAGGCAGCTAAACTAATCTACTCAGATTTACCGTTTCAATCCCCTTTGCATCACTTACTTTTTTCTAATACAGATAAAATCCTAACCTCTACCTCTGTTCTTTTACATATACCTTTAAAGACTATCCTTTCTTGAAGTGACAGTGGAGATCATGGTCAATGGGTGATGTGGACTGATAATGGACTTCATCAAGGGTCTCTTCTGCTAACTTTAAGAAAACAGCAAAACCTCTGCCTTAGTTTCTCCTTTCCAAAATGGAAACACATTCTATGAATCTATTTCTTTATTGTGTTGTAAACAGAGGTTATTGAATATTGGTAAAGGCTTGGTTCTGTGAAAATATAAAATCCCTATAAAAGTTTCAGAAATATTCCCAATCCCATTCCTGGGAGCAGTACTATTGTTAAGAGTTATCATGATCTAAATTTATGCGAGATGAACAAGGTTTGCAGGGAGAGGTAATCTCTTTCATTAGACAGTAAAAAAAGTAAAGTATTTTACAGGACATAGGAAGCTTTCCGCAAAACAGTCCTATCATCAGATCTGATCTTTATCCTCTACTGCTGAAGGTCATTCAAGTTTGTAGAGAATTTCTGCTTATATGAAATTATGATAGAGCAGAAGAAGAGCCAAGATAATCAAAGAGAAAATAGAATAAAATCCAGTACTCATCATAATTCATATATCTTTGGAATTGATTTGGGGTCCAATTCTCTTTATAATTTAAGAATTAGAGCAAGTGGGTAGATCTGTTGCATTAATTTAATGCTTCTGATGTTAGTAAAACTGATGAAAGAAAAAATCAAGCTCAAGGAGTTTTTGGACAAATGCTATAAAGAAGAGAGATTAAAGAATGTGAGCAATAACTGAATTCTACAGTTCTCAGGGAAGGGCAGTATGCTAAGGTCTCACCCAAAGGGTAGCATCACAGCAAAGCTTGTATGTGAAATTTGGTGTATTTCATACATCATACATCACCAGAAATTTTTTATTATACAAATTTTAGCTGAGAAAAAAGCTTCCATGCCTACTAAGATCTTAAAAGTCTTGATTTGCCATGAAGTACTATATAAATCGTGATAAGAATGCCAAGGTTCTTAGAAACTTCACTTTAACCTAGACAGAATGCACTGAGATAGCAATGACTTCTACAAAAAAATGCTTAAAGGCAAATTTCAGAACCTCTTCATGAAATGATTATGAATTCCTTTCCATAAGGCTGTCTGGCTAGCATTTCTATTACTGGTACACTGCTTGGAGAAAGTAACAAAAAAAAGGTTGATTGTACTGTCTGTGCTTTGTATGAAGTAGAATTTCCTCCTTTTAACTCAGACAGGATACTAGCAAAAATATTTATTAGAAACTGAAAGAGCAGTATTTCTATGTGTCATAATCTTAGTAGATTAACAATTATATTCTGTAAATACAGATTTTAATACCTCCTAAAAATGTATGAACTTCACTTAATATTCAATTCTTAAAAGTTCTTAACAGAGTAAATTCTCATGTAATCTTACTGGAAAATAATCTGGCTACACAGAATACTAGGATATATTGTGCCTTTTTAAACTGTAGTGAGAAAACACAGCAGTTTTCAGTAGCTGGAAAATTCGTAACTGACCAACTACAAACACAACGAAATGAAATGAAATGAAGGAAACAGCTGTTTGTGTTCCTGATTTAAAGTATCACCAAAAAATCAATCAGAAAATTAGTCTAAATTGCTGTTGTAGGTAAAAATAGAAAATTTTCAACTGGTAGGTTAATTCACTGTTAAAATCTGTAAACTAAAACTAAACTTTAAGAGATATTATACTTAAATCAAGGACTTGTATTTTTACATGGCATGCATGTCATTTGTAAAAATTAGCTTTATTAACTGAGCCTGAAGACTGATCCCTGTGATCATTTTGAATCTCACAGAAAACACACAGTTTCCCAGACCGTTAAGCAGCAACAGAAAAAATTTTTGGCACCTTGAACATCTTTGCAGAATTCAGAAGTCCAAAAGCACAAGCAGATTATAAATTAGCTTTACACAATGTGATGACAGATGCTTTACATAGTAACATATAAGTGAAGAAAATGTCTTCAGTCCCTCCTGTCTCAGGGTCCCCTGAGTCTTGTTGAGATGGTTCTGATTTTGTTAGGTCATTGAGTGTGCTGGTATTTATTTATATTTGGTGTATCATAGCATTGTTTATATTTTTGTAAAAGAAACATCACTTAGTGTTATCTGCCTGCACTTGCATCAGCAGACAGCATTGTCTCATTGGCTACTCCAAAAGTTATCTTCTTGTTAAAATGTAATAAATTGCCACTTAAAGCAAGAGAAAAAAACCTTAAGAACGAGTAGAAGGATTTTGACTGAAATTTTACAAGTTTCGTAATTTTTTATTCCTAATCTATCAGAAGCATTTAACAAAACATCACACCCAACAGTCCATATCATCCTCTAGCTGAGTTTTTCTGTTCATTGATGTAAATATCCTAAATCTTGACAGTCAAAGTTTAGATGTCTTTCCGGAAAGCCTTAGCTAACTTTGCACTGAAACAGAACAGAAATAGTAATCTAATTCCTTAATGGCATTTCAGCTGTGACAGTGATTATTATTTCTGCTGCAAGACAATCAGAAATAACTTCAAATGATGTCTTAAATTGATCCAACTGGACCCACAAGGGTGCAACTGTCTAAATCATTAGAAATTATGCAGTCAATTAAAATCTATGTATTCAAAAAGCCAAGGATATTTCCATAGATTGTATTTTTTCCCTCTCTGGAGAACTCAGGCAAGAATACTGTGATGTATTCATAAATCATTATATGTAACTATAATTCTATAGAATTTTTAATAAATCATTGTTAATAAAATATAAAAAAATCTATGAAATCACTTAACTGCAGATCTGTCTTTCCCTACCTTCCTGTAGTAATATATTTAAATTAGGGTTATAGCAAGCCACATTTATTTCTTCACAATTTTAAAGATATATCTTTTAAATTCTAAATATATTGCATTAAAGTAATAAACTTTGCTGCTGATTGAAGCTTTCCAAGGAAAGCACAGTGTTACCACATTAGTCTTAGCTCTAAAACTTGGCAGTCACTTAAACCAGGTCAAACAGAGCCGGAATTGCCAGTCTCCCTGTGTAACAAGTCATTTATGTATAAAAGTAACACAGGCACATTTCTTCACTCACCAGGGAAGATGGGGGAAAAGCAAACCAACTAGGGTGTGCGCTTGATAGAAACAGTGGGGGGCAGGAAAATGTTACATATTTTCCATATGTGCAACTTCGAGAAATCACAGAAGGAATAGTACTAAGAAGACATAAGCTCACTTTGCACTTTTATTTCCAGACAGCTAAGCAGCCCAGACAGCAGAAGCATGCTGATGGTCAGCTGGAGCAAACGTGTCCACTATTCAATACGGTATTTCAGGTTATTGAGAAATTAATTCAAAGCAGATACTGTTAGCCAAAGTTGTTCTGACATCTATTGTATTCAGAATTTCTGTGGCTGCCACCACTTTTGTTGTTCCTCATTAGAAAAACTGTAAGAAGAAATCTCTAAAATAACATAAGCACATTCTGTACCTTAACATTTTCCTGCATAGAAATAAATACTGAGTCAGAGGACACCTTGTTTTCAGTAGTATCTACTATGTACTAAGAAATTCACAGGTTATACTGACAAAGATAATTGGAAAAGATTATGCTCTCACTCTCTTAGTTCTGATTAAATTACTATTTTTCAGGGTTCACATGGAAGTCTCAAGTAATTCTCAGATTATTGGCAGGAGTTTGTTACTCATTGCTAGACACAATCTAGTAACATATTATAAAATCAAATTGTCATCTGGATAAAAGCCTTCCTTATATTCTTACTAACATGCCTGTATCTAAGATAGACACAGGTAAATTTGAGTTTCTATTTGTCTTTAGATCCCAAAATGTACAGGAGGCCTGAAAACTTGTTTTCTAAGTGCAGGACTGGAATTCCATTAGGAGGTCAATGGGCAGTCAAGGCAATTCACAAAGCACAGAGAATGTGTTCACATTGGATTGAAAGATGAGCTTCTACCTGTTGCTGCAATTTCATTTTTTGTCTCATACTTGTTACTTTCAGCATCAAGTACATAGGATGAGTCTGGTTTAGAGAGAATGATCCCCCTCATGGAAGAAAAATCATATTTCTCTATAAATCATAAATGCAAAACTCTGCCATGGCAAGCAGTTTTGAATCTGTAACTCCAGGTACAGATTCTCTGCGATGTGGCCAGAAACAGTAACAGGCCTTCAGACTGGCTTGATGACAGGTTTAATTACCTCCACTACTGGTTACTTCAAAGTGTTGACAAGATCTTAAAATATTTCCTTTACTAATTAGCACCATACATGCTTATGGAGATGTTCTTTACTTAATGTTGGTCTCAGACGTAACAATGAACATAAAGGTAGTGATATGGCAGGCTAAATCTGTTGCTTGAGGCCATGAATGGAATGAATTAGCATCATTTAACTGCTCGAAGATAAGACACCAGTTTCTTCTAAAACAAATAAACAACTATCAAATTGTGCCACAAAAAAACAGAGCCAGACTCTTCATATTCACATTCTAGCCAGTTGTTACACAATTGCATTTATGAAGTTTTCAGTAAGGCAGCTCCATTAATAAGTGGAATCCTAATGTCTTTTTTGATGTCAGTGACTTTGGGTTTAATCCTAGATTTAGAAAAGAGTTCTCTTATTATTTCCTTCTGGCATCAGGATGAATTCTTCACATATGAGGCTAAATTTCTGTTCAGTATCTCTACCAGTTTTGTCAAGAAAATGATGACAGTAGCTCTGCGTATTTCTCTCGTAGTGAAACCAATGGGAGTATCAGTAAGTAGAGTTCATATGCCTTGAGATGTTTTTCCTCCATCAATTTTGATGTGATCACCCTCTCCTGTTTGACTTGTTTGTGTGGCTCTGGCAGAATTAATCACTGTATCCTAGGCACCTCAATATATGATTTTGCTCATCACGGTGATGAAATAAGGTCTGAGCATCTTCAAGCTAACTCCATCCACTCTAATCTACTGAAGAAAATTTACCTACTCTGTCATGGGTTTGGGGAATGCAATGAGACTTAACCTAGATCAATGTGAAATAATGTTTCTATGCTAAGTGCAGCAAACAACTGAAGTAGCAGATCATGAAGAGTACAAGTTACATGTCACAGGAAAACCAACATTGTAACGTTTCCTGAGATTACATCCATCTATTATAGACCCAAACAGACTACCGGAATCTGTAACTCGGGCTGTCACCAGTCATGTTTTTCAGTTCAGTAGGTTCCCAATCTAGTATGTGGTCAAACAAGATGGTAACCATCATAGGTACAAAAACAGGGGAAGCATTTGTATCTACATCTTTAACTTGCGATTCAATCACCACTAAATTCATTTTATACCTGCACCTTGGAAAGAAGTTTTTGAAATATTTCTTACAAATATGTTGCTTACATATTTGACTCTTACAAAGTAAGATTTTCTGAACCTTTCAAAACTGCAAACAGCGCAGAATGTGACTGTTTCCTAATGGAATTTTCCTAATAGACTTTTCTTGATTCCTGGTTACAGATTGTAATTTCACTTAAAAATTTGTAATTGATGAATCTTGGCTGACAAAGATTCCCTCCCATTGTATGATACAATTACAAGCAGAGGGACACGCTCACGTTAAGAACATTGGCTCAGCAAGGTACAGAAAGGAAAAGATCTTTGAATCAGGTTTTTATATTTCACTTGAATGACCTCCAGATTAGGGTTAACTTGTTTTGTTGAAGATTTAGATATTTCTGATAACATTAAAGAGTCAGCTGCTATCACTGCAGCATCAAGACCTCTGAACTGTATATTTAAATTGAGTACTACATAATTAAGTAAGTAAATAATAAGCGGGCATCAATTTAGATAGAAATGATAATGATTATGACATAATTTGCTGTCTTTGTGATCTTTAATGCTAAGTTTTTCAGAAAAAGATTTTTGTATGTACTGTGAATATTTCAAGGTTGAAATATTAGGCCTTCAAAGATGTATTTAAAAATATTTTAATATTTCTGATTAAGAACATAGATAAAAACATACCAGATATATACAGTATCTGCATATTTTTGTATACTTATGTTAATGTAGGATTTTCCCATTTTTTTTGGTATAACAATATGAAAACAATGCGAATGATATTACAGTAGCATATTGTGTGCAGATATACTGGAGAGAAGAAGAGGTTTTACAGGATCTAATTCCACCCCTCACTATCACCCCCAAACAAAGCATTGCCACCTGTGTATATAAATTAGAGATATATAATGTCAATATAAGCCAGTCCATATAACACAATGCTATTTTTCTCTTAAGGAGAAACCCTGAAGTGTGAATATAAACTTTTGAATGTCAGGGATGGATATGGCTGCAGTCACACACTGACTACAGCACAAAGAGCTGCAACTAATATGTAAGTTGACAAGAAATGCTTTTTGGAGCACTCCTCTTAGTGTTCATTAGAAATAATTAATTTCAAAAGTATATGCCTTTCAGTCACTCTGACTCAGACAGTCTATTGGATTTTATAATTATTAGAGACAGTGTGAATCTTCTGTCCATAGATTTCCTTGATTTGAAATCCAGATAATTAGCTGATATCAATTAATGAACAGTCAGTGTTTAAAAAAAGGTAGCCCCTCTTTTAAAATTAATCTTAGTTAATCTTATTCTGGATATAAACAACAGTTATCAATGGACAATTTAGAAAAGTAGTGTTTCAGTGAAATGGATGCAACATAAAAGGCATCCTAAAATAATCCATAAACTCTATTACTGTAATATGCTGTTAGAATACTAATCCACAATCTTTAGCATCATGATGTAAGAAAATGAAATCGCGCCAAGCATACGCAAGTGAGAGAGATATCTAACTGAAATCCAGGTACCTCTTCAATTGAATCTGGATTTGAAGACTTTTCTGTCCTTTAATAACTTTGTTAGTGTAGGAATAAAGGAACAGCCATAATTCTTGCACATCAGCTGGCATCAGCTATTATAACTACCATCAACTCCTGATACATTATTCTGAACCATTTTCGCTCTCCTTCAGTATAAGAAATTATTAAACCAAGGTCTGTGGCTCCACAAAATACCACAGTGATTACAGTAATCTCAGATCTTGGTTTCTTGTGTGTCTCTCTCATAGGCAGCTGGAGACAGAAAGAAATTTCCCTTTTCCCCTCAGCCAGTTTCTTTTTACCAGTGGTAACTTGGTGATTTCTAAAATGTCTCTACTTTTCAGCGTGACTCATCTTTGCGAGAAATGCTTGGACAAAACTGGATAACTTTGCCTTCACTGCCACCCTCTAGGCTCCTTACTTCAAAAATAAGACTATGAGCTGTGGCACAGGGATTTCAAGATGCCTTGACACATACCATCTAGCACATATTAACAATAGTAGTACCTACTTCCATAGCACCTTTCTTCTCTAAAAAGATATCGTCAAATGGCTTTACAGATCTATTGGCTGTACTGCAATATAAATTTAAAACCAAGAGCAGTTAGAATTATTTTAATCCCATAAATTAACGTGACCCTACACTATCACATAATCTAAATTTTCACAACTGACTGCAGATGAGGACATTTGCTGTTGCTAAGAGGTTACCATTTACATTCCTATTTCAGTTAAAAGTATCAAAAACTCATTGATGAGCCGAAGTCCTCAGGGCCGTTTCTATTTTAACTAGTTACACAGTTCCACCAACACAGGTTCCCATACTGAATACATGCCTATGATACTTTTGTCAAACAGCCCAGAAGATTAATTGGCCTGTTTTTTTTCACATAAAAACAAAGAGGCCAGATGGCAAACTAGTTGTTGTCTTTTCACTTTCTTAACCACACAGTCTTCCTCCAGTGTCCACTTAAACATATGTCGACTTACACTCAAAATGATTTTCCTTTGTACTTATCCAGACTAATTTTGCTTAACGTATAAGATGACAAGTTAACAGCTCAAGTCAGGTTTGAGAGTTACTATGGGTAAAAACAGTGATGTTTGTCAAATGCAGTGGAAGAGAGTTTTCAGGTTATATTTGTACAGTGGGAGTATTTGATTTCCTATACAGTTTGGAAAACTTCCTTAACCTGGTAGGTCTATTAGATAAAGAGTCATAAAAGAAGAATTTATGCCTAAAATCACTTAACGGAAATGTCAGGAAGACAGGTAAAGTTCACCGTACCTGTTGTTACTGCAATAAACTCAAAGAATTAAAGATTTTCCAAAAAACTTCTCAAAGTATTGAAGTCATGGGAAAAAAAGATGCTTTGCAAACATTACAGAACTTTTAAAATCTGTTTTTCCTTTTATCATAACAAAATACAGGACAAAAAGAACAAAGAAAAAGAACATACTCCCTGGGTTTATATATAACACGGTTCTAAATTTTGTTTATGCCTCACATAAAATGATTTAGCTATGATCTCTGTGATTTGTGTAAACCAGCAAAACCTCAGTCATTCAAATAATTCTTTGTAGGCCTCTCAACACAACAAGATCAAGCAAGACTAATCTTTAAAAGCACTCAATTTAGGGTCAAAGGCATATAAAGGTTCTTTATAAGTTGTTCTTAAGGATTCTCCAATACTTCAGCAGCGGTCTTTGAAGACAATCACAGTGACATAATTAATTTATTATCATACTTTGTTATCTCCTACAAACTGACATACAAATATTAGCATCTGAAAGAAAAGAGAAAGGACAAAAAAAGAGTTATTTGTTTTCCTCTTTCATAGAAAAGGGAAAGAGAGCAGGAGGAGATATATAACCCATGAAAAGCTTTCAAAACTGCAGACTGAGGTAAATAACACACTATAATACATTAATCAAGCGACAAGAAAAATAAACAAAAAAGACTAAATTAAGACATCAGGAAAAACATTTCCTAGTATAAAAATAAATGAGCTCGATAAAGTTTTGTGTAGGAAAATGAATTCTCTAGGTTCAAAAAGCATTTAAAGAAAATCATGTTTAAACGAACACCTTTGGAAACAGTAATATCAAAAATCAAAGATAAAATTAGACTGGTTTAACTTTCACGTCGAATCTACCAGTTAACAACCCAGATGCTTATACTGTATCTTATATCTGCCAAAAAAATGCAATGGCATAAAAGTATTATCAATGCAGATTTTTCTCAGCAATTACTTAGTGTATCCATACACTTCCCAAACATACTGTGAGGCCTAATTAAAGGTTTCAGGGTTCTTTTTAAGACCTATACAGGGCAAAAAATAGCTGCTCACAGTTCTGTTTAAGCTCCTTATACTAAGCATAAATACAAATAAAAAAACATATAACAACATAAAGCTTCTTCAAAATTACTATAAATAATTCCAAGAAGAAAAAAAATCTTATCTCTTTAGGGAACAATGAAAAATGGATTTACAGATCTCACTAAAAAATTGTACAAGTTAGATACCTTGAAAACTAAAAACAGCAGATTTTTTTAATGTTGAATGAAGTTCAAAACAGTTGTTTTCATTTTCTGTGCAGTTACAGAAAATCAAGGAAAAAAGAATACAAGTAATTAACATAACCATCACTGAACAGTAAACACAAATAGTTATAATAAGATACGCTTTGTAATATGTATTACAGAGGCCTTAATACACTAACAGTCCATGTTTTTGGACAGCAGTCTGACCTGAGTATTAACTTTAACATCTAAAGACAGATTTGTAAATCCATTTTTCATTATTCCCTAAAGAGATAGATCTGCACTTCAAGAAAGATGTTGAGGTGTTGGAGCGAGTCCAGAGGAGAGCGACCAAGCTGGTGAAGGGTCTGGAGGGTCTGACCTATGAGGAACAGCTGAGGGAGCTGGGGTTGTTTAGTCTGGAGAAGAGGAGGCTCAGAGGTGACCTTATTGCAGTCTACAACTACCTGAAGGGAGGTTGTAGTGGAGTGGGAGTCAGCCTCTTCTCCCAGGCTACTAGCAATAGGACAAGAAGACATAGCCTCAGGCTTCACCAGGGGAGGTTCAGGTTGGACATTAGGAAGAATTTCTTCTCAGAAAGGGTCATTAGACATTGGAACGGGCTGCCCAGGGAGGTGGTGGAGTCACCATCTCTGGAGGGGTTTAAGAAAAGACTGACACCACCATGGTCTAGTTGACATGGTGGTGTCAGGGCAATGGTTGGACTCGATGATCCCAGAGGTCTCTTCCAGCCTGACTGATTCTGTGATTCTGTGATCTATGTTTGTACACAAGTGACTACAGTTGCAAATAGATATATAGCTTCCCAAGCAACCCTGTGAATAAAAGCCAGATAAATATGTATGACAATACATGTAAATTAAATATTGAATTTTGTTCCTGAAAATTTAAGTTGCTGCATAGTCACATGGAAGAATTTGTCAAATGTGACAAGAAGCCAAAAAAAAGGAGCATATGCACAAGTGAGGTGCAAAACCAAATTTACCTGAAGAATTTTACATGAACTTGCCTTCCTTTGGCATTTATTTATAAGTGAGCAGCAGGCAGACAGGGATGGACCCTTTATATTCAAGCTCAAAACTTAGAAAATTGCAGAAAACTGATGCGTAACAGCATCCTGAATGGGTTTTTATTGTTGTTCAGTTCGAAGGTGAGTAAGATTTCCTCCCAGTCCTCCAGAAAGACATCTGAACACTTCCTCAAGTGTTTCATGCTGTCAGTGATGTTTCAGAAAACTGTGGCAGCCATCAGTAGTTGTGAAAGCAGCTGAAAATCTGAATCTTACAACATCTAGTGGGAATGCATGAGTCAGGAGAAAATGACTCCAGCTTTCCAAAATAAGTGGGAAGTTCAATATAAATGATAGAGGCTGCTATCTGTAGCAGATCAAAGGGCTTCAAGTCATGAATCAGAGGTTGTATGCTCCATACAGATAACCCTCATGTGGAAGCATGAGCACCCTTTGTAACCCTCAGGAAAAGTCAGTAAAAATCAAGATTCCAAAAGAACCTCTGCACACTGTGTATCATACATTTAGACACATGTCTAAGCCAATACTAGTTTACTGCAGAAATAAATAAAGCAGATATGATTTCATTTCTACACATGCCTTTTTTAAAATCACAGCTTCTTAACATCAGTTCAGTTATTACAGATATGAAAATACATATTCTTTGCTCTTTCTGCAACAAAAATATCAATGCAATTCCTTTTGAGTGTATTGAAAGCAGATGCTTCAGCTGTCTGGTTTTTATAACTAACATAAAATATGTTGCCTTATGTATAAAAATAAGAATATTTCTAACAGCACTGTTATTTGCCAGCTGAACTAGACAGAAAGCCTCTTGACAACAGTAGTTTATGGCAACAAAATTAAGAAGATAATTCTACATACAATGCCAAATAGGAGAACACTCTTGAACCACTTTTTTTAAATATTAAAAATATCCTTATATTTAAACAGTACAG
Source organism: Nyctibius grandis (assembly GCF_013368605.1). NCBI lineage: Eukaryota > Metazoa > Chordata > Aves > Nyctibiiformes > Nyctibiidae > Nyctibius > Nyctibius grandis. The sequence continues at coordinate 57,004,775 of NC_090695.1, read as the reverse complement.
TGGCCAGGAAGGTCCTTTTGCACTGAAAAGAATAATTAATAAAAACTCATATAAGTACAAACTGTCTCAAACTGCATTTGAGAACAGGACTGAAAACTGGCTTTCATTAGAGGAAGCCATATAAAAGAAACTGATAACTGTTGGAGAGATCTATGCTCCTAGAGAGACGCATTTTGCCTGGAGCTGGGTATTGAAAACATCTTGTTTTCAGTGTTTCATGATAAACTATACAAATATCAAATGTTTCAAACAAACAGTTCAGGGTATGCAAGGAAGATTACCTGAAGAAAGTGTGCTATCCAGCTACAAATGTATACTTTTATACAGTTTTATATCAGTACTGTTGAAGATCTACAATTATATTGAGCTTTGAATTTCAAATAAGGTAACCAGACATTCCCATTTAGTCAGAACACTCCCGGAAAGCTAAAAATTACTCCCGACATCTTGTCAAAAATATCTTCAGTAGTATTTTGTTACAGATTTTCAGCAAGAAATAGATTTTTCCCTTCATCCTTCTATTACGGAAGTGTCTTGGATCTAACCATCTAAACTTTTTTCAACATAACAGAAAGAATGGACGTGACTCTCACTTTGACTTCCACACTCAACTCTTGTGTTGTGTTGCATACTTTGATGCAAAGATCCTTTGGCATATGATCCAGGGCAGGGAGCATGTCATATACATACCTTTGCTCTCTATTTTCTCCCTTTGTTTAAGTGGCTCTTTTAGTTTGATTCCCAACAATTCTTACTTTTCATTACCAGAAACAATGGTAACAATGCCTCCAGGCAAACACACTCAGCTCAGAAAGTGTTTAGGATAGCAGTTATCAACATAGAAATCCAGGGTACGGAAATCCATAGGGTACAAAATAAGGTATAGTATGTATCAAGGTATAGTATGTACCAGCACTAATTAACTTTGGTACCAGACAAAATTATAACACCTACACAGAAATATGGGACATACTGAAAGCCACCACTGTAATTAACCAATACAATATACATTCAAGCAAAATTAGCATCTACATTGCAAATAAAGGACCCTTGACCTTCACCTAGAGATCTCAGTCTGTTTAAGAACCATGCTAGAAAAAGGACGATCCTGGATATATCTGCTTCCACAAGGGTTAAAGGTTCCCACACCTATAACGAAGTTGAATGCTACCTTTCTACTTTTTCAACTATTTGGCCATGCCAACAAGAACAGAACATCCAAAAAAACAGTGGCTCTTTCCAGCTTTTGATCAACACACTACTGAGCCTGCTGTATTCTTTTCTTCTCACCTTACCACCTGGCAGTTTGCCGTTCCCTAAACAAGCTCGGGAAGAAACTATTCTATTCTACGATTCTATGATATAAAGTGGGTTGGAGTAGAAAGATGGGGAAGATAACTGCTGACAAGTCTTTCTGCCAGACATATAAAAAGAATGCTGCAATTTGACCTCCAGGGCCTCATGGATTTACTTTGTTGTTAGTTCAGACTCATGATGAATGATAAAGAAGTTTCCCCTGTCCTAATGAAAACAAATACACAGTTAATCCAGCTTCATACTGGGATGAACAAACTATTTATCTGTACTCTAACAAGCTGGAATCTAAAGAACAATTAAGTGTCACTTTCCATAGAGGAATATGGAGTCCTCAGTATCTCCCTAGGCTGTTAAACCATCCATTAATACTTCACACAAAAGCCATCAAATGCCCAGATCTGATATGAGGAGAAAAACTGTTTTGTTCTCTCATGAGTCTTGGACAACCTACAGAAAATCCTCAATAACGCAGACTAAAGCCCAGTTCAGTCAACCACCTTGACTTGAAAGTCTGAAGAATAAAGCTTGTAAGGAGACTAATAAGGCCATTTAGAAAGAAATTTTTAACAACTCCAAATCATAGCTGCAATTATCCAAGCCGAAGTAAAAAAATGTTTCTAAATATCAGCCATCAAACACTATCTTATTCTCTTTACAGAAAATAGTAAGAATAAAAGTGTATCAGAACAAAACACTTACAGTCCAGATGTAACATTCTTTCTGCAAAACATAGCATATAATGCATCACCTTCAAACCAGCAGAGAAACAATCAATCTGCAGGTTCTTACCCTTTAATAACTCCTCTAAATGCCAGCTATACAAGTAAGTCTTTGGATATGAAAGCTACCTCCACTATTTGCACCCATTTCTTGTGCTCCCTGAAGACTACAGGTGCCCATTTAAATCTGGTCTTTTGAAAAAAGACAACAGGCATAATATTACAATAATGAGGCCTAGGATGTGAAATATTTTGAAAAAGAGGTTAAAACGTAAGCAGTGAAAGCCAGCAAGAACCTTACTCAGTTTAACACACTGAAATGTTGCTTGCCTATCCTCCCTCTTCAAAAGTTTTTTTCCCCCTTAAAATCAGCAATGCAGACAAATTTACCAAAATGCAGAGGAATTTTAAAATCATGAGTCACACCCTGCTACACATTTCCTACTGTTACAGAATAAATTGGGCACTTTTTTTGTACACCACTACTACTTAAAACGAATACCGAAGCACTCAAAGCCAGATGAAGCTGATAAAATAGAAATTTTCTCTACAGAGAAGCAATTCAGTATAGCATGGCAAACTTACCACAGAAATGCTTACAAGAAAAAAATCCCAATGTGCCAGTAATCCTTCATTCACCAAGTTAACCAAAACCAGTAATGCTTCTCTGATATTTCAAGAATTGCTGCATATACTATGCACAGAAGCCCTTACCAGGTGAAGCTGACATGCCAAACAATACGTTAAGATGCCTGAACATGCTATCCTGGCTGATTTGAAGGGCTCTCTAAAGGGTATCCTGAACAGTGTATTTAGCTGCCACCTGGTGTGCATGACAGTTCCATCCATGAATAAGTTTTTCTACCTCCAAACACTGTCACCAAAAGACCCTTCCACTGTATTACTATGGCCATAGTTATGGCCGCCATATTACTAAAAGAGTCATTCCCTCACTTAGACAAGCTAGCGTCTCTGGGAGATGACTATCTGCATCATGGCTCCAGTATAAGTGGACATCTATTCCCAAAATGAGTGTGTAATACAAGTCCCTCTTTGTCCCAATACACAGAGGCTATGAGCTGCTGAAACTCATAGCTACAAAGCATTGGCTATTTGGCTAAATCTAGAGAGGTTTTTAGCTCTGGGGCTTGGCGATTCAATTCCCTTTATTCTCAAGGGAGCAGTCAACCACAAATGCATTTATTAAATTAATGCATCTGTGAAAGCTGCTGTAGCTCATTTAATACTGTGCAAATTTAACCCATCAAAACACACAGACATTTTGTAATATAGTATCTGTTTCATAAATCAAAGCAGAAATAATTTCCACTAGGACATATTATGCATGGTCACATTTAAAATAAACCTCAAACATGCGTGTGCTTTCACTAATTTCTGTGACCTGAGAAATGTTGCCCTTTCTCACTTATACCTCAGTGAGCTTTATCATCAGCATCATCAAATAGCTGCATAGGAAACTGGGAAACAAAATTCTGAAATAAGACAGCAGCTCTGTTCAGCTTTCTTGGCTGTTAAAAACATAACCATTAAAGCACGAAGAGGAAGGGCAACCAGGTTTAAATGTGACACATCCTCATTTCTCATCAAGGGACCATGCAATTATTTCCTGCCCCAGAAAAAGGACAGATTACCAAGGGCTAATCTTGTCATAAAGATTGTACTGGTTAACACAGATTATACAGGTTAATACTGGTTTATACATTCAACATAAGAAAAATACTTTAATTTACATAACACTTTTTTTTTTAAGTTGATAGCCAATTACAAAATAGCTATGAATGATTATTAAGTCATTACAGAACACATTAAAAGAGGATGATACTGGCATGATCATACTAGAGGGATCTAAGAAATAATGCCAGTATATACACTCTTGTAAACTGGTAAGGGTTTATGTAAGCTAATAGCACCACTGGAAGTTCAAGCACATACGGTAATCTACACTGAGATTCTATGTTTGTACAATAGACATCAAAATGAAAAATTTTTATAAAGCTCAGTTCTCCGTTCTCAGAAAACAAAAAAGTTATTTAGATCCCTGCCTTGCAACACATCATTACAGATTTCTGGCATAATAGCAGAAAACCTGCAATCCTATACTTCAGATACATCTTTCAACCACTGCTGGGCTAGCAACAGTGTTCAGAAACTGTCTCTTTGAATATTGGTGTGAGCTACAGGGGGAAAGGCCACAAAAATAGCTAGAGATCATGTGGGGAAGAAAATCAGATATACTAAACCAAAGCAATTTCCAGAGATCAGTGTCTGTCACTATGTATAAGGTTATATCCCATATCAGAAGATGACACAACCGTACTCAAATCTTAAAATGTTCTTAATAATTTACAGACAATGCAATGTCAATAAAAGAAGCAGCAAGCATAAAATTCAATAAAAACAGGGTACATGACTCTTGTGGGCCAAGTGATCACCTGAGAGAGATACTCTGCTCATCAATATAAAAGCGTTAAAAGAAAAAAATCAACAAAACAAACACTGTATAATGTAAAAGCTTGAATGCGAATAAAATAGCTGGTGCTTTTGAAACAACCATTTTTACTTTGTGACAAAAGACTAAATTAGGTCATTTGTTGAACTTCATGGAATGCCTGAAAAATAGAAAGCACAACTTCATATAGCCATCCTAATTTTCCCCATTCAATATTTTGAGTAAATTGGTAGTAAGTACTTGATTATCAAACAATTAATTAATACAAAAACGCATTTTTTTAATCACTGGAAGTCCATGAAAACCAAATGGTAGAATCAAAGTGTTATTTATGCTCACATTTAGAAAAGCCAATAATTTGCTTATTGGGCTAATTAAAACTTTAAGGTGGGGACATAAAAGAATGCACAAAGGATGAAAAAATAACTCCTTGCTGCATCCTCTCTTATATTGTCATGATTGTAAATGTACCTTGAAAAAAGTACAAGATATAAATGATTGAAAAATATGATTATGTGACAGAAGAAAGTGTAAATTAGAATGAACCTAGAGAAACACACGAGATTAGCACTCCCAGGTAACAGTAAAAAATATTTTAAAAATGTAACTATATTTTTGTTGCATGTGATATATGTGATGTGCTGATATACATGAAAATATGATAATATTTTTGACAGTAGGCATGAAATTATAAAGCTGTGTTCTAACAGACATTTGTTCTAAAGTCATCTCATTGAGTAGGGGCTGGAAGTTGTTCTTTGAGGTATTTAATGACAGACATTATAAGCAATTCTTACCATGCAGGATGATTTGATTTCTTTTATAACAATAAAGCTACTGCATAAGACTTAGATACTACAGCTGTTTGATCCTTTAATGCTAATTGAACTGATTTATCACTATTATTATCTAAAATCCTTTTTCATTCATACAATTTTTATTCACATCATTTAGTTCCTGCAACAATAATATTTAATTTGAAGGGACAAAAACCCTAAACCAGGAAAGAACTACAAAAAAGATGATTAATTAATAAAAAATACCAGCTACCAAAACACCAAGCATGAAGAAAATATCAAGACTAAACAAGCAAACAAAGGTTTGCCATCTTTTTTTTAAAACATCAGTATTCATATCACTTTATTTTTGTTTCAAAAAAACCCAAAGATTTCTCCAAGATAAAGTAGGCATAGGAAGGACAGCTGTGCTCAGCACCACAAAGGTGCTGCCCCTGGCACTCCAAACAAACAAACAAACAAATGAATGAATACAGGAAAACTAAGAAGCTTTTCTATTTTCAATGCTTACAGCTCTATAAATATTGTTTAAATTAAAAAAACACCCTATTTTTAAATAAAATACTATATCGTATATGTTTAGTGTTATAGACTAGAGAATAGTGGAAAGATTACAGTTTTTTCAGTTATGAAAAACTACTTGGCACCTACTGATTTCCTAAGTAAATTAGTTCGAACTGATCAACGATAGAGACACATACCTGAAGAATATTAAGTCTTGCTTTGCCTTGTGCTTGCTTCTACATCCAGCTGTATTTTGCTTGGACTAAATCTCTGTAGTTAATTGTCATTTGTGGTTGCATTTCATTCAGCCCACAGTAAAATCATTCATACTGAAATCATCACAGTCCACGTTTGTTTATTTATTCATGAAATGCTTAATGTTGAAACACATGAATCACAAGACAGAATCCTGCGCAGGAACTTTTTTAGTGATCATGAGCACTTTCCCATTAATCTCCAAAACAAGATTTAAAGAGATAAAAACACATCCAAGTAGTTCCCTGTCCTTCCACAGACGTGATTTGCAGATGAATCAACAATCTCCAGTGCACAGCACAAAAGGATAACAGACACACCTGCTAATTTCAGCAATTTACCTGACCTCTAGCGATCCTAGAAGAGATCACAGAATCACAGAATCACAGAATGTTAGGGATTGGAAGGGACCTTGAAAGATCATCTAGTCCAATCCCCCTGCTGGAGCAGGACCACCTAGACCATATCACACAGGAACGCGTCCAGGCGGGTTTTGAATGTCTCCAGAGAAGGAGACTCCACAACCTCTCTGGGCAGCCTGTTCCAGTGTTCGGTTACCCTCACCGTAAAGAAGTTTTTTCTCATATTTATGTGGAACCTCCTGTGTTCCAGCTCGCACCCATTGCCCCTTGTCCTGTCAAGGGATGTCACTGAGAAGAGCCTGGCTCCATCCTCATGACACTTGCCCTTTACATACTTATAAACATTAATGAGGTCAGCCCTCAGTCTCCTCTTCTCCAAGCTAAAGAGACCCAGCTCCCTCAGCCTCTCCTCATAAGGGAGATCACCTACAACAGTAACAATACAGTACCCCTTCCATACCTACTGCAGTGTCTAAACTGATGATTACTAAAAACAGTTATGGGCAGCAATATACAGCAAGAATTGTCTCACTACAGTCCTTCTAATGCTGCAAATCAGAAAAACAGAAACAGGACACAGGGCAATAACCTGTCAGACTGTCAATATCAACTAATTAAACATGAAGCATCAAAAATACATGAAAATTTTTAAGACAAGAAGTGAATCTGACATGTCTCAAGAACGTACTGGAAGAACTTCAAGGAATTCCAACAAGGAATCACCCGCATCCTCAAAACTTGTTAAGGATCACAGATCAATTACATAACTAACTTTGCAAATTCCATCATTAAAGTGTTTACCATAAACTATCTCAGGTTTCACATCTCTTCGAAAGACAGTTCTTTCTCTTGTGTGCATTTCTTTCGTGCCCCATGAGCACCCCACAGAATACAGTACTTCTAATGGTAAAAAATAATGCAAGAGCCAATTGGTTCAAATTTTGTTTACCAGGCAGTTTTGTTCCCCCTCTATTTGCAGAAAACACCTTTTCCAAGAAATCCAAATAACTCTTAAGTTCATACTTATTGGTTTTATTCAGGAAAACCAATCTCAATGCTATCATGCAACTTGATATTCATAGAATCATAGAATTATTTTGGTTGGAAAGGACCTTTAAGATCATTAAGTCCAACCGTTAAACTAGCTCTGCTCATTCCACCGCTAAACCATGTCCCTAAGCACCATGTCTACATGTCTTTTAAATACGTACAGGGACAGTGACTCAATCACTTCCCTGGGCAGCCTGTTCCAATGTTTTTCCTTAATTTGGGCTGAACACTTCTATGGATTGTATCTTTCAGCCTGGGGATGAGAAGGAGATTTTATTTAAATGTTTAAATCTGTTTAGAGAGATGTATAGATATACAATGACAGATAAACACACATCTCAAATTATTTTGTCTGATTTTTTAAAATGTAATTATATGCATCTTTCCATCAGAAATAAAACTATTTAAAATTAACTGTGAATACATGATGTAAATCAAGAGCAAAAATTACTATGAACTATTAACTACATTAAAAATTATCAGAAAATGTTGGTTTGTGTCCTTCAGCCAAATCCAGTGCTCATCCAAATGTAGCTTCCCACACATTACCAGTAAAGAAAAAACCTTCATGTCTTAACCTAATTGTTTTCTAATAAAATGCAAACAATAAGAATCCAATTAAACATATATTGAGTTCTGTGAATACTTCAGTATGTATAGATATAGTGTATCTTCCTAACTCACAAAGAAAAAAAAAATTTAGGCATCGTCTACATAGCACAATGCAGTGCTGTGCAGATGCAGATAATGTTCCTCACTAGGACAAATCAGCCACAGTGGAGGGCTTCATTAATGCAGGATGTGACCTAGCTTACTTGGAGCACTGCACTGTGTCATATAAATATAGACTTCTCAACCATTTAGTTACAAACTGTCATGCTTTGATGACTAGTACCCCCAGAGAAACATCAAGTGAAGAATGAAGAGTACAAATGGAGCCAACAGTGTTTGAATCCTGGCTTCCTGCTTGCTAATTTGATTTTGATAAGCCTGAACCAGTTCTATCTGATGAGAAAGTGTACCTTGTTGCCTGTTCTGCAGATGATCTTGGGCATGATGACTTTGCCACAGTAGAACTCTCAGTTCTTATCAGAGCCGGGCAATCAAATTGTTTCAGTTCTCCCATCTTAACCCAGCTCTGGCGTCAACCTTTTAATTTTATTTAAATTCAGTAATATAAAAGCAAGAGTAGTTTTTCACTTGTTTTTTGTTTTTCTTGGTAATTTATTTATAAAGAGAGCTATTGCATTTCAGATTACAAATAGTAAAAGATATCCAGAATTTCTGACGGTTTCCTCCTGCACTTTCTCACAACCAAGGGTCTGAAAGTTGCTGCTGTACTGCTGAGTGTGCAGTAGGAGGGGAAAACGGGGGCGGGGAGGAAAGAGAAAGGGAAGGGCAGAGAGAAGTGGGCTGCTGGGGGGAAGAGATAGAGAAAAGGGAAAAGAAAGAAAGGGGGAAAGAGTGGGGGGGAAGAGGGAGAAGATAAATATGTGAAGGAGGGAGAGAGTCTGTACGGTAGGAAAATGGAAAGGGGAAGGTTGACCCCTGTAGTAGCAATATATATTTAATATATTTAATATACTATTAACAACTACATGACTCAAGATTTCTGATTACAAACTACTTAGACAATTGTCATGCTCCCCTACATTAATTTTCAAAAAATTACTCTTACACACCCCCTCACAAGCAACTGACAACAAAACTTCTATTAATCACATCCTTCCCCTTTTTGGTTATGGAGTTAACCTTCATATTTTACACATGACAAAAAACTATAAATATTATTTTCTCACTTTTCCTCTAACTCAGGTCATGCCCAGAAGTACCCAGGAGTTTATTGGCAAGCCTTGAATAATTAAAAATAATTCATTACTCATGATATTATAATGTAAAACCAAATTGTGATTTCAACATCTGTTTTCTTTATAAATATACACAAATTTAGACTTTTCTGCAGACTAAAGCAGGGAAAAAGAACAGACAGGGATTTGTTGTTCCCGCTTCCGTAAAGATAAAAGCAAAGCGAACAAAGACTGGTAGAATATTCCGTTAGTTATCATGGTGATCACGAAACCAAAATTATCACAATTTCCTCTGTGTTTTTTCCCATAGTTTTCCCAACCATATTCCAAAGTCTACTCCATGCACATAACAGTACTAATTTACATCAGGTAACTAGCATGATGTACTACATGATTCTAACTTTGAGGCAAAAGATTATACTTAATTTTTGACACTCCTGTTTTATTTGCAGTGGAAAATTGCAATAAACTAAGATGTTCAATATTTAATTTTAGAAGTGATCATTCTTTACATATGTGGTTTCAGGAGCTGTTTTTTTAAATGCATTTAACATCTGAAAAACCTTACATTGTTTAAATTGACAAAGGCCAGTTCAACTCTGTGGATGTTGTTCTCCTTTACAAACTAAATGAATATTAAAAATGAGTATAATTGTTTTTAAAGAAGTAAACATTCTCCAATATTAAAATCTCTGGAAATGTGTAATAAACTGAAAGGAATCTATTGGTGCTAAAAAGTTAAAGCTTTCTATTTTTAAATAATATTTGAAAAATCAGATAATGGTCAAAACCAGAAGTAACTGTGTATCAAACTGCAAATGTTTTATTGATTTAGTTAAATTAAGGTCTCTCTTTTGCCAACTGACAGATATATATTAAACCAGACATAGATTCATTATACCATTTTAGCTGAGTAACAAATCAGCACTGTGCTAGTAAACCATAATCAAGTCTTAACTAACATAAAAGACCTAATATACACAATGGTTTGAGTTCATCATAACTTGTAATGAACACAGCTTGGAGGAGCTACGTGCAAGAACTAATACACACAGATCCATTTCTTTATCAGCTATCGCTTGTCATTTGAATTGCTTGCAATCCAATTTAGCATGCTTTGTTTCCAGTTTAGTTCAAATGCAGTGCTGTCACAGGCTCCTATGTCCCTGTCCTAGAAAATCCTTAAGGCCACTTTGTCCTCAGTCATTTTTTTCTCCAAAGGTTTTGAACACCCCTTGGCATTGAGATTTCAGTGATCATATCTTTTGATGCCTTCTCTTCTAATTTTATTTTACTGGTGGTTCCCATTTCTAATTCTTTGCCATTTTATCCTCTGTTCTTGTGTAAGTTGTAGTGATAGGACAAGGGGTAACACTTTTAAACTGAAAGAGGGTAGATTTAGAACAGATATTAGGAAGAAATTCTTTACAGTGAGGGCGGTGAGACACTGGAACAGGTTGCCCAGAGAAGTTGTGGATTGCCCCTCCCTGGCAGTGTTCAAGACCAGGTGGGATGGGGCTTTGAGCAACCTGGTCTAGTGGAAAGGTGTCTCTGCACATGGCAGGGGGGTTGGAACTAGATGATCTTTAAAGTCCCTTCCAACCAAAACCATTCTATGATTCTATGAAATTCATTCACATGCTGATGATTCTCAAACTTACTTCTGAACTCTTTCTTCTTTCTCTTCTGCTAGTTTGTTTTGAAAACAGAAGTCTGAATCTACAGAAATATTATTCAAGGAGATGATAATACTTCATTCTGCACCATTTCCTCATTATTTAAGGTCAGAGGTTTCAATTCAGTGTTGCCTTCTCCCTGTCTCCTTCATCCACACAAGCTGTTAAAACATCTAGTTGCTTGTTTGGTATCACTCCCACCTAACTATTTTGAAACACACGTGCTAAGGTGTGTCACTTTCTGTAAAATTGTATCGTCCTTCAAAACAAGCCTCCTCATAATTTTAGTCTGCTTTGTCTTTTAAAATCAACAACCTAGGTGTTGAACAGCTCTTAAAAATAATATCCCTTTTTTCACCAGCAGCATTGGGCAGTATGCCTTTTTTGTACATCGTTCCTTCAGCTCTCATCAGTCTCTCCTGTACCTCCCTGTACGTATGCATTGACAACTCCGTACCAGTATGCCAAGCTGCCAGTCTTTTCTATTTTCACCCCTGCACCCTGACACTGCTAGTGTACACCCAGCATATTAAACATACCAACTCTTAAACAGAAACAACAGAACCTTGCCATTCTGGTAGAAAAGGGAGTCTAAAAGTGCACAGTCCACAGAGAACTCTGGTCCCATTTTCTTTTGTCCTGATCCATCTTACGTCTGTGAAGCCTTCAGTTTACACAGGCCTCCTCTTTCAGGAGATGGTAACAGTGTCCCTTCCCATCTTCTCCAGCAAGATGTCAGAGGGAAAATGAAAAAAAAGCAAAGGAGCTGTCCCTGCAGTTACTGTAAATTTCAGGAAGCAAACAGTGGCCTTCATTTACTCCCTCTTCAACAGAATGCATCTGCCTCCTGCAGCAACTTCTGCTCTTGCAAGGCAGATAAGCGAGGGTGGCAGAGGGAAAGAGGCGGCAACGTGAGGCGATGTGAAACAGTGCTGTCCTCAGTAACCAGGCCTGCTTTTCAGAAATGTCTGTTCCATAGTGAGTTAAGGTACTTAGCATTGGTTTGATTGAGACAAAGTTTTCAAAGGCTGGAATAATATCTTTTTTTGTCTTGTACAGCTTTGAGCAAATTGCTAGCACTTAAATAATTAATAACAACAACAATAATAATAACAAACAATGATAAGTGCACTCTATATGGATACTGAATCTCTTTGCAGGGTCCCCTAGAAGTCATTAGGTGTCCTCCTCCTTAAATATTTAATAAAGATTTGATTTACAGGCACTTCCAGTGTCTAAAATGTTCTCTTGAAAAGCCATGAAAGCACAGAATTGTTAAACGAAGACCAAAGAGGGATATTACTTCTGCACATTACAAAGTTGGAGCACTTTGTGTCAAATGATACATGCTGTTATTACAGATTTGTCATGAGTAATGGTTTTAATTTTGTATTTCATCAAAGGAGACAAATCATTCTGTTGCTAGTACAGGGTTAGAAGTGACTTATCTGGTTAATATTTTAGACAGAGGTAACCATACTGCAATTTAGACATTAAAAGTGTTAACTGGCACACTCAGATGTACAATTAAAAGAAGACACCATGAGGTGGCCTTTAACCAGTATTATTTTTAACATTAACTCTGGGGATGAAAAGTCAATCCCAAGGAAGCCAGAGGCAAAATCAGTATTTTACTGTTCTACAGAAACATGTTCAACACAAAATGTATCTGTAACTCATGTGGCATATCTGAGAAACATGTACAACCTTTGAGGCAGATTGTCTTAATGGTAACATTGCCTTCAATTGGAGAGAATGGTATTACTCTACTCTTCCTATTTTTTTGATATATAGCAGTGTTATATACTTATGACCTGGTGGTATAGGAAATTTCAGTGATACCTGAAGGATTATAAATTTAATAACTACAGCAATAAATTATTTTTAGTTTTAACCTCAAAGTGTATAAAGGTGTAAAGGTTTGAAGGCAATGACTCTGAAGGGGTTCCTGAATACAAAATTATGCTACAGTACAAAATAAATGAAACTACATAGTTAATATCACATTAAGACTTCCATAATTACGTTCTCTTTATTACTGTGCATCTCTGGTCCACATTAATAATAAACATGGTGATTCTGCCCTCTATCACCCTGTTTACTATAATTTAAGTAATTTTTTAAAACATTTTTTTGTCCTCTTTCTTGCTACTTCTGTTGTACGAACACAGCCTTGTAAGAGCCTCAGTGTGGATTCCCTTCAAGAAGCTTCAAAGAGGGATAAAAGGAAGACTGGTCCCTGTAGCACTGTTCCATAGAAACTAAAGACTGCCTTAGCACAAGATAGGCATGACACTGACCTGAGGCGGTTCTCTCACAGAAGCAGGAGCTATTAGGGGAAACTCATTACAAAGCGGAGGAAAGGAGGGCAGGAAGACTGGAAGTACAGCTCTGAAGCCTTGGGAAGGGGGAGGCTGGTGCACCTGTGACTAGCAGGATCATGTTGTGCCAACCTCCCTGCCTATGCTGACAGCACCTCGGGATGCCTGTGTTCCTTCACTGACAGCATCATTGAACTTGATGTTCTCCACTACAAGCTCAATACAAATTCTTACAGCCTAATTGAAATACGTTTTGCTTAGTTCCCAGGGTGGTTTCACCTCCTCACAAACACATACATGTAGTTACACTAGAATACATCGAAGTTATTTAATACATTGGAGATATTTGAATAATCGTGAAATATGAATAAATAAAAATTCCTCCTGTGCCCTGCTGTCCTTCTGTACATTTTATCCTAACCTATCAGATTCACCATTCAAATTTTATGCTCCCCAGATCAAATACCTGACCACTGCATGATCCTCAAGGCTAACAATAAACTTAGAAGTAGTATAAAACAGCAGTATGAAAGTCCTGTATTTGCTTTGAAAGTAAGCAAAAATGTTTCTGGAAAGGAAAAGACAGTGATGATACATTTACACTTCCAGATAAAACTCACTATCCTTGTTGACCGTAGCATGGAAATCCGAACTGGCACAAGTGTTACCAGTTCATTCCCATTAGCCTCTGTCTTGCATCTTCACCACGAGCATGGCAGCACAGCATCACTGTGACTCCAGCGCCTCAGCTGCCACTGCAACTCCAGGGAGCTGGAGACAACTAGCCTGTGGCACAGTGTGCCCTCACTGTGCCGAAAAGCACCTCTCCCTCGTGGAGGTCCCAGGTTGCAGCACCATGACTGCTGCAGGAGGTGATGCAGGAGGGAGCCCTGTTCTGTACTCTGCAGCAGAAGGAGCCTTGCTCACCTAGGCTGCAACACTGCTGTACAGCTCTGCAACATCCCCTCCTGCCTTACTAGTGATCCTCCCAAGCTGCCTACCTGGGAAGTAATTTCTCTGAGAGGGATGCTATCAGCAACAGACAAAAACTTCCTTCTGAAAGCAGGTAGAAGTATGTTGAACCACTGGCAGTCCACTGGCCGTTGTTTTAAACTTCTGCTTGTACACACACATACAAGAATACAAAGCGTTTATATATGTAGACACATCTCCAGTTCTTTGCACCGTTTTTAAACTGTAAAATAGTCCAAATTTCACATTAAATTAATTTTTAAAATCTAGTGTCTGTAATCTCTAATTCCTAATTTCACAAAGCTTAACAAGATGGAACTTGCATTATCTTAAATAACAGCACAGAAAAATATTATGCTGTAACTGAGTTACTGTTTGGAACATATGTATAACTTAGTTAAAAAACACTTACTGTACCAGTGTTCAGCCATATTGACTGGTTTGTGGGACAGATCAGTTTTACTGTGTGACTAAGGCGCATATAATGGTTTTATTTAATTTATAATTTAATTCCATGCTTTGTAATACATAAAACATCCTGAGGATACCCTTTTCATAACATAAAGAGCCTCTAAATTCAAGTAGAATGATAACCACTTATTTCAATTCTCTATTATCTAATCGCAGAAAACCTTCAATAATTACAATTTCCACTTAAGAACAACTGTTTTACATCTGGACATATATGACAAAAATATTCCTGTAAATAAGGACATTAAAAGAGTTTTATTACAGGATTCAAGAGGAATATTCTTCTACATAGGTATTTTAAATTTAAAACACAAATAGCATTTTACTCTAGGACATTGTTTCATAAATATCTCATGAATTTTATTCTCAAAGCAAATACAGATTATGTATTACAAGAATTTAACTTTTGCCACTATGATAAAACCCCAGCAAATAATCACTGAGTGCACTGTTAGGCCAAGAAGTGCCAGTAGAAATTCTACTATGAAATCATTTGTGGGGGAAAAAAATTATCTACAATCTCTTAACTGAAAAAAGACTTCTTTCATTATTTAGGATATAATTATTATATTTACTCCTACATGAAAAAGAAAACGCATTAAGATGCACACTATGTTAAAGAGGAATAATGCTTTTCTTATGGAAAGGTAAAATTATCATACCTCCCTAATGCTGGAATTAAAAGGAGCTTCCTAGCTGTATTTTCACAATATTGAGGCCATCTCACATGGTTCTTTAGTATTTAATACAGATGCCATTAGCGAGACCAGCCTCATGAACAGCTCTCTGCTAACTTGAGTAAGATGCCACATCCGTAGTTCCTTAAAGCTACTCATAATATTAAGATAGGCTATTAATTACTGATTTTTCACTTGTTATCGAGAACATAAAAGAGCAACGATTACAAATATGTATGTAATAAGCTATGGTATTACCTTATGCTGTACCTCAAATGGGTTTAAAAGTGTAAAAGAAGTTATGGAAGTAACTGTGGACATAAATGGTTTTTTCCCTGAATAAAACATTTTGAGCTTATAAGATAATAAATAATTACCAAGTTCTAAAAATATTTAATGTTACTGAAAAAAAAAAAAAGTAACACTAGCTATAACGAGGACTATTCAGTTGAAACCTTCTGAAGTACAGAATCAGGCTGGGCAAGGACTTTGCATTTTCATGGGAAGAATTTGCTAGAGAGCAACATCACATATAAGGCTTTTTATGAAAGGGACGATCTGAATTAGAAGACCTGAGACTTCAGTCAACTGCAGAAGAGAAAAGACAATTCCCAAATGTTTTGTAATGTGCTTATGGCTATTTTTGACAAAGGAGGAAACTAGAACTGAGACTTTTTAGCACACACTAGAGAGCTGAGAATGTAAAGTTGAAGACAACTTAATGGAAGTGATAATGAAATAAGAAGTCAAATGAAAGTCACTGTGAACTGATTATATTCCAAGTATTCCAAGTCTTGAGCTAACTGGTCACCTACCTTTCTCGTTTTCCTTCTTTCTTTCCAGTCATTAGGGAAACAAAACTACTGGTCAAACAAGGACAATTTATCACAATGAGGAAGAATAGCAAGAAAAAGCCATTGTGGATAAATCATAACTCTTCAATGATCTCAAACTCAGAAATGATTAAATAGAAATGGATACTGTGTCAAATAAGTAAGCATAATAGACTGACAATTTAGGAACAGAATCAAAAAGGACTAGGCACAAACTGAAGCAAAACTAGCAGGGGACAAAGAACGATACAAATTATGCCGTAAGTACGCTCAGTAGTTACGGGAAGACCTGGGAAAGGATTGCTAGATCATTCAATAGCTAAGAAAATCTGTCAACACATGATGCTGAAAGACCAGAATTAAATGCCCTTTTTACTTCAGACTTCACTAAAGGAATCACCTACGATCAGATGGCTAACTCAACTACAACAATAACAAAGCCTCAGACTGACCTGGATGATGGACTAAAAAGTGTGCTCTTTAAATCAAAAAGCAGTTGGGATGGCTGAATTAGAATTCAGAATGATAGCAAGCAGTTATAGAAATGATTAAAAGATACAATGAAATTCAATGAAGACAAGTGAAAAGTCCTCCATTTAGGAATAGTCAAATCTACATGGTTCCCATAATTACTCCTACATCCACTACAGAATGATCAACAGAGCAAATACAGAGTAGGGAATAACTTTAAGAAAAAAGAAATAAACTAGAATTTGAAATAAACTGAAGATGAATGAATAGTAGGCCATTGTTGTAAAACTGGCAATCATCATGTAAGATTGTATAGCACGAACAACTATAGCTTTCATGACTTGTGAACTAATTCTTTCTCTTTATTTAGTGCTATTCACATCAGGAAAATTCTTTCACTTTATTCATAGCCAATTTGGAGCCCCGTACTTCATGAAAGTTCTGGACCAATTGCTCCAGAGACCAGAGAAAAGCAGGAGGAGGGATCAAAAGTCTAGAAATCATGATCGGCAAGGACCGCAACTGGATTTTTTGGGAAGAGGTGACATAAACACTCTCATCCACTCCAAGCCCTGCAAACAGGAGCAAGATATACTCCCTGCTTTTGATCAATGGTGAGGTGGTCTTGAGTTGCAGTAAGAATACTCAGTTTATATGTTAACATAAGCTTTCCACTGGTGAGAAAATAAGCCACTGCAACAGATTGTCTAGAAATAAGGTGAAATCCTCAGGAAATGCATTTTTAAGAATGGGACAGATCCAGATACATCAGGATACTTCCAACCAGAGATTCATTTCAAGCCTTGTTTTCTACGGCTCTGTGGCAGTCTACAAGCATATGGCTCTGAAAACCTCTGAACAGTGATCACTGTCATAATCTGGAAGATGTCACAGGGTATAGAACATTATGTTGCTTCTGAAGAGGTACCAGTGCTTTGGCCTCCATCACTTCACATT
This sequence comes from Nyctibius grandis, assembly GCF_013368605.1. Lineage (NCBI taxonomy): Eukaryota > Metazoa > Chordata > Aves > Nyctibiiformes > Nyctibiidae > Nyctibius > Nyctibius grandis. The sequence goes on along the minus strand of NC_090695.1, from coordinate 56,987,115 downwards.
TGTTAAAGACTTCCACAATCACTGTATCATGCTGGAAAAATCATAAGATACGTAGAAGCACCCCAGTATTTGTTGGGTTGTTTTTAAACCACTCACGTTGCTGTTGAACAAGGTTTAGGAAGGAGAGGAGGAAGGATGAGAGAATTCAACAAAAAAATGTGAGGCAGGCAAGAAGCGAGTAAAATAGCAAGGTATAAAATGGCAGAAAAAACATTGTAAGCAGGCTTTTCTTTTTCTTACAATAGGAATTCAAACTGCACAAATATTTTCTTTTATGTACCATACGACAACATATTGAACGAGCATCTGGATTATTTCAGCACTATCCCACATCACAAGTTAAAAATGACAGGTAGGCAAGGTTTTCATGCAGTGTCAACAAACCAACAGAATGCCTAGCTGCAGTTAAGGCAAAGACACAACTGTGTACATCTCAACTAAGTGACTCCCATGCTCATACCACCTGGCCTCTTTAGTACAGACCTCACCACAGGTAAACTGTCTAAGCATTAACCTGAGCTCCCCAATCCTTCCAACCCCTTGGTCTGAATCTGCCTTTAGAATAAGTCCCTAAAACCAGGTCAGAGTCCAACAGCCGGTCTCACCCAATGGTTAGTACTCCCAAACCTCTTATCCTGCCTTTCATTCCCTGATAACCAGCCTATCCAGTACTTGTATTAACTTCAAACTTATTTTTGCCTGCTCATAAACTGCAGCTGCAGATCCCAAGCTCCCACTGCCCACTGGCCTCAACTACTGTCTTCTGATCGACTGCTGAAGCTCTTCAAGTTTGTTCATGAGCCTGCCCCTAAGCTTACTTCTCTTTTCAGGAGAACAACCCAAGACACAGGCTAAACTTAAAAACTTATGCTCTGGCAGGACTTAAAAGCCAACCAATTCTTGTAAAAGACACTAAATATTTCAGTTTTCTCTGAATTATCCATTATTTGCTCACATTTCCTGCTAAGGAATGAACTCATACTTTCCTGCATTCTTCTTTTTCTTCTAATAAATCGCCAGAAAAGTATTTATTCTCTTGCCCCTTAAATAGCTATAATTCATTTTATACTTCAGCCTGTCTTCAACAATACATAAATCCAAGCTAAAAATAGCTGCAGGGAGAAAACATTGGTGACTGGGCTGTTCTCAATAGGTTTTACTTGAGAAAGCAACACAATAAGGTACATCAGTGGTGCTATGGAGAGTGCATTAGAATATGTTGCACTTGTTTGAATACAGGAGTACAACAGTAGTGGGCTGAAGAAGACCAGCATAGTGCTGTGATGCAGTATGAAAAATTAGCTGAAAAGTTGTGGTAGTGAGTCATTTCATTATACAAAATCTTCTAAGACCACTCTATGAATACAAGGGATCAAGAAGGACATGCAGAGTTTCCAGAAAATTTTAACATGAATGTTAGAGAATTTGTCTGGAGATTAGGAGGTCAGAACAAGCTTCCAGAGTTGTATATACTTTGTTTCAGAAGCAGCATCATAAATTGGACCTGATTGGTCAGACTTTGTTCAGTTATCTTGTGAAAAATCTCTTTTAAAGATTATGTCAAAATGTGGGAGCATAGCAGGGATCTGAACTGTAATAAAAGCAGCTTCTCAACAAGAATCCTCAGAAAACATTATGGAGAGAGGTCTTATGAAGCGGTAAGCTAGAACAGTATAAATAAATCTTCAGATCAAGGGCTTCTACACGTGACGATTATTTACAGAGAAGCTTATAAAATGAACCAATGCCTTTGTTAATGAACTTTTGTTACAGTTTAGTGCAGTAAATAAATTATTGAATAGGAATACTGGTGCATTATAAAAACACTACTTCTTAACAAGCAATTTTCTGCTGAAAAAACCCCCATCTTTCAAAAGCAATGTTGAATTTTTCTAAGCATAAAGCCTATTTTACAAATACTCAAGCTACGGCTGATATTTCACTTGAGAACACCATGTAAAAGCCTATGGTTTCTAACACCAAAGTGCTCAAGAATGAAACTCCTCCAAATGAGTTACTGAACATGACCTGCATTAGTAGCATTTTTCTTCCAACTCTAAAAAAATATTTTTCTTCTATAAAATGAAGTTTAAAAGCAATAAAAAATGTATTGGTATTGCTTCATTTGGTAAAGAAACATCTATGAAGGTTAACATACAGAAAAAATAAATGGATTTTCACTCTAAAAATGTAATTTCCAAATTGAAAATGTTATATACAATATAAGCAAGAGTGCAATGTTCTGGTCAAATCAACCTTAGTATTAGTTAGTTTATTGGTTTATCACTGTGCATGATAAAAGTTTAAAAGACCGAATCTTAAGACACTAGTTCTTTCTGGAAAAAACCACAGAATTTAGAACTTTTATCAGTAAAAAATTACATTTTAAGTTAGACTTGGTCTTTGTTGCTGCTTTTAAATACAGAAAAACTACTTTAATTTTTCATAGAAAAGCTGTATTTGTATTATATGTTTTAGCAATAAGAAATTGTGTTTGAATAATATGAAGTGTAAAAATAGTTTTTATGACCTATGTTTTTCAAAACTGATTAGTATGTTTTGGCTGCCCTGTAAACACAATGGAAAAAGGTCTTACAATTACTTTTTCAATAGGAGGTATTCAATACTGTTTGATATTGGGAACATCTCAGAAAATTCCCTGAAGAACTGCTGTTCAAAGTTCACAGTAGTGATTTTTCTTTGATGAATTACTAACAATTAAAAGATGACAGAAAGTAGGATTGAATTTGTCATTGCTGACATAAAGGACTAAGCCAACACACAAGCTCCAGTTCTTGGCTGAAATTTTAATCAGAGTAAAATGAAATATTAAAACAACCTGCTTCCTCTGGAATGCATTTTAGCTAATTGTTAGAGTTTTATAATTTAGAACTTTTCTTTTCTTTTGGCAGGGAGGTGGGTAGGGGAAAGGTGGGTAATGAGATAAAACTCACAGCTTCCTCTCTGCTTCCCCTGTATTTTTTTTCAGTTGTCTACTGGGAAGAGACTAAGACAACCCTGAGAGCAGTTAAACATTGGAGTAGGTTTCCCAAAACTGTGTAATCTCCCCCAGTTGAAATAATCAAGACTTGGCTTGACAGGGCCCTTGATAAGCTAACCAAAGTCCTGCTTTCAGAAGCAGGTGGGACCAGGTGATCCCTACAGATCCCTGCCATATAGATTTTTCTGTGATTCCGTATTAAATTCAAAACAGTGACCTTACCATTGCAAACTTCAGTTTAACCGGCTGCCTTGGTTATCAAATGTATTACATTGAACAAGCTTGCAGAAAACGTTAAAATAAGTAAAAGAAGAAAGTGCTACAGGTGCTACTTTTGTATTTTAAAGTGTGAAATAAGGAACCAAATAACTAGCATTTTTTTTCTGTTACTTTGTTTTTTCAGTTAGACTGCTACAACTTATTCCAAGTCATATATTTGCTACATTAGCATAAATAACATCACCAGATAAGCAGCTGAACAGCTGAAAGAGTACCAGCTCATGCACACATCTGTACTGTAACGTAATGAAACTGTAAAAGCTAAGAGTTTGAATCTGTCAGAGGAGCTTCAAGAAGGGATTTGTGAAAAAATGAAACACTTATTATCCAAGGACAGACCACCAATCTTACATAAGGAATTCCTCATCAGCTGAGTAGTTGCTTGGGTAATTTCAGTGGCTATGGTCCAAATCTCTCTCAGGTCCTGTTAAATAATTGACAGATGAGCTGCTGTTTGAACCTGAGATGATCACACCTCGATTTTTTACTGGGGAAAAGACACAGTCATGAAGATAAGTGTTTTCTGCATAGTGCCAAACTATCAAAGTATCCAGTTTCCAAAGATTTCCTCAGTCTGTCATTTCTCTGTTAGGATTGCAAATATCTATTTTTGTTCTGTAGGGTTGATGGGGAAATATCTTTTAGGCAGTGATGGGCATTCCAGATAGATAAAAACTTCTTGTTGTAGTGTACTCAGTATGAGAAAAGTTACTGAAAAAATAAAACTACTACCTTAAACATTTAGTGACAAAATTTAGTATCTAATTCAATGACTGAGACTACATAATCAACTCATCCTGCTACTTGTTTGTATAAATGCAGAGATTTTATCAGTTATCACACTAAAGTTTCAGAATTATCAAGTGAGTGGTACATCGTATGTTACACAATAATGAATGATACCTTGTTTATGACACAGCTATAGCAATGGGTCCAATTTACACAACAATTACTCAGAAGTGACTTAAAAAATCTGGAGAAAGATTAATTAACTTTGCTCAGGACACAGTGTTGTTCCTATGGTGGTGTTCACTTCAGCCTCATGCCCCAAGAGTACACATCCAATTAAAAGCTGAAGTAAAGATACTGATATTAAGCTCAAGATTCTACAGTACATTTTTTTATACATGTAACAGAATATATATGCCTCATTGTAAGCAAGCACTTCATGTCTGCCCCACCACTGATGATGAAGCAAGGAAATGTACTGATTTTTAAAATATATATCAAACTCTATCTGAAAAAATATATTCATTAATGACTTGGATGAGGGATTAGAGTGCGCTGTCAGCAAGTTCACTGATGACACAAAACTGGGAGGAGTGGCTGACACACCGGAAGGCTGCGCAGCCATTCAGAGAGACCTGGATAGGCTGGAGAGTTGGGCGGGGAGAAATTTAATGAAATATAACAAGGGCAAGTGTAGAGTCCTGCATCTGGGCAAGAACAACCCCATGTACCAGTACAAGTTGGGGACAGAGCTGTTGGAGACCAGCGTAGGGGAAAGGGACCTGGGGGTCCTAGTGGACAACAGGATGACCATGAGCCAGCAGTGTGCCCTTGTGGCCAAGAAGGCCAATGGCATCCTGGGGTGTATTAGAAGGGGTGTGGTTAGCAGGTCGAGAGAGGTTCTCCTCCCCCTCTACTCTGCCCTGCTGAGGCCGCATCTGGAGTATTGTGTCCAGTTCTGGGCCCCTCAGTTCAAGAAGGACAGGGAACTGCTAGAGAGAGTCCAGCGCAGAGCCACGAAGATGATTAAGGGAGTGGAACATCTCCCTTATGAGGAGAGGCTGAGGGAGCTGGGTCTCTTTAGCTTAGAGAAGAGGAGACTGAGGGGTGACCTCATTAATGTTTATAAATATGTAAAGGGCAAGTGTCAAGAGGATGGAGCCAGGCTCTTCTCAGTGACATCCCTTGACAGGACAAGGGGCAATGGGTGCAAGCTGGAGCACAGGAGGTTCCACTTAAATTTGAGGAAAAACTACTTTACTGTAAGGGTGACTGAACACTGGAACAGGCTGCCCAGAGAGCTTGTGGAGTCTCCTTCTCTGGAGACATTCAAAACCCGCCTGGACGCGTTCCTGTGTGATATGGTCTAGGCAATCCTGCCCCGGCAAGGGGATTGGACTAGATGATCTTTCGAGGTCCCTTCCAATCCCTAACATTCTGTGATTCTGTGATTCTGTGAAAAACCTGAAAGGATGAACTAATTATCCTGCTAGTCAAGACTCAAGTCAATTTAATTACAAAGATCATTAGTAGCACACAAAGGAAGCTTCAAAATTATTTTAGACACACTTAACTTTGTTTGTGGTATGTACATGTCAAGTTAACATAGAAGAGACAGTTTCAAATCAATGGCACATGGTTGGTTCAATGAAGTATTAAATACAGCAGCCAGTCCACCTTGTTATTAAATAGTTTTATTTATTCAGAACAAGAGATGTTCCTTGTTTTGAAAGAACAAATGACAAGCTTGAAGAAAGAAAAACAGCATCCTGCAGCTTCTTAATAAGGTTTGCATGCACTTTGCATCTAAAAACATGGGTTCAGTTTCTATTACATGGGTAAATTTTACCACATCTTCCACAAAATTACAAGTTACATAAAATGAGTATGTAAGCAATTTTATGAATCTTGAAATATGCACCTTAAGGTGTTCAGTTAAAAAATGCATTTCGAATATTGGTTCGGCAAGAATATGAGTGTCATGAGGGATATTCACAAAGCTTAACTTCAGCAAGGCCAAGCGTCCTGGGTTCTCATTATAATCCATAAGATGTAAGGGAGAGAGACTGACTATTCAAGGCAGCTTTGAGCTTTGAGTTTCTCTCTAGAGAAGAGAGAGAATTCTCTTCTTGGTAGTGATTAACTACATTTGAGGTACTGAGATACTACCCTCTCTAGGACAGACAGATGAATAGGATAGATTTATGAATACCATTCAATGAGATCTTTGTGGTCTCCAGTAATGCTAACAGAACAACAGAGGGCATTTCAAATTTCCCACATAGAAGGGCCTGTTAAAACGTAGCAGAAAAGGCAGCACTCAAGTTCAAAAATACTAGATCGCAGAATTTCAGGAGTTGACCTCTTCCAGATTTGTTATGACATATACTATTGTTTTCAACAGGATTGCAGCCACAGGGTTGCCCTGGTAAGGAGGACTACTGCTGTCTCTTTCAGCATGCCTTTTTCTCCCCTAACATCTCTTAAAGCATATTCCCACAGGAATACTGAGTGGTGGTTACCATTGTTCAAAGATGATAACTCCTTGTTTTCAGTTAATTTCACTGTGTGTCTATACACACAAGCTGGGTATTCCCAACACTTTAACTATGTTGGGAATTTAAAAGAAGGCAAAACATTTAGCTTGTCTGTCTATTGTGCTGCTTCTGTGCAACAAGCCAAAGAGTGTGAGTGAATCTGTACCTGAATGCAAAAATGACAATATCCATAATGACTTGAAGAGGTTCAGTATCAAAACTATATCTCATAGGATCTCCTCAGTTTACACATTCAGTGCTGATGTTTAATTAAAAAGTGAAATATCAATTTAAAAAAAAATCCAAACCAAAGATTCCTTACAAAAATCTATTTTAAGATTAAATTTCAAAGCACAATTATTATTCCAAGCTAAGATACATGACAGGAATGCTTTGATTACTTAAAAATCTATTTGCAATGAAAATAAGTTATCAGGATTACTATTACAATCAGAGTAAGTCCTATCAAGCTGAAGAATAGAAATTGACACTTGGGACAACAACATCAAAAAATATCTTTTTTCTGCCATATAATGATATCACTAAAAAAAAAAGAAAATAATGTCTCCTGCAACCAGTTAAATGAAATCTGAGATATAAAACGCAGAAGTTTTTTCCTAGAAATTAGTTAGTCTGGGAAAAGACAGCTCTAAAAGGAGAGCTCAGTTGCTGTTAATACGCAGCCAATTCTAATCACTGAGTGCTGCTGCTAAGTTAACTAAGGCCCTCATCTTGAAGAGTGCTCCATGTGAATGGACTAGTATGGTTTCTGAAGAATCGTATTATACAAGAAGTTCACTAGGAACTTTCTGAGAGTTAAGTTCTTTTATTAACTATTTGAGGACAACCACAAAGTAGCTACTAATTTGATTACCTGAAATAACTTCCCTCATCTTGTTTACATTTGCTCATTTGTTGATAGAATATATACTTATTCTATATTTCTATAGCTGTGAGACACTTAATAATTTAATTAAAATTTTACTTTAGAAATTCCTGGCCTCTTCATACATTACAGCCTATCCATTTTAAATAAGTTTTACTGCAAGCTTTTATTTAAAAATCTGAGTTGAAGATACCATAGTCATTCTAAGTCACAGAAAACATTATTTGCTGCCCACATGGGAAAAAATGGAATTTTAATAGCGAGGGATTCTAAACACAATTGGTACTAAGAGGAACATTACATCTTTCTTGCTACACATTTTTCCATTAAGTGGAAACAAAAAAAAATTAATCTGTGAGTGAGCTCCTGAAGTTCTGACCTTTAAATTCAGTCTATATGCTAATCCTTCCTCGTTAGGAATCGGTTCCCCAAATCATCAATATGGAACACTAAGCATAAGCCTGTTCTGAGATTCAGAGAAGTAACTTTGTAAACATGAAAGTTTTCAAACGTTTTTTTTTAAAACCATTTGAAAACTCATTGTTTTTAAGAGTTTCACCTTGCCGTAGAATTTATCTTTCATATTCCTGTACAGTTGCTTTCTTCTACGTTATCAATAAAAACGAACAGTGACCTTCCTCCTAGAAGGTTAAACTTCTAGCTTCTGTTTGAAATGCTAGAGTGCCTTTTCTCAGCAGAAATGCTACATATACATGCCGCCAGCAACGAGAAAGAATACAGTATTGCTCTGACCCTTCATTAGTCAAAGGATCTTGGCAACAGCAATAGTGCTTGTATACGGTCTCTACATGAAAAACTGTTTTCAAAGGTAACCTTGCCAAGGGCTATGTTCTGTCTTGGCAAAAGGAAGCAAACTTTACTTTTCTACCAATCAGTTCACTCTGCATGAGAAACAGGTGTTATGATAGGAAATGGTGTTATGATAGGAAATGGGACTTGAAGAAAGAACAAAAAACTCTCTAAAAATAAGTCTGGTTTGAAAAAAATCGGAGATAATAAGCCTGCAGGGCTTACATGTTTTTGCAAAATGCAAATCATGAAAACTGGTTAAGGGATTAAATGCTCTTTTTCAAAAATGACCATGGAGATTATAATCATTAATTAAAATCATGTCCATAACTTTCTGAAAGAACTCTTCCTTTTTATCTCATAGGTTTCAAACGGCCTAATGGTAAAAGGTTTAGTCTCAAAAGAGATACTCTAATTAAAAATAAAAATTTAGTATAATTAATAAGTGTGAGTAAATTTGCAATCTCATCCACTTGCTATGACAATTTTTTAACTGAGAAATAAAATTATATTTTTAAGTATCATTATAGCACGTTACAATTGATTGTATTCTTACATGTCCTCTTATATATTTTTAATCAATTCAAGAATTATTAAAATCTTATTGATTTGTGGTCACTCATTACCACTACTCCTTAAAACTCTGCATGTAATAGCACTTCTTCTGTCCATATTGTAATACCTTCTGTCATTCATCTGTAGTGATGTGTACTTGAAACACACAAAATAGACAGTAAAAATAATTACAAAATAAAATGTATCTGTACAGCACATGTATTCTCTCCATATTCTGTAATTTCTCCACTGGAATCCAGTGATGGAATATTGCCCTTTCTACTCACTTTTTTCTAAAATTTCAAATTATTCTGGCAAGGGAGAGAGAGATATCTCTTGTGTATCACATATTGAGGCTGAGTTAAGATATGTTGTCTTTTTCATGGAAGTAAGAGGGGAATTCACTCGGTCCATATCGAAACCTAAACACAGTTTTAGGTGTCCTTAACTGTGTTTACTATACCCATATAGATGGATGATTTAATCTTTTTGCAGGAGGTATAGTAAACCAGAAGGTAAGAGCACATTTTATGATCTAACATAAATTGTATTGACATTTGAAGCAAAAGTTTTCTAAAAAGAAAGCCTACAATGTTTGAATTACGTTAAAAGCTATTTTCCACTTCTGAAATATATTAACAAACTGAGTCTTTTAAATCTGATTAAGTTTTTTTTCTAAATTTCAGCAGAGTAACTGTTATCTTGAGGCACTTCACTGGAATAAGCATGGTAACACAATATTATTGATGGACTGGAATATATTTTAAAATGTATTTTAGAAGAAAAAATAAGTAAATGCAGCTAACAACCACCTTTGACTTCAACTAAAACCATGAACAGCTGAAACAAGACTAAAAACTTTTTAACCTATTTTTCCATTCATCCTGCTACTATATAGTAATTTGTTACTGTTATGCTTTAAACAAACACGATCCAAATAATGCAAGTACAAAAGGTTTGTATTGTTTCTTAGAACTGCTGTCCAGTTCTATAACAAAGTAAAAAAGCACGCCAGTTCTTTTTTTTTAAGTATCTGACACAGTAAGAAAAAATATGAAAGACATAAATGGAACACATTGATATAAGATAGCAAAAAATATTTGCTTTGAATTTGAATGTGAAACTCATCTCGCAACTTATCTAAAAGCCACAAACACAATTTGCACTGCTACATGCTCTTAAATTATAAATACTCTGTCTCTTCACATACCACCCCCCCAATAATTAAGTCTAACAACTTTTAAATTCTTAGAGGATTATTTTCACCACTTTTCCTAAGTGCTGTACTGACAACTTAAAACATCTTCCAAAACAACACTCTTGCTGCATTTTGAATAATAAAAGATTATACAGAGAGACCTGTAACTCAAAAGGACAAATATATTTGATTGTAATAATGTTCAACAAGCTCTCAAATCCTGAATTCTGAGGATATCTCTATTTTAAACATCTATGAGCATACAGAAGTCTCATTGTAGAGGAGCAGGTAGCATGGAAAAAGCAAATGCATCCTCTTAAGGTTCGTTTTATTTTAGATGTAATTGAAATGCTTTATGAGCTAACCCAGGTGAATTGTTTGCTGTAATCTAAATAAACATGAAATCAGAATCACTAGGCAACATATGAGAAGACATACAGTGCTCCTAAAATGAGCATTTAAATTTCCATTTGTGCTCAATAACAAAGCATTATTAGATAAACTGGAATGCACAAATGACTCAGTATACTAGTACTACCCATTAACCCTTAAGTTCTGTGTTACAGTCATGCAGGCAGCCCATTTTACCAGAACTGGTGAGTAAATTAGAATAAATATATCATAGTTTTGTAAGGAATTTAAGGTACTGTACTGCAAATCTGGAACTATTCAATAACAGACATTTATAAAAATTCTCTTCGCTCACATCATCCAAGCACAGGTCTGATAAACTAACCTCTAATTCTCAAACATGCTTTTCCCTCACCCATTATTCTATACAAATTGAGTGCCGTGAGACTACTGAGTTAAAGAAGAGACTCAAATCACAAGGGAAATACACTCCTGCATAAACAAGTTAAAAGTATGTCTAGATTTTTTTAAGCACAAAACGAATTTATATACTCATTGGTGGTTGTCTGAATCTTCTACAAAGCCTGAGAAATTACGAACTTGGTAAACAGGGAAAATACGACTAAAACCCAGTAATATCTGAACTACTTACAAAATGGTTTCGTAAGAAGAAAATTGTTCACAAAAATGATTGTTCTTCACTCCTAGATGAACATGTCAGGCACACATTTTTCCACCATGCATGTGGAAGGATTGTCAACACTGACTCTACTTTTTTTATTATAGTGTAACCAACTACCTTTTTTGAACTCCACAATATTTTAAACTATCATCATTTTAATCTCTGAAAATGCCATTTATAAATTTATGATTACAAAACACTATAAAAAAAAATACATTTTCATTCATTTTTAGAAAAAAAAAACCCTTTGCTTTCTAAATGGAAAGAAATTCATTACAGAACTTCACTCTAGTAACTATTTTGTCCACAAATAGGTAAGTAACATAATATTCAAAGTCTATAAAGAATGTCACTTTGTGTGACCGACCAGAATGCTGTTAACTAAAATTCCCCCACAATATGCATTGCACTGATCCAACATTGCTAATTTTGCTTGACTGCAATTAAATAAATGTGTCAGAACAACTTTGGTAGGTATACACTTTCAAATAATCACAGTATTCTCCTAGTAGGTACTTAATCTACTATAAAACATAGGCATCACAACTGACTCACAATATGTAAAAAAAAAAATAAATACAAATTATTTATCTGGATTATTGTTCAACTGTAAGAATTTACACAACAAGCACTGCAAGGCCAATATGCTTTTGCTCAAAGCAACGAAGTCCAGCAACATTTCCTATGCAACTGCAAAATACTCGAGGCATGTAACAATACAAATATATCTGTATGACTCCCATGCCTCAGCCACTTACTCAGTAAGGCTCTGGAGAACACATATTTGCCACACTTTTTTAAAGTGTATTTATTTAATGAAGAATTATTACTGTTTCTTATAAGAACAGTTGCTAAATATTCAAATTCCTCCCCACCATGAAGTTAGCTCAGAGTTCAAAATTATGCATAGTAATGATTTATGTTTCTTCAAATGATGTTAGTATCTTTTCTATGATCTAGGGAGTTTTGCACAATCTAGCGAAGACTGACACTTTCCACAAACAATTACATGACTGCAAAACCACTAAACACAATAGTGAGTCATATTTGAAATGCATGGTAAAAGGTCTGTATTCATTAACCTGACTGTTTTTCTCAATTATCTCTTCTTCTGCTAAGTTACTAAATTCAGAGGACAAGAGGACCATTGCTGAAAATGTTCAAGAAGGAGAATTTTAGAAACAATAGCCAGATCAGTTTTCACAACCTTAGACAATAACTCCTCTTTCATATTATTCTGCACTCACACAGCAGACTTCTGTTAGAAGACAGGTTCTTCAAATTTATTCTGAGATGGGTTTGGAACTGTAACTGCAAATTCAGGGCTATTCAGGATATAAATGTGCTGTACGTTACATTTCAAATTGCAAATTTCATTTTTACTACAGAATTTGTAAGCACTATAATATCAACAGCCATAAATTTCTATGCTAGTTCGTAGTAGCAAATGTAGACACTATAGTAAGTTTGTTCTTAAAGCTCTTGATGTGAATTGAGCTGAACTGAACTGAACTGAATTCAACTGAATTGAATTGAATTCAATTCAACTCAATTGAACTGAATTCAATTCAATCCAATTGAACTGAAGAATGCTACCAAATAAAAGAAGACTATGTCATCCTTACATCAACAACTTGTTTCAGGGCACAGCTGAAGGACAATGCATTCAAGAACCTCTTTAGAACTTTGCTTTAAACATTTAATTATGAATGAAATATCACAGTCTAAATATAAATAAATTAAATGTGTACACAGACCTAATGTTTACTGGCCAAGAGGTAACTTCCAAAAGACACAGAGACTTCTCAGCGAACAATACTTATGTTTAGCTCATCATACTGAGACGTTGGTTGTGCCAACACACTTAAGCCTTTCCATGTTCCACTATTCATTACAACATATACTAACATCCTCCGGTTCCTGACAGACTTCAGAGAGACCTCATTCAGTGAAAGCTGAATGCTAGGTCTAATCTAAGGAGCTCAAGGAGAACATGAGCCAGTGTTTTGTATGCAACGCTCAGCCACTGGCATAATGTACTAATGTAGTACTGTTCCTAGTTAATTCTTCTGATTTATGAAGTGCCTTTTGAACTACATCAAGTTACTTTTCTATTGAACTTCAGTATCACCCAGCGTGAGTGGGGAAATAGTTAATTACTGAACTAGAATATAAAAGTTTTATCCTAAAAAAAATTAACTTTTAACTTGCTCTGCAGTACGGAACGGGCTGTGGAAAATGAAAACCCACATACTATCAGGACAAATTTAAAAGAAATAGAAGTTACATATAATATAGTATATAGAGAGTACGGTATATAGTTTTGTGTGACCTAGAGAAGACTGATAGTTTCCTTCCTTTTTCTTTCAAAAACATATTCCTGGTATCTGAAAGGGATATACATAACACCCTCACTGGTAACTTCTCAGCCCAGCCCCAAAGTTTGAACAAGATCATTCCCCTATTATTGGCTGGAGAAATGGGATAATAAAAATCCCACACAGTACCCTGAACAGCAATCTGACTAACTTTTAAGTTCTGAAACTACATTTATTGTACAGAAACTAGAAATGGACCTAAGAAGTGCCACTAGTAAACTAGAAATGAATTGTGTCTGCTTGCAGATCAGCTCCAAATTACAGTCTATCCTAACCAATTACTAGGAATGTCCAAGCATTCAGTTTTCCATGGAAATTCTCCATTTTAGTCTAAACCTAAAAAATTACTTTTACAACATCAAACAAATACAATTCAAGTGAAGCTTGAAGTTGTCCTTGGCAAAGTCAGTTCGTCAGATGATTAGAACATTTAGTGTTAATGCATTGTCAGTGAGACTTGAAAAATGAGAATAAAACTAAAGCAATCTGAGGAAGCTGAGTAGTTTTTTAAAGTTTGGGATACCTAAATCTATCAATTTGAAACCCTCATGTTTTAGCTTAATTCAAAGCCAGAGCTCTTTAGCATCCCATTTCTGGAAAAAGCTTCAGATTTATACAGATTTGAAATGTAACTACAGGCAATCTATCTTACAACTTGGCTTCTGGAAGTTCTCTAAGGCAGAAGTGGTGGGCAAAGAGGACTTCATGCTTAAATTTCCATATCAGAGTATTTTATGTAGAAGATCTGCTGATGACAGCATCTCAACTGAATTCTTCATCTCCTTCATTCCCTTGAAAAAAGCCACGATAATAAAACAAAGATGAAAGAATTCTAGAATTAATCCAATCTTATGACTGAAATAACAAAGACTCTCCGTTTCAAATTTCAGGAGGGAAATATTTCATAAAGTTTTCATGACTTAATTGTAATTTATATATTTAAATTTGCATTATATGCAGCTTTAGATGTTATACAATGAAAGACAAAATATATGCTTTATTCATGCACTGTTAAAAAGAAGCAGGCATATGACTAAGATGCACAGAACTTGGAAAATACTTATTTCACAAACAAAATTCATTCACTTAAGGCAGAAAGTTCTGCCTTAAGTAAATCACTTAAGGCAGAAATTCATATATTATATTAAGGGCTTCTTGATTTTTAAGTATTTGCTCTCTAGATTCTTAATAATGCTTCAATTTTTGTATTTAAAAAATATATTTGATCCAATTATGGAAAAAGCAATCAGTAAATACAGTGAAAAAAATCAAAATACCCTAATCACTTGCTCTTCATTATGATTTTACTTAATTTTGTTAGGCTTTCGGGATACTCCTTGGGAAAAAGGCACACAGATTATTCCTCTGTATTATATTTGAAGATGCTAAAAAATCTCCAAATGTATTATTTACAAGTAAGCAACATGTTAGTTTTCATTACTCAGAACTTCTAAGTGAATGAGCATAGGCCAAATGAATCATCTAATTGGTGTAAGTGCATCTCTTTACATCTAACTGAAAACAGAAAAGAGAACAGAACACTGTACACTTTATTTAGTGTTTGGATGTGTGTAGTGTGGCTACTAATATGTTTCCTGGGTGCATCTTCATATCCTATGAGGAATAAGCAGCATTTAATTAATTTGCTAGGAAAATAAATGTTTATACAACTGGCACAACTTGTACCTTATTGTTAGATTTATAGCCAATAACCTTCTCCCCTAAGATTAGCTTCTGAATCTGAAAATAAAGTTCAAAATATTTTAAATTTCTCAAATTCTTTCTTGCATCACTGTCCCTTATCTGCTTTCAGTATACTCTGTGAGGTAGTGAAAGGCTACAGGCTTTTGCTTACAGGACAGCTTATTGGCAGATAAATAACTTACCACATAGTCCTTTAGGTCTCTAGTTTCATGAGAAATGCTGAGTTGAGGTGCCCATGCTGAGCACGGCATGACTGAAATGAAAAGACCCACTCATGTAGGCTACTATCCTCCCCTCCCACTCTCCAATTCATATGCACAATTAACAGGCAGAAGAGGCACATAGAAGCTTACACTGATAAAATAAAAAGCACAAATTTAATTGTCATGCATTTCAAAATGAGGCACAATGACTTCTAACATTAAGAAAGGGAGACTCAGGACTCAAGTAAGAGGTTTAATTTGCAGAAGACATAGGCTCAATTCTTCAAAGGATGCTGCAAACTAGAGGGTCAAAATTAAGAGAAAACACAGAAACTGGAAGCATAAAAAATTGGCATATATTTTTCTTTGAAAATCAAACCGAAAAACTCAAAACTTCGTATGACATTTTAATCCTTCTAAAATGATTCTAGTCAAATATTTTGGTTACAACAGTGTATTTTCTCATAGTGCATATACAGTCAGGTAACAATTCATATTAACATTAGGTTTCTTGCTTTGACAATTAAGCAACCTCAAACAAGTGCTAATCTAAGCTGTTTTCAACAGACTCATCTGAGCAGGAAAAACTACTAGAAATTCAGTAACATTTCTCACTGTTCCAGAATAACTTGTTTTGCACTAGAATGAACCAGGGAATTTATACATATAAACTATCTGCAGACTGTGATTTTCAGAACACAGACAGAAACAAGCCAAGAAGGGTTAAGGGATTAAAACCTAATTAAAGAATAGCTTAGTTTTCAACTGGCTGAAGTGAAAAATAGAAGTCGTGATGTCCTTCATTATTGATTTAATCTTATATGATTTTTAGAATAATTTCAATTACTTGTCTTAAGCAATTAACACACATCAATGAAAATATAAAAGGAGAAATTGAGCTAATGTAATGGTATTATAATGCCTTCCACAACAAATTCTAGTACCAAGTTAGAATAAAATCATCTTATTATTCAATGTCTTTCTCAAAATGCTGTAATTATCTAAAGTATTAAAATACATATATTCTTTGAACACGAAAAAATCTCAAAGTCTGTATTTGTTCACAGATTTGACTAAAAAGTATTTAAAAGTTTGTGTAAAGGTATGTTAACATGTTAGATTTATTCTTAAAATAAACATTGTTGCTATCTCTATTTTTAATTTACTTTTTAAAGACAAAAACCTTTTCTAGAAAGGAAAAAAAATGCCTGCAGATATTTGAAAGCTGCACAAATATAAGCTTCAAATCAGCCTGGATTATATATTTTTTGAAATACACCATATACTTCCCAACAAACACCTTTAGCCAAGATATACTCAGCTCATTTTAAAAAGCTATGCATTCTGATTATATAAAGACTCAAAATACCCTAAAGGAAAGGGCTTTATTGCAATGAAACAAAAACGGATGACCCTAAATTTGAGCCAAATATCTGAGTTGTACTGTCATAGAATATCTGACTTTAATCACCCCTGCCTATTGGTTAATGTTGTTTCAATCAAAGTCTCTCTCTTCTGCACATTCTGTTTTTTCCTGAAGAACCTTCACTGAATAGCAAATACAACAATTTGCATAAACAATTCCCATAGCCCATAATAAGAAATAAAGCTGTTATATTCAAAACTTCACAATTCTTAACATATGCTTAAGTAAGACAGAAACACTTTAAAGCTATTCTTATATATACACTTGCTTTGCAGAGGACAGAAATTTTGAAAGGGATCCAATCCGCAATGCTAACAAGCAGCCAGTATACAACTGTAACAGAATTTTTGTGTCTGTACAAACTGGGAAGCTTGGATCTGCTGTGATTTTGACTGGATTCACTGAGTCTGAAAGTGTCCTACTGATAAGTTGCTGAACACTGCTCATACCGGCACAGCTCTTAAAGAGAAATACATAGGCTGTGAGAAGAGTACAAGGAGCTATAATAGTTCTGTTTGTGCTTGGAACATAAAACTTCCTTTCCCAATGACTGCTATCAAGAGCGCAGCAGTATCGGATACTTCTTTACTTACTTTACCACATAAACTACTGTGGCTTCCAGGAACATTATATTTTAAAGAGTAGTAATATCATACTCTGAACTCTGTTCAGGTACTCTCTCCTTCCTCCTTAAACTCCCAGTGGTACAGAGGTCTCATGATGTCTTACTGAACTCAAGAGTTTGAGGTCAATATCCCACATTTAACACTGATGAAAATTTATGATATTGAGTTCACAAGTGGCAGAGAAAGACAGTATTGTTTGTGCATATATTTGGGTATTTTCCTTTTTCTTTTGTTTTTGTTTTTCCCTTTGGGTTGGGGATAATGTAAAGAGACTGTACAAAGTAGGTAACCCTAAAGCACAAAATTCCATTTTATGAAATTTTCTCATATATTACAAATAATGGCATAATGGCTTTCAATAATTATTTTTTCTTAGCAGATTTCACAAGTTTGGTCACTTTACAAATAATTAAAAATTATTGCAAGATTACAAATGTATTGTCTAACATGAAAATCAAACTGTAATCATTCCATTTTATGCTGTAGCATGAGAAATAAAGAATCTAAGCCGAAAATTAGCTCTGTAACGCTTATACAAACTCCTTGATGATAAGAGATTCTTCCCACTCTGACAGGAGGTGGGAAATTTGACAAGTTAATGAAAACTCAAGATATGGGCTTTTTGCAAGTTCAGCATTTGGAAGACACTCCCAAAGAAGATTGTTCTTGACAGACTTGTTTTATGTGACTGCCTGCAATCAGCTGCGGGATCCTTAAACTGAAAAATAGAGGAAGGAAATTGGGAAAGACACCTTCATTTACTATATGTGAAGGCAAGGGACAAAGTAGGCTTAAAAAAAGATCAGAAGATATAAGCTAGGAAATGGGCTGACATTTCAAAGATGCAATTAAGAAATACAGACATTAATTGAAGAAACATGGGCCAAACACTTAAGAAAGTAGAACCAGGAGTACCGTACATTGTGGAATTACAAAAACACAGTCATACATTGATCTACTGGTTCATTTGCGGAAGAAATCAGGAAAGCACAATGTTTAAGTCCATCCTTGTTCAGCAAAGCACTGAATTAAGTACTTGACTCTTAAGTTACTGCATTTACATTGAAGCTTGCTTGCTTTGCTAAACAGGAATATTTTCCTGAACTGAGAACTATCCAAACTGGTTTTAAATTTCCTGAATATGACATGGCAGTGCATTAAAGGAGACCAGAGAACCTCTTCACCGGAACTTTGGGAAGTAGTCATAGTACACAAATAAGGCTATTTTCTTGTACAACTCATTTCCAGTATAGGGGGGGAAAACAGACTTAAGAACCTATGTCTACTGCAAAAATACAGAGTAATTGTAACTCCTGTAAATTAAAAATCCATACTCATCTTCATCAATAAGCTTAGTAAAAAAGGTAGAAGAGAACAAATTATTTTCTGTGACACTTACTGCTCCATATGAAGGAGAGTAACGCTGATAATTCAGCGCTGGAAAGCACAGTGAGATGCCTCCATCTATAAGCCAAGCAGTTTCTGCTGCAGAGTGATTACAATGTTTTTACTCCACCTAACCACTACAATACTGAAGCTGTCATTGTGAACCTAAAACCTACCTATTAGCCCATTATTCTCCTTTATCTCTGAAAAAGATCTCTCTATAAAGCATTAAATACATAATATCTTAATTCAGTGTATCCTATCATTCCATCCTATAATTCCTTCATCTAGTTCTGTTAGCTCCATCTACTTTGGTTTTGAACCACCTAACTCCTTAGCTGGTATATGGTGTGTTGCTCTAGCTAAAATTTTAAAATAAATATATATGAAACCTAGAACTCACTTAAAGTAGTCTCAAGTATGATACCCTCTGCTCTCCACTTCGTGGGAACTTTCAAAGAAGGAGAGGCAAAAGTCATGATGAATTATTGAGTGATGCGTCGCAGTGTGGTCTGACTTGACAAAAGATGCTTACTTATTCTCTCCCCTTCTAGAAAACAAGCCTCTGCTTCTGTTTCCTTACATGACATACCGAGTTCATGATTTTGTTTCCTCTTCATTAATATCAAAGTGCCTTATCTACATCATCATTCATATCAGTTCAACGTGAGAAAAATATTTAAAGGAATTGGGCAAGCCTACAGAGGCAAGTCTTTCTGTCTCTGTGACAGTACTTAGGTTTACATTTAATATTGTGGGTTCTGTGTGTACCTGCTAAGTCCTTTCTACCTTGTATTATTTTCTATCAGTCCTCCTAGACTGCATAAATACACTTTCAGTGTATCTACCTTCAATTCTAGATACTTTAATGATGCCAGGGTGTCATATTGATTCTCTCTGCAATGATGGGACATACATGTAACAACAGATAACTAAAGGAAGAATACACCAACTCTAATACCAAAGACTCCATTCTCCATACTTCACAGCACAGGACTCAGCTAAACTTGCCTTTGAATTCTTGATGTTTGTATTGCCCTTGAAGGGAGCATTTTGAAAACAGTATATCACTCTGATGTATGGAAAAAGCACTGAACTTATTTGCATGGAAATTCCTATGCAAATTAGATACTATGATATTATTAAGGGAATGAAATACTTTGTATATATATACACAAATCCAGTCACACACGTGCACACATACATGCATTGCTTTCCAATATCTAAGAAATTTTTCTTAGCATGGGCAACGGATTGTGTTAATTAGTAACCATTCTTTTTTTTCTTTTCACACCCTGACAGACCTTTACATGCTTCCTGACAATGGAGTAAGGGAATGGCTTTTGTTATGAAGCTTAAATGCCATGAGAAGACGAGGCATCATTAGCTCCCTATACACGAATGCTATATATCTATTCCCTTAAGCAGATCTTCTGCTGAGAACAACTGTGTGGCAATATAAGTGTTTATGGCTTGTTAGAAAAACTACAAGGTCTTTACGTGATAAACATCAATGCCCTCAGTGGGCAAGGAATGACTGCATAGTGTCTCTTGTCCCAAAATACCTTCTATAATTTTATGAGCAAAATAGCATTCATAAATCTGTTTTGTGTTGAAACTGTATTAACAAAACAACTGTAAGGGTCTCTCCTGTCCTAAAATATTATTCTGAAACAACATCTTGGCTACACAACCAGCTCTGTATGAAAATATACTGTAAAAAAAGGTTTAGGACATGTAAACATTCAGGCAATTATCTGTAGCATTCTCAGAGGAAAATATCTTTCCCAGTCTCATTCTTCTATTCCACGTAAGTGTGGCAAACCAAAGAATATAAAATTCTAAATCTTTCTGTGTGAAAAGAAAGATTCAAAAGTACGTATCAATTACACCGTACGTAAGTCCCTGAGCAGTATTTAAAAGACAAAGAACTGAAAACAATATTCCACTTGCTGACAGCACAAAATCTAGCCAATATAGCTTTAGAAAGCTCATCATTTCAAAAAACTGTAAATACTGTTTTCCCAAAGATGTAGCTCATTCAGGAAACTGTCCCAGCTACAGTGGTTTATTATATTGGTTGATATCTTTGGGGGAAAAAAAACAAAACCAAAAAAAACCCTGTGCATAATATTGGTAGACAGTGTTCATTTATGAGTCATTACACTCCCCAACATTTTACTTTTACAGTCTGATAAAGATGTTTTTAGTGCTATCCGTATGAACAGAACTGTTTGTATGGAATGGAGAAACACATAAACAATAATAAAAGAATAACTGGCCAAAACCATCCAAACTAAATTCCCACGTGTCGTGCTAGAAAAAATTAACCCCTGTCAAGGGGTTCAAAGAGAACTTAAAAAGAATTCCCACTACATGAGTAAGAGTCAAGCTCTCAGAAATGAGACACTATTACCCCTCATGCTCACTTTCAGTAAAATAGTTACATATTCCTGAAAGTTAGCTGGCCTTAGAGCCAGGAGATTTTGTCCAGCTATGTGAAGCAATAGAAAAGTCTTCAAAGGAAGAGAACACTTCGTTTTCTGATACCATTCTATGTTTCAAATGAGCTCCCAAACAACTTCCCATGATGAATACAAATCAGCTGAGATACTCAAGAATACAAAATACAGTCCCAGACACTAACCAAAGAAATCTCATACACAGAGCTACTTATATAAAAGTTCAATGAATCTGCCTTGGGAAATTCAACACCTCATTTTGCAGACAAAGGTGTTGGCTCCCAAAATTCCTCCTGCAGCAAATGGAATATTCTTCCCTCTTGGAAAGAAATGGAATAAAGTACGCTTGCTTAAATCCTCTGATAATTGTTTAATGATCTGTATGAGCAGGAGGAATACCAGCAATTCTGTGTAGGTCTTCCCTACAAGGAAAATATGTCCTGGCAAAACTCAAAACACAAGAAAAAAACACGCAGAAGGTGGAAACAGGAACAGGTGATGAAGGAGGAATACAGAAACATTGTCTGAGCATCCATGAATGAAGTTAGGAAAACTAAACCCCAAATGGGATTGATTCTGGCCAGGGATGTCAGAGACAATAGGAAGGGCTTCTGTAAGTATACAGATGACAAAAGGAAGGCTAGGAAAAATCTGGGCCTTCTGCTGAATGAAGTGGGGGATGAAGGGCATGGAAAAGGCTAAGGTTCTCAATGCTTTCTTTGTCTCAGTTTTTACTAGCAGGCCTTCATGAATCCCAGGTCCCAGAGATTAGTGGGAAAGTCTGGAGCAAGGAAGATGTATCCTAGGTGGAACATACTTAAGAATACTAAAGCAAACTGGACATAAAAAGTACATGGGTGATGATGGGATGCACTCATGAGTACTGAGGGAGCTGGCAGATGTCACTGCAAGGCCACTCTCAATAACCTTGGAATGATCATGGCAACTGGGAGAAGCACTTGAGGACTTGGGGAAAGCAAACAACACTCCCATCTGCAAGAAGGACAAGAAAGATGATCCAGCAAACTGGAGGCTGGTCAGCCTCACCTTGATCCTTGGGAAGGTCATGGAGCAGCTAATCCTGGAAACCATCTCCAGTCATATGAAGGATAATAAGGAGTAGTCAGCATGGATTCACCAAGGGCAAGACATGTTTGATCAACTTTATGACCACCTGTGAAGAAACAACTGGCTTGGCAGATGAGGGGAAAGCAGTGGATATTGTCTGACTTGACTTCAGTAAGGCTTTCAACACTGCCTCCTTTAAGATCCTCACAGAGAAGCTGGTGAAGTATGGGCTGGATGAGAAGTGAAATGGACTGAAAACTGGCTGAATGTCCATATCCAGGGAGTGATGGTAAGTGGCACAAAGTCTAGTTGGAGGCCAGTAACTAGTGGTGTCCCCCTGTGGTCAACACTGGGTCCTGTTAAACATCTTCAATAATGATCTTAATGATGGGGCAGAGTGCACCTTCAGCAAGTTTGCTATTGACACCAAACTGGGAGTAAGGGTCGATATGCCAGAGGACCATGCTGCCATCCAGAGGACTTGGACGGGCTGGAGAAATGGGCTGACAGGAACCTCATGCTGTTTAACAAAGGGAAGTGCAAAGTCACGCACCTGGAGATAAACAACTCTAGGCACCAGTACAGGCCTGGGGCTGCCCTGCTGGAAAGCAGCTTGGCAGAAAGGGATCTGGGGGTCCTGCTGGACGCCAAGTTGAACATGAGCCAGCAAAGTGCTCTTGCAGTAAAGAAGGCTAATGGTATCCTGGGCTGCACTAGAAGGAGTGTTGCAAGCAGTTCAAGGTAGATGATTCTTCATCTCTGCTCAGCACTGGTGAGGCCACACATGGAGTACTGGGTACAGTGCTGGGCTCCCCAGTACAAGAAAGACACTGACATACTGGAGAGAGTCCTGTGAAGAGTCATGAAGACGCTGAAAGGACTGAAGCATCTCCCTTAAAAGGAAAGGCTGAGAGAGCTGGAGCTGTTCAACCTGGAGAAGAGAAGACTCAGAGAGGGGGATCTTATCAATGTATATAAATACCTGGATGAAGGGTGCAAAGAAGAGGGAGCCAGGCTCTTTTCAGTGGTTCCCAGTGGCAGGACCAGAGGCAATGGGCACACCTGAAATACAGGAGGTTCTTCCTGAACACCAGGAAACACTTTTTCCCTGTGAGGATGACCAAGCACTGACACAGGTTGCCCAGAGAGGCTGTGGAGTTTCCATCCTTGAAGATATTCAAAAGTTGTCTGGACATGGTACAGGGCAGCCTGCTCTAGGTGACATTGCTTGAGCAGGAGGTTGGATCAGGTGACATCCAGAGGTCCCTGCAGACCTCAACTATTCTGTGACTCTGTGAACAGGAAGATATAACACCCTCACACAGAATCAATCAGGTTGGAAGAGACCTCTGGGATCATCGAGTCCAACCATTGCCCTGACACCACCATGTCAACTAGACCATGGCACTAAGTGCCATGTCCAGTCTTTTCTTAAACACATCCAGAAATGGTGACTCCACCACCTCCCTGGGCAGCCCGTTCCAGTGTCTAATAACCCTTTCTGAGAAGAAATTCTTCCTAATGTCCAACCTGAACCTCCCCTGGCGAAGCTTGAGGCTATGTCCTCTTGTCCTATCACTAGCTGCCTACTAGCTGCCTCAGAGCAGATCCATACCACCTGATCTCCTCAATGTTGTCTAAGAGACTCAAAGCTGCAAAAGCCATAATTTAGTCTTGTGGACTTTGAGGAGCTTAACCTGTTGCTCTCTAGCAGTCCTCTAATCAAATAAAAGAATTTATGTACCACTGGTTGGGTTTATATGAGATATACTGTCTGTAAACAAGTAAACAGGAGACTAGACTAGACTAGACTAGAATACTTCAGTTGGAAGGGACCTACAACGATCACCTACTCCAACTGCCTGATCACTTCAGGGCTGATCAAAAGTTAAAGCATGTTATGAAGGGCATTGTCCAAATGCCTCTTAAACATTGACAGGCCTGGGGCATCAACCACCTCTCTAGGAAGCCTTTTCCAGTGTTTGACCACCCTCTGTGGTAAAGAAATTCTTCCTAATGTCTGACGCACCTTTGAACCATTCCCATGCGTCCTGTCACTGGATCCCAGGGAGAAGAGATCAGCACCTCCCTCTCCACTTCCCCTCCTCTCAGGAAGCTGGAGAGAGCAATGAGGTCACCCCTCAGCCTCCTTTTCTCCAAACAGACAAACCCAGAGTCCTGAGCTGCTCCTCACAGGACATGCCTTCCAGCCCTTCCACCAGCTTTGTTACCCTCCTCTGGATGCATTCAAGTGCCTTCACATCTCTTTTAAATTGTGGGGCCCAGAACTGCACACAGTACTCGAGATGAGGCCACACCAATGCTCATTAGGGTGAGATAATCACCTCTTGACCGGCTGAAGAAAATCCAGAGGCAGAGACACACATGCCTCTCGATTTTCTCCACCCACCATTCTGAATTTATCCAAGATGATTCACATTTCCCATTTGCTGCTTTCCAGAGTATCAGACACAGAAGGAAGACACAATGAGAAATTATATATGGGAAATTGAAGTGATAGCCAAATACATCTCCTTCTGCTTTGCATGCATACTTCACTGTGATTGACTTCAAATAATCCAGCAGGACTTACAGCTTTGTAGCACATTGACACAGTAGAAACAGAACTAAATAGGCCTTGGCAGAAACTGCTGTTTCTCTCAACCTTGTATTTATGGAAATGTGTAACACAGAAAATTTCCAAGAAGTTTTGCTGATATACAGCTCAAAGCCACTACTTAGAACTCTCATCTAAAGATCTATCATGGTAACCAGTAAGAAATCTCCATGTTTCCTCTCCAATAATTATGCCTGTCCGCTTCTGACATGTAGCTAATGTCTGTCGTCACATAAATTCAGGGCACCTTGCATGCTAATACGAACCAAAAATCCTTGGTGTGAGGTCCCACTGTCCTCAGTCCTCACAATTTAACTACTAAAACTTTATCTTCAAAAAGATAAGCCTTCAGCTATCCAGATCTGCTTCTAACTCAAGCAAGTTCAGGGCTGATCTTTGAGGGTTCACCAAGAATCCAATTTGCAGGATATTTAGGAGAATCTCTGACACAGGTTGGCAGAGGTACACCTCAATACCCAGATAAGAAAAACCTCCATTGTTATCTGAGGCTTGCTGCCAACACAATGACCTTGCCAACAACTCTTGGTGTTCTTGAATATCCAAAAAGAAATATAGAGTGACAGTAGTCCTCAGGTATCAAGAACCCAGAATACAGCTATCACATATTATATACCCAGAAAGCCCCATGTTCTTCTGAAAAATAAATCTGGACATGGACATGAAGCAAATGAAAAACAGCAGAAATAGGTGGCCACTAGACAGGAATATTGTTTGGAACAGTAGAAGACAAGCTCAATCTCAAACCAAAGACAGTTAAGAGCGTATCTATAAAACCTTTTTGCCACATCTTCAGAGCACACATGTATTTGTTTTGTGAGTGAGAGAAAAGCCTGATGCACTCAAAACTGAACTGTCATTATGTGAAAGATCTGGCATCTTTTTAGAAAGTTTTCTTCTTGTGACATAAAGTAACCATGGAGAAGCTATGTAGAAGTTAGTGAAAGTGTTTTTTGGTTTTGAGGGGTTCTCTTGTTTGTTTTCCTTTTTTTTTTAAAGTCTTACTAAGCATGTACTATGTGAAAAAAATCCTGACATCCTAAAGTAGGACCAAGACATAATCCTGTTAAAGAAGCAAAAAAATTCCTTTAGATGCTTCCCAAATGCATACCTGTCAGCCACAGATTTAGTTAGCATTACAAGAGCTCTGACGTATGAGCAATGATAGAATAGTTTCATCTGGTTAGTACTGGATACACCTTCTATCTCATAACTGCAGATGTAGATAGTTGGATGCTTGCAGCCAAACAAGCTTTGTCACTGCTTTATTATCAAATCAAAAGCATTGTAAAATAAATGGAGAATTGAAAGGGTTAACATCACACCAACTTTAGTTTGTCACCTTATCACAACTTGCCCTGAAGCAATTAGTATTCCAATATTTAAAAAAAAATCAAAAATCTTCTGGTGGTTGCCATCTCACTCATAAAATTTCAAATGCAATAGAAGTCTCCAAAGCAGAGCTGAAAATCATGAGAAGTTCCACAGCACCATTTCATTCCAATGCATTTTTAAAAGTTAATGACATGTTGATTTCTTATATCCCTTGTTAAAAAAAGCAACAGGGAAACACTTCAGTACACAGCTGATGACTATTCCAACAATGAGCTTCAGAGTACGAAGTCATACATTCAGAAAAACATTTTTAAAACCATGTATTATTTAAGGGACAAAACATACCAAGGTTATTTTCACCAAATGCATAATCAAATAACGCCACAGCAATGCTATCACAATGATAATTGCTGCATCCATGTTTAATTAATATAATTCAAAACATACATTTTCCTCTCTGATATTTAACAAGACACGATCAGTTCATCTGGAGAGTTTTCCTGGATGAATTACATCGCTCTTTACTGTAAAACTGAACAGTAAAACTGTTTTGAAAAAATCCACTTACTGATACAATGAAATATGAATAGAGGACTTACTTTTCCATTACATAACATTTATCACACATGATGTTTGCTGTGTGACAAATATCTTAACTGTAAACTACATTTGCAACCAGTTAGGATTCACTTAGGCACTGATCCCCTAGAATGCATGCAAAGTTCCTCAGTTTTCAGTGGCGTCCCACAGAGATGTTGCCATCTGCTGCTGGAAAAACCCTGAGCCGGAAGAACTGGTAGTAAATTCTACCTTGTATTGCAAAACGTCCTGTCAATCACAGACATGGAAGCCATGTTTTTCAATATATGCAACCTAAGGCACAACTCGGCAAACATTTACAATAAAGAGTAGTGGTTTCTAAGTAAAAATAGATTGGGACATCGCTATAGAGGCTGATATATTTAGGAATTACTTTGGCATTGTTGGACTGTAGAAAGAAAAATGGAATCAGAGTATCTGATTTCCTTAGATATTACAATTAGTATTTTCAGTTACCTGTGTCAAAAGAAACACTGCATTCATTGAGATGCTACTATCTATTTCATTTAATGATTCTCCCCGATTTTGACCAAGGTTTCTTTTGAGTAGTCAATTTTTTACTAGTAGGGAAGACAGTACCTTTTGTCTTGCACTGTAATTTAGCACTTACTTACTCAAAAGGATGACTAGAACAGAAACTTTAATAACAATTTAGTCAGCCTGCAGTTGCACAGCTTTTCAATGACTCTTACTTTATACTTGCAAAACATGATCATTTTTCTCTTGTTTGTCAAGATTATACAAGCCTAGAGACTGATTTTGGTTGAAAAAGTAAGAATTCTGTATTTTTTCAAAACTAGCAACAATGCCATCTGACAGCGAGAAAACTGGAATTCAGACCTGAAAAAGCACAATTTAAATGGGTTTCCAACTCATATGTAGCCTTCATTCTCTCTGGAAGCAAGACACCAAAGAACGGGTCTAAACCGTGGTACTGGCAATGTAAACAAGCATTACAAAAAGGTTATGTCATGGCTGTTATGGCAAGACATTACACTCTCTTAAGTAAAAATTGGTATTGTAACTCTTTAAGGAACCCTTTAAGGAAAACAAAGATGCCAAAACTGGTTCTTCGACATACAGCTTTTTCCAAAGGATCAAAGTTACCAGGTAGCCTTAATCAAATTTATGGAGAAATTTTAAGATGGCAAAGTGTTAGATCTATTAAATGATCCATGGTGCTCAAAAGCAGTGAAATGTCTGTTATGCTTGTTTAAATAGTTTGATTTGTGCAAGAGAGTGAAAGAAATCGGGCACTGATGCACATGGATGACTACTTTTTCATACAGCTTAGTCAAAGTCACAAACAAGTGGACACATGGAGAAATAAATACTTCCTAAAATACTGATTGCAACTACGTATTGAGATTAATATGAGTTTCAGTTGTGCTAGTCAGTAGAAATCAATGTTTCTAACTATATTTCACAAATGCTTTTTCCAAATGCCTCAGTCCAAGTCTGCTGGAAGAGTTTCACTGAATCTGCAAGCACACTAATGCAATCTAAACAGACAACCTGACCCTGTCACATATGTAGTATGCAACTGGGTTAGCCTCACTGAGATAAGCTACCAATGGTTAGAAGATCCACAACGTCAAGATACTCTGATGAGTTTATTTTCAAAACAGCGAGCAACACAAAATCTATGGGGATACAAGCGATGGAGAGGAATAATAAAATTAAATTCAGCAGAGAGGAGAGCGCAGTATTACTATTTAATTGTAAAAGTTACAGAAGGTAGTTTGAAGAATAGTGCTATTGGGAAAGATAAAGAGAACATCAGAGAAGGGAAGAATTCTGAGCGTGAAAAATTGTACATGTGAAAGTGAACAGGAAAAAAATGGAAAAGTGTTAAAAACCAAACCTGATTTCAGTATGTGAATGTTAACCAATCTTGGGAAGTTTGTTTAAATTGCTACTCAAGAAAATCTTTTCAGTTCAAAACAGTAACTAGTCATGAAATACACAAAGACCAGAAAGTTCTGGAGGTTGACACAACAGCACAGAACTTTATAGGCCGTCTTCATGAACCAAATTTAGAGAAGGGAAAGCAAGAAGTAAACACTATTGCATTATGACACAGAGGGAAAAAAAGGTAGGAGCAGCAGCAGGACAAGCATAAGACATTATGATACCAGATACTTAAGGTCAATAAAAAGTGCAGAAAGGGTGATGGGAAAGCTCACAGCCTGCAGGTAATCCAATGGCAACATGGGTCAAAGTCATAGCTTTGGGAAGCTACAGGCACCACACAATTCCCTAAGTGTGCAAAAATATTTGGTGCAACTGCACTACGTACAGACCCCTCTCTCTCTCTTGTTTTCAAAGAAACTCTGAATATGGAGAGGCACCTCAGGGTGTAATTTTTTTTTTTTTTTGGTGGTGGTTGTACATGTACACAGAAAGAAATTATTCAGGGCAAGCATTACATACAAATGATGAAGCATATGATAGCTCTACAAACCACTTAGAACCGTGGTTAAGCCATTTGTAAGTCGCTCTAATGGGTCTTAATCTCCACTCTGGAAGTAATATGTGACCAGTAGAGGAAGAATAATTTATCAAGATAGGTGAAATCCAGGTATAAAACATGCAAAGAAAAGACAAAGCAAACTACTTACTCCACTTATTCTAGAATAAGTGGCTTGTTCCTTGGCAGAACCTTTCAGCTAGGGTATGTGATAAAGGTGTTTACTTTCAATCACCTCTTTTCTTTTTTGGGGGCTGCAATGTATTCCTGCTCTTTGCAGCGCGCTTGATGATTGTTTACACAATTCACAGCTCAATATGATTTTTATATGAAAAAAAAATCAGAAAGTTACAAGACTACATATGAAAAAAAAATTGCATCAATAGTAGAGTAAAAAAATTTGGGAGAGGGACGGATGCAAAACAATTATTAGACCCTTATAATGCTTTCTGGAAACAGCATGTTAATATGGTGACTCTGGTAACAACAGTGTATAACCTGTTTTGTTCCTATGCTTTACCTCCTATCACTCTGCCTTAATGGATTTACAATCTAATTATGCAGCTGGGCTCACAGTCCTCCTCTGTCTCTCATCACCTCTTTTTCTTTCTATTGTCTTCTGTTGGTAACGTACTGGTGACAGGGAAGAGAGAAGAAAATTCAGCTTAGAGTTGACAGGCAGAAAATTGTTTATTTTCAAGCATGGAATTTTGAAACCAGATATTTATTAAATCCTATCAGATCATAAAGCAAGAAAACTTAAGCTGCTTCAACCAGAACTTTTTCCATGGGAATCATAAAGACAGCAGCAGATACAAATACAAAATAGAAGGATACAATATTAGGTGTAGCAGTGCTAATAGCACCACTCCAACTAGAACACCAGGATATTAGCACTGGCTACAGTCATTTTGTCTGCCTTTCTTGAGAAACTCCAGAACAGATTGATTCAGTTCTTACTGAAATAATGTATGATTTCTGGTTTCTCACATGTATCCCAATTCAGACTGTCACCAGGGCCGAGCTTGCCTACCATACTCCTTCAAAAGAGGTCACAAAAAAACAGATTTCATTAATCTGAGCTCGCCTTGCTGCTGCCTCTCCACACAGAGGCTCTCTGCAGGGCTGACTGCAGTTCTGGCAACACTCAGGTCAGCACAGCTGGTCTGCAGCTGGCGGATCCAGAAAGCAGATCAGATCAGAGCACAAACACTTGGCAGCACTGCCCTATCATTGCTTTATATTTTAAAACACTGAATAAAAAGCACAGGTTTGTATGGGCACAAGCAAAATAACTGCTGTCAGTTCCTCTAGGTCTTTACAGGTTTTGGAGATAGCTACAAGGGACTGAAATGTTGAAACACACAACTGATGTGCACAGGTTTCACGCCATGTATATCTAACTATGCATCTAGCAGGTGTTCATTTTTTGTGTACAGACTTTTCCCCTGCAAATACTTTCTCACAGATAAATGGGGCGGGGCGGGAGGGGGGAATCCTTTGCAGCCTTAACTTTGCATCCTTAATTGGAGAAGTTAATCTGAGCTAAAAAAGTCAGCAATCCAGTACTGTCAGCACAGACGAAAGTCTAGAATGTCTCTAGACAGACCCTCCTCCTTCTGCAGCTCCCCTTTCCCCTGTCTGAATATACAATAAGACAAATGTTATTTTAACTAAGACTTCCTTGGAAAGGTAAAGGGGTCTTATTCCAAATAGGAAAGATAATATAACTCCGCATAAGAAGCAATGCACGAGAAGAAGCAATGTGCTCCATATCCTTCAAATATCTAAATCTATGAAACGTCCCAGAAGGCCTTGGAAAACTTCTTCTAATCCCTAAATTCTCTATTGTCAAACTCTTTTCCAAGTATTTTCCAGCTTGTACTCAAAAACAGTCTTAGCAAAGTTCTATTTAGTTGTACTTAGCAAAGTTATTATTTTATTTTTATGTCATTAGGTGCCTTCTCAGGAAGACTTTTATTTAAGAAACATTGATCTAGCTTAGAATCAAAATGTGCTGTGGCTGCACGACACTTATACAGTGGATTTAACATCATCATCTCATGATAAGATTAGAGGAAGAATGTTTAGAATTTTAATCACCACAAATATTTCTATTTATTTATTTTTATACTTCTTCAGAACTGCATCTTTCTTGCATGCTGTAATTCATGGGAGACTTTAGAGGCCACACCGTAACTCTAATTATTTTGCAGTCAAAGTTTTCTTTCTCTTTTATGGGAATTTTTCCCCCACTTTATTCCAGGAGCAGAGGAGTCTTAAAAGGTGTTTAATAAGCTAAATCTGTATTCATTTCCAGAATTATAAGCGATTTGTGTTTTAAATTTTCAGATGCTCCGTATCTTTTTTGCAAGTCTACTCAAAGCAACTCAAGAGACAATCTCAGTCCACAAAATACTGGGCAATTATTTTTAAAAAATGACATTTTGTTACAATGTGTTGACTCCTTTTGCCTCTACATTTTACATATAATTGTGTTTCAATTGCAGTTATTGCTTTTTTGAAATACACTTTAAGTTTGAAATTTTAAAAAAGAACAAAGAAAGGCTTTACATCGGTAGTTTCTTGTTAGTTTGCTGTGCTAAATTTAATTATTTCATTAAAGCTCCTGCTTACATTCGGAGATATGCTTAGCCAGATAGACATACTCCATTATCGGGAACCCTAGAGGCTACCAGGGGTGATGCTCGCTGAAGCCCGAGTCAGCAGCTGCCCCAGCTGCTCTCCGAGGTCCTGAAATGTCGCACAGTCCGGTTGTGTCGTAGCTCAGAGAAGCAGCTGGTGAAGAAAAGAAATAAACATACGGACAAACACCAGCAGGGTTTATCAGCGTCCATAAAAGTTAAGGGTCTCTGCTCTTCTGAGGTATGATTTTATTGTGAATACACACACTATAACATGACAATTGGCATCTTGCACTAGCTTCAGCCATTTTTCAACTAGTATTAGGCAGAAAAAACATAACAATATGCCCTCTAGGTATCTGGTATCTGTGTAATTAAAACATAACTAACACAAGATTTTCAAGTTTTGGCTAAAACAAAATACATAAATCTTGTATCACCATTTCTTTTAAAAAAAGCTTTTGGGAAATAATACCAAGAAATCTACTTCTGAAGAAAATATTTCTCCTTTCCCACTGTCATTTGGCACAGAGATTTACAGAGTGGGAATCTAGTGCAGATCCACTGCAGAGAAATCAGAATTCTTGATGTTTTTTATAGGGTAGGTAAAGTCGGACTTGAGTGAACAGGGCCAGTGGAACTAATATAATGCAGATCCGTGAAAACTAAGAAAAATTGTCATCATAAGACACAGGCCCTGAAGAAATGCGTATGTCCGGATCTTGTAGAACCAACATACATCCGACTTCGTCTCCACAGATAAAAATTCAATATGCTAACTGGTTTTTAATGGCCTCAGAAGCAATATAAATTTAACGACCATAAGTGCTAGCACAGATATTCCACAGCCATTTGCTTGTTGTCATTGTCAAGCACTTCTATCCTAGAATAAAGCTTTGTGAAGTGCTTGAACTAACAACTGCAATTCTCTTAATTAAATTAGTTCACCAATGAAATAAAAGATGATTTTTACATATTCCTCACAGTAGCAGTTTAATTCAAATCCAGTTTTTGAAAGATGAAGTACTGTAAAACAAGGAGATTACAACTCCTTCTTCCACTCTCCCAATTTAAAAGTAAATTCAGCAAAGTATTTCAGCATATGCTTAAGTTAATCACTTGAATATATCCAAATGAGATTAGCAAAATTTTAACAAACAGGATTATTCATGTGCTTCTCTTTAAATAATTTTGTGACTTGGAGTCATATACAAACAAGCAGAAAACCCAGCAGATTCTTAGTTACTTCAGATGAGGGAGCTGTTACTTCCATCAGGCATAGCAGTACTTTTCTTGTTAGAATCCCTTAATAGAATATACATCCTTGTTGTGACAGTCTTCCAGCACCCATAAAGCTCTTGGCTCATCACCTTTTCATGAAACAAGTGACCTCCACTGCTCTTACTTTTACACACTACACACAACGATTATACGTGGTGCTACCTAAAGAGAGTATAGAAGTTCTGCATGCAGAGTCTTCAGACAGTAACAACAAGCAGGAGTACAAGAGCATTTTGCTTAAGCTAGTTGGAAAGTGAATTTATAGTAACAGAGACCAGTTTATTCCCTTTGCATTGCTTAAAAGCCCTAGATACAATATAACTTTGGTATTCTTTTTTTTTCTGTGGTAGACCAAACAGTCCTCTTTGCAATACATGGCACCACTATTTTGAGTAGCCCCATAGCAGGAGGCAGCTTCCTGTGTTGGCTTTCCAAAGAACTAACAGCTGAGTATTCTTGTGCTCAGACTTGGTCAACCACCTTAATTTTCAGGCCTCAGGATGAATCTCTCTCCTCAGCTTTTGTATTCAAAAGACTGCTTTTCATTTAGACTATGCACAGAGCATGAACGGATGACTGCTGTTAGCACATTAGTATTAAGCTACTATTCCTGCCTAGTCAAGGAGCATACAACCATGTTGCCTGCTTTCTGCCACCCAAAATAAAACAAGTTTGCCTAATATCCCGTTAAGCACTACAACAATGAATCTTTTCTCCCTTGTACTGCAAGAGAATATCAGTAGGTACACGGCCAGCTTGCAGATTTCAATGATT
Source organism: Nyctibius grandis (assembly GCF_013368605.1). NCBI lineage: Eukaryota > Metazoa > Chordata > Aves > Nyctibiiformes > Nyctibiidae > Nyctibius > Nyctibius grandis. The sequence goes on along the minus strand of NC_090695.1, from coordinate 56,953,094 downwards.
AAAGCACTAAGTGATTGCTATGGAATGATAAACAACGACTATGGCGCAGCAACTTATTAAATATTTAGTTCCTTCCTAGGTATTTTAACAATCCCTTTATAATAACCTGATACTACATCTAGGCATTGCAATATATACCTCTGCATCAGAGGATATAACATTCACAGAAAGATAGATAACAGCATAAACGTTGTACAATTCTCCATTTATGTGGTTTTTGTTTTGTTTAGGGGCTTGGTTGTTGGTTTGTTTTTTTTTTAGTTATTATGCAACTGCAATTACATTTAAAGACTAAATCTAATTTACTGTAAAATCAAAACCAAACACACTCAGGCAACTGTAGCCCTAAACAACTTCTACATATATCAATTTCCAAATATAAAGAGGACACAAATTAAATACAATAAAAAGGTGGGGGAAGAAGACATCACACTTGCAATATCAATACTAAATGCTATTTTAAAGTTCCAAACACAGTATTAGTCATTTTTAATGTGGGTGAAGCATACATAAGTGATCCTGACAACTTTTTCCAGGAAACTTTTCTACCACATAAGTGGCAGTACAAGGAAGAAGTGCAAAAGTATTTCTTTATCTGTATTAATCTATTAAACTCCATTAACAGAGAGAATAAAAAATATTAAAGGTTTTAATAAAATCTGTGTAAATTACATCTGTGAGCATAACTTCATCAATATGCTTCATAATCTCTCATTTTAAAAAAAGGTGAGTTCTACTAAAATTAAGTGTTTAAGCTCCAGTTTTTCATAGAACATAAAGTTTACTGGTTTGATATTATCAGTCTCTTCCTGTAAAAAGAAAAATTAACTGGCACTACACCCATCTTACCTAAATAACCACATCAAATACCTTGAGTTGCAAACTGAAAATAAGTGTTTCTCAGTGTTCATTCAAGAAATAAGTTTAATTTCATTTAGTTTCTCATCAGCCCTAGTGTTTTGTTAATGCCTTTGAAGTATTCCAATAAGCAGAATGTACTTTTTTTTTTTTATTTAGGAAAATATATACATCCATAAACCCTACTATAAGCACTTAACACCTTGTCAGTTTGATGTTGAGTATCTCCTCTTCAAATATGCTCTCACAAATTACTTAAGTTACTTGACTTCTTTCCTGAATTTCTTTCTTTTCCCATAAGAAAAACTTAAATCTGAATAAGTCAAACACAAGGCTCAAACGAAAAGATTACAGAAGACATGGCTTGCATAAAACATGAAAGGGAATAATGATTATACCCAGTAAAAGAGAAGAATCTCACATTTAAGTTGTTGCAGCCATGGGACAGTACAAACCATTCAAGAGGGCTCTTTAATAAAACATGAAGGGCTTATGCCGTTTTGCCTGGCTCAACTTGTAATCTCTTAAAAGCTCTTTAGGTTAATTATATCTAAATACCAATTTTTTTCTGAGACATTACAGAAGCATTACACAATATGTAAAGAAAAAAACATGGCCTCTTTAATGATCTGCTAATATCCTAAGGCTTTAACAACAATTACACAGATGTACTGTGAACTAGAATTTATGAGGCTAATCACTGTCTAACGCAGATATTTTATACGAGACTACGTTCAAAGGTTACTGTAGGTTATGTAATACTCACTATAGCCATGCTTTCAGTTACATGGAAAAAGAAAAAAAATCATAGTATACGAAGAGATATAAAATAATTTACATGTATTCTTGCCCAATTTTGGCAGGTATATGAGAGTCCTAGGGAAGTTGCAGAGATCTATTCTAGGGCACCATGCTACATTTAAAAAAAGCCAGAAAATCGATAGAAACTAATCTGGATTTACCAATAAAAAACAGAGAAGAGTTTTGTATGATATTTTTATACATAAAATACTTGCACAAATGCTAAGAATGTGAATGCAGTAGCTATGGAAAAATCATCAGTATTTTTCAGGAATAGTAGTAAAATGAAATTTGCCATTCTATACATCTAAATAATTCTGTATTTACCCACTCTTTGAGCTCTGTGGCACAGTGCCAATGGTTAATCCATTGGCGTTCTTTTCCTCCCAAAATACACTATAATGGCTTTCTGAACTGGTTGCTACTATTTGGAACAACATTCAACAAGCTCATCGCAGGACAGAGAGATTAGCCATGATAAATTTGTGCAGCTACCAAACTCCTGATATAAATGTGAGCAATCCTAAAGCATTTGTGTCACACAAAGATCCTACAAAACAATTCCTGTTTCTCAGGATTTTCAAACATCAGCAGAGTTTATAACAATGAAATAACTGCAGTAAATCAATTTGAAATTTATTAACTGTCTTCATCTGCACTTGTTTGCAAGGGGCAGGACCTCTTGCAATGACACAGACTGTGGACTGACTAGGTGGGAAGTAGTTCTGCAGAAAAGGACGTGGGGTCTTGAAAGACAACAAAATGAACATGAGCCAGCAGTATAACCTGGCAGCACAGAAGGCTGACAATATCCCTGCATGATTCTCTGGGGCTGGAGCACAGGCCCTGTGAGGAGAGGTGGAGAGAGAGGGGCATTTTCAGCCTGTAGGAGAGGTGGTTTGGGGGGACATAAAGCAGCTTTCCTGTACCTACAAGGTCATCAACAGGACAGAGAAAGGCTCTTAATAGGGGTACATGCTCGGAGAATGAGGAAAAACTGCGTAAATTGAAACAAGAGTTTCAACCTGGGTGCCTATTTCAGACTTCTTCCCCAAGAGGAGAGTCAAGCAGTGGCTCAGTTTGCCCAGAGAGGTTGTGCAGACCCCATCCTTGGAGACTTTGATAGTGGACTTTCCTAGGCTGGTTTCACCGCTGATCCTGCTGTGAGAAGGGGCTTGGACTAGAGACCTCCTGAGGTCCATGCTGAATTATCCTATTCTAATTATATCATGTATTAGTAAGCCAGTGTTTTATGGAAAATTTGACATGTCAGTTACAACCTGAAAATGCAAAAAAAAATGCAGAATTCACTTTCCTGTGTAATTCACTCTAAGATATATTACTTAAAATTAATTTCATTTCAGATTTAAATGTCTATTTCCAAATACAAGTTCTTTAATTCCTATTTACAGATTTAAAAATTTCACCAACAGTTACCTTAAAACTCTCTACACCTGTTATGCAAGTCAATTGCCTTTGAATTTTTCTGCAATGTTAGAAGACATCGAAGGGGGATGGGGTAGTAGCTGGGCTTGCACCACCACTGGGGCAACGCTCTAGTGTTGAGGTAGACCAGGAGGCCTCTCATCCCCCCGGGGTGAAATTGGTGTGCTCAGCTCGCTCCCTGAAATGCCTGTACACCAATGCGCGCAGCATGAGGAATAAACAGGAGGAGTTGGAAATCCGTGTTCGGTCGGGGGGCTATGATCTAGTGGCAATTACAGAGACTTGGTGGGACACCTCGCATGACTGGAATGTGGTCATGGATGGCTATGTCCTGTTCAGGAAAGACAGGCCACTAAGGAGAGGTGGTGGAGTTGCTCTTTATGTGAGTGAGCAGCTAGAATGTATTGAGTTCTGTCCAGGGGTGGATCAGGAGCGAGTTGAGAGTTTGTGGGTGCGAATTAAGGGGCAGGCTGGCAGGGGTGATACTGTTGTGGGTGTCTATTACAGGCCACCGGATCAGGATGAGGACGGTGATGAGGCCTTCTACAGGCAGCTGAGAGCAGTCTCTCAGTTACAGGGCCTGGTTGTCATGGGGGATTTCAACTACCCTGATATTTGCTGGGAGGCCTACTCAGCCAGCCATCCTCAGTCCAGGAGGTTCCTCCAGTGCATTGATGATAACTTTCTGATGCAAATGGTGGATGAGCCAACTAGGAGAGGAGCGTTGCTGGATCTTGTTCTCGCTAACAAGGAGGGTCTGGTTGAAGAGGTGAAGGTTGAGGGCAGCCTTGGTTGTAGTGACCATGAGATGGTAGAGTTCAGGATCTCATGTGGCAGGAACAGAATAGCTAGCAGAATCACAACCCTGAACTTCAGGAGGGCCAACTTTGGCCTTTTCAAGCAATTGCTAGGAGAAATCCCATGGGACAGGGTACTAGAAGGTAAGGGGGCCCAAGATAGTTGGTTAGCATTCAAGGACTGCTTCTTCCAAGCTCAAGATCAGAGCATCCCAGCAGGTAGGAAGTCAAGAAAGGGTACCAGGAAACCTGCACAGTTAAACAGGGAACTGCTGGGCAAACTCAAGTGGAAGAAGAGAGTGTACAGATCATGGAAGGAGGGGCTGGCCACTTGGGAGGAATATAAGTCTGTTGTCAGAGGATGTAGGGAGGCAACTAGGAAAGCTAAGGCCTCCTTGGAATTAAACCTTGCAAGAGAGGTCAAGGACAACACAAAGGGCTTCTTCAAATACATTGCAGGTAAAACCAACACTAGAGGCAATGTAGGTCCACTGATGAATGAGGTGGGGGCCCTGGAGACAGAGGATAAAAAGAAGACGGAGTTACTGAATGCCTTCTTTGCCTCTGTCTATACTGCTGGAGGCTGTCCTGAGGAGCCCCGGACCCCTGAGGCCCCAGAAGAAGTCAGGATAGAGGAGGAATCTGTCTTGGTAGATGAGGGCTGGGTCAGGGACCAATTAAGCAATCTGGATGTCCATAAATCCATGGACCCTGATGGGATGCACCCGCGGGTGCTGAGGGAGCTGGCGGAAGTCATTGCTAGGCCACTCTCCATCATCTTTGCTAAGTTGTGGGCAACGGGAGAGGTGCCTGAGGACTGGAGGAAAGCGAATGTCACTCCAGTCTTCAAAAAGGGCAAGAAGGAGGACCCGGGGAACTATAGACCGGTCAGCCTCACCTCCATCCCTGGAAAGGTGATGGAACAACTTGTCCTTGGTGCTGTCTCTAGGCACATCAAGGATAGGGGGATCATTAGGGGCAGTCAACATGGCTTCACCAACGGGAAGTCATGCTTAACCAACTTGATAGCCTTTTATGAGGACATAACCCGGTGGATAGATGATGGTAAAGCTGTGGATGTGGTCTATCTCGATTTCAGTAAAGCGTTTGACACGGTCTCCCACAGCATCCTCGCAGCTAAACTGGGGAAGTGTGGTCTGGATGATCGGGTAGTGAGGTGGATTGTGAACTGGCTGAAGGAAAGAAGCCAGAGAGTGGTGGTCAACAGGATAGAGTCCAGTTGGAGGCCTGTGTCTAGCGGAGTCCCGCAAGGGTCGGTACTGGGACCAGTACTATTCAATGTATTCATTAATGACTTGGATGAGGGAATAGAGTGCGCTGTCAGCAAGTTCGCTGATGACACAAAACTGGGAGGAGTGGCTGATGCGCCGGAAGGCTGCGCAGCCATTCAGAGAGACCTGGACAGGCTGGAGAGTTGGGCGGGGAGAAATTTAATGAAATATAACAAGGGCAAGTGTAGAGTCCTGCATCTGGGCAAGAACAACCCCATGTACCAGTACAAGTTGGGGACAGACTTGTTGGAGAGCTGCGTAGGGAAAAGGGAGCTGGGGGTCCTAGTGGGCAGCAGGATGACCATGAGCCAGCAGTGTGCCCTTGTGGCCAAGAAGGCCAATGGCATCCTGGGGTGTATTAGAAGGGGTGTGGTTAGCAGGTCGAGAGAGGTTCTCCTCCCCCTCTACTCTGCCCTGCTGAGGCCGCATCTGGAGTATTGTGTCCAGTTCTGGGCCCCTCAGTTCAAGAAGGACAGGGAACTGCTAGAGAGAGTCCAGCGCAGAGCCACGAAGATGATTAAGGGAGTGGAACATCTCCCTTATGAGGAGAGGCTGAGGGAGCTGGGTCTCTTTAGCTTAGAGAAGAGGAGACTGAGGGGTGACCTCATTAATGTTTATAAATATGTAAAGGGCAAGTGTCAAGAGGATGGAGCCAGGCTCTTCTCAGTGACATCCCTTGACAGGACAAGGGGCAATGGGTGCAAGCTGGAACATAGGAGGTTCCACTTAAATTTGAGGAAAAACTTCTTTACGGTGAGGGTGACTGAACACTGGAACAGGCTGCCCAGAGAGCTTGTGGAGTCTCCTTCTCTGGAGACATTCAAAACCCGCCTGGACGCGTTCCTGTGTGATATGGTCTAGGCAATCCTGCTCCGGCAGGGGGATTGGACTAGATAATCTTTCGAGGTCCCTTCCAATCCCTAACATTCTGTGATTCTGTGATTCTGTGATTCTGTGAAATGTGTGTTGAAAATGGCAAATGAAAATGAATACTGTAAATCTCTATCTATAAAACGCTGTCCTTCTAAATAAGTGATACAACACTCTACTTCATTTAGTCTTTTTTCAATATATGAAAAGAATCCTGCAGAGCTACAGATGCTACAAAGCTGATATATGGTATCAGACTCTTAAATCTTAAGACACATACTCAAATTATTAGATATTGAAATATAGTCATATCTGCTCTTCTTAAATTCAATTCCCAGTGTACACAATGAATTCTCTCTCTCCACTTCAGCTGTGCTTTCTAGATAAAACAATAAATAATTGTGATCTTTTAATTAGTAGTCCTTAGAAAGATCACTTCCCCTTCTTAATTTATAAAGGAAGAAATGGAGTAATTGAGAGTTTAAATGAGTTAAGCTAAAAAAGACAGTAACAGTAAAGCCTATAATAGCATTCAACTCTGATACCATATTCACAGGACCAGTTTCCCAAAATGTCTCAGCATTTCATAATTTTCTTTTTTAACCAATCTATTATGCAAACAAATAAATAATTTCTTCTTGTTTCTCTTAAGTATAAAGCTTATTCTGCTTGCAATACAGGATGATGTCAAAAATAAAATTTTTCTTCCTCAGGTACTTGCTATTTAGTGTGAAACTAATTTAGAACTTTAAGATTCAACTACTCTTTCATAACTTTTAGGCATACATTATTTAACAAATAACATTTAGCAAACAGTGTGGGTCAAATTTGAACTACTGAATATCATACACAACACTGTTTCAGCTTGTTAATGTCAGTGTCTCAATCCACTGATCCCTCCCAAAAGTCCAGTATCCTGCTCTGTGTACCAAGAGTTCAAGACAAGCACTGCAGGTGTCCAGGCTCTACTTCTGCGTAAATCCTCAGAAACACACTTTTAAGTAATGGAAAATTATTTTACAAGGTCTATCAAAGCCTCCTAACAAATATCCTACATACTCTGACCTTTCAAAGCTTATGAAATAATAATCAATTCAACAGCTTCCACCTTGTCCTTTGTTTTCCATACATCAGAGAAGTGCAAAGATCATAGCGCCTCCAAACCCTGGCACAATTCTTCTACCTGCAGCCTGCTGTTCTATAGGTTCCTGCTGAAAGTACTAAGATTTATCTGCCAGAATGTTTGACTCTGTAACCAGATGATAACACAGACATAGGATGAATGGGACAAACAATAGCTGCAACTTCACTTACAACATAACTTAATACAAATATAAATAGCTAGACATGTATTTGGCCCCACATACTATCAGTTTATTCATTCTTTTGGAAAATAAGCAGGAGACTAGTCTGATGAGGCTTTCACTCCACTCCCACTTCACACCAACAATATCCGTCAACCTGAGGGCATAGCTCCTAGTAATAGATCTCACCATTTTATCAAATATGTTTAAAAAAAACCTACCCAAAAACCAAAAGAAAGCCATAAATGCAACCAAAACAGATGCTGTACAGAGGTATGTAGAGTATGGAAGGATTGAAGATCAGGGTCCATCTAACACTGATCTGGCCTTTCAAGAGGATTTCCCCTTGAGTCCTGAAAAGGAAGTGATCAGAAACGCACTGCATGGCAAAAATGTTGGTTCAAAACACAACAAATGATGGGATGCTGAAATAACTCCAAAGCCTGCTCTAACCAAATATATCAAGGTAAGGTTGTCCAGGAACCTATGGAGGGCCTGATAGGACTTGCAGTCAGTCAGGTGACATATGGACAAAAGCATCTGTTCTTAGGCATTATGCCAATCTACATAAATGGATAAAAAAAAATCAGCTGACTCACAGCTCCTGTCTTTCTGGGCCCAGCTGTAAGCAGCTGTCTATGCCTCTGCCTTTTGTTACTGTTCTACGTTCTCTGTCTAAATATGGTGCCTTGGTATTTACTGTTTTGCCTTCTAGGCATTTTGGATAGCCTCACTGCTATGATTACCTCTGTGAATATCTCCATCATGTTGCTAGAGAATGTATCCCAAACGCAATCCATCTTTCAACAGTGTATTTCCTATGTTTATATTTCCTATGTTCCTATCATATATTAACAAAATGACTCTTTATATTAAAGATTTTTATTAATTTTGATTCAATGTTCCAATTTGACACATACAGCTCTACTAGGTGTTGGCAACATAAAAAACCATAAAAAAACAACCTGTGGCCTGACACAGTGAGAATCTTTCTTCTTGAGGTGTGATGATAGACTCATATTTTCTCTTAGGGTATTTCCAGGCATGTGGATTAATAATTGGCTTATTTGGAGAAAGACTATTTTTTCGTGATGTTCCAATAGTGTAGAAATCTGTTTTTCACATTTTTATATCTTCAGTGATTTCTATTGAAGACAGGAAATGAGGATTTCAAATGTACAAATATTTAAACATAGACTGCTGTATCATTTTATGTTCCTCTACTGAACTCTTCACAAAGAAAACCGAAACCAACTTCAATACCAACCTTAACCTTGATTGTAACTGTCAGTATTTAAAAGACATTTTTTCAGTCTCCACTGAATTGGTTCTTGTTTTTGTCAGCTTGCCCCTCAACAACGTATCCACTTTGGTGCAACTACTTTGAAATTATTTCCAATTTTATGAAATGTTTAGTGTTTTTCCTTTTCTCAACATTTTCTTAAAATTAATGTATTCCTTGCTGATTATTTGAGTAAGAAAAGAATTTGCAGGTAAGATGTTACCATACACTGTCAGTCCTTGAAACTGTTTTTGGATAAAAAATAGTCTCAACAATTTCTTAGTGCAAAACACATTTTTCAGGACAATCTATAGAAACATACCACACTTAATATAGTTGTAAGGAGTGTACTATATTGAATTATGCTGATAACTGACCTCTGTTTTGTGTGTGTATCCTGGAGAGGATGAAGAGTGAAAGAGAAAGAGTAGGGAAAGAAAAGAAAGTAGAAAAAACAGTGCAATGGTTAAGATACTGCTGTCTTTTTTTATATATACTATATCAAAATTAGCTTAAGTATTTCAATATATAACATTACTATGCATTATAAATACTCTTTGTCCAGCCTTATTACCAGAGTTTGAGTTTTTGAACAGATGATAATCTAGATATTGGCTGTAACTCTGTAACCATTTCAGATTATGCAAATTCAATATAAAGATTAAAAAGGTCTCAAAGTCTTTGTAAGCAGTAAAAGACCAGACCTTCTAACAATGCATTATAAGCTTAGATTTGCATCTATGACTTTCCATATCAATGTCACCTTATTAAATAAAGTAGGAATCTGAAACAGAATTTACTCTTCATTACTGAATGCTGTTCTCTCATTCAGATGGATTTGACAAAATGGTCAGTAACTTTTACTATTCAATTTTGTATTAAATTTACTACTTACATATTTAGTATTTTATTCTTCGTCAAGAGCTGGTTAGTTTTTTTTTTCTCATATACCGTCATTTAGAGAGTACTACATTACTGGATGTTTCTGTTTGTAGAGTAACCTGCACAATGTTGCCTTAAGGATGTGTAAAAGATTGCGTTTACTCAAAAACATACACACACGTCAAAAAAAAAAAAACACAGAGGGGAGAAAGAAATAGACTAGTTAATTTATTATATATTCCTTTAAATTTCAAAATACTGCATACATCTAATCTCCTCATGCAATAACACAGTAAGTCTTTCTAAGGTTTATTATTTAATCATTTTTATGTACAAAATCTGACAGCAAGTGAGAAAGACAGTGTCTTCAGTTATACGAAGCTAAAATAATGACTTGAAGACGACGAGAGTGGCTCTATTAAACTGTTCACTCCCTTTAACAAGGAAGTCTGGTGAAGTTCCCATTGACTGGAAACCTAACCCCCATCTTCAAGAAGGGAAAAAAAGGAAGACCCAGGGAACTACAGGCCAGTCAGTCTCACCTCTGTGCCTGGCAAGATCATGGAGCAGATCCTCCTGGAAACTACACTGAGGCACACGGAAATCCAGGAGTGATGGGTGACAGCCAACATGGCTTCACTAAGGGCAAATCATGCCTGACAAATTTGGTGGCCTTCTACATCGGTGTTACAGCGCTGGTGGATAGGGGAAGAGCAACTGATGTCATCTACCTGGACTTGTGCAAAGCATTTGACACTGTCCTGCATGACATCTTTGTCTCTAAATTAGAGAGACATGGACTTGAAGGATGGACCGCTTGGTGGATAAGGAAGTGGCTGGATGGTCACACTCCAGGAGTTACAGTCAATGGCTCAATGTCCAAGTGGACACCAGTGTCAAGCGGTATTCCTCAGGGGTCAGTATTGGGACTGGTGGTGCTTAACATCTTTGTCAGCGACATGGACAGTGGGATGGAGTGCGCCCTCAGCAAGTTTGTCAACAGCACCAAGCTGTGTGGTGCGGTCAACACGCTGGAGGGAAGGGATGCCATCCAGAGGCACCTTGACAGGCTTGAGAGCTGGGCCTGTGCAAACCACGTGAAGTTCAACAAGGGCAACTGCAAAGTACTGCATGGGGGTCAGGGCAATCCCAAGCACAAATACAGGCTGGGTGGAGAATGCATTGAGAGCAGCCCTGAGGAGAAGGACTTGGGGGTGATGGTTGATGAGAAGCTCAACATGAGCCGGCAATGTGTGCTTGCAGCGCAGAAGGCCAACCGTATCCTGGGCTACATCAAAAGCAGCATGGCCAGCAGGTCGAGGGAGGTGATTCTGCCCCTCTAGTCTGCTCTTGTGAGACCCCATCTGGAGTACTGCGTTCAGCTCTGGGGGCCTCAACATAAGGACATGGAGCTGTTGGAACGAGTCCAGAAAAGGGCCACAAAAATGATGAGAGGGCTGGAGCACCTCTCCTATGAAGAGAGGCTGAGAGAGTTGCGGCTGTTCAGCCTGGAGAAGAGAAGGCTCCAGGGAGACCTTAGAGCAGCCTTCCAGTACCTCAAGGGGGCCTACAGGAAAGCTGGAGAGGGACTTTTTACAAGGGCATGTAGTGATAGGACGAAGGGCAACGTTTTAAACTGAAAGAGGGTAGATTTAGATTAGATATTAGGAAGAAATTCTTTCCTGTGAGGGTGGTGAGACACTGGAACAGGTTGCCCAGAGAAGTTGTGGATGCCCCCTCCCTGGCAGTGTTGAAGGCCAGACTGGATGAGGCTTTGAGCAACCTGGTCTAGAGGAAAGGTGTCCCTGCCTGTGGCAGGGGGGTTGGAACTAGATGATCTTTGAGGTCCCTTCCAACCAAAACCATTCTACTATTTTAAAAAACAAGTTTATAAAATTATTTTGCGTATTTTACTATGTAGGTAAAAAATAGTTTCATGGTCTTTATTCTTCCCACACTCTACTACATCCTCAGTGAAATTGTGAAATAGACTCAAAAGACGTTTATTATACAGCTACTAACAAGAAACAATGTTCTTCATTTTTATCACCTCCTCCTGAAAAAAAGTCCTCCTAAAAGCTGCATAAGAGACAGATAACACTGGAAAATACTGTACTGCTGGAAAATACTCAACTTTTTCTTCTCAAGCTCCTATCTTTTAATGGCAAATTTTGCTCTAATGGAACTTGAACCCACAAGACTATTTCCCATTATTCTTATGGTTGTTCCAAGCTCTTCCATATGCAAAAATGCTAGTCTGCACCACTATGATCAGAAGACTGACTGTGAGGGCTGATCTAAGCTTGACCTGGCAGAGCAACAAGAGATAAAAAAAACATAATTGCTCCCTAAAGCTGCAGAGCACAGCAAACTCATTTTATGTTGTCCACCTATACACAGCTAAACTTGGCTAAGTTAGAGGTGGTGGCAGTAGCCAACCAGACCAATACGGAGACGGTATTGCCATTGCAGACAACAGGATTGCTTAAAGTGGCAGAATAGCAGACAACAACAAAAGCATTTGTTCATTATGCCTGAATATGCTCTTGGGCAATATAACTCTTCCCATGAACAAACTAGTAAAGTGAAAAAGAGAAGAAACACACCAAAAGAGGATCACTTTGCTAATCATACTAGAAGGCAGGACAGAAGGACAAAAAGACTACCGGCCAATCATAAGGGCTGGAGCTTCACTTAGTATTTGTATCTACATGGTTGATTTACTTTGTTGTGCGTGCTCATCACCTTGTCTCCTATCACTTAAGAATAGCCATAGTACACAAAGTCCTTACAAAAGAAGTATTCCCTACAATAGTATCCACAGGAGATATTAAACTTTCCCAAAGGGCAGAGAGGGTACCTAAAACAGAGCATTTGCAATTTTAACAAGTATCCCCTAATCATTTCTTGAAGTTGATGCCAACACAACTATAGCTGCTACAAGCTACAGATTTTGTCCTGTCACCTATCGTGTTAACTATGCGAAAACAGAAGGGTCAAATTGGACTCGATGATCCTTGTGAGTCCCTTCCAACTCAGGACATTCTATGATTCTATGAAATTGCAATCTGGCACATCCATTTCTATACATTAAAGGAGCCAGGTTCTACTGTACACAAATCTTGAGAAACGTGAGACAATGAAAGAATGTGCAATTAACAGACAATACTTAAGGTTATCTCTACTCAGCAGCACCAAGTGCCTGTAATAGAGCAAGTCTGCTGTAATTTCAAGAAAGATAAGATTTATATGTCCCAGAAAATGTGTTATACACTGATGAACAGCATAAAATTGAAATAATGGTGCTTCAGGGCTGTAAACGTGTTTTCTTTCATAGTTTAATTGACAATGACTAGACTGACCTTTTCTCTATAATTGTAACTACAGTAGAGCAATTAGACAAATCATCATATCTATCGTTTCCCACACATATTAAATAAAAAGCAGAAGTATGGGATTTTCAATCACCTCTTCATGCTGATATTACAGCAGAACAGCATTCTACACTTGCACTCATGAGTGAAAGCTGGAATGAAAAAAATTATCTTAAATAATATACTATAATGAGAAGTGACAAATATGTGAGAAATACTCTACGTTATCCAGTCTCCCAAATACTGTGTCCTAAATGAACATTTGTGTCCTTCACTATTACCATAATAAAAGAGCTTTTTCCTGACAATTCACACTTTCACTTATCCACTTACCTAGTTTTATACAGACACAGTCTAAACCACCTGTGCGTGTCAAGAAGGCTTAGCAATTCCTAATAGTTGGATTTTACATAAGATAATTCGGTAGTAGAACTGTCTCTTCATTTTTCATTACCCCTTCCTTTCCTCTGCAGGTAGTTACTGTGTGATGCCAAAGGTGAGATGACATAAAAATAATATATTCCTACCTTTCTGCTATGCCATTAATCAAAATACCTATGATTATTAATGGGAGATTGCAGAGCACCTGTTTTAGGAAGGTATTACTTCATGAGATTGACGTGGACAGCTACTAGCAAAGTACATGTGGAAAAGCAGTGAAATTAATTTCTTGTAGAATGTGCAAGTATAATTAGGATTTTAATCCTGTTTTGAAAAGTGATGTTACTATGAGCTTGGGGAAATCATATCAATTTTCTGAGACTAAGTTCATAAAACAGACTTAGTGATATAATATTATTAGCTTTAATATTTCTAGAATACTATTTGATCTTGACGTATGACTTTAAAAGTCTTGACACTGTACATTTATCAGTAAAACTTCTGCCGCTATGTTCAAACATATAGCCTTTATGGACAATTCTGCACAAAAATTCACTTTGAAGTTCCTGAACAAATTCTGTATAACATGGTATTTCATATTTCAGTGCAAAAAAGTACAATGAAATTTCAGGAAACACTAAAATATTACATTAGATGATATGAAACCTTTACGGTAAAAATTGTAAAATTTCATCTGTACTTACAAAATGTGAGTAAAAGTAACGGTTTAAATCACATGCAAGTCTCACATTCTGAAAGCATTTTGTGAGAGTAATTAACATTGTATGTATTCGTCAAAAGAATTTCTGTTTCCAAAAGTCGAGGGATATTTGTACAACTCATCTAGATATTTAGAAGTGCGTTGCTATTCAAACGGTGTTTTTTACCTTGAATACAGTTGGGTTACTTATCTAAACTATGCCACCAGTGGATTTTAGACACTGTAAACTGAGAGCTGATGCTCATCCAAAGTACCTAAAAAAAATTAACTATTTGCTTTTCCTGTACCCTTTTAAGATGCAATTGAACAATATATATGAATTTTTATACAACTGTACGACTTACGGTAACAAAAGCTACTTTGATGCAAGCATGTACTTAATATCACTATTTTCCAGGCATTTGCTGAAACAGACTAATTGTGACAGGCAATAGGCAGTATACGAAGAAGGGTGCAGGCTTATAAAGCTAACTCTGCTGATGCAATGACTAGCATAATTTGCAGTCTCAGAAGGAGGAGCTTTACTTTGCCCTGCAATACTTTATTTTAACCTTTGAATATGCAAAGTATCTATGTAAAATAAAGCCTGAAAGAGAATAGTGATAAAATAATTTCCAGTGACATAATTCAGCTCTAAGCTCATTTTTTGAGTCCTTGTCTTAGGATCTAGGGACTGCAAAAATATGCATGGGGAATATCTAGGGAAATGGTCACTTGAAAATCATCACCTAAACCACCAGTGAACTATCCCTATAGCACAACACCAGTTTTGTTCATCCACTGTCTGACGGTAGCATGCAGGGTCTGAAATCACAGCTTTTGACTGCAATGACAAATTTACTAAGACACAGAGGCACAGCAGCCTGGCTTCTCATCCCTCACAAGCTAGGGCATATGGCTGGAGCACTGCCTCACCAACACAAAGACTGAACTGAAGATTGTGTTAAATGCTGTATGAACAGGAGATATAGGCTTGACTCAAAATACTAACAATAAAGAAAGTAAAAAAGACAAAGGGTAATGTCCAAACTGCAAAGGATGATCACTGGTAAGTGAACTCTCTTTTTAAAGAGCAATTAAGTGAAGCTGCTGGGAGCACCTGGACAGTGCATGAAGACAGCCTGAAAAAGCCAAGTATCAGAGAGCAAAAATTACCCAGAGACGAAATTAACAGAATAGTATCAGATAATACCACTGTAATCTATAACATTCAGAGTGGTTGGGGGCAGCAAAGTAGCCTTAAGCCCATCCCATTTTTTTTCCACAGGTCACAGCTCCTGCCAAGATGACACTCTACCCCTCAAACTGCTCCCAGCTGCAGGAGCACTGTCATTGTCTTCTGGTCCAGCTAAGTAGCCACAGCTACTCTGTCATCTCAAGATGATAGAATGTATTTTTTTTTTAAACAACATGAAATTATCTCCAACACAACATGGTTTAATTCTGATATAATTCTTGTTTTAAGTGTGGCTACTTGCTTGAAAAGTCCTAATTTACCACAAAAAAATCCATTGCTCAGCTCCATTTTGAATAATGCTTTATAAACACACTAATCATCTCTGTACCAAAAGACATCTATGCACTAAAAAAAAAAAACCAAATGCCTATACAGTATGTTATTTATACAAATGGAAAAATTTCACAGAAATCCAGGAAAAACTTTGAGAACTTATAGGCTAACTGCTGTGATTGTTAGTTGTGTAAACAATCAAAGCTGAACTGAAGCCAATAAAAACTGAATAAACAATAATTAACGTTTTAATAAGCCTGTAAACGAAAGAGACTAGGTCAAGATCTAGAGAACAGAAAAAAAAAAATCATCACCTGTTATTATTTCTATCCTGGCAGTTTCTACTTTGGCAGCCAATACAAAAAAATGCTTCAGGGAGGTTTTTTACAAGGTCTATCCTTCACTTACAGCCATTCGTAATGTGAAATTATGTCAAACTATTTTACAAAAAAAAGGACAAATAAAAAGAAAAATCAAAGAAATGTGAAAACAGAATATTCCTTTAATTTCTAAAAGGCACCTATTTTATATTACTATACGTTACAGTACATGTTTATAATTTATTTTATTGAGGTGTTTGGAACAGTACTTTCAGAGGCCAACCTACGTGCAATTTTTTAAAAAATAAATCCCAATTTCTATGTTTTATGATTGGTATGTTAGCAAAAAATGGATATAAGTGAAAATTCGAACTCTAACTTTTCTACTGTTTTTTAAAAATAATCATAGTTTTCACATTGCTACACCTTATTTATTTCATAAAACTTACAGGTATTCAGATTCATAGATATATTACTATACCACCATTTAGATTAGGACTAATCAAAATACCTTTTTGCAAACTTCATTCAGCAAATATTCGACAGTATTGACTACTGAGTTACATATACTCTACAGGAAAGCAATGAATCAAAACAATGTTACAGGCAAAAATAAAAGCTATTGAAAATTTTTCTGAAATGCTTATTTTAAAGTTTGACCTCAAGATTTTAAATATTTAAGCAAATTCTTAATAGCCTTCAATACTGTGATAAGATTTCTTTTTTCAGAACAAGACAATGTTTTACTTAGAAACTGAAATCTGTCAAGCACAGCAACGAAGTAGTTTTTGTTACACCAATTATACCAAATAACCAAACACATTTTTTGGAGAGAATGACACAAGAATCTCCTCATAGTAAGAAGTTTTATATTTTTGCTTAGAGCACATGTTTAAGAAAATTGTTTAGTATTACAGGTAAGGAGATAAGGGAGTACAGAAGAGGTTATCCTGATCTGTTGTCTAAAGAATATTTCTATATTACGCTCACTCTTTGTAATGTAATTCCTGTAGACTGCAATTCACTGAGCTGCAGAAAATACCATAAAATACAATTCGTAAAAATGATGAATTGACACTGCAAACGGGATGATTTGAAGTTTAAGAGGTGCATCTATCTAAAGGCAAGTGCCTTGGTTTTCAAGTACTGTTTGGAAATGGAAGATACAACTAGAAAATATAATTTTTAGTTGTATTTCAATTATCTTCTTTTGAATTCTGAATGCTAATTTTTTTAAAAAAATATTATTTTGCCCTGGAATTTTATAGAATACTAAAATAAAATGGTTTTGTGGTTCACTGATGAACTGAGGGTTGAAGGTAACCTGAAATTTCTGAGCTACTATTGCTAGTATGGAAAATCAGGAATGCTCATTACAGGCAGCTCCAAGCTACGACAAATATTGGCAATTCAGTTGCTACTGCCATCAACAAAGAGACCAGAAACAGGCAGGAAAACAGTCCAAACAGAGACCACTAAACACAACTATGTTGCACAGAATGTACTTTCCTTCTTGTTTGGTTGCCCCAGGGGAGTCTAATATAATTTTAAATTCCTGCCACAGTCTTCCAGACCAGAAGACAACTAATGGATGAAAGCTTGTGCACAGACTTTTTATTTTTCCCCTGCTGAAATGCTAAAGGATTGCACAAACTTTCTAAGCCAAATTCAGCTGCCCAATATTTAATTGATATGTCTGAAAGTAGAAATGGGACTAAGTCTAAATGATCAATGACATTTCTGTTCTATCAGCTAAAAGTTTTAAATATTGTTAGAACCCAGAAATGTAATTTACATGTGTTTATGAGAAGAGTCTAAATGACTCTAAAGAAAGACCCAGGGAACTACAGGCCAGTCAGTCTCACCTCTGTGCCTGGCAAGATCATGGAGCAGATCCTCCTGGAAACTACACTGAGGCACACGGAAATCCAGGAGTGATGGGTGACAGCCAACATGGCTTCACTAAGGGCAAATCATGCCTGACAAATTTGGTGGCCTTCTACATCGGTGTTACAGCGCTGGTGGATAGGGGAAGAGCAACTGATGTCATCTACCTGGACTTGTGCAAAGCATTTGACACTGTCCCACATGACACACCTGTCTCTAAATTGGAGAGACACTGACGTGAAGGATGGACCACTTGGTGGATAAAGAACTGTCTGGATGGTCGCACTCAAAGAGTTACGGTCAATGGCTCAGTGTCCAAGTGGACACCAGTGTCAAGCGGTATTCCTCAGGGGTCAGTATTCGGACCCGTCCTGTTTAACATCTTTGTCGGCGACATGGACAGTGGGATGGAGTGTGCCCTCAGCCAGTTTGTCAACAGCACCAAGCTGTGTGGTGCGGTCAACACGCTGGAGGGAAGGGATGCCATCCAGAGGCACCTTGACAGGCTTGAGAGCTGGGCCTGTGCAAACCACATGAAGTTCAACAAGGGCAACTGCAAAGTACTGCATGGGGGTCAGGGCAATCCCAAGCACAAATACAGGCTGGGTGGAGAATGCATTGAGAGCAGCCCTGAGGAGAAGGACTTGGGGGTGATGAGAAGCTCAACATGAACCGGCAGTGTGTGCTTGCAGAGCAGAAGGCCGACCGCATCCTGGACTGCATTAAAAGCAGCATGGCCAGCAGGTCGAGGGAGGTGATTCTGCCCCTTTACTCCGCTCTTGTGAGACCCCACCTGGAGTACCGCATTCAGCTCTGGGGCCCCCAACATAAGACGGACATGGAGCTGTTGGAATGAGTCCAGAGGAGGGCCACAAAGATGATGAGAGGGCTGGAGCACCTCTCCTATGAAGAGAGGCTGAGAGAGTTGGGTTTGTTCAGCCTGGAGAAGAGAAGGCTCTGGGGAGACCTTATAGCAGCCTTCCAGTACCTCAAGGGGCCTACAGGAAAGCTGGAGAGGGACTTTTTACAAGGGCAAGTAGTGATAGGATGAGGTGGAATGGTTTTAAACGGAAAGAGGGTAGATTTAGATTAGATATTAGGAAGAAATTCTTTCCTGTGAGGGTGGTGAGACACTGGAACAGGTTGCCCAGAGAAGTTGTGGATGCCCCCTCCCTGGCAGTGTTGAAGGCCAGACTGGACGAGGCTTTGAGCAACCTGGTCTAGTGGAATGTGTCCCTGCCCATGGCAGGGGGGTTGGAACTAGATGATCTTTAAGGTCCTTTCCAACCCAAACCATTCTATGACTCTATGAGGTGTTTAAGAAAAGACTAGATGTGGCACTTAGTGCCATGTTCTAGTTGACACAATAGTGTTAGGTCAAAGGTTGGACTCGATGATCCCAGAGGTCTCTTCCAACCTAGCTGATTCTGTGACCACAGATTCACACTATCTATATAAACTATTTTTAGTGAATTGGGTCATTTATCGGTACACACAAGTATAGTCATAATACACTATTAATCATCATAATTTTTAACCAAAGTATTTCATGTCTTTAGTTTTCAAAATGCAAATATTACAAAACATCTAGCCTGAGGACAGGCGTTCTCTTAATATAGCCAACATATGTCAAAATTTAAAGGATCACTTGAAAAAAAATCAGAACCACTGCATACAGATTTGTAGAAAAAGAAACCACTGGAAACTATCAGCCAAGTAAAATACATGACTATAAACAATAGAGCTATAAAATTCTGAAGGTAAGATCTTGTGCTTTAAGTACTTTATTCACAGTAGGAAAGTACTTTCAATACCTGAAAAGATTGCATGAATATTTAAATGCCATCTGACAGGACTTGCTTAGAAATATTTTACTCACTGTTCAGTCTAACAAGCTTATTGTTACGCCTTCTCGATAGATAGCTGCCAAGATCACCATGGAAAAGCAACTTCTACAACAGAATCATAACTAGACTTTGCAAGTAAAATTTGCCTGAAAAGATTCTAGTAAGGAAAGAAATACTTCAAAAGTGCTTTTTACTCTGAATTATATAAACAGGTACCTTCTTAGTCACAGTCATCAAAAACATACAAAATTATGTTTGTTAGATCCCAGGTCAATCAATATATGATTTATAAACTTTCTGAAAATATAACTGAATGAATGCATTTTATATTATATACCAAGTGTACAATTAATAGAGAACTAGAAAAGGCCTTTTGTCTCCTGTTAGTATTGTGAAAATCAAATTTATCTTAGTATTCTTGCAATCCTGTATGCTTTTTTTTTTCCTTTGTACATCAACTCATGTTTAATTTTCTGGATTGAAGTAAACTGTGCAACTTCAGTAGCATTGAAAAGGACATTAAAGGAGCGTACCATCATGCATTGGCAGTACTGCGTAACTGTTAACAAAGTTTAGCTAATAGTAATTTGTAGCAGGAAAGAATCAGAGAAGAGCAGAACAATTAACAGATAATCCACTGTACACATCTGTGAGTTCAAAATACAGTTTTATAAATGAATTCCCATCTGTTTAATAATAGGTGGACAACCAAAATTAGCCTGTGGGTTCTGTTCTACTTTGCACTGAGCAGGGTCCGCAAGGAGTAAACGCGTACAACTTTCTTGCAACCAGGCTTTTTAGGTGCTGCATCCAGCCTCAGGTTTTGGCACAAAGGGTTTAGCATGCCTAACTCTTGGTAAAGCCTGAAATTGAACATAGTGTAGCTTCATCTGAAAAAATACTACTGTCTGATATGTTACTCCTGAAACAAACAAATTACAGTAACTCAGATTTACAAACTTACCTAGATGTAACTCTTATCTAGATTTAGACTTCCCTAAATAGGAAGCATTCATTCATCCAACACCTTTAGCATGCCTGCACAAACGCAAAAATCTGTTATCACCCACCCAGAAAACAGCATACTATGTTCAAAGTTTTCTGTTAGATACACACTATATATGTATGTGTACATTTTCATACAATAAAAATATAAAAGAAAGAAACGAAAGCATAAACCTTAAAATTTATACATTTTCAAAGAAAAATAACTAAAGATAAATAAAATGGACAAAATATCAAAATACATCAGAAATCATTCCAAAATTTCACTAACCTTGGGCAACAAGTGTAAGGTCTATTTTAACACATAAATTTTTTTTGTGTGATGCCAGACATATCATGTACGGCTTGTTGCTTTGCTGACTTCTATAGAACATTCATTTAAAAGTACATTAGTTCATTTTATAGGAATAGAGTTAAAGTATTAATCATTAATGACTTGTCATTTCCATTTGTGAAGACTCTTGTCCTAAAGGTGAGCAAAAGAGAAATCTATTTTACTAGCCACACAATTTAAAGAGCTTTCCAAGTAGGTTAATATTTCATTTTAGCTTGCTTTTCCTCTGACTGTGTAAAACTTAAGAAGCTAGGAAAACACTACTGGCAGAGCCGTTTCTCCAGAAGGTACTTCTCTCTTTATTAGGGGAACTTTTCCTTTATTAGAGATCCATATGCTTCATCAACGAGCTAGAAAAAGCCATTACTAATGACAAGCTGGCAGGTCTTGGTAAATCCAGCTAGCTGCAACATCTCAAGAGGTAACATGATCTCTTTTCACAATAGAAACAGAGGTACTGCTGTAAAGAACTAAATAGACCTAGCAAAGCAAAGGCAGCTCTTTCCCTGTGTAAAACTAAACAGATAAATATAGATGGGATTTTCATCAGAAATACTGATTGATCATGTGAATGGCAATAACCACCTTTAAAAATGTTTTAAACTCATCGAGAGAAACACAAAAATCTGAAATACAAAGTACTAAGTACTTGTAAACTAGTTTTAGTCTAACTCTGCCCCTTTAGAATGGGGAGAATTTATAAAGAAACTGTTTTTCCCGCAATCTTTTTGATTGTATAAAGATTCTATTAGCTGTCCTCTTTAGGTAAAAAACAAAACTACTTAAGATTAGACATTGACGATGATACTAAGATCCTAGTCCTCCTTTTCCTTTTTTTTTTCTTTTTTCTTTTTTTTTAAAGAGAAAGTAGGAAAGAGTTGCCGGTGGCAGGGAAGGAGGGGTGGAAGGATGACATCACATATAGAAAATAGTCTCTTCTTTGGAAACAATGCTTTCAATCGTGCTGCAACAGTAGCAGACTACAGAATGCAGTCTGGATTGACTGCAACCTGGCACATCTGTTCCAGGGCACAACTTTTGGCATTGCTCTTAACTCTCCCACTACCATAAGCTCACAACCATCTGTTAAATACCATTGGCTAGATAAACTAGAATCTTACTAGATGAAATCTGAAGGGGAGGAAAAGGAAATACAAGAAATAAGACAGAGCAGGAGGAAGTAACTGATATTGGGGGAGACAGGGAAAGAATAAGCAGAAACCAAATTTTTCTCACTATTCACTGGAAGCAACAACAATGACGATGTCAATATGTCTTACATTCCTTGAGGACCTTCTTTAGTTCCTGCTTGGCCAATACATTTTCCAGAATTGGGAGATAGTGGTCTATCCAAATATGTCTTGACAAAACTTGAAAAATCGGGAGCTAGCAAGGAAGATGGCTGCTATGCTGAAGCTCACTTATTCTACCTCCAGTTTTCTTAACCGAACAAACCAACCTTAAACTATCTCTAACAGCAAGTGTTTGTACAAGAATCACAGAATGGATGAGGTTGGCAGGGACCTCTGGAGGTCATCTGGTCCAACCCCTCTGCTCAAGCAGGGCTACCCAGAGCCCGTGTCTCCAAGGACGGAGATTCCACAGCCTCTCTGGGCAACCTGTGCCAGTGCTTGGTCATCCTCAAAGGGAAAAAGTGCTTCCTGAGTCTCAGGAGGAACCTCCTCTGTTTCAGCATGTGCCAATTGCCTCTGGTCCTGCCACCGGCCACCATTGAAAAGACCCTGTCTCCCTCTTTTTTTGCACCCTCCCTCCATGTATTTATATACCTTGATAAGCTCCCCCTGACCCTTCTCTTCTCTAGACTGAACAACCCCAGCTCTCTCAACCCTTCCTCCTAGGAGAGGTGCTCCACGCCTTTCAACATATCTGTGGCCCTTTGCAGGACTCTCCCCAGTATGTCCATGTCTTTCTTATACTGGGGAGTCCAGAAATGGACACAGCACTCCAGGTGTGGCATAATGCCAGAGAACACTCTACAGATTATTAAAATGGTTGCACTGAAAAATTCAGTCTATATTTAATGAGCAGCCTGGGTGTTCCCTGTCTTCTCTGTATGTATTAGAACAGTGAGGCCTGGAAACACTGTCCCTCCAAAGGTTAGCTGTACAAGCTGGCTGAGTCTCAGCTCCCTCCTGGCACACAGAGGTGGGCATGTACCAGATCCTTCCTCACTCCATGAGATTAGAAACTAGATGCATGAACTGAAGGAAGTCTCAGACCACTTCACAGCAGTTCTCAAAATCAGTAGATCATGATCACAGAGTATGCAGGGAGGTCAGTGAGACTCCAATCCAAACATAAGTCACTGTTTAGCCATTTTATTTTTTTTTGTTTGTTTGCATCACTCACTTCTTGTTCACCGCCTATACCCTACAGGCATCACCATGATCACCACTTTCAGTTTAAGCTATTGCTTATTTTCCTCCTTACATTATTACTGCCAATTCCAGAACTACCTAGTCATTCATTTTGTCAGCTCAACTTTGATTTCATCATCATCTTCCTCTTCAAGCTTACTACAGCTTCTCAAAGGTACATTAATTTTTCATCTCCTTTACAAGTAAGTACTTATTGGTTAATCTTGAATTCTAAACACAGAAAAATAACTACATTTAACATTATAGAAAATTCAGTATATACCAATCATCCTTGTTTTTAACAAGAGAAAAAGAGGGGATCATTGAGTTAACCTGATCAGGATTGAAGGCAATTAGCACATAGCATCTGACATATTTCCTGTTTATGTGATCGCATGACCCCACCAATAACATGGGTCTTGTGTTCACCTACACAGAAAAACCACAAAAAAAATACCCAAAATTGCAAAATTATTTTAATTTTGAGCTTATAACCCATGCAGCAAGGAACAGCCTAAAGAAAATTTAAAACACGGTTATGTTCCTTTCAAATGGTATTTATAATGGATATACTGACAGACTCTAAACAATATAGACAGTGCAGTAAATCATTAAGACAGCCATCTCTTCTTCTCTCTTTCTTTTCAAGCACTGTGTCTATTCTTACTGCATGGTGAATTATAGTTTGTAACTTCAGAATGCAATTGTAATCACAATAAGGACTACACCTTCTTTTCTGAGCATTATTAGGTTGGATTTTTTACTTTTCTGCAGTACTTCAAATTATAACACTGCAAATATTTTATCTGTACAGGAATTACATATATACAAAACCTTTCAGTTTTCATGATGCACTAAGGACTCAGATTCATAACACACTGTCATTTCCATGACTTCAGGGAACATTGCACTTTCTTAATTTCTGTAAGGAATGTCATACAGAAAATAGTCAAGCCACATTTGTGTCAAGTCTGCCATTTTTAATTATGAGCAATCAAGTCTAAGCAATTTCCCCTTTGGTTTAACAAGTACATACCTATCTTCCAAAATTTTTTTATGCCACAACTCATAAAATTGCTTAGGCTGATGCTAGTCCCTTCCACTAAATTAATAACTAATCACAGGAGGTATTTATCATCTCGAGTTTTTTACATGAGAATTGTCAGACTTAATCACCCTCCTCATATTTGCACTATTTACAGAGCTTCATTTATCATACATTTCAGCAGTGTGACAACAGTGGAGTATTTTCACCACTTTTCAAGTACGTAAAGAAAGATAAAAGGGTGGCAAATCATGACAATAGCTTGAAAGTTTTGCTTTTTCTGATAACATCCATTTCCACCAGAAAATGATTCCTAAAAAACGATTTATTTTAGTATAAGTCATAGAGAGAAGTAGTAAAACCTCAATAAACGGACAGTTACACTTAATCATAGAAAATGCATTCTGACTTTTATCACTGGTTAAACTTTGCAGACAGTATGAGAGTGATCTGTTCCAATCAAATGTTTCTAAAAAATAGTTTCTTTGACAACAATGCCAAAGAAACTGTTCTCAGAAGCCTTTATAAAGTGGGTTTGGGGCTTAAAACCAGAAGCTGAAGGAACTAGTAACTGTGATGAGGATAGTGATTTGGGGGATAACTGCTGAGATATGTGTTGAACTATACTTCAAGTTTTTTTCAAACCACTTGCAGACTGGACTGAAAACAAACACAACGTTTAAACCAAAGTTATACAGAATGGCATGAATGTGTGACCACTGCCAGATTCCATGCGAAGTTCATCTTGAATTCCAGAGCATCTAAGATGTCACAGAATCACAGAATCACAGAATCACAGAATGTTAGGGATTGGAAGGGACCTCGAAAGATCATCTAGTCCAATCCCCCTGCCGGAGCAGGATTGCCTAGACCATATCACACAGGAACGCGTCCAGGCGGGTTTTGAATGTCTCCAGAGAAGGAGACTCCACAACCTCTCTGGGCAGCCTGTTCCAGTGTTCGGTCACCCTCACCGTAAAGAAGTTTTTCCTCATATTTATGCGGAACCTCCTGTGTTCCAGCTTGCACCCATTGCCCCTTGTCCTGTCAAGGGATGTCACTGAGAAGAGCCTGGCTCCATCCTCATGACACTTGTCCTTTACATATTTATAAACATTAATGAGGTCACCCCTCAGTCTCCTCTTCTCTAAGCTAAAGAGACCCAGCTCCCTCAGCCTCTCCTCATAAGGGAGATGTTCCACTCCCTTAATCATCTTCGTGGCTCTGCGCTGGACTCTCTCTAGCAGTTCCCTGGCCTTCTTGAACTGAGGGGCCCAGAACTGGACACAATACTCCAGATGCGGCCTCAGCAGGGCAGAGCAGAGGGGGAGGAGAACCTCTCTTGACCTGCTAACCACACCCCTTCTAATACACCCCAGGATGCCATTGGCCTTCTTGGCCACAAGGGCACACTGCTGCCTCATGGTCATCCTGTTGTCCACTAGGACCCCCAGGTCCCTTTCCCCTACGCTGCTCTCCAACAGGTCTGCCCCCAACTTGTACTGGTACATGGGGTTGTTCTTGCCCAGATGCAGGACTCTACACTTGCCCTTGTTATATTTCATTAAATTTCTCCCCGCCCAACTCTCCAGCCTGTCCAGGTCTCTCTGAATGGCTGCGCAGCCTTCCGGTGTGTCAGCCACCCCTCCCAGTTTTGTGTCATCAGCGAACTTGCTGACAGTGCACTCTATTCCCTCATCCAAGTCATTAATGAATATATTGAATAGTACTGGTCCCAGTACTGACCCTTGAGGGACTCCGCTAGACACAGGCCTCCAACTGGACTCTGTCCCGTTGACCACTGCTCTCTGGCTTCTTTCCTTCAGCCAGTTCACAATCCACCTCACTACCCGATCATCCAGACCACACTTCCCCAGTTTAGCTGCGAGGATGCTGTGGGAGACCGTGTCAAACGCTTTACTGAAATCGAGATAGACCACATCCACAGCTTTACCATCATCTATCCACCAGGTTATGTCCTCATAAAAGGCTATTAAGTTGGTTAAGCATGACTTCCCCTTGGTGAAGCCATGTTGACTGCCCCTAATGATCCTCCTATCCTTGATGTGCCTAGAGACAGCATCAAGAACAAGTTGTTCCGTCACCTTTCCGGGAATGGAGGTGAGGCTGACCGGTCTATAGTTCCCCGGGTCCTCCTTCTTGCCCTTTTTGAAGACTGGAGTGACATTCGCTTTCCTCCAGTCCTCAGGCACCTCTCCCATTGCCCATGACTTAGTAAAGATGATGGAGAGTGGCCTAGCAATGACTTCCGCCAGCTCCCTCAGCACCCGCGGGTGCATCCCATCAGGGCCCATGGATTTATGGACGTCCAGATTGCTTAATTGGTCCCTGACCCAGCCCTCATCTACCAAGACAGATTCCTCCTCTATCCTGACTTCTTCTGGGGCCTCAGGGGTCCGGGGCTCCTCAGGACAGCCTCCAGCAGTATAGACAGAGGCAAAGAAGGCATTCAGTAACTCCGTCTTCTTTTTATCCTCTGTCTCCAGGGCCCCCACCTCATTCATCAGTGGGCCTACATTGCCTCTAGTGTTGGTTTTACCTGCAATGTATTTGAAGAAGCCCTTTGTGTTGTCCTTGACCTCTCTTGCAAGGTTTAATTCCAAGGAGGCCTTAGCTTTCCTAGTTGCCTCCCTACATCCTCTGACAACAGACTTATATTCCTCCCAAGTGGCCAGCCCCTCCTTCCATGATCTGTACACCCTCTTCTTCCACTTGAGTGTGCCCAGCAGTTCCCTGTTTAACCATGCAGGTTTCCTGGTACCCTTCCTTGACTTCCTACCTGCTGGGATGCTCTGATCTTGAGCTCAGAAGAAGCAGTCCTTGAATGCTAACCAACTATCTTGGGCCCCTTTACCTTCTAGTACCCTGTCCCATGGGATTTCCCCTAGCAATTGCTTGAAAAGGCCAAAGTTGGCCCTCCTGAAGTTCAGGGTTGTGATTCTGCTAGCTATTCTGTTCCTGTCACATGAGATCCTGAACTCTACCATCTCATGGTCACTACAACCAAGGCTGCCCTCAACCTTCACCTCTTCAACCAGACCCTCCTTGTTAGTGAGGATAAGATCCAGCAGCGCTCCTCTCCTAGTTGGCTCATCCACCATTTGCATCAGAAAGTTATCATCAATGCACTGGAGGAACCTCCTGGACTGAGGATGGCTGGCTGAGTAGGCCTCCCAGCAAATATCAGGGTAGTTGAAATTCCCCACAACAACCAGGCCCTGTAATTGCGAGACTGCTCTCAGCTGCCTGTAGAAGGCCTCATCACCCTCCTCATCCTGATCCGGTGGCCTGTAATAGACACCCACAACAGTATCACTCCTGCCACCCTGCCCCTTAATTCGCACCCACAAACTCTCAACTCGCTCCTGATCTGCCCCTGGACAGAACTCAATACATTCTAGCTGCTTACTCACATAAAGAGCAACTCCACCACCTCTCCTTAGCGGCCTGTCTTTCCTGAACAAGACATAGCCATCCATGACCACATTCCAGTCATGCGGGGCGTCCCACCAAGTCTCTGTAATTGCCACTAAATCATAGCCCCCCGACCGAACACGGATTTCCAACTCCTCCTCACACAGTATCGTGCAACAAGAGCAAAAACTAAATGATGTAAGACATCACTTCACTGAAATAACGTGTGAGCAACAACTCCCAAATCTACCAATTGAAATATTGCAGCTTAAACGCTACCTCAATGTTATAATGAACTATTACAGGATATCTGTTTTGATAACAACAGTAAGAAGAATCATGCAACTTCACATTTTAATTGGTTAGGGAAAAAACCTGAGCCCTGGTAACTTGTTCTTGGTTGTGAAATGAAAACCACTGTACTGGTTGCAGATGCCCAGGTGCTGGCAGTGGGGGCTGTAAGATGGTCTCGGTGATGAGAGGTCAAGGTTACCCTGTGCTGGGCACAGCTGAGCCCCTCAGCCAAGACAGTGGCACTTCTGGAAAAGTATTTAAGAAAGGGCAAAACCAAGCCAAAAACCCACGAAACAGAGAGGAGGAGTGAAAAGAAAGAGCACGAGAAACAGCAGTACAAACACCAAGGTCAGGAAAGAAGGAGGAGGTAGAGGTGCTCCATTGCACTGGAGCAGATACCTACACTACGGCCCATGAAGGAGTCCATGCCAGAGCAGACGGACACTCCTAAAGGAGCTGTGGCCCATGGAGAGCCCACACCAGTGCAGAGGAAACCTGTGAGGAGGAAGAAGCAGCAGAGAGGAATCACTGTGTACTGACTGTGACACTCCTCTCTCCATCCCCCTCTACTGCTTAGGGCAGTAGAGGACTCAGTAATGAAGACATGAAGTTAAGCCTGGGAAAGAGGCAGGAAAGGTGTTGTTTTAATGTCTGCCCTTTTGTTTCTCACTACTCAAATCTATTTTAACTAGTAATAAATTAGAATTAATTTTCCCCAAGTCAAATCTGTTTTGCCCTTGACAGTAACTGGTAAGTGATATCCCAGTCTTTATCTCAACCCATGAGCTTTTTCATTCCAATTTTTTCCCTTTTTTTCCCCCCCCTGGTCCTGCTGAAAAGGGAATGAGCAACTATGTGGGTGTTTGGCTGTTAAACAAGGCTGACCTATGACACAAATAAAGCTGGAGTTATTTATGGAAGAATATAAATAGTAGAGAGTGCTATCAAACACAATAGTGGTTTATTTTTTGTTTTCTGTATGTCTAGGTCAAAGAAACTACCTGAAATATTTCAGTAGAGTTATATCAGGCCAAAATCATGGCAACACCGGGAAAGCATATTTAAGAAAACGAAAAAATGCTGCACAGCAGAGTGTGTGAGAGAGGAGTGAGGACAATGTGAGAAAAACAGCCCTGCAGACACCAACACCAAAGAAGGACAGGGAGGAGGTGCTCCAAGCACCAGAGCAGAGATTCCCCTGGAGGAGACCCTGGTGAAGCAGGTTGAACCCCTGCAGCCCACAGAGGACCATGTTCAAGCAGCTATCCACACTGCAACCTGTGGAGGGCCCCATGCTGCAGCAGATGGAGACGTCCCGAGGGAGCTGCAGCCCATGGAGAGACGCCCATGCAGAAGCATGTTTTCTGGCAGAACCTGTGGCCCGTGGGGGACTCATGCTTGGAGCAGTCTGTTCCTTATGGATTGTACCCCATGGAAAGGACCCACATTGGAGTAGTTCTTGAAGAACTGCAGTCCACAGGAAAGACTCAAACTGGAGCAGTTCACAAAGGACAGTAGCTCATGGAGCGCTCTGGTGAGTTAACCTTGGCTGGCCACCAGGTTCCCACCAAGTTGCTCTCTCACTCCCCCTCCCCAGAAGGGTAGGGGGAGAAAATAAGATGAAAAAGGCTCATGGGTCAAGAAAAAGACAGGGAGATCACTCACCAATTACCATCATGGGCAAAACAGACGTGACTCGGAGAAACTGATTTAATTTATTGCCAATTAAGCAGAGCAGGATAATGAGAAATAGAAACAAATTTTAGAAAACCTCATCCCCACCATTTTCCTGGGCTCAGCTTCACTCCCAACTCCTTGACCTCCTCCCTCAAAACATCACAGGGGAATGAGGGCTGCAGTCAGCTCATAACGCTTTCTCTCTGTTGCTCCTTCCTCCTCACGCTCCACCCCTGCTCCAGCATGGGGCCCTTCCCATGTGAGACGGTTTTCATTACCTTCTCCAACATGGGTCCTTCCCACAGGCTGCAGTTCTTCAAGAATTTCTCCAGCATGGGTCCTTTCCACAGAGTACAGTCCTTTAGGACTGCTCCAGCATGGGTCGCCCACAGGGTCATAGTCCTGGCAGAAAACATGCTCCAGCGTGGGCTCCTCTCCATGGGCCACAGTTCCTGCCAGGAGCCTGCTCCAGCATGGGCTCTCCATGAGGTCATAGCTTCCTTCAGGGCACTCCAGGTATAGACCAGCGTAGACCTCCATGGGCTGCAGGGGGACAACCTGTGTCACCATGGTGAAGGAGGTAGAGGAATGGTAGAGGCAACTCTGCTCTGGTGCCTGGAGCACCTTCTCCTATTTCACTGACTTTGGTGTCTGTTTCACTCACATATCCTCACTCCTCTCTTCTGGCTGCTGTTGTGCAGTGGTATTTACCCTTCTTAAATATGTTATCACATCGCTGATTCCCTCAGCTTTGGCCAGCAGTGGGTCTGTTTTGGAGCTGGCTGGAACTGGCTCTGTCCTACACAGGAGCAGCTTCTGGCATCTTCTCAAAGAAGTCACCCCTGCAGCACCCATCATTCCCAAAACCTTGCCACATAAACCCAGTACAAGAGCCCATGCTGGAGCAGAGAAGTGTGAGGATGGAGTGTTGGAGATGAAGTCTTATGAACTGACTGCAATCCCTGTTCCCCATTGACCTGCACTGCTTCAGAAGGAGGAGGTAGATGAGGAGGGAATAAAGGATTGAAGTTGAGCCTGGGAAGAAGCGGAGGGTAAAGGAAGGTGGTTTATTTTTGCCCTTTTTTTCCTCACTATCCTACTCTATTTTTCATTGGCAATAAATTAATCTGCCTCAAGTCAAGTCTGTTTTGCCCACGACAGTAACTGCTGAGTAATCTCCCTATCTTTATCTCGACCCATGAGCTTTTCCATCCGATTTTCTCCTCCTGTCCTGTTGGTGGAAGGGAGGAGTGCCAGAGCAGCTGTGTGGGCATCTGGCAGCCAGCCAACATTAACCCACCACTCTGGATTAATCACAAAGGACTTTTTTTCCATGTATTTTTCAGAAACACTTAAAAAAAAAAAGATCCAAATTTAAACTAGGAAATTCATCAAAGTATGCCAATTATCTTTCTTTGTCCAACTTCTATGCTTTATTTTGAAATTTAGAAAAATTTGACAGTCAGCCTTGAATCATTTTACAAAACACATCTGCAGGGTGAAATAAATTTTCTTACAGATTTCGTTAAAAAGTATGACATTCAAAAGAATAAGTAATAAGCAATAAGTGTGACCAGCAGGTTGAGGGAGGTGATTCTGCCCCTCTACTCCGCTCTCATGAGACCCCGCCTAGAGTACTGTGTTCAGCTCTGGGGCCCCCAACAAAACAAGGACATGGATCTGTTGGAATGAGTCCAGAGGAGGGCCACAAAGATGATGAGAGGGCTGGAGCACCCCTCCTATGAAGACAGGCTGAGAGAGTTCAGCCTGGAGAAGAGAAGGCTCTGGGGAGACCTTATAGCAGCCTTCCAGTACCTCAAAGGGCCTACAGGAAAGCTGGAGAGGGACTTTTTACAAGGGCAAGTAGTGACAGGATGAGACGTAACAGTTTTAAACTGAAAGAGGATAGATTTAGATTAAACATTAGGAAGAAATTCTTCACTGTGAGGGTGGTGAGATGCTGGAACAGGTTGCCCAGAGAAGGTGTGGATGCCCCCTCCCTGGAAGTGTTCAAGGTCAGGCTGGATATGGCTTTGAGCAACCTGGTCCAGTGGAAGGTGTCTCTGCCTTTGGCAGGGGGTTTGGAATTAGATGATCTTTAAGGTCCCTTCCAACCCAAACCATTCTATGATTCTATGACTAATTTTAAAAATAAAATTAATTTGTGTTACATTATATAACTTCTTACGAAGTTTAGGTTTTTAATGTAGCTGACTAAACACCTGATAAATATGCAGAGAACTCGAAGGAGGTCATCCTTCAGACAACACTGAAAAGATGAAACTAAATTAGAATTAAGAAATGCTAGTATTCACCTAGAATGATTCATGATAAATCTCATATAAAAGTACAGTTATTTTTCTGAAAGGCTCTACTATAACCCCAAATCCAGATTATAGAATCTGGAATTCTATAATAAGGAATAAGTATCAGTGCTCCTGAAGCACATTTCCACTTCAGTCAGATCAAAGGTGATGAATATTAAGATGTTATATTAGCATTTGTAGTCACACAGAAAAAAATCAATATTTTTGCCTGTGCAAAAATACAGGCAAGCTGAAATCTTTACGCATTTTTTTAGAAGTAATTTTATTAAAATAACTTCCACATCAAATATGCAAAGACTTATGCTTTCACAAAGAGAAGATGAATTTTATTATTTTTCTTGAAAATAATTCTAATATTCACTAATCCTGCATTTTATTAAAAATATACTGTAGGAACTGAGATACTATTCTGATGCTTATGTCTATGAATGAAATGTTGAGGCATTCACATACACCAGCAGCTCTAGAACAAAACTTAGTGAGCTAATCACTTGTTGAGACCATCTTCAGCATCATATCCTCTACCCACAAACACATCCAGATCTCGCAGAAGATGCTCCCAAGGTTGATCACACGGGTTCACAAGAACTCATGGTAGGCAGTCAACACAAATTTTTTAAACACTTCTCTAGCATACGGAAGACCACATTCACAATTTACTCTGCTAAGTAACAATGCAGAAACTCCCACATGCTCTCTGCCAACGAGTATGATACCCATTCCTGAGAAAATGATGCTGTACTAGTGACCCAGCAGAATAAAGCAGATGGAGCCTCTTCAAAGGAGAAAATGCTCCTTTCTCCTGACTATGCTGCTGCAAAAAAATTTTGGTTTTCAGGCTTATGGTCTAACTTCCAACCATTTACCATGTTTCCTCTGAATTTCTTCCATATCTGGACTTTCTGACTACTATCCTTGTAACAAGTCTGTACTTCCAAGTTCATCCACCTTGGACGCCAACCAGAATCCTCATCAACAAGTCTTAATCATTACAGTATGGGGAGACTGTCCCATACATCATTTACTCTGGTTTATTCACAGTGATATTTCATGAAAGCACTACAGAAGGACAGCCGTTTTCTCAAAACTGGTATAATTAGACCAAATCCAGGTTTGCCATCTGTGCTGAAAGGTCAGGGAGGTGCACATATCACTAATCAGAAGTCTGATGGTGGTAAGTGATACCACTGCAAGGTCATCAACCAACATTACTTGCTGTTTTACTGTGTCATGCATATATAGCATATCTGCCTCCAAGTCATAACCATAGCTTACCCTCAACAACCTCCAGATGCTCTGCAAATCTCAGCACCTGCTAACAAAGTCACCTACAAACAGTTTGTGATAAATTATGTGAAAAATACAGCTCCCTTGAGACATCATTACAAGAATACGGCACCACCTACAGATGAAGGACCAAAGTTCTTGAATGATTGGGAAATTATTGTCCCATGACTCCAAAACCAATCATTAATTTTGTTATGCAGTGGAACCCTATCCCAGATGACTGGCAGTGCTATGGCACCAAAAAATCTCGCTGTAGCTCCAGATAAAGTTCCTTACTTTATCTGCACTATTCTCTGCACCATGATGTTTATCAGAAGAACCACAGATACAATAGGGGCTGGCAAACATCCAGTATGCAAGTCTTACTAAGGGAGGGTTCTAGTAAGAAGAATGACTTAAGCAAGCAGAAATACTCTAAAGACTTCACAGTCACTGCACAGCTTTTAAATGTCTACCTCTAGGTGAATTATGTAAGACAGAAGTTGAAGTGAATTGCAACTCAAGTCCACACTGATAAGATTCAGAAAAAAATGTTAGATTAACTGCTGCTTGCTCCTTGATCATTTATGGATATAACACATAGCAGATGTTCCTCAAACTATTAGAAAAATCACAAACCCCTGAAAACTTTGCCAGCACGTCACACTACATTTTCCTGAATCTCCCATGAGATTTATTTCTAGATGGAAGTATTTTTATTGTATCAATTGAAAGTCAAAAGAATAAATGCAGTGACCATTAAGACAATTTAAAGGTGATAAGGTTATTTATATCAAGCCTCAGCATATATTATTTGCATCACGATGTACAGAGAACTCACTTTCACTCCTTTCCAGTTCCAAAGACCTGAGATAATCTACTCATGATGCATACTAAAAGAACTTGCAAGTTTGGGTTTGTTCATATTTCAAGGAAGTAGTAGGACTGTTTCTATAACATATTTAACCAACATGATAACTAGTATATGAAACTTTTGAGGGAGCTGTAATATTTACAGAAGAAAACATTGTTAGATTTCTTTAATAGGTCTTTTTTTGATCTTGCGTAACTCTCAACTTTCAGAGACTTTTTTACACGTCATTATAAGAGGTCTATTTTCCTTTCATTTTAAAACTAACATCAAGAGTATCTCAACTGAACATATTGAACCGATTTTTTGCCTTAGGTAAAAATAAATTATTTTTTATTGCCCTACATAAGCCTTTTAGATGCATACTTTCAAAAACAAAAACAGCTTTAGTCAAAACAGAGAAATAATAGTTCTTGTTAATTCTCGCACATGCAAAAGAATCACAGCACCAAAAATCCTAGTGATTGCCTGCCATGCAGAGATCTCGCACTTTGTAAGTTTCAGTTCCTTTCAGTTATTTAGCAAGAAATGTAATGGCCACAGCATTAGATATAACACTGTGTCACAAGCAACAGAGTGCTATAAATGTTCTGGGGTCACAGCCTTGCTTATGGAAAGAATTTTTATGGAATTCTGGAAACAATAAAGAAATATAAAACAAAGTTTTAAAACCAGTGATTTAATTCTGCTGTAAAATCTACCAACAATCAACTACTTTGAAGAGATAATTCATAGACACATTTAAGCTATTCCAGTATTTTTGAGAACTTTTGAGGTTTCTTTCACCCTTGATTCTATACCAAGGAATGGAGGAAAACAGTTTTCCAAGCCTATAAAGGAAAAAAACCCTAACCCTCGGACATAGTAGACAGAACAAAAAAGTGTTGTGTTAAGTCTGAAAAAAATCCGGAATATAAGCCCTACAAACTTGGATCGCACAAGTAAGCTGGCCTGATAGTGGGGTGCAGGGGGTGAGGGAGGTGGGGTGGTGGAACTGATCTCTCTGTTTTAAAAACAAGAGTCAGGTAAAACATTAAGACTGCTACTATCTCATATGTGTTGGAAGCAATGATAAACAAAAGGATTACTCAAAGGTATCAAGACGCAGAATCTCCTCTGACATTCCCTCTGACTAGTAGTCATCAAATGGCATCAAACAAAAAAACAAAGCTCATCTTCCCTTAAATCATTAATAAACTAACTTACTTAGTTTAAACTAACTTGGGTTTTTACCCAAGGTAAGCACCTGAACAGTCCTTTGAACTTCTGAAGGATCACTCATATCCTCAAACTGAATATGCTCATAATACTCTGCTGAACTGGTGTCCACACTGATTAAAGCCCAGTGGTTGTATCATGTTCCTTTTATATAATTTTCAGCAATTCTTCATTCAGTATTTAGGAGGAGTAGGGGAAATTATTTTATTCAGTTAAGACTGGTACTTGGAGCTTCATCTCACTTGTAAAATAGGAAAAATACTTCAATTGCTAAATGACTGACTACGAATAAAATTTAACAAAGGCATTAACTGTTTTCTAAATTCTGTTTGCTTTTAGCTAGAAGCTAATACAAATAGCTAAACTTAAATTTGTAGTCAAGATTTAGCTATCAATCACATGTTGGAAAAGTACTGACAAGGATGATCAGAAATGAACACAAAATGGAAAGAACTACAGAGACAAAAGTCAACAATCTAAAAGTTTACATAAAACAGCAGGGTTATCTGTCACTGCTGGAAAGGGTTTCCTTTTCTTGTTAAGCTTCATAATTCTAACTATATTTAATATGAAGTTTGAGAGTCATATGCATATAATTAAAAGATATATTTATTATTCTAGTAACTCTAGTAAGGTTAATTTCAAGAACAGTATAACATCAATTTGGATGATACGTAGAAGATTGTCCTACTCAAAATGTTCATGCAGAAAGGTACACCATTTTGAAGTACTTTAATTAAAAACCTGAAAAGTGTGTATCTTCTAAATATACCTTTTTCTTCTTACTTTTTTCCTGACTGACTTTAAAATTTGCCATTACAGTAGCCTTATTTTGCATATGCAAATAAGGCCCTACAGACAGAAAAATCTGAGGCAACTGAATGTTTCCAAAACCAGTAAAGTTATATTAAGGGTCTGACCTAAACCTACAAAACCAAAAAACAGTCTCAAAGGCTAAAAGGAGTTACAGTAAAAGTTCAATGGTACTCCCTATTCAACACATTTCAGTTTTAGTATTTTTAGAACATTATACTTTCACCAAAGTCTAAGCTTATTCACACTTCAGTACCTTCTTAAAGACTTCAGAAAACCTTGAAAGAGAGTATGTTAGAAAAAAATCTGTAAGCATGGGGAAGAAATACAATTGCTAAAACATATCATTCTGGTTTATATGAAACTGTTTTAGAACCTCTGTCTTTTAAAAGTGTCACTTTCCTGTTGTTTAAAGCATCAGTTATAATAAACCTGTTTAAATCACTGTTAAAAGCAATTCAAACTGTTCTTTCCTCTGCATCTTGAGGTAGTGGCTTTGCTCAATTTTCACATTATAAAAGGAAACTTCTACTTCTTAAATTCTCAATATTTTTCACTTTTCATCTGACCTGCAATATAACTATACATCATCTGTGTACATTTACTTAATGTTACAAAAAATTACTTGATCAAAAGGACAGAATACAGCAGGATAGGAGGTATTCTGGTCAAAAGGAAAAGCCTAAGGTAACACCCCAGTTATTCTTTCAGTCTCATTGTGAAGAGTCTCTTTGCAAAAAAAATAAAGGACCCGTTGCTTTCTAAAAGAATATGAATTCCACTATTTAACCCACAAGCAGTTTACTTTCCCTTATGTAGTCAAAAATATGCTTCACTGTTTGTATGCATACAAATCTGTTTAAATCCTGGCCCCCTACTGAAGGAGTCGTAATTGCAATTGTACATTTCAATCACACATAGTAAAGAGCACATTCCCATGAAATCTACAGGAAACAGATTAGTGCTGCCATCCAGTTATAACTAAATTCTTCTCCACTACAGAATTATTACACAAACATTCTGTAAAAATATGTGTCTAGATGATATACCCAAAACAAGCAAGAACAAATCTCAGAAAATACTTCTTGCTTTTACTGATCTCCAATCCCCAAGCCATGAGGAATTATTCTCAACTAATACAACTAGTTAAATTTGCCTTATACTGGTTTTAGATGCCATAATAAAGTTACCTGTCATTAATGATCCAGTTCAGACACAGATTGAGAGAATTAAGGTTTTTGCATCTCTTTACTATTTCCATCACGGTTTCATTGTCCAGTTCTGTGATATGACGGAGATCCAAGTTGGAAAGATTTCTTAGCTATTGAGACAAATATGATAGAAAGAAATAATCTGAAATGTGTTCACATACATAACTGTTATAAAAACTGTTAAACTTTTTGGAATCATGTATAATATACACGAGCTAATCAAGAAAGATGAGATTACTGCACTTTTCACAAAAAGAAACATATCAGAGATATTCATAGAATCTAACGTTAGCAAATTGGGAACTCAGGCACTCAGTTACTCTGTGAAATCAAGACACTCTCACTCATGGTCCAATACATCTACAACGGGGGCCCTAGGCCTTCCACCTTTTAACTACATGGAGTGTAAGATACCAAGTAGCATACTAACTCATGTAATTATAAGAAAAATAGGGCATAGAAGGAAGGGGAGACAGCACATTGGTGCTTAGATTCAAACGTATGTGATTAAAGACTTCAGAGCCTAAGGCTTTCAAACTAAGTAAATATTACAAGCTCCCTGGAAAATACAGTATTTATACTGTAGTCTCACCTGCACAGCCATCAATAATAACTTGGATATTCTGAACAACAAAAGTTGGAGTCACGGAACAATATGATTTAGATTTATGCACTGATTAATTTGATTTATTACTACTGTTAATCATTATAATATGTCCTTCAAAAGCAAACAAAACCCTCTTACTGCTTTTATGAGCTATGGATTCAAAGAAGAAAATTTTTACAGATTTCTGCAATATACTTAAACAACAGATCAGTTTAGTCACAATAACCTCCAAGTGCTGTTTGCTTTTTAAGCTGTCTGAAATAATCTCTGTTATACTCTGGAAAAAATAATTGCATTAGATAATACTGACACTTTAATTAAATTTCCCTCCCCTGTAAGAGAGAAAAAATAATCCAATTCAGCGATTTAAGTCACTAAGGATTTGATTAAGTAAAGGCATACAACTGGGATCATATAATCGGTTCACTTCAGTAGTTAATTTTTAACTCAATGTATTTAAGGAAAAAAAAAATATTTAAAAAGTTAAAAAAAAAAGATAAAAAGGAAAAAAAGAGGACTTAAGATGTAGGTAGTCTTCTACGGAAACTGATGTTCTGGAGTTTTGTTCCAGAAGATTTTTACATTCTCCAAACTAAAGCTGAAGATAAGCCACACACTGCTTCAAAAAATTCTGCGGAACAAGCATAAAATTAAGGAACCTGACCTCTGAGAAACAACTGCATGGTATGTCTATAGGAAGTAGGACAATAATATTCCTATTACTAGGATACTACCACAGGTGTACTGTGGTGGTGTTTATTGTAATCCCATTAACTTCTGATAATCTTATTTGCCTGTTAGGGAGAAAAGCACATAATGATTGATACTGTGTTGGTAAAATGGACAGATCTTACAAGCTCTGTCTCTCTGCATTTCATACATACTGCTGTAGCAGGAAGTTTAAAAGACTTACCTTCTATGCACCCAAAAAAAGCTCACAACCAATCCCTCAATTTTATGCATAAATTACAAGGAGAAGGGCAACTTGAGTTTTCCTCGCCTTCATACAGCTATTCATGTTAGATACTTCAGCCTTTATAGTATGTTGGCAATAACATGGCCAATGTCTATAACATAGTAAATAAATCTACTGGACAATTCAACAATGCATATGCTCTATGACAGTGAACAAATATTTACCAGGAGACCTCAAAGACAAGTACAAAATCTTCCCACTAAAGAAACCAGAATTCTTAACTAAAACATGCTTTCTCTCACAACAACACTCTTATGAGAAGGTGACAATACTGGTGATTCTTTTGCCATTATTATTATTTACAGAATAAAACCCATGAACTTATACTAAGATAAATCAACGCATGGAGGACAGTGCTTCATTAAAAAGTGTCTAACATGACTTCAAATCAGGTATGATGTAAAGCAGAGTATCTACCCCATTGAGGCAATGATGAATGCAGCAGAAAGAATTTGTCGTTTCCCACAAAAAAACAACAAAAAAAAAAGACTTTTGCATTGCATGGGTAGGGTCAAAAACTAAACTGAATTCCTAGTATCCCTACTGACCAAATTAATAGCGTTTCCAGGGTAGACCTTATCCTTTATCGTCACAGGAGAATGATCATTCTCTCATTGTTTCTTTCCTTCCTACTAATAATGGTCTACCATTACATTCAAAATACAGTAACTCAACCATCACTTGCCTTTTTTTACTGTTGCATTAATTCATTTTAAACGGCCTTCCTGACATCTGACCTACTTGGTAGGTTAATTCTTCTTTTTACCAGGCACGACATACTTAATCCAGAAAATCTTACTGTCTTAAAAGTTTGAAGAGACTGCTTCAGATTGATACAAACCCTTCAAGTATATTTTGATCTACACAACCTCAATATTCCCATTTCAGATAAGTAAATGACTTTCAAGAGCTGCAGAACCAGATACACATTCCCTTAAGTACTGGACCTTCTGACATGATTTTGTATTAATCTGAACATGACAGATGAAAATAATACCCCTTTGCCTATTTAAATCAGAGGTATCAACATCTTATTACCAGTCAGAAAATGTTATAAATGTGTATGTAACCATTTTC
This sequence comes from Nyctibius grandis, assembly GCF_013368605.1. Taxonomy (NCBI): domain Eukaryota; kingdom Metazoa; phylum Chordata; class Aves; order Nyctibiiformes; family Nyctibiidae; genus Nyctibius; species Nyctibius grandis. The sequence goes on along the minus strand of NC_090695.1, from coordinate 56,912,988 downwards.
CATTAAAAAAATAGGATGGATACTTTAGTGACAAATGTCCTATTTTGTATTTTACCTGGAAAAGTAATTATAAGGCGTTAATGCTGAAATGCTGCATTCTTTATTAATCACTAGTATTATAAAAAAATGGCAAGAAAAATTACATAAGTTTTATATTCACCTCTAACCCTCACATCTAAAAGTAGTATGATATAAAAATAATTAAATTTCTCTGAAGCAGACAGTTGGACAGTAGGCACTCGATTCTTCAGTGCATGCACAAATCTTGAGATTAAAATAGCATACCTTTAATTAGCATTCTTTACAGGAAAGGATATTCTGTGACTTAAATACTTAATCTTAGGGCAACAGGATGAATAAAGTTTTTCCTTTTATTTTTTTTTTCCAATCAAAACCAATTTTCTTCATCCAGCAATACCATTTTATTGAGCAATTTCAGGGCCATTCTTCTATAGACATTCACACTTTCCTTCAACTCTTAATTTTATAGCTCTACAAAGAATGCTCAGCATGAGCAGAATATAAACTCTGAACTCAACTCCAGCAGACAAAACGTTCTAACTGAAAAAGTAATATTTCATGTGACAATAAAACAGGCAAAGGAAACAGCAGACAGAGGGCTTAAAAATATGAAATAGAAAATAAAATAAAAGAATTAAGAGAAAGCAAGAACAGCTAAACTAATTTTGTATTCTACATATATACAAAACCTTGCTGAAAATACTGAATATTGACGTAGCGTTAAAATTGTATGAGATAGATTAATAATAGCATTTAAATTTCAGAGTTAGTCTAGTTAGATGAATGACATTAGAAGGGAACAGGATATTGATCGCTTCTTCTCAGTGCCACTAACAGACAGACAATTGACAGCCCAGTATGTAAAGGTTTTGTGAGAAGATTGCCTGTTAAAACATAATGAAAAGGAATTGAGACGCAAAAAAACACTTAGATCACAAAATGGTTTTGGACAAAGGAAGTTTGAAAAACAGAGCTTCAGTTCTTTTAAAAAGATATTAAAATAAAAAAAAATTCAATACTACTATTTTTAAGAAATTATGTACTACTTTTGGCTCTCAAATATTTTAAATTATGACAAAATCATTTTTGTTCAATACTTTTGTTGGTTGGTTTAAATGAAATTTTATGGAGGTTGATATACTTAAAGATTCAGAGGTTATCATACTATTTGTGTGCCTGAATGTTATGGAGTTCATAAGACTTCTATCTTGATTACCTGTAATATTAAAATATGTGCAATGTTAATCAAGAACCTAGAGCATTTGAAAACTATCATAACCAAAAAAAAACTTAAAAAAGAGAGAGAAAATATGCCTGAATTGAGACTCTTCAATTTAAGATAAATTTCATATACCTTAGATGATAAAAAATTACTGTTAGCATTGGGATCACAGGTAATTTTTCAGTGTGGGTGTACCAACTTCTGTGAATATTCAGCTGCTATTGTAGGGGACTGCTGAACAATGAGTATGCAATTTTTTTTTGATTTTTTTTTTTGTTCCCCATCCACTTGCACAATTCCCATGGAGATATGCTTCCTTAAAAAACATGGAACAGAACAGAATCATAGAATTATTTAGGTTGAAAAAGACTCTTAAGACCACCAAGTCCTCAGTATATCTAACACTGCCAAGTCCACCACTAAACAATTCACATAAGATCCATCCTCTTCAGAACTAAAGTAAAATTCTTTCTGAAGCAAAGTGCTTATAAGGACTTAACGAGCTTTAAATTCACATCTTTTGCTAATTAAGCTTAATTTTCTTGACACTTTCTGTGTACACGTGCCTTCAGGGAATAAACTGCTCTCTGATTTAAGCCCCCCAAAGCAAATGTGTGATCACAGGAAATAAAAAATAGCAACCTGAAAAAATTGTAAATCACATTCTTTTTATTATTATGTCAATAGAATCCATAAACTATTTTTTAAAAAGTCACATACATTAATGTTTACTTAAGAGCTGAAGTAACTGAACTATATTATTGAGATATACTGTGTTCCTGAAACAGTAATCATACATGGTTTAAAGAATTGGAAAATGATTGAATAGTTACAGAGGAGACTATTTTCCCATAGACTGATTTAATGTTCTGCACATTCACAACTTTTAATTTCATTTCTTACAGTTAAATATTGCAGAACATTGAGCTCCCATTGCTTAAATAAGAAATACACTTTCAAAATCGTGCTGTAAGCACAGAGATTTAATTTGCATTACGTACAAAAAAACAAAACAGAAAAAGTTTGTTTTGAAGAGTGTAGGTATTTGTAAAAAAACATGCCTGAGAAGAAAAGGGAGTGAAAAATATACGTTAATTAAGGAAACAAATTTATTCAATAGATTCCTTTGGTTTGTAATATACCACAGCAAAACACAATAGGAAAGTGAATGACATTTGTATTCAAGCTGCTACTCCTTCCAAGATGACTGATAATAATAATTTAGGTTTTGATTTATTGCATGCATACTTTTACAAGTTATGCTAGAAAAATAAATATAGTCCTCCTTTCTGATATTAAGACCCATTGTAGAGGAGCTCCTTGCTCATATAGTTCTCGTGTTACAAGACTTATTTCCAGTTTATCAACTCTAAAATTTGCTGTTGAATTACATTATCGCTGAGTCATAGTTTACTCTCTGTGTTATTTACTCTAAAGTACCTCTAATGAACATTTTTTTTTTGAAAGTTTCACACACCCACAGAGCACTGAAACCCTTCCCACCATGCAATGTCTTCTCTGCAATGCCTTTTTTACTTCCTTGCGACTTCCCAACTGCAGTTGGGTAAAACTATTAAATTCTTAAAAAAGATGAAACAAACCTATCTCTCAGGAGGGACACAGTTAACTTCATTCAACAAAACATTCAGCTTTGGCTTGACAAGATGTAAAAAGGTTCTCTTACACAGTCTATAGCACCACATCATTTAAAGTATCAAGCCAATCCTCATGAAGAATCTCCCAGAATCACTATGTTCAGAAATCCTTACTTAATGACTTTTTTCTATGACTGGAAGACTAACATTTAAAAGGACATCTTATAGTTCATTATATAAAGTGATTAAAAAGCTTTTTCCTGGACCTAGCCAAAGAACAATCATGTTCTTAGTTAGGAAGCATGATGACTTTAAGATTAGAAGGTATGCTGAAATATTACCATAAAAAGAGCATAAAGCAGAGCACTTCATGTCAAAATAAATCTGTTACTAAAGAAAGGGACCATACAATACCTCAGTTTAGAAAAGGTTCTTGCAAAATCAATCTTGTCATGTGCAGACTATCATTATATACATCTGTGAAGATGATAATGTCTGCACTGCGTAAGTCCTAAATATTTGCTCTATAAATCTGAATTTTGATTGACTTCATACTGGCCACCAACTTCATACTGGCCACCAACTCAGACACAGGCATGACTGAGTTAGATTGGACATGACTCTCGGGTAACAATTATGAGACAAAGAAAGAATAAAGATCACATTTTTCCAAAAAAGTTTTCTTATATAAACTGCCTTCATTTATGGGTGATTAGAAGAATAAGTGCAAACATTTTTCTATCAAGATGTTGTCCAAGGATTCACACGTATTTAGATGAAAATGTCTGTAATAAACTTTACCAGACATAGTCTGTCAGAAGTACATGGTGTAGAAGCACAGAGTTATACTGCTACAAAGCAATTACTTTTGCATATACATATTAGAACTAAACAGAAGAAGCCAAGGAAGTGGCTTGGAAATAAAACTATGTCTAGATGTCGAGATTGCTGATGCCAGCTGTTAAAATTCTTTTAGAAGTGCAACAATTAAACTGCTGAGAGGCAATTACCACAAGAGGGGAAGAAATACCACCACTTCTGGGGCCGAAGATATAAAATTAAAAAATCACTAGTTCACTAGTTAGCATATAAAGTTTCTTATTCACATCTAGTTCATGAATAAAAGTTACCCATCTGGTTACTCCATCTTCAACGCAATCACCTAATATGCACAGGTACTTTGCACGTTTGCATAGATCTTCGCACTTTAGAAGTGAAAAGTAAAAAATAACCAGCAATAAACTCTTGAGAGACAAGGATGTAAGGAGGGGAGGAAGGGAGAAAACAAGAAAAAAACAAATAATGTTGGGAAAGTAAATAATAAAACAAGTGAGAAAAAAAAGATAAAACACGGAGACAATAGTTGAGGAGGTACTGAAAACAGAAGATAAAAACTACAACACTATATTCAGTGCACGACCTTCTCCTTTCCATGGAAACAAAGTTGAGAAATGTTGGACTTATTTTTCTGATGTCATAGAACAGATCATTCAGATCTTCTGTGACACGGTTCCATACATTACAGCTACAAAGCAAAATAAAACATTCCTGGTCATCACAACAAACCACTGGTTTCAACTGGGAGTCTAATTGTGAATTGCAGATACACACACCCCTTCTTCCCTTTTCTTTCTCCCTGTGTGTGTATATGCAGTGCCTTCATCTTGCTCAATAATAATTATTTACTTTAGGTGTATTTTTGTAGTTTATAATAACTTCAAGAAAAAGGCACTAGTGTGATAACATGGTTTTGCTCAAGAAGCAAATTTTTTTGAATGTTACTATGTTCAGTAGAAAAAATAACGAAAATAAACACTGAATGTTTCTTCATTTTCTAAAATATGTAACATTTTCACTTCCATACCCCACAATTAGCTACTAAAGGAGCCCTGTGATTCAGCAGCACTGTAATTCAGAATTTTCAAGTGCTAGTATTTTTAAAGAGAGCTAACATTACTAGGGAGAAAATACAGTAGTAATAATAAACCACTCAGTTTTTGTACATCCATCAGCCACAAAGCAATATACAACGGAGGCCAGTGCTGTTATCTCCAGTTTGCACACAGGAAGCAGAAGAACAGAAGGTAACTAGCTCTGCAGAGCCTTGCGGGACACAATCACAGGCCACGTAGAGCAAAGAACAGATTTCACATTCTCTAAGAACATGGTACTGGAATTATTAAGCACTTATGAAGTACTAGTTAAGAACACAAAACTGATCACCAGAAACACATGATGGTTAGAACAAAAAAATTACGTCATCAACAGATGAATTCTGGAACAGACAGATGTAGCAGTTAAAGATCATGTTACTACTCCCCAGACATTTGTTTTAACTCCCTGTTGGAGCTTATTTTCTCCAAAGAACTATAGAAATGGAACATGCATCTGTGCTGGATGCTTCAGTGCAGTCCAGAGTTTTAGTTAAAATTGCCTGCTATACTACAAGGAAGTAACACCTGCCAGAGGAGGAAGATGGAAACACTACTGAAGTCCTGCAGCAAGATTAACCAGATACCAGTTATCAATAGCTTCAGAGTAAAGAAGCCTGAATTTCAATACAATTTCCCAGTCACTGTATGACTGGGAAAATCTCATACTTCCTCTTTTTCCCCTCAATATACAGCATCATCCTACTTGCCTCCATTACATTCATATATACCTCAGCTTAAATTAGCACTAAATGTAAAAAAATACCTTGTTATTGTGCACAGAAAGTCACTCATGTGAAAGAATACTTAGTAAACCTTACAGAAGACATATCATAGAATCATAGAATAGTTTGGGTTGGAAGGGACCTCCAAAGATCATCTAATCCAACCCCCTTGCAATAAGCAGGGACATCTTCAACTAGATCAGGTTGCTCAGAGCCCCGTCCAACCTGATCTTGAATGTTTCCAGGGATGAGGCATGTACCACCGCTATGGGCAACTTGTTCCAGTGTTTCGCCACCCTCATCATAAACAATTTCTTCCTTATATCTAGTTGGAATCTACCCTCCTTTAGTTTAAAACCATTTTCCCTTGTCCTATCACTACAGGCCCTACTAAAATGTTTGTCCTCATCTTTCTTCTAAGCCCCCTTTAACTATTGAAAGACCACAATAAGGTCTCCCCAGAGCCTTCTCTTCTCCAGGTTGAACAATCACAAATCTCTCAGCCTTTCCTCATAGGAGAGGTGTTGCATCCTTCTGATCATTTTTGTGGCCCTCCTCTGGACCTGCTCCAACAGGTCCATGACTTTCCTGTGCTGAGGATTCCAGAGCTGAACACAGTATTCCAGGTGGGGTCTCACAAGAGCAGAGTACAGGGAGAGAATCACTTTCTCCAGCCTGCTGGCCATGCTTCTTTTGATGCAGCCCAGGATACGGCTGGCTTTCTGGGCTGCAAGTGCACATTGCCAGCTCATGCCCAGCTTTTCATCCACCAGTACCCCCAAGTCCTTCTCAGCAGGGCTGCTCTCAATCACTTCATCTCCCAGCCTGTACTGATTCTGGGGATTGCCCCAACGCAGGTGCAGGACTTTACACATGACCTTGTTGACCCTCATGAGGTTCACATGGGCCCACTTCTCAAGATTGTCCAGGTCCCTCTGGAGGGCCTCTCATCACTCATCTCCACCCAGACACTGAGTCATTGACCATTACCCTCTGGATATGACCATCCAACCAATTCCTCATCCACTGGCAGTCCACCCATTAATTCTTATCTCTCCAATTCAGAGAGAAGGACGTTGTGGAGGACCGTGTCAAAGGCCTTACAGAAGTCCAGATAGATGACATCCATAGCTCTTCCCTTGTCCACTGATGTAGTCACTCCATCAGAGAAGGCCACTACGTTGGTCAGGCAAGACTTGCCCTTGGTGAAGCCTTGCTAGCTGCCTCAAATCACCTCCCTGTCCTCCATGTGCCTTAGCACACCTTCTAGGAGGATCTGTTCCATGACCTTTCCAGGCACAGAGGTGAGGCTGACAGGTCAGTAGTTCCCAGGACCCTTCTTTCCACCCTTTTTAAAAATGGGTGCAATGTTTCCCTTTTTCTAGTGACCGGGGACTTCACCTGACTGCCATGACTTTTCATATATGGCAGAGAGTGTCTTGGCAACTACATCAGCCAATTCCCTCAGGACTCTGGGATGCATCTTGTCAGGCCCCATAGACTTATGTATGTTCAGGTTCCTCAGTGGTCTCAAACCTGATCTTCTCTTACAGTGGGAGGGACTTTTCTCCTCCAGTCCCTGCCTTGCAGTCCATCCACTCAAGATGCGTGGGAAGAGAGACTGCCAGTGAAGACTAAAGCAAAAAACTTGTTGAGACCTCAGCCTTCTCCTCATCTATTGTTACCAGTTTGCCAGTCGTGTTCATCAGTGAGGGTATGCTTTCTCTGACCTTTCTTTCCTGGCTGACATACCTGTAGAAGCTCTTATTATTCTTTGCTTCTCTTGCCAAGTTCAGCTACAGACGCGCCTTGGCCTTCCTGACCCCATCCCTACAAAACTGGGGAGCGTCCCTATACTCTTCCCAGGATACCTGTCCCTGCTTCCACTCCCTGTGCAATGTATCAATATATCAGAGAAGGCATGATGTACTCTCCATGAAAAGTATGGTTAAAGAAAGAGTTAGTCAGGCTCTTCCTTGAACATGCTTCAACTTTCAACCCTAGAAAAATTCTAGATTATATTACACTCTAGGAGCAAGCCAGCAAAAACTCCTTTAACCTGCAAAACATACTTACTCAAAAACATCAGTCATTTCTGAATCGCCTCTTTCAGTCCAATACAAAACTTGCAGTAAGCAAAAACACACTTTTTTGCCAGCAACATACTACTTGAAAATAGTTCATTTCAAGTGCTATTACAATATACTTGAACACCATTTGATCAACCTAAAAAATCCCAATACACATCAAAAAAAAAGAAAGCCTTAGGAAGGCACAAGACAGAATCATGAGAAGTGGGACAAATAAAGGAAAAAGTACTTGATACTACATATATGGTAAATAATTAGCACCTTCACAGCAATGTTATAATTAAGAAAAGAGTTCCCCTATTGAGGAGGCAAACAAATTCCCCAATCATTTCTGAGAATTTAAAAATGTGTAATGTTCAGTGTTATCACATCACTGTCTTTGCAGTATTAATAGGCTACAGAAAGTTTCTATAGATACAGCTTGAGGAAAGGGAACTGGAATCCCCAAGTCCCAACAAAAGGCACATGCACCAATTATTTATCCCATATATGACTTTTTCCAAGTTCGTGATAAACCAGCCTCCTAGAAATTTTCTGAAGGACTATGTACAACAGTGTCACTCCTATGTAAATCAGGATTTCTAATCATTTATTATTATTAAACCATGTGAAAATCAGAACTAAATATTAATAAGAAAAATCAAGATCTTGACTCTTCTTTAATCAAATAAATGAGATTATAAAGTCACTTGGTTGAAGGGTAAGACATCTATTAAACACTTAATAAATCTAGGCAAGAATAATCCAGTAACCAAAGCATGAACCTGAAAAGCAATCTGTGCGGGAATTTCCCACAAAGCCTTGGACTACATAACCTGTCTATGTCAGATTTCTAAATTATGTACCTCATATATTTATGTTGTGTATACAAATATAATCTATAGTTATACATACATAGTTTTCATAGGACATGAAAAGTACTGTATTATTTCTCTGTACCACAGAGAAATGCCCCTTTTACACATCATTTCAATACACACAGAGTCCTTTCCAAATTACATCCTTTGAAGTGCTATAACTTTACCATGCAAATTAATTTATCTGGCTTATTTCTTTTTGCATGCATTCCAAAATGTATTCAATTTTTCTGTATCTTCAGCCATGGAGCTGCCCTAAACTGATGAAAGTATTTTACAGATATGCTGATTGGTTATGTACAACAAGAGGGCTGCACAGCTGCATCAAAAAGCCTGTATTTTCTTCAAGCGTGTTCTGTTTTCATTAAATATGCTCTCCACTCACTACTTCCAAGATCTCTCTAACCATTTTTATGTTTACCAGAACTTTCATATTCAATATCCATTTATACAGTCTTCTTTACCAGTTATAAGTTCCATTTTCCCATTTGAACTTTTTAAAAAAATTCTTAGCTATAAATAGTAATTTATCTATTCCAGATGCATTTTTCCTCTGTTCTCCCTGATGTTAGCATGATACCTGAATTTACTTTCAGTTACAAACTTTAGTTAATATGCTGGTTTTCCACCTCATCCAGGTCATTAATTTTACTGAATGCTTCCATTATTTTCAGCAGGTTCACTCAAGTTAGTTCTCCCACACATCGCTCCTCTTACATAAAAGAAAAAGGAAATAAAATGTATTTGTCACACTATCTGTGTTCAAATACAAAGATGGATATATACAAAATGTGTGTGCATAGGGGATATATTGTTGCAGAAAGGGATCTGTCTAAATCTCTTTCACTAAGAATTTTGCACTTCCAATTATGGAATTTTGTTTTGTTTGCAATGGAATCTGGTGTAACCAGGCATTTTAAAGACTTTTGGCCTGAACAGTATTATTATTTCTGAGAAAAAGTATCATCTTTTGAATATGTTTTTGCTACAGTGTTTTTACACAGGGAAATCTGAATGTGTCTGCTCAAATAATGCAAAGTACATTTATCTTGTCATGTTTCTATCCGTGACAGTGTTATTCATCGTATGTATAAACTTATCCTGGCTGATATCTATGGTTTGGCAATAGTCAAATACACTGATGACTAGCTAAAAGTAGTTACGATACTTACATTGGTGAGGTGAATGACTCCTTTCGATGTAACAGAGCAGCCCATAAAACCAACATACTGCAGCTCAGGACAATGTTCAGCAAAAGCTTTCACTGACTGATCTGTCACCTACAGAAAAGATATACAGGTAATAGTTGAACAGGTGATATGAGCACAAACTTAATGCAGTCTAACCAGTTTCTCTGTAACAATGGCAAGCTCCTCATTAATACTTTTAATTATTATTATCACTACTATTATTTAATTCAACAGTTTGAGAGAAAACATCAGGTATGTGCACACCCGTATATGTGCATGAAAAGGAATGAAAAAGATCATCTTTGGCAGAGAGGGATCATCTTCTTGGAGGAGAAGAAACGGAAGATAAGAGAGAGTGACGGCCACAAATTCAAATATTATTGTCATGCTGTTTATCTACAAATAACCCAGGAGACCATTCTATCCACTATTCTCATAAACTCTATACAAACATGAAAATACTAATAAATTTATGCTATTGCCATCCCACAGACTCATGCTATGCCCATCATTGACTCTGCAAAGAATTGGAATTGTATCTTAAGTTTATATTCCTTTTCTAAGCATTTTTACTAAAACAAAGCAATTGATTATTTTAAGCTAAAGATAGTATTACATTGGTTTTCCACATCAGACTTTTATCTTATGGTAATATACCATTGCGTCAGTTATCAGTTGAATGAAGATGCTTACCTAGTTTATTATTGTGATTTATTTATTTATACTATTTTTTGCTTTATAATTAAGTTTGTTTAATAAAATTTAATAACTATGAAACACAATCCATTGCATAAACGTAATTCTTTGTAGGTAGACTAAATATTCAAAAGGACAACATTTTGTGAACTTTGTGAAGAATATAAAATTGACATGGTGTCCTGGTTTGGCCTAAACCAGGCCGATTTTCCTTTCAGTGATTTTTACTTTCAGCTAAGTCTCCTCTAAGTAACTGCATTTTCTGAAACTAACTGCATGTTTTTGCAGACAGTGTCTGCTTCCAGGACTGATAACGCTCAAAGTTTGTAGTTATCACTGAGGCACCGGTAGGGATGTTGTGCAGAAAGGCTCTTGCTGTACTTATTCTTGAGAGAAACCAAGGTCACTGCTGAATTCCTCATTGCTTACGAGTGAAGAGCCGAAGGGGGGTCGCAGCTGCAGAGGGGAGCGGACAGGGCAGGTGACCCAAAATTGACCAACGAGGGTATTCCATCCCATACACGTCATTCTCGGTATAAAGTGGGGGGATCACAAGGGTCTCGCTCTCTTTCTGCTATGGCCGGTGTCCAGGGAGGACTCCGTCTGTTTTCCTGCTGCCCCCGATCCCGATCCGTGCATCCTGAATCCAGCTCTCGACCGTCGCTAGGCCCAGCCTGGGCCTTCCCGGAGCCTGCCCTGCAGTGCTGGTGGTGACGTGGCTGACTTCAGGGGAGCTCAATCTTGGTTTTGTATATATATTTGTATATATTTGATTATTTCTACTATTATTATTATACTTTTTTTTCATTATTATAGTTTATTAAAACTGTTTTAATTTTCCAACCCAGAAGTCTCTCTCCCTTTTCCCTTTCCCTTTCCCTCTGGGGGGAGGGGGGGAGATAACAGAGGGCATCTGCCGCAGGTTTAATCGCCAGCCCAGCTTTAAACCGTGACAGATTTATTGGCGCCCAACGTGGGGCTCGAGAGAAGCTCCGACAGGTTGCTCTGATAAGTCGAATCCCAGCTCCAGTGGGAGGAGACCTGGAGAGCTCAGCCAAGAGAGTATCAGATTTCTTCCTTTGAGATTTACGAGGGGTTGGAAACTAAAACAGATAGCTAAGATGATAATGTCATTTGTGAGCCTTGTGTTACCTCTTCTCTTTATAAAGCTTGTTTTACAGTTATGTGTAATGATACCTTACTTGCCGTATGCGCTGTGTGTTAGTGCTTACATGTGGTTTAACAGGGCGTGCTGGTCAAAATGTGTCGTTCCGGTATGGGTTGTGATACTGATTTATGTCGTGATAAACTGGGCAGTCATTATTCCGATCTCTTATCTCTATGATACAATGATGGGCAGCTTTAATCGCGAATCCGTAGCTGCGCACACCGGGCGTCTTTTAACTGATTTTGATAGTATCTGCTCCTTTTTTGCCAAGCTGATTCCTGCAAAATTCGAACAGGGCATGTTGTTATTTTTGGGTGTCCTGTATGTGTTACTGGTGTGCTATGTGATTAGATGTCGGTGCAGCAACAGCGGTAGGTATCATGCTGCCCCTGTAACCAGGAGAAAACACCGAAAGAAATCAGCTGGTAAAGTGAAGGATGATGACTCAGAGGCTTCTAAGGCAGAGCCAGCACGCGACCCAGGTGAGGGCCCTTCTCAGTCAGAGTCAGGGCCTGACACAGAGGGGGGTTTCCTTGATCGTCTTTTTAAAGAAGGCCCATTACACAAGAAGGACAAGAAAGGTCCTTCTAAAGCAGAACAATCACAGGAGGACTCGGACTCGGAAGTAGAGATAACCTACCACTCCTTATCCCTGAAAGAACTGCGAAATATAAGAAAAGATTTTAGTCGTTATGACGGTGAGCCAATAATTACCTGGTTGCTCCGATGCTGGGATAATGGGGCAGATAGCATAGAATTGGATGGTAGAGAAGCCAGACAGTTGGGATCCCTGTCCAGAGATGGTGGTATTGATAAGATGCTTCCAAGAAGGTCGAACAGTATCAGTCTCTGGAGGCGACTCTTGTCAGCTGTAAAGAGCAGGTATCCCTATAAAGATGATGTTATGAGTCACCTAAGCAAATGGACCACTATAGAAAAAGGTATTAACTACCTTAGAGAACTAGCTGTGCAAGAGATCATTTATAAACACCCTCAGGACATTGTAGATCCTGTAAATCCTGATGAAGTGGAATGCAACCGATCCATGTTCCGGAAGGTTGTGAAGAGTGCTCCACCAACACATGCCCATACATTGTCAATATTAGTCTGGGGAGAAGATGCTATGGCACGACCTAGTGTGGGCGAAATGGCTAACTATATGCGACAGTATGAAGATAGTATTTCTTCCCCACTGCAGGCCCGTGTCTCGGCTGTGGAAAAACTGACTAAGGAGAACAAGGACTCATTGAAACAACTGTCAGACAAACTGTCCAGGATCGAGAATAAACTTGACTCTCTACCTACACAGGCCCGCGTTGCAGCCTTTAGGAGGCAACGCCCTCCTACTGGACCGGCTCAAAGGAAACGGAACACGTCACGAGGTATCCTGTGGTTTACCCTGCGTGATTATGGGGAGGACATGAACAGATGGCATGGACAACCTACCAGTACCCTACAGGCACGAGTACGTGAGTTGCAAGCTAACAGAAATACCAGAGAGAATTTTTCTAGGAGGATGGCTGCTCCAGTTACCAATGAGCAGGACCCCAGTCAGGGTAGATGGGCCTCAAATCCTTTTTTTCCAAGAGTGAATAGGGGAAATGAAGGTCCAATCCCCGTGAGCTGCACGAATCCAATCTTTAATTAGAGGGGCCCTGCCTCTAGCCAGGAGGAGGAGAGGGATAACCGGATTTATTGGACTGTGTGGATTCGATGGCCTGGCACATTAGAACCACAAAAGTATCGAGCCCTGGTAGACACTGGTGCACAGTGCACCCTCATGCCATCGAATCATAAAGGGACAGAATCTGTCAGTATCTCGGGAATAACAGGGGGATCTCAAGAGTTATCTGTATTGGAGGCCGAAGTGAGCCTAACTGAAAATGAATGGAAAAAGCACCCCATTGTGACTGGCCCAGATGCTCCGTGCATCCTTGGCATAGACTACCTTAAGAAAGGGTATTTTAAGGACCCAAAAGGATATAGATGGGCCTTTGGTGTAGCAGCTGTAGAGACTGAGGACATTAAACAGCTGTCTACCTTGCCTGGCCTCTCAGAAGATCCTTCTGTTGTGGGGTTGCTGAAAGTTGAAGAACAACAGGTGCCAATTGCTACTACCACGGTGCACCGACGACAATATCGCACCAATCGAGACTCCCTGATCCCCATTCATAAACTGATTAGACAATTAGAAAATCAAGGAGTAATTAGCAAGACTCGCTCACCCTTTAATAGTCCTATATGGCCAGTGCAAAAGTCTAATGGAGAATGGAGATTAACTGTGGACTATCGTGGCCTAAATGAAGTTACGCCACCGTTGAGTGCTGCCGTGCCAGACATGCTAGAACTTCAATACGAACTGGAGTCAAAGGCAGCCAAGTGGTATGCCACTATAGACATTGCTAATGCATTTTTCTCTATTCCCTTGGCACCAAAGTGCAGGCCACAGTTTGCTTTTACCTGGAGAGGTATCCAGTACACCTGGATTCGACTGCCCCAGGGGTGGAAACACAGTCCTACTATTTGCCACGGACTGATCCAGACTGCACTAGAAGAGGGTGGAGCTCCAGAACATTTGCAATATATTGATGACATCATTGTATGGGGTGATACAGCAGCAGAAGTTTTTGACAAAGGGGAGAAAATAATTCAAATTCTTCTGCAAGCTGGTTTTGCCATAAAAAGAGGCAAGGTCAAGGGGTCTGCCCGGGAGATCCAGTTTTTAGGCATTAAATGGCAAGATGGGCGTCGCCAGATCCCGATAGAGGTGATCAACAAAATAACAGCTATGTCCCCACCAACTAACAAAAAGGAAACACAAGCCTTCTTAGGCGTTGTGGGTTTCTGGAGAATGCATATTCCAGATTACAGCCAGATTGTACGCCCTCTTTATCAGGTGACCAGAAACAAAAATGATTTTCAGTGGGGCCCTGAACAACAACAGGCTTTTGAACAGATTAAACAAGAAATTGTGCATGCAGTAGCCCTTGGACCAGTCCGTATGGGACAAGATGTTAAAAATGTGCTCTACACCTCAGCTGGGGACAATGGTCCTACCTGGAGCCTCTGGCAGAAAGTGCCAGGGGAGACTCGAGGTCGACCCCTAGGATTTTGGAGTCGAGGATACAAGGGTTCTGAGGCCAATTACACCCCAACTGAAAAAGAGATACTGGCAGCATATGAAGGAGTTAGAGCTGCTTCAGAGGTAATTGGTACTGAGGCACAACTTCTCCTGGCACCTCGATTACCAGTACTAGGCTGGACGTTCAAGGGTAAGGTTCCTACTACCCATCATGCAACTGATGCTACATGGAGTAAATGGATTGCATTAATTACACAGAGGGCTCGAATAGGAAACCCTAATCGCCCAGGAATCTTAGAAGTGATCATGGACTGGCCAGAAGGCAAAGACTTCGGAATGCCACCAGAAAAGGAGGTGACACGTGCTGAAGAAGCCCCACCGTATAATGAACTACCAGAGGATGAGAAGCAGTATGCCCTGTTCACCGATGGATCCTGCCGTCTTGTAGGAAAGCATCGGAAGTGGAAAGCTGCTGTATGGAGTCCTATACGACGAGTCACAGAAGCCACAGAAGGACAAGGTGAATCAAGCCAATTTGCAGAGGTAAAAGCCATCCAGCTGGCTCTAGACATTGCTGAACGAGAAAAGTGGCCAAGGCTGTATGTTTATACTGACTCATGGATGGTGGCAAATGCCTTGTGGGGGTGGTTAAAGCAGTGGAAGTGAAGCAACTGGCAGCGTAAAGGTAAACCTATTTGGGCTGTTGAACTGTGGCAAGATATTGCTGCTTGGCTAGAGAAACTAGTCGTGAAGGTACGTCACGTAGATGCTCACGTACCTAAAAGTCGGGCAACTGAGGAACATCGAAACAACCAACAAGCAGATCAGGCTGCTAAAGTGTTCCAAATAGATTTGGACTGGGAACATAAAGGTGAACTATTTTTAGCTCGGTGGGCTCATGACACTTCAGGTCATCAAGGGAGAGATGCAACATACAGATGGGCTCGTGACCGAGGGGTGGACTTAACTATGGACTCTATTGCACAGGTTATCCATGATTGTGAAACATGCGCCGCAATTAAGCAAGCCAAACGGTTAAAACCTTTGTGGTATGGGGGGCGGTGGTTGAAATATAAATATGGGGAGGCCTGGCAAATTGACTACATCACACTCCCTCAGACCCGCCAGGGTAAACGTTATGTACTTACCATGGTGGAGGCGACCACCGGATGGCTGGAAACATACTCTGTGCCCCATGCCACTGCCCGGAACACTATCCTGGGCCTTGAAAAGCAAATCTTGTGGCGACACGGCACACCAGAGAGAATTGAGTCGGACAATGGGACTCATTTCAAAAACAGTCTCATAGATAACTGGGCCAAAGAGCATGGCATCGAATGGGTATATCACATCCCCTATCATGCACCAGCCTCTGGGAAAATTGAACGGTATAATGGGCTGTTAAAAACTACCCTAAAAACAATGGGGGGTGGAACCTTTAAAAACTGGGATAAGCATTTGGCACAAGCTACCTGGCTAGTTAACACCAGAGGATCTATCAACCGAGCTGGCCCTGCTCAGTCAGACCTTTTACATACAATAGAAGGGGATAAAGTCCCTGTGGTGCATGAAAGGAATCTGTTGGGAAAAACTGTCTGGGTTCTTCCTGCTACGGGCAAAGGTAAACCCATTCATGGGATTGCTTTTGCTCAAGGACCTGGATGTACTTGGTGGGTGATGCTGCAGGATGGTGGAGTCCGATGTGTCCCTGAAGGTGATCTGATCTTGGGTGAGAATACTTAATTCTGAACTGCATGATGTTAATTGCTGCATAATACTAACAGTGTTCATAAGTGTCTTTCAGGTTGAAGCAGTGGTGATGAGACCGGAGCTAGCTGCAAGTGGCGTCCAGTAACCTCCTCGAGACTGACATCTTTAACCTGCAACCCGTGGGCACGAACTGTGACAAAGCTCATATCATCTCTCCTACCCTGGGAGACTCCTAGCCAGATGGAAACCCACAATCCTGAACTAAATGAACTTGATGAACTTTTTTTTTTAATATAGAGATGAATCATAAACTAATGTTATCTGTATATATTTTAAAATGAAAAGTTAGTGGTGATCTGAGTATGACGTGAATGGTATGGAATAAGGGGTGGAATGTCCTGGTTTGGCCTAAACCAGGCCGATTTTCCTTTCAGTGATTTTTACTTTCAGCTAAGTCTCCTCTAAGTAACTGCATTTTCTGAAACTAACTGCATGTTTTTGCAGACAGTGTCTGCTTCCAGGACTGATAACGCTCAAAGTTTGTAGTTATCACTGAGGCACCGGTAGGGATGTTGTGCAGAAAGGCTCTTGCTGTACTTATTCTTGAGAGAAACCAAGGTCACTGCTGAATTCCTCTTTGCTTACGAGTGAAGAGCCGAAGGGGGGTCGCAGCTGCAGAGGGGAGCGGACAGGGCAGGTGACCCAAAATTGACCAACGAGGGTATTCCATCCCATACACGTCATTCTCGGTATAAAGTGGGGGGATCACAAGGGTCTCGCTCTCTTTCTGCTATGGCCGGTGTCCAGGGAGGACTCCGTCTGTTTTCCTGCTGCCCCCGATCCCGATCCGTGCGTTCCTGAATCCAGCTCTCGACCGTCGCTAGGCCCAGCCTGGGCCTTCCCGGAGCCTGCCCTGCAGTGCTGGTGGTGACGTGGCTGACTTCAGGGGAGCTCAATCTTGGTTTTGTATATATATTTGTATATATTTGATTATTTCTATTATTATTATTATACTTTTTTTTCATTATTATAGTTTATTAAAACTGTTTTAATTTTCCAACCCAGAAGTCTCTCTCCCTTTTCCCTTTCCCTTTCCCTCTGGGGGGAGGGGGGGGGATAACAGAGGGCATCTGCCGCAGGTTTAATCGCCAGCCCAGCTTTAAACCGTGACACATGGGTACTCTTAAGATAGCTGCCTATCTTCCTTTAAACAAGGAAAACTTGTTTGGTTTTTTTTTTCCCTGAGAAGTATATATTCCCAGTGCAAATGACAGCAATGCAAAACTCTATATTCATTTTGGGACAAAACCTGTATTTTCTAGCCAAACTGCTTGGGAATGTCTCACTGTGTCTGGAATTGTAAATCCTGAATGTCAAGGACATTCTGGGTTTGTAAGGATGTCTTCTTGTTATCACTTAACTCAGAAGCAAAACAAATTTTGAAATATCTAGCCCACAACTGAGCCTCAGGTGAATACATACATAGGAGCGTTATTCCTGCTGTGCCATGGATCACCTTTATCCACAGTTCAAATTTGCCTGAGTAACATAGCACTTAACTGCACACTGGCAGCATACAGTGCCCTTGGCGAAGACTGGCAAAACGGTTTCTGAAAAGATAGTCCAGAGATAAGGAAGGCCATCAAGATTATAAGTACAACATCACATATAAGCTGTACAGGTTTGAGGTTACTGAATGTGGTTATAGGTCTAACGCAGTGAGCACAGATTTTTACTGTTGCACATCTGCCAAATAAAAGTAAAAGGCAAGCCTTTCAGGATTGTGTATTTAGAAGTCAATGAAACTGAAAACAGGCCAGAAGGAAGGGAAAAGGCATCAGCTAAACAGATTCAGTCACGGATTGGGTAGTGATCATCCATAGACCCATGTCATTACAGAGCTTAAAACTTTAAAATACAAATAATTTCTTACACATAGCTGACATTTGGGTGCACTAAGACTGTAAAAAAAAAAAGATGTTTTGAATGCAAATAATAAAATTACTATGTCTTAAAGTATCTTCTGTTCATACTATGGAATTTTTCTGCATTCTAAACAAAATTTGTGAAAAAATTAGTTCTGGTAAAAGTTAATAATAGTAGACTATGACTGCATATATTAAATAGTTTACACATTAGCAGTGAACCTTTTCAGTGCTTGTTAGATAGGCAGCATCTATCTAGTCAAAACAATCTGTCAAAAGCAGTATGACATTTCCTGAATATGCTTTACAATTACCGTGGTAGAAATCACCACTTCAGATAGGGATTTTGCTACTGCAAACAGCAATTTCTGTTCTTAAATCTTGACTTATAAATAAAATAGCAGTGCATTCTTGACTTATAAATAAAATAGCAGTGCATTCAACCTGTTGCTGTCTTTAAGCTCAGTTCAATAACAGAACCTGTCCTTTGCTGTCAGCCAACAAAACTTCATCACCTGCAGAAGCTGACTTCAAGTTTTATTGGGAAATATTGAAAAAATTTTGTCAATCAGCACTGTAACCTCACAGTCAGCATTCTTTACGATACCAGGGTCTAGGAATATATTACTTCTTTTTCAGACCCTACGTCATTTATAGCAATTGATATTTAACAACATGACTCCCACCCAGAAAGCCTGTAATGAAGGCCACTTGATAGTCCTGTTTGGTTAGCTACTCTTAACACATGACCACACTGTCCTGTGATTGTATTAGTTGGGAAGGAAAATATACATACATATTTCTAGATATACATATACAAACACACACTTGCAATTTCACAAGAGTGGCTTCTCATAAAATGAATATAAGATACTATGTATGGAAATATCATATCAAAACACCTGTAAACTAAATATCTGATGAAAGGGTAAAAAATAAAACTTATACTAGGTCTTTTTGTTCTCCTTTTTGCAGGGGTAGGGGAGAGTACGAACATGTGGTAGTTTGGAATTTATTTATAAATATATGTGTAGCATTATAGCCAATTACAACTACCTAGTCTTCAGTTAGAATAATTGATAACTGAATCCTACATGTCCTTATATATATATGGCTCAAAAAACATAATAAAACAAGGTTTGTATGCAGAACTATTCTTTTTCATTAGATCTATTTGTATAAGGGACGAAAAAAGTAGGTAAGTTTCAGGCAGACCTGAAATAGAAGCAACAAAGCTGAATTTAAAGCTCAAGTAAGTTTCTAAGACTGAAAATAACTATTCTTCTGCTTAATTAGACATTCTCCTATTTTATCATCCACAGTGCCTAGCACAGATGGCTTATATACATACTTGGACTTTTATATTTAAACTCAAACATGCAGGCCAGCTTACTATTTCTACTATAAGTAGGTGCCAGAAATAGTAACTCTCTTATTGTACAGACGTGTTTCATGATCCCAAGAGATGGCTTGTTCTGCAGAATGAAAGAAAGATAAGTGACTGATGAAAAAAATGCATGGCATGATGAAAAAAAGCAATGGCATGTATGCAATGATTATGCAATCTTAAGACTGTCTCTTCAGAATGCAACATGCAACTGCATGTTTTGCAGAATGCGGAATGCAATGTAACTGTATGTTACATTTTCCTCAAAGGCCTCTTCACCACTCAGGAGATCGAACAGGTACATGAAATGTGTATTATAAATATGGTTTCTGCAAACTAACAAATATTTTAGAGTATACACAACTGACATTCAGATGGACTATACAAACAAATTAGACTAGCATAATCTAAAAACAGATTACCATAGAAAATATACGGCAGTTCTAGAGGAATGACCCTTGTCAACAAAGACACAGAAATCCACAGCAAATTCATTTAGAGATCACAGTACAGTTCTTCCAAGAATCTTTAATAATTGGATTGTCTAGTTGACCTTTGTTGACTTTCACTCATCCTATCTTGCCTGATGTTAGTCTTGCTTTGAAAAAGTAATACAGGATGATGAGGACAGATTTATAAGTTATGCACTAAAGCATTGTGAATGGGAAATACACTGGTCTGGAACTAATAGCACAGATTTTGCTTCTGTGAAAAAGATCTATGATAAGTGAGATATGGTTTAATCATTTTCTATTTATGTATTGCAGCCTATTATACATGAATTCCAGTTCTGTATTGTTTTACAGAAACTCAATATTTTGAATATTCTGAATTAGATGATTCTATAAGTATTAGTTTATTTTACCTTCTATTCAATAATAGGAGCAAAATGGAACGGTTCTGAAGCAAAGATGATAATTTAAAAAGAAAGTCTGAGGTACAACAATGCAAGCCACTTAAATTCCAACTAAAAAGCCTCACAATTAATAAAAACTTACAGAAGCTCAAACAGAAATAACTGAAAAAGAGAAAGGAAGATAAACCGTAACTGGCACAGAATGAACACCATGTTCTCTTATTTAAACAGGTGCACTGCAATGTAAGTATATCTTAATGTGCAATTTTTTCCACATAAAATACACAAATAGAAGTTTCCAAAATATGTAAAATATTCCTCAGAAGAACGACACCTAGCAGGATAAACTCTGCCAGAGTAAAATATGCTCTCATGTAAGTAGAGATTCAGTCTGCCATGAATGTATCATGTAAGTATCCATTGTGGAAGTCAGCACTAATGGTAGAAGCAGCTCTTTTTCTCCCAGTTCCATACTCCATAAATCTTTACCTGTCTTGGTCAGACACCAGCTTAACCATACCTATTTTGGGGCAGCACAGGAAGAAGGGAAGGGTCAGGGAGGACTTACTAAAATTCAGTTTTATGTCTGAAAAGAGATAGGTCTACAAAAAGCTCAGCTGCTTATTCAGTTCTAAAACTTTCTTGCCTTACCTCAGCATTATTATATACTACAGACTAAGGCCCACATATAACCTGCTCAGAAATCTGCCCTGCATGAAGCATTTGGCCAGGCCCTCCAATACTGTGTTTTACATCACATATTCAAACGATGTGCATTTTCCCTGGTCTGTTTTCCCTGAAATCCTTGCATGCCATAACTGACCATAAAGTGCAGCTAGGCTAACCTCAGGCATAATTTTGTTTTCCTCCTCTTTACCAAAACTCCTGAAATGCAGTCATTTCACAAGATACAGGCAAATCACACAGAGCAAAGGCCTGACTCAGCTCACCAGCTTATAGCTGAGCTCAATTACATACACAAGATGTAACACATACAAAAAAAGAAACATAAAGCAACAAGATTGCTCATATACAGAAATATCTCTATCTACTGTAAACAAAGGCAGCCAGGCTACCACTGTTCTATCAGCAGGAAAGACACTAAATATCATCAAATAAAAATTTAAAAAAAAAAAAAAAATCACAGCAATTAAATAGGTTTGAGAGAAATTGCCGGCGAAGAATCATGATCAGATGATTGTTCTTTGCCACACAAGGCAAGATGACATTGTCTCTCTTTTGACTAACGCTTTTAAAATTACTTTTTAACAGAGGGTCAAACAGAGATCACAATATTACACTCGAAGTTAAATATTTTACACTATTAAACTAAAACATACAATTACAAACATTTAAGGTTACATATACCTTCCTACTCCAATGAGTAAGAAATTATAATCAAATTGTTTTAATTTAACCACTTCTGAATTCAACTACAAATTAAATTTCATTTTTAAATTCATTTCTAGAGGAGGCTGCAATACTCAAAGTGTTTACTTACAGATTTAATCCTAAGGTTCCACCAAACATGCCAGGGCACTCCTTAGCATCAGTTCCTAATCTTGTTTTAATAATACAATTTATTAGAAATAGATTATACTATTTGATTGACCATGAACACAAAGCCAACTCATTTTAAGTTAAATGGCAATACGGCACAAACTTATCTTACAAAGACGCACAAATCCTGATAAAGGGCTCTTTTGCTCTCCCTCCTCCAGCAAACAAAAGGCAGAAATGGTGAAAAATTAAGCTTATGCTTCAAAGATTTATTTGCAACTTAAACTGGATAAGGTTTTCCCTATTTAATAGTAGTGATACATTGCCTGCTTTCCACAATCATCAACTTAAATGATATTTGTCATAAAAGCTGTGACAAAGTAATTACTATTAGCAAATATGCATTTAATTCATGACCTCTTTTTGCAGTTACAGAACATTGACAAAAATAACGCTCAGATAATCTGTCACCATGCTCCAGTTTTCAGGACACCCAAATTTCATTAGTGAACAGCAGCAAGGCAAGGCCCGTCTTAACTAACTGCCATTGGATGTACTATATATTTATTCACATTGTGTAACATATATGGAGAGATGTAACCATTTGCTTAATCACAGCAGAAATTCAACACTGTCAGCTTTAACTTGCTGTAGCAAGGGAAGATTTCTGAGGTACTGCCAATTTCTATGAGCACCCAAAATAGAGAAATATAAATATTTCTATTCCTTCATCTCTGAAGGAAACAATCTAACCAAAAATGAAATAATCACCCTTTTTAATATATATTTGCAAAGTTTAGGCTCTATCTGCAATCTTCTCACAATCTGGGTTTACAAGCTTTGACTGGTTTCATTATAAAAAAGCTCTTTATACAAACCAAATGTACAGTCTTTCATAAAAGAGAACACTGCTGCTTACTAATGGCAGCAAACCTTGTTTCATTATTAACTCAAAGGGACGACTATTAATCCACCAATTTAAGTGACTTTTCACAAACAAGGAGAACTAAACAAAAATTCTTCTACAGTATTTTAAGATCAACTTAATTTTTAAATATTAATTTATTTCAGAAACCTGTTTCTTGAAATGGGTCTCACCATTTAAGCTGAAATGTAAACATGAAGTACAGAAGCAGAGCCTGTATTATAAGGTGAACCTTACAGTATGAGCTATTCAATGAGAATCAACAATTCACAGCACACAAGACTAAGACAATAATTAAAGCATGGAGTCAGAGAAGGCCTTAGCTGCCTGAAGCATCATCCCAAATACAGAACTAGGTCTGTCAGTATTCCTTTATGTGCTTGCTGCCTTGTGTCTGTGAAGCACTAGCTCTGTGGCTGTCTCATTTCGAGATAAGAATGTGACATCTGCCTGGAGTTTCTGCCCTGTGCACCCCTGGCTACCTCAGACCCCATCAGAACATACTCTCTTGATGAGGCTCTATGCAACACTATGCTACCACACCCTCATATCTGAGAGGAGGAAAAGAGTGAAAAGGATTGCATGGCTACCCTTTCCTTCATCCTTACACATTAGCTCTGGAGTTAGTATTACTATCTGCCCATGACAGAAGCAGAAAAGATAGACAAGAGTATAAGGACTAATATAAGGAATCAAAAGGAGTATTTTATTTTATGTTATATTTACCAGCATCAACTACATTCTGGTAACATAAACTACTTTAAAATACTAGAAGTATTAAAAAAAAAAAAAAAAAAGTTTTGCGATATACTCAGTTGAATACTCTGCTTAAGGGAATCATAATTTTATCAGGTATCCTTCTAGAATGCATTTGGATTTAATGTTTCTTCTTAATTTTTAAGAGGACTGAACAACTGGCTATAAAGAACAGTGTTCCTGTTTTATCTTTATAATAGTGCAAGCCTATACAAATTCTTCCTAATTCACCTAACACAATTTTTAGATACAGAACTCTAAGTAGTTCAGTTAAGGGCAGTACAAAGTACTCTTTCCATTTCTGTGGCACAGAGTATCCCTGCTTACTTTATTCTCTTCTTGTTACCGACGACACAACCATCAAAACAGGTAAGTTCGTCTTCCTATTTTGACCTATTTTATCCCCTGGATTAATTAATACTAAACAAAACAACATACTTGGAAAGTATGAAGTTTTAAATAATAAACGTAGACAACCACTATCTTCAAACTGGTTTAAACGTCCAGATTACAAAAAAAAAACAAATCTCAGTTCTCAACACAAATTATCTCTATTTCCATTAACTTACAATTCAATAAAGTACAATTTGAATGTACTTACATTGAACAAGGCTATCACTACAATCTAATTTGTTTATTGCAAAATGCAAATAAAATTGTAAAAACAATTCTTCAGCTTATAAAATATTGCCCTGCTACTAGATTGGCAAAACACTGCTTCCAACAAGACTCTACATCTTTCATCAAACAGCATGTATACAGAACCTGATAACCACTAAAATTTCAGAAAAATTAAAAAAAATATATATATTTATTTGCAGACAGATAGAATCATAGAATCATAGAATGTCCTGAGTTGGAAGGGACCCACAGGGATCATCAAGTCCAACTCCTGTCCCAGCATAGGACAACCCCAGAATTCACACCATGTGTCTGAGGGCATTGTCCAAATGCTTCTTCAATGCTGTCAGGCTTGGCACCATGACTGCTTCCCTGGGGAGCCTGTTGCAGTGTTCCACCACCATCTGGGTGAACAACCTTTTCCTAATACCCAACCTAAACCTCCCCTGGCATATCTTCCTGCCATTCCCTCAAGTTCTGTCACTGGTCGCCAGGGTGAAGAGGTCAGCGCCTACTCCTCTACTTGCCCTTGTGAGGAAGTTATAGACCACAATGAGGGCTCCTCTCGGTCTACTCTTCTCCAAGCTGAACAGACCCAGTGACTTCAGCCGCTCCTTGTACTTCCCCTCTAAACCCTTCACCATCTTCGTGGCTCTCCTCTGGATAACGCCACTGTATGATAAATTACATAATGAGAACCACACATCAGGAATACTGTATAGTCACAAAAGGTTACTGTAAAAACAAGTGTTGCTCAGCACATTTTTTAAACTGAAGCAAAATATTTCTAAAAATCAAAAATAATATCCTGACCAACCTTTTTTATTCATAATACTGAATCAAAAAGACTGAGGTGTGCACATGCTAACAAATACATATCAAGCATTTTCATTTAGTATCATTCTGAATACAAAGGAAGAAAATTATTTCTATGTAACTGCAAGATAGGTCCATGGTTTATTGGTCTAGCCACTTCATCTTTCATCCTTGTGTAAGGAATGTATGAATCAAATATTCATCCTTTCTGTGATGGAAGATGACTTTGCATTATCTCCCCTTTTAATGTCCTCACAGCTATAGAAGTATATTTCCTATTCTGTATTATGAGTAGAAAAACCACACAGAACCCCAGTTTATTCAACAGTTTTATTGTTCACCCTAACAGAACAGATCTCATTCCCATTTAAAATAATTTTGTACAGAAATTAACTTTTATTTTCACTTCACCTATGTAATTTGATCTTACACATTCCCATTAAAATTATGTACTCTGGCACATTTATCTGTTTATTCTACCACAACTTCAAGGCTTCTAAAGGGGATGAAAGATTATTTTACAGTATAAATTCAACTGTTTTGTGCTCACACTCTTTCCCCTCTAAAACGTACCCAAGAAGAGCATTGTTAATGTTCAGAAATACAGGAGGTCTTGTTCACACACAACCCTTCAACTACTTATGTGATTATGCCTGCAAACTATTAAACACTGTTGGTCTACTTCCTTCTGCTTTATTCCAAGAACACTGTCATTTTCACACACCAAAAACATTAACCCTTTGTTTTGTTCATTACTCCGGTTACCTTCTGAAGGTCTCCTAACTCCCCAAATAAACCGTTTCAGTTTTGTTGTTCCTTTCATTAAAAGCACCACCATGTTCGTAGCATAAGCTTGCTCTGTTGTCAGATCATTCTAACAGGCAAAACTAATCTATTATTCCCTCAATATTTTTATTTCAGGTAAGAAACTTAAACACCAACTTAGGCAACACTCTCACTGCTATCACACAATACCAACTCAGAAATAGTTGTTTCTGGAAGATACTTTCATATTAAAGCTGTTGTACATTAACAAAGCAACAGAACAGCATGAACGTACTGTAACTTTCCTTCTACCAAAACTTACTATATACATCACTATGGTATGCTATAGGGATAAATATTTGTCAGATTTTTCACTGTCTAAAGAAGTGTCCTCAGTGAAACAAAGTTATAAATAAACTGAAGCAAGCCAAAACACTGATAAAAATAGTGATATATCTAATCAAAACCCCAAATCCCTCCACCTTGCCAACACATAAGCATATTTCTAGTATATAATGCAATCAATAATTGCTTGTAACCCCTACATAGTATTAATGTATATGACAGTGGTAACACAGGCATTGTAACCACTAAGGCTCATGTGCACGCAGAGACAGGAAATATCTGGTATTTACTCACACCTACAAAATCATCCAGAAATCTTAAAAGGAAAAATAGGATATATCCCTTGGTATCACGTTTATTTTAAGAGTTAGTAAATATGACTGAAAAGGTAATCTTAAAATAATGTGAACAATTTACCTTAAAAAAATTAGACATGTAAGACTATTTAGTATAACTAGAAAATTACATAATTCCCATTCAAATATTTTCTTCGAGTTTCAGAGATACCATGTAATTTTAATGAGCGGGGAAAATCCTGTAGCAGTTGAAAATGTAATGCAAAGTATACACACAGTACATTCTATACTATGAAAACCACTAAAGGAATCATAGGATTTGCATCTGTTTTTCATGCAACTGACCTTGTTTTTTTAAGTTAAATCTACTCATACTAGCCATACATAAAACTACACAACTGAAATACACTATGACATCATGAAGCTGATATCATCAGCTGTAATATATAGGTAAGGCTGCCACCAGCAAATATATAAAGATTGCTACTGCAGAACCTGAAAGTGGGCACAAATACCAAAACCTTTCTTGCAACCCACCTTCAAGGTATTTCCAACCTATGGTATTCCATACGTACTATTTACAGATTCATCGCCTCCTCCTCTTTCACAAGAACAGAAAGACAAGATTTCCCAAAATTTTCCAGTACAGGTCACAGGTGCAAAAGTTTTGTCTGCCCAATCCACCAAAATAAATTTCATCCAGGCAACTGTTCAATTTGGATTATGTAGATTTTATTTGAAGCATATGGTTACCATACATTACAAATGATGGGATAAATACATGCGTTAAGGGGGGGAAGGAAAAAGTCTTCTGTCACAAATTATGCTCTTCAACATGAAGCATAGGCTCCTTAACTGGTGGAAGGTCTCCCATGTTACATAGGAAACAGGACAAGAAATAAAATGAGAGAATTTCCTATTTGCGATAAATACAAGTTAACATGAAGACAGCAAAAGAAGTATGATTACAACTGCATAGGTCAAAGAAAGTAATTTCATAACTAAATGCTTTTATATTAAGTGTCTTCTACACTTTAACAACTTTACTCCATAAGGACAAAAGGGAGGAGGTATTTTATTGAATAATATTAAATGACTCTGTATGTAAATATCTAAAAACAACATCCTAAAGCAAAGCTCACAAAAAAACCCAAATCATTTCATGGACATTACCATTCATTGGGATACCACAAGAGCTCCTTAAAATAGTTACATCTTGCTAAAATTTACACATTAACCTCCTTGGGTAACACATTTATTACACAATATATGCCACTTTGTTTAAAACAAACAAGAAAACAACACACAGAATTTCAGATACAAACAAGGTTACCAGCTGAATTTATTTTAATGCATCTCTTAGGGAGAACAGAGTACTTAAAAATTTTAACCAGCCTTGCAGACTTCCTTCTGATATTTTAAGGTGTTAAAACGAAATTACACTCTCCCTACAAGAAGTTTTTCTAAAAAGAAAAAAAAGATTAATTACATATGCAGGAAAAAAAGTTTCTTGTAATACAGGAAAATGGACATGGTATTACATCTTTGTTACTGGCTAACAGACAGGGTATTACATATTCAGTTGTAATGCTTATTCATCTCACTCAATCTGAGTACTGGAAGTCCTCAAGTTTCATTAATGAAAAATCTAGAACAGTCCATACTATTCTAGCCTACAAAACTCAGGTAAAGCCAGAATCCAAATCCTCATTGGAGCAGACATTTTTTCAAATCACCTGTATTCAGAATCACAAGTTCAGATGAACTCAGGAAATGTAACATGAGTGTACCATCAGTGAAAGTGAGACATATTGCACAGAAATTGAAGTGGGTTTGGTTTGATTTATAAATGATCTTCACATAACAGAACCACCATTAAAAGGAAACACCTAACAATCAGAAGCAATAGGAAGAGATCTCTGTAATTTTTTCCTTAGTGAACTGCATGCATTACAACTAGTTTAACTTAACATAAATCACTGTAACAGCAGTCTGATCAAGCAGTACATCAGCCAACATATTCTACCAATCTGAAGCAGAATCAGCTTTAAATCATGAGTAGTTAAAATTGTGAAATGCATCAGACATGATGAAAAGACTAGTAGAAAGAGGATGTGATTTAATATAGTTCTCTTAAGTTTTGCACTTGTATGAAATACATTTGTTTTCATCCTTTCTGATCTACTCAGCACCACAATCAGCAGACATATGGTCTGCTCAGCAAAGATGTTAGGGTAACAGGCTGGACATCATGATTCTCTTAACAGCAGCTTTAGAGTCTTGTCCCTACATTTAGAAATTGGTACAGAGTTCTCCAAGAAATTTTAAGGTAAGAAGTAAACATGCTACACCCTGTGAGAGTTATTACATGAATGCTACTGGCCTCCAATGAAAAGCTGCAGGAAAATTAGTCATTAAAATGGAATCTTCAGCATTCACTACTGTGATTGACTACTTCATCACAATCACAGTTTGATATCAGCAGTAACTGGTAGGAGCAACCTCCAAACACAGCAACAATAAAAAAAATAAAACAGCAAAAATACAGCTTTAATGTGCATATATACAAGGACTCAGACCCAAATAACACCGTTTGGTCCAAAAAAGTTAAAATAAAAATTGATATTGCATAAGATACATATACACATTCTTGCATACACTTCAGTGGGAATCTAATTTATAGATGTGAGCAATCAATTGCCGCTAGCCCAGAAAAAAAAAACTCCTAAGTCGAAGTTCTGCATATTCCATGCTTAATTCCTTATACATCTTTCTTTGTTCAGCCACAAATAGCACAACATTATACCTTGTGACAAAAAAATCGAAAATATTAAAATAGAAACAGAGCTGTATTTTTTTTTAATGTTTGCACTAAAAAACACGAACAACAAAAAAAACTAAACCAAAAAACCTAAAAGCTTTGCTTTGTTCTGATCACAATAGCAAGGAAAACCAATTACTCCAAAAAGCATTAAAGAAAAGGTCTTTGCAGCTGGTAACAGATAATCTACCCAATTTCTTCAGAACAGACTTGTTTCTTTAAGTTTCGTTTTTTTTTAACAGACCTTTGCACTAAGTAGTTTGTCAAAACACAAAAATAGGGGGATTTTTTGTTTTGCTTTATTTGTTCTCATAATATTTAAAGCAGTCTTGATTTTTTCCTTTCTGAAAGCTGGGCGAACAAGGAAGTCATTGGTGTTATCTGGTAAAAAAAACACGTGTACAGTAGTCTCCTTGGTTGGTATCATTTACATATCTAATTTTGATCTATCAAAATTAAGTCTGAAGAGGCCACCTGGATGCAGATGGCAAAAGAAACAGAGAATATGTAACAATAATAAAATAAAATATAGTCAGGGAGTCACTTACACATATTAATGATAGCCATTTGCCTTTTTGTCAGCTGGATTAAACAATTTTACATTTCCGAGGCCAAAAACTAAAATAGGAAGACACATCGTCTCACTGACACAGTAGAAAGTGAAGGAGTGGGAATCTACAGCTCCAAGAGAAGCACACAGACACAGAAACCAGAAATTAAGGATGTTTCTCTCTGTCATCATATCGAGGCAGAACTTGAAGCAGGCCCAGAAAATTATGGCTGAGACATTACAAATGATATTAGAAGCAAGTAGGTGACATGATGTGAATGTGAACATGAGTTAGATTTGATTTTTAATCCTTATATGTTGTCTAAAGGCATACAAAAGACCTGTTCAGATTATTTCAATCTATCACTACATACTTGCATTGAAGAACAGCATCTTGCTGATGAGAAATGCAAGTGGGACTGCTATAACAGTTATGATTCGAAGCTGGCTATAATCCTGATTAAGCCTAGTGAAGAACCAGACCTCTCTGCAGAGAGGCTGAAACAGGAGAACCATGGATCACATGGATCCACAACTGGATGGCTGACAGTCTTGTGTGAAGCCCTGCATGCTGTGTGATAATGGCAGGACCAGCACAAGAGGGTGCAGCACACACACCTGCTCGGTCTTCCCAGAGCTCAGCACATTCAGAAAATAGAGATCTCAACTGTTGCTAGTCTCTAGGCCATCATAGAGAAGGAAAGGGGAAAAAAGCAAAACAAAACAAAAGTAAGAAACATGCAAGCAGGAAAAAAAGAAAAAGAAAAAAAAAATTTGAAAGTTCTTCAACTTTACTTAAATCACTAAATCAGTATGTCTTTGTTTAACCCTTGTAGGCAGACAAGCACCATATAGCCACTCACTTAATCCCTCACCCAGTGGGATGGGGGAGAGAATCAGGATGGTACAAGTGAGAAAACTTGTGGGCTGAGTAAAGACAGTTTAATAGTTGGAAAAGAAAAAGGGAAGGGGAAAAGGGGAAAAGGGGAAAAGGGGAAAAGGGGAAAAGGGGAAAAGGGGAAAAGGGGAAAAGGGGAAAAGGGGAAAAGGGGAAAAGGGGAAAAGGGGAAAGGGGAAAGGGGAAAGGGGAAAGGGGAAAAGGGGAAAAGGGGAAAAGGGGAAAAGGGGAAAAGGGAGAGGGGAAAGGGGAAAGGGGAAAGGGGAAAGGGGAAAGGGGAAAGGGGAAAGGGGAAAGGGGAAAGGGGAAAGGGGAAAGGGGAAAGGGGAAAGGGGAAAAGGGAAAGGGGGAAAGGGAAAGGGGGAAAGGGAAAGGGGGAAAGGGGGAAAGGGGGAAAAGGGGAAAAGGGGAAAAGGGGAAAAGGGGAAAAGGGGAAAAGGGGAAAAGGGGAAAGGGGAAAGGGGAAAGGGGGAAAGGGGGAAAGGGGGAAAGGGGGAAAGGGGGAAAGGGGGAAAAGGGGAAAAGGGAAACCAATAAAGAGGGGGCGAAAAAACAAACCAAGAGAAACAAGTGATGCAAAAAAACGCCAAAATAATTGCTCACAAAAAAACGAACAATGCCCAGCCAGTCCCTGAGCAATGTCAGTAAGACCAACCTCCTTTCCCCACCAGTCTTATTGCTGAGCATGGTATGTGATCAGTTGGGGTCAGCTGTCCCGGCTGTGTCTCCTCCCAGCTTCTTGTGCACCCCCAGCCTGCTCGCTGGTGGGGTGGGGTGAGAAGGAGAAGAGGCCTTGGCTCTGTGTGAGCACTGCTCAGCCATCACTAAATCAACACTATTTTCAGCACAAATCCAAAACACAGCCCCATACTAGCTACTATGAAGAAAACTAACTCTATCCCAGCCAAAACCAGTACACAGTATTATCACAAATTCTAATTTTGGTTTAATGAAGCCAAAAGTTTAAAAAAAACCCAAAAAAACCAAAGAAACAAAATCCAAAACCAACACATTTTCAATCAAATAAATCTAATTCTGAATCGACAGATAAAAAAACAGACATATCAAGTATTTTCTTCTAGTCAAGCTAGTCACAGAATCACAGAATCACAGAATCAACCAGGCTGGAAGAGACCTCTGGGATCATTGAGTCCAAACGTTGCCCTGACACCACCCTGTCAACTAGACCATGGCACTAAGTGCCATGTCCAGTCTTTTCTTAAACACATCCAGAGATGGTGACTCTACCACCTCCCTGGGCAGCCCATTCCAATGTTTAATAACCCTTTCTGTAAAGAAATTCTTCCTAATGTCCAACCTGAACCTCCCCTGATGAAGCTTGAGGCTGTGTCCTCTTGTCCTATCGCTAGTTGCCCGGGAGAAGAGGCCAACTCCCACTTCACTACAACCTCCCTTCAGGTAGTTGTAGACTGCAATAAGGTCACCTCTGAGCCTCCTCTTCTCCAGGCTAAACAACCCCAGCTCCCTCAGCTGTTCCTCGTAGGACAGACCCTCCAGACTCTTCACCAGCTTGGTCGCCCTCCTCTGGACTCGCTCCAACACCTCAACATCTTTCTTGAAGTGCGGGGCCCAGAACTGAACACAGTACTCAAGATGCGGCCTCACCAGTGCTGAGCAGAGAGGGACGATCACTTCCCTAGACCGGCTGGCTACACTATTCCTAAGAGAGGCCAGGATGCCATTGGCCTTATTGGCCACCTGGGCACACTGCTGGCTCATGTTTAGCCAGCTGTCAATCAGCACCCCCAGGTCTCTTTCCGCTGGGCCGCTTGCTAGCCAATCTTCCCCCAGCCTGTAGGGCTGCATGGGGTTGTTGTGGCCAAAGTGTAAGACCCGGCACTTGTTCTTGTTGAACCTCATGCCGTTGGTCTCGGCCCATCTATCTAACCTGTCCAAATCCCTCTGTAGGGCCTTCCTACCCTCCAGCAGATCGACACTCCCACCCAGCTTGGTGTCATCTGCAAATTTACTGAGGGTGCACTCAATCCCTATGTCTAGATCATCTATAAAGATATTGAACAGCACTGGCCCCAGAACTGAGCCCTGGGGAACACCGCTAGTGACCGGCCACCAGTTGGACTCTGCCCCATTCACCAGCACTCTCTGGGCTCGGCCATCCAGCCAGTTTTTAACCCATGTAAGAGTCCACACATCCAAGCCCCAGGCAGCCAGTTTGTCTAGGAGGATGCTGTGGGAGACAGTGTCGAATGCCTTACTGAAGTCTAGATAGACTACATCCACCGCCCTGCCCTCATCTACTAAGCGGGTCACTTTGTCATAGAAGGAGACCAGGTTGGTCGAGCAGGACCTGCCTTTCATGAATCCATGTTGGCTGGCCCCGATGCCCTGATTGTCCTGCATGTGCCGTGTAATGTCAACAAGATTTTTTTGAAAGAAATTACACTTTTTTTTCCTGATCTTTCTAATCTTTGCCAATAACACCCTTCACCTCTACCCCACCCTTCTCTATTGGTAAATATGACATTTACAAGCAAGAAAGTAATTTTTTATGCCAGAGCTGTAAAACAAGCTATATAAATCGATAGGGGAAGATGAGTTATTACCTTACTGAAAAACACACGAACTATTGCCAGCCTCCTAAATCTTTTGATGAATCCCTTCACAAATCAGATGCAATTTTGTGAAAACAGCAAACTATACAATATTCAATGCTTTCCATAATCAATGCATCTTCAACATCTCCAGCTTCTGGCAAAGCAATCAATTAGGTCAGCTCTCAAATAATCATCAGTAGTGTCCAAGTACACGGTTTAATGACTTGCACTTGTACTGCATCAGCATTTTTTTTGGAGGGGGGGGGGAGTGGTGAGCAAGAGGGACAGAGACAGCAAGAATCAAGTTCTCCCTACCCATAAGTATAAACAGAAGAACAATTATGTTCAATTCCCAATGTAATATCTGGAAAGGTGTTAGAAATTTATTTTTGTTGTCTTTCTCCATCCTCAACTCACTTTCCCATCCTCATACATCTGCAGAACCAGCAGAATATAAATGAGGGCTCAGGCCTCTTCAGGCTCTCCTTGGCAACCTCTTTCTTCAGAAAAAAAAAAAACAGAATGGACCAGCTGGACAATCATAAGAATCATCTCCTACGTTGTTCATTTATCCTTAGATAGTTGGACCCTTAGCTGTCTTAGTCTCATTACCTTGAAATGAGACTTGCAGAGCCACTGTCTGGCTCTTCAAACTCATTAACTCAATTCTTCTTCTGACCTCCTTAGTATAAATTATTCAAACAATTACCAGAATAAATTTTAAGTAAAGAAAAAGGATGCAGAGGTAAATGAAAAATCTAAACCACACATTTACCTAAAGTAGGCTACTGTCAACTTCTCATCTTGATTTTTTACAACTGTTTGGGAGAGTTTTCTTGGATGAAGAAAACACAGCAACAACAATTTATATGAGTAATGCCCTTCACAGAATATCACAAAATAAGTTATTAGACTGAGGAAGGTGAAAAACAACATAGAATTAAAAGACAGGAAAAGAACTGTCTAAGATGGAGATAGCAATGAACTGGATTGAAAGGAAAATAATTGAGCTGGGTGGGGCGTACAGTTACAAGCAGAGTTTGTAAAATAACAGTCTTGAAACAGGTATTAAATGGCTTTATTAAGAAGAATATGCAATCCCCAAAAAGCAGAATGCAGTGAACTTTACTGGTTAAGTTGGGAGTATAATCAAGACAGATGAGAATGACATGCCTGCTCATGAAGAACTGTATGAGTTTGAAGACTGGAGTAAAGCAAACAGGATGAAACTGAAAAGCATTATGCACAAAGTCCCTAGAACTTCTGTTACAAACTCAGATCTTACCAGCTAGAAACACATCAGAGGAGGAAACACTGGGTACACTGCCTGGTTACATATTAGTACTACAAGCACCAAGTAGATGCAGCCATGCAAAAGACAAACTGCATTATAATGTATCAGGCAAGGTTTTCCTAGAAGAGAGAAGGAAGACAGTTCTGCAACACATTTAGTAAAAGTATGTAAAAGAAGTTATTTGCAATTCTTCTCACTCATATTCAGATCAGACAAATGTAGAAAAGAGGTACCAAAATAATGGAATGGAATGGAAGCAAAAGAGATGCTTCAAAAGAGCACAGAGTTTATCAAAGAATAAGCCACGATCTGATCTCTTACCTGGGATACACCAGGAGGTGAGAACATAAGGCAAAATTATCTTAGCTAAGGACAATTATAACCACAAACCTTATGCGGAAAGACTGGTAACAAAGAAAGACTAGGAATTCAAATAAAGTTTCAAATTTCACAGCATTTCAACTTCCCAGTATTAATCGTGCAAGCAATGCAACTATTTTTTGGCTCAAAACAGATATACCTTCGAACAGCGCTAAATCATGTGATTAGCTATGGTAGCAAGCAGTCAAACTCCCTGACGCAATACGTCTCCCTTCCATATGTTTCCATATATTCCTTACACTAGTTAAAATAACCAGCCAAGTCTCATAGACATTAGGAACCTCAAGATTTAATGAGAAATTCCAGAAGACTACTTGGCAGAAGTCAACAAATATTACTACACAGGAAAATTTTGGAACAGTGTTGTCATCTAATAGTCATCCTGCTGTAACAGCAGTATAGTAGTCAGAGCATAAAAACATAACTCAGCTGTAGTCTTGGCTGCCAGCAGATTTGCTTAGTGGTTTTTTACTCTTCTTTACTCTTCTCAATGACTTAAAATGCCAAATAGTCCTCCAGTTCACAATGACACATCCTTCGGGAAGCACATCAGTTTCGAAGATAAAAGCAGAAGTGAAAAAAAACCCCAAAACCAATCACATCCACCAGGCTGGGACTCTCATCCAGCAGTCGGAGTGACTACAGGCATACATTTTAGTAAGTAACCAGCAGAAAACAATTGTTTCAAAAAATAAAAATGTATTGTTGGGGGAGTACCAAACTTGGTAATTCCCAAAAAATGCCTATGTGACAACTGGGCATTAAAGCTTACTGGGTAAATGTTTTCAAGGGTGTGCAATAAGAAAAGACTTCGCTTTTTGAAGGAAAAGCACAATATCCTTGCTATAGATTGAAAAACTTACACTACAAAAATTAGAATTGCATCTATATTAATAAATCTTCTGTATTTTCAGTTGGGGGTTTTAATTTCATGAGATCTTATCTAAGGGATGCAAATTTGTCTCCATGTGCTACAAAGTCTCGTGGCAATTTTCTTGTGACAAATAGATCCAATAAGTGCCCTCTGCATACACAACCCAAGGCCCATGGAATGTGCTTTACTGGAGTAAAGTCATTTAATAGGCACTGGAAAGACAGGAAGACTTAATACCAGACAGTGACTGTCACTAAAACGGCTGTTTTCCCCCAAAGTTAGAACTGTTAGCCTGAAAATGTGCCCTACACAAATAGGAAAAAGTGACTGCCTCATTTTGCAGCTGTTTTTATTACTGGTTTCATTGCTACACTGCACTGCAAGAACCCCAGGGAGCGGGACATGCAGTTTATTCAAAGCACTCTTGTTGCTGTTAAGAATATGAAAACAATATCCCAGCTTCACTATGAAATGACCTTAATGATCTGTATAACATTTGTCAGAGACTAATAAAATTTGTAAAGATACTTGCTGATATGATTGATTGCATTCTTCACTGCTCCAGTTACCTCAAACTAAATTGCCTGTCATTATAGTGATGACTTTTGCTAAGTGCACTTTCTTAATTTTTTCCTCAGTCTTTCAACAGCGATCTCACAATAGATTTAAAGTGTTTATGGATCAATAACATGCAAGAATAAAATACTGCATTCTAACAACAAGTATTTTTAATCTTTCTGCTTATGAGGTGTTGTGACAGAGCATTAGCAGAGAAGATAATTTCTAAGTAACAGGAAAAATAATATACAAACCTAGTTTGCACATATCCAGCACCATGAACAGCCAGAGAATCCTACAGATGCTGAATAGTACCAGGTGCTGCTGATTCGTGGCTGTCCCAATGAACAAAAAAAGACAGTGAAAAAATTAATAAAGAAGTTGCAATCAACACATATATTCTAGACATACCTGATCACAGACAGTCTGTCCTGCTGAGCTACTCAAGTGTGCCTGACCTGTTCTTCCCTGACACTGAGTTCAGGCGCATCGCATGATGCTATGATAACCAGAAGGGCTTTGAAAGGAGCAAGAGAAGATTCAGAGCATTTACTCATTTGGGCTCTAGGCATGATTAAAATGTCTGTATTACTTTCAGTCTCTGCAAAGAGCACATCTCAATTCATACAGGAACCCAGTTAATCAGGTCATGCTGACAGTGTACTTCAGGACAGGCTACTCAGGAGGCAACTGTGTCTGTACAAAGAACAGTAAATATTCTTCTGCCTAAGATCAGGAAGCTTCTCATTCACAGCCAGGTTCACGAATATCACAGGTCCAAATGCTCTAAAAAGAGCTCTCCTCAATAATTCACAAAGGCAAAGTTGAGCAAATTGCCAGGAAAGAGGAAATTTCTCTGCAGATCAACTTCGTTTGCTAAAAATTGAGCCAAAAAGAAGGCAACATCCAATCGGAACATAACACTTCGATAGGTGCAGGCACCAAATGAGAATTACTGATTTGTACCAGCTACAGACACTGCAAAAGACGGGACACTAAATTGTTACAAGCAAAACTGACCGTTGCGTGCTGACCTTGGCTGGGCTGCTAGACACCCATCCATCCAGCCACTCTCTCATACGCTCTCCTCAACAGGACAGGAGGGAAAAGAAGATGGAAAAGCTCACAGGTGGAGTGAAAGGGATCACTCACTAATTACTGTCACAGGATAAACAGACTCAACTCTTCCAGCTTGTTCCTGAGGGGTGAAGGGTGATGGGGAATAGGGGTTGAGTTCAGTCCATAACAGCTCCTCTCTGATACTCCTTCATCCTCACACTCTACCCTGCTTCAGTGTGGGGTCCCTCCTGCAGGATACAGTCCTTGATGAACGACCCCAAGGTGGGTCTGTTCCACCTGTGCAGTCCTTCAGGAACAGACTGCTCCACCATGGGTCTGACATGGGCCAGAAAACCCGCTCCTGTGTGGGCTCCCCTCCATGGGCCACAGCTCCAGAAACCTGCTCTGGTACATGCATCTGCATGGCTGCAGCTTCCTTCAGGGCACGTCCACAGGCTGCAGCGTGGAAATGTGCTCTACCGTGGTCATCGCCGGGTGCTGGAGGGGAATCTCTGCTCTGTTGCCTGGAGCACCTCCTCCCCTCCTTCACTGACCGTACTGTCTGAAGGGCTGTTTCTCACACTTTTTCCTCACTCCTCTCTCTCACAGCTGCTGTGTAGCATTTTTTCCCCTTTCTTAAATACGTTTACCTCGAGGTGCCACCATCTTGGCTGAATGGCTCAGCTGTGCCCTGCAGTAGGTCTGTTGGAGCCGGCTGTGTTCAGCACGGGGCAGCCCCGGCTTCTCCGCACAGAGGCCGCCCTGCAGACCCCCCATTGCCAGGACCTTGCCATAGACACCCACTACACTGACAAATGAACCTAGAAAAGAACCCAGTAAACTAGTTGGGACTTGACTAGGTAGGAGTAAGACAAAGATATTATATATTGTATCTGAAGCTGGCAACTTGATGTAGACTTCTTAATAGTGACTACTTCTAAATTACTGCTTCTCATTACCTTGGACTCCAGAAGTCAAGGTTCAAACTGACGTCCTGACACATACTTCCTGTGAATGACATGGAAACAGTCACTCTCTCCGTATAATCATCCCTGTTTAAAATGGGAATAGCATTTCCCTGCCTCCTAGTGAGGCAGAAATAGTGCAGGGATTAAAGGACTGTGAGACGTGTCACAATAGATAACAAATAAAAAACTGTGAACAAAGAAAAAAAAATTACTCCATCATCATATTTTCATGTTTTGACAGGAAACAGCAAGTAACCTATTCAACATACTTCGCAAGACTCCCAGCAAGGCTGGCATTGACATTTAATGGGAAGATCATGCAGAGTAAATCTGTGAGAGGGGTTTTTTTGTTTGGTGGGGTTTTTTCTACCAGACCACCTAAACCAGAGAGGGATATAATTTGTAGCCTGGGTCTTCTTTGCTCTTTCAGCAGTTCTGGTCCTGATCCTTCTTAAGTTTCCACAAACAGTAGAAGTCCCCTTCACCAAAATCTATTAGTCCTTATTTCAGGGCTTACATTCACCCTGACCATAGCAACATAACATCTTCACACAATTAGGAATACTAAGGGGATTTCAGATCCTCTTCTTGCACTGGCCAACACCAGATTAGGGATGGTCAGACTACTATAAGCCATCACCATGATCAAATATGTCTGCTTCCATATTCTGTAGCAGCAGGATACATTAGCCATCTTTTTATCTGCTATCCTATAAATTCTCGCATCACAAAACCTAGACAGATGAGAAGCTGAAGAATTTTACCAAGTTTTTGAACCAAGATCATCTGTCATCCTCTATCATTTAGCTTAATTCTAAAAGTAGCATGTTATAAAAATATATCTCAACTTTTTCACATACTTCTATCTCTTCAGAAATACACATAAAACAATGCACCCCATTTTCAGTTAAAATAATCTGATGTTCATAAACATAGTCCTCTCTCTCTGTGTATCTTTTTGGCAGGGGGACATAAGTACATAATGTATCTTTTCTTAAAATAAGACATAACACTTTTGTTAAATAAGGTTTATTTACAGATGGTTGGCTTTTAGTATTATGGAGACTGAACAAAACTAAATGAAATCAAGCACAGCAAAACTGAACAAAATGTTTTATTTCTCAAACCAGGTAACTTTATGCACAATAAGGCACTACAGATTGTATTCACAGTTCACCACCATAAAAAGTGTACCTAAAATTTAAAAGCTTTATGCTTTTACATTTACATTTTTTAAAATCTTAGTAGAATCCCTTTTCATTCAGACAATCATCTTTTGGCTTTCCATTCAGGACCTGGAGAACAGGTAAAATCTAGAAGAACGAGCACAAGAAGCAGCAAACTGTACATAGCCGCGACAGCCATTACAATACAGCTGGTACAGCATACTAAACGAATAAAAAGAAATAAATTAAGAACCTTTTTTTGTCTTCTGCTTTTACACTAGTAAGTTCATATACTGGGTTTGTTCTCTGTAAACACACAGGAAACTGTTGTTTTGGGTTTTTTTTTTTTTAAAGTAGACACCCTCAGTTACATGACTCCTGCAACTACAGCATGAAGAAAACACCACATATCACAATCTTGGCAACATACAGATATGGAATGACTGAAGGAGATTTTAAATACTTCCCAAAATTTCAACCTAAGTTTTACATTTTTCTTCTCTGACAGCAAGATCCTTTGCTCTCCTTAAACTAAGGCAGTTGCAAACTATATTTTTGTTCAATTCAAGTAATAATGGATGCCAATACACAAAAACACTTTATTGAAAGTTATACTCATAGGCTCATATTACTAAAAACTTATTACTTAGCTCTGATTTTCATCACAGAATCACAGAATCACAGGATGTTAGGGATTGGAAGGGACCTTGAAAGATCATCTAGTCCAGTCCCCCTGCCGGAGCAGGATTGCCTAGACCATATCACACAGGAATGCGTCCAGGCGGGTTTTGAATGTCTCCAGAGAAGGAGACTCCACAACCTCTCTGGGCAGCCTGTTCCAGTGTTCGGTCACCCTCACCGTAAAGAAGTTTTTCCTCATATTTATGTGGAACCTCCTGTGTTCCAGTTTGCACCCATTGCCCCTTGTCCTGTCAAGGGATGTCACTGAGAAGAGCCTGGCTCCATCCTCTTGACACTTGCCCTTTACATATTTATAAACATTAATGAGGTCAGCCCTCAGTCTCCTCTTCTCTAAGCTAAAGAGACCCAGCTCCCTCAGCCTCTCCTCATAAGGGAGATGTTCCACTCCCTTAATCATCTTCGTGGCTCTGTGCTGGACTCTCTCTAGCAGTTCCCTGGCCTTCTTGAACTGAGGGGCCCAGAACTGGACACAATATTTCAGATGCGGCCTCACCAGGGCAGAGTAGAGGGGGAGGAGAACCTCTCTTGACCTGCTAACCACATCCCTTCTAATACACCCCAGGATGCCATTGGCCTTCTTGGCCACAAGGGCACACTGCTGGCTCATGGTCATCCTGCTGTCCACTAGGACCCCCAGCTCCCTTTCCCCTACGCTGCTCTCCAAAAGGTCTGTCCCCAACTTGTACTGGTACATGGGGTTGTTCTTGCCCAGATGCAGGACTCTACACTTGCCCTTGTTATATTTCATTAAATTTCTCCCCGCCCAACTCTCCAGCCTGTCTAGGTCCCTCTGAATGGCTGCGCAGCCTTCCGGTGTGTCAGCCATTCCTCCCAGTTTTGTGTCATCAGCGAACTTGCTGACAGTGCACTCTATTCCCTCATCCAAGTCATTAATGAATATATTGAATAGAACTGGTCCCAGTACCGACCCTTGAGGGACTCCGCTAGACACAGGCCTCCAACTGGACTCTGTCCCATTGACCACCACTCTCTGGCTTCTTTCCTTCAGCCAGTTCACAATCCACCTCACTACCCGATCATCCAGACCACACTTCCTCAGTTTAGCTGCCAATCTCCACAGTTTTTACTAAACATACAGTATTATTCCATTATACAGACACAGATTCAACTGCTTCAGGTCACAGACCTGATCTGAAGCAATGACACAAAAGACTGAAAATCTCTTTAATCCCACTCCTTTGCTGTTACCACTGAAGCACTGCTTTTTTTACAGTGACAAAACTATGAACTTCCCCAGTATTAAAAACACCTGGTCTTTTAAGGTGGTAATGATTTTTCACTTACTTTTCAATAAATCTTACCTTTCCCCTTTAGCACTTCTGAATACCTGAGCATATGAAGCTATATAAAGCACTGCAAAGCTATACATAAAACTAAACACAAAACCTCAGCCTAAAAAACTCTTTTGTGCTACTACATAGCAACAACTTGACCTATAAAAATATAATATATACACTATATTACAAAACACATCATATATATATATGTACTAGCCAAGGAATACACACATTTTCAGACAGGTCAGCATACAGTATGAGGGATGTTTGCTTTGTATTAATTTTCCAAAGCCAAGTTCCTCAAAGGATCCCGCTTTTTCTAATGGGATCACTATTTCGAGGAATCTGCTGGTTCCATGCATGCTATGTAGAATGGTGCTACAAAGAAACCCCAGCAGGCACACAGACTGTAAAGCACGGGCTAGAACAAAACCAAACAGTTCACCTAAAATCTGTATCTAATTAGGTTATACAAAAATAACGGAGTGATAACACATTTACTATAAATACATCATTGCTGGTTTATGCTACGTTTTTGAAGATCAAGTCACCTTTTGCGCATTTTGTCCGGTTGTGTTGCTTTGTACCAACTTAAGTCATTCTTTCCCTCTATGTTTACATCTTTCAAGTGCTTGCAGATAACTGGTATGGCTAAAAATTTGAAGTTCAAAGGCACAAATAGTTAAAGAATTAGTACTGCACCGACAGTATCTAAAAAGGACCATACTGTGCTGTGCCTGCTAAAACTGCAACCAGAGCGCTCAGAAAACTGAAAATACTTTTCTGATTACTGGGATTCATCAACACCAGTGATAATTTTGAAGCGACTTAAAAAAATACACTATTCTCCTCCTGTAATTAGATTTGAATGGATACCCAAACAGATGCCTTTGACAAAAACATGAGAAATCTTCCATTTCAGAAAGACATACTGCTGTAAACAATAGATCCTTTCTCTGCTGCAGATACAAGGTGGAAGAACACAAACCTCTCTTCTTACTTGAAAAACTTACACCAAAAGACATGATACAGCCTCAGGGAAGGACTGAACTATTTCCCCCTCATCATTCCAACAGTGAGGAACTAGAAATAACATCCAAGCATTTTTTTGAAAAAAAGCATCATTTCT
This sequence comes from Nyctibius grandis, assembly GCF_013368605.1. NCBI lineage: Eukaryota > Metazoa > Chordata > Aves > Nyctibiiformes > Nyctibiidae > Nyctibius > Nyctibius grandis. The sequence continues at coordinate 56,870,235 of NC_090695.1, read as the reverse complement.
TCTCCTTGTTCTTAAAATCAGCTGGAAGAGTTTACGTGAAAAGCTTACAGGGATTTTCTTCCAAAATGTACACTAGTATATAATTTTCTTAGGCAACAGAATGTTGTTTCACAGATTTTTGAAGAGCTGCTGAATTCAGGAACCTGAATTTAAAGCCTCTTCTCAAGCACTAAATTGTTTCTGGGAAACAAAATGTTTTATACCAACTTTTGTACCTATTCATATTTTGAATACAAACTTCTCATACATGAAAAATACAAACGTCATTAAGAAACTTTTTTTTGGTGGCGTTGCTTCCTGCCTCCCCATCTGCAGCCTTTCAATACTTAAATGGGGCTTATAAGAAAGACGTGGACGAACTTTCTAGTAAGGCCTGTAGCAACAGGACAAGGGAAAATGGTTTTAAACTAAAGGAGGGTAGATTCCGACTAGATATAAGGAAGAAATTTGTTACGATGAGGGTGGCGAAACACTGGAACAGGTTGCCCAGAGCAGTGGTAGATGCCCCATCCCTGGAAACTTTCAAGGTCAGGTTGGACGGGGCTCTGAGCAACCTGATCTAGTTGAAGACGCCCCTGCTTATTACAGGAGGGGTTGGACTAGGTGACCTTTAAATGTCTCTTCCAACCCAAACTATCCTATGATTCTATCATCTCCTCATAACAAAGTGCCTGAATAGCTGATCCTACACTGTGGCCAAGTATTTTACTGAACTGAAAAAATATTAAGGTTATTAGTAAAGATACTAATAATGTGAGAAGCTTATTAACTATTTAGGAAAACACACAACCCCCAAATGCCCTGAATAATTTCAGTGTATATTTGAAGTCAGCATATGTTTGGGCAAACAAAACACCTCTCTTTTGAATGATTTCATAATAAATAATCTATTAAGTCAACTCCTTGCTATAATTTAAATAAAATGTCTTCCTACCATACTTTCACTTTGCTGCATCTTTCGAAGAGTGAGACTGGAAAAATTACAGCTAAAAATCTGACACACAGAAGCTGAAAGTATTGAAGACTTCTAAGAAAGATTTTTTAGTCACAACTTGTAAGTAATTCCCCCAGTTAAACTTTCTTCATTATGTAACAACTATTCTCTATAAAAATATGCTAAGTAATTTTATTGACTAAAACTGAATAAAATTGACTATCCAGTCTGCCTTAACATGATCTCTGCACATAAAAGGAAATCAACTTAAAAAATCATTTAATAAAACTAATATTAAATATACAACAGCATATTAAAGAGCAATATCACCAATAACCAAATTATTCTTCCATACATAATTAGCTATAATCAATATTATAAAACAAAGGCACAAAAATTACTTTCTTGTTTACATAACAGTAGTAGTGCAATGCTATTCCTCTTTAGATAAATATGACAAAGAATCAACAAATTTAAGTGCATACAAAACCAACAGATCATTTTCTGGTCACTTTAGTAAAATAAATTCCAACTATTAAGGCCTCTATGTTATACTTAACATGGATGACAGCAAAAAAAGTGAAATAATTATTGCTTAATAAAACAACATGTTTTCAAAGTTATACAAAGCTCAATAATGGGTGTAACTTCACTTTTTAAACTTAACTGATGATCCATTACCTCTATCCTTCTATATCCTATGCTTTAAAGTGTTCAGTCATTCAAAAATATTCCTTCTTATCCTACTAATGCTTAGTCTCCTGAGAAACTTTTAATAGGTGGCTGTAAAAAAAACCTTTTGGAAAACCAAATGGACTACATCAATGAAAAATTTTTTTCTGTGATTTTTAATCCTATCAAAGTAATTCTCTTTAAACACTATTCCCAAATGGATCTTACTCAAGTGTCTATAAATTCCACTTTCTATTATTGTTTCAGCTGCTTTGTCCAGTGCATTTGCACAGCTTACTGTCCCATAATTCCCTGGATCATGGGCAGAAACACTAAAACAATGAAAAGAAACAAGTAAAATACCTCATGTTGCATTTGTCACCCTGCAGTCCTTGGGAGATAAGGTAGCCCTAAGCAAGAGGTTATACGTGTCCATTAGTAATTCAGATATTTTATGCTTGAGGTCCTTAAGAAGTCTGCAGTGAATGCCAGCTAGTTCAGCAACTTGTCATGTTGATTTCACTACTAACATGAACATATTGCATATGCTCCACACTTCCTCTGTAGGCATTTCAATTTCAAACACAACCTCTGATGAGCTCTCTATGGAGGGAGGCTCTGGCCTGGGAGTCCTCCACAGTGAATAGCATTGTGAGAAATTCATTTAACATCTCTACAAGCTGGCCCTACGACCTCCCCCACAATGTTCCCATACCCGAGTCTTCTGCGAAAAGGTTCCTCAATAGTTTCCTTCTTTTGCTAGCTGTTCTTTATACTGTCTTTTTACTGCTTTACTGCATACTTAAATTTAACCTGCTAGATTTTATGACGCTGTTTCCTTCATGACTGTAAGTTCAACTTTTAATGGATGCATTCTTACCTCCAACAATTGCTTCCAACAACGTGCTTGACCTTGCTTGTTAACTTTTTGCCATTTTTTAAGCCTTTCCTGTTGTATGCTTTCTCTTCTTCCTTAAGTATCTCCCACTGACTACATGGATTTGTTTCTTTTCTGCACATTTTACCTTCTCAATAAGCTGTTTTGTTCCACTTATTTCTTTGAAGTTGTGTACACTAACAGGTGGGGAGGGAGGTTCTGCTGTTGGCTTTGGGGTTTTTTGGTCCATTTTTTATATTGATTCTCAGTATGCAATGGTCACTTTTGCATATGGTGCTCATATTGCAAGATTTTGCACCAGATCCTGTGGATTACTCAGCGCTACCCCATTGGTTAAATCTCCTCTTACATGCTCCATAACCAGTTCTTGCATATCACTAAGAGTCTATAAATCTCACTTTAGTTGCATCACAGTGTGGAATTCTCCCATAACTGTTGTCTCCCATGGCTACTGTACTTCAAGACCATTATATTTCTTCCTCTTTTATCTCTTTCAGTATATTACAGCCAGTGCCACCATCCTGGTCAAGTTGTCAGTAAGCAGAAATTATACTATATTATTGCTGTTTAGGCCTAGTATTTCTACCTATAAAAATTCTGCATGGTGAGGTGATCATTTTGTTAAATTGATCCAATCGAAAACTCTCTTAGCATGCACCACTGCCTTCATGACCTGATTGCCCTCCTTCCCATCTAGGTTAGAAGATGTCCATTACATCTATGTCTTCATTTATGGAACTTTATTAGAAGGAAAATAGAATGCTTTATCATCGTGCATCCTCTCATGTCTGTACAGTATCAAATAAAGACAGAACATTTTTTAAAGAAAGCTAGAGTTCAAAGAATACTGCGGAAGGTATCAAGAAGTTCAATGTACTGGACCGCTACACCTCAGTCTTTCTGAAAAAAAAAAAATTCAATTTAGTCAGGTGCTAACATCACGGAAAACTCACAGAATTTTTCTGTCAATCTTTCAGAGTGAAAATTTTGAAAAATTGCACACAAGTTACACACTCTTTGCATTAGAAAAATCAACAGAAGAATTTTTCTATAATGTAAAAACGAGTTTTCTTCTGGCTGCCATTTTAAAATAATATTCTCTAAGTGTAAAGAATCAAATTCATCTTCAAGTTCAAATCAATAAAAAATGTAGCATCAGATAACACCTATTTAAAACTAAAAAAAAAATTGAAGACGATTACAAATGCTGAAATTTTGGTTAAAGATTTTCCTGAGTAGATCGAACTTCAAAAGAAAAAAAAAGGGGGGGGACAGGGTGTTTCTTACATTTCTTACTGCAGTCGACAAAGATTCAATAGAACGCAGCATACCTATAATCTAAAAGCCTTTGTCTGCTAAATGCTACAACAAAAGTTCAGTTGGCAGACTGACGGAAATATTTACCTAGTACTGCTAGGCTTAGAAACAGCAATCTGAAGCAGATTGTCTTGGAATTCATCATCATGATAAATACAGGTAAATATAAAATGAATACATAATAAATGTGAAATGTTTGTAAAATATTACTGAGAGCAACCCTGAAGAGAAGGACTTGGGGGTGATAGTTGATGAGAAGCTCAACATGAGCCGGCAATGTGCGCCTGCAGCTCAGAAGGCCATCCGTATCCTGGGCTACACCAAAAGCAGCGTGGCCAGCAGGTCGAGGGAGGTGATTCTCTCCCTCTACTCCGCTCTTGTGAGACCCCACCTGGAGTACTGCGTTCAGCTCTGGGACCCCCAACATAAGAAGAACATGGAGCTGTTGAGCGAGTCCAGAGGAGGGCCATGAAGATGATCAGAGGGCTGGAGCACTTCACCTATGAAAACAGGATGAGAGAGTTGGGGCTGTTCAGCCTGGAGACGAGAAGGCTCTGGGGAGACCTTATAGCAGCCTTCCAGTACCTGAAGGGGGTCTACAGGAAAGCTGCAAAGGGACTTTTTACAAGGACAAGTAGCGACAGGATGAGGGGGAATGGTTTTAAACTGAAAGAGGGTAGATTTAGATTAGATATTAAGAAGAAATTCTTTACTGTGAGGGTAGTGAGACACTGGGACAGGTTGCCCAGAGATGTTGTACATGCCCCCTCCCTGGCAGTGTTCAAGGCCAGGTTGGATGGGGCTTTGAGCAACCTGGTCTAGGGGAAAGGTGTCCCTGCCCATGGCAGGGGGGTTGGAACTAGATGATCTTTAAGGTCCCTTCCAACCCAAACCATTCTATGATTCTAAATATACATTCAGGATGTTGAAACATTTTAAAGTGCCTCTCTAAGGAAAAGCCTTTACTAGCCTTTCATTCTTTTCTGCCCTCATCTTGAGTGTTCCTTCACTTTCACTTTTTATGAAAACTTTCCTTAACGTAACCTAAGCATTCAAAAAAATTTGCTATTTTAAATGCACCATGAATAATATGTATTTACAACATGAAGCTTAGATTCATAAAACTGCAATTTAAATTTCAAAACAGATTGCCTCCCTGCCCCAAACCTCACACACAAATAGTATGCAGTGCAATTCTTGCTAACAAACTACAACTTCCTAAGCTTACACAAAATTGCTGGACATGAAGGGAAGTTATCTTTAACCTTGAACTGCATAAAAATGCAAATTCAAACTCATGAAACAGCTCTATACTAATGGGAAGTAAAATGCTGCTTCTGCAAATACATAAAGTATAAAGCAGAAAAAAGATATGTTTATCTACCTTGTAAAAGCTTACTTGGAAACAGTCATCACTGAAAAAGTAATCATTCCCTACTAATGTTACATTCATAAGTCAGAACTCCAAATGCATAAATATACTTATCATTAATAACCTACTTTTAAACTGACATAAATTTTTTTCAGAACATTACCACAGTATCATGACGGTAATGTTTCTGTATTTTTATTTTTAGCAAATGAAATATTTTACCTTTAGATTTAGAAGGGACAAAATCATATACAGTAATATATAAGAACAGAAAGCATGCAGTAAGAATTGCAAAACTCATGTCATCCTTACAAACTATAATTTCTGATTAAAATCCTGTATCCGCTCTTATTAATACTACCAAACACAGTTTTCAAATAAAAAAAGTTACTTACAAGAGTTATTTTTATTGTATTAATAGTCTGAGATAACCGTACATCAAGAAACCTACACTACTTATTTATTATCCGTTGATAAAGATTAAGACTTTGACGGAGTTCTAAAATGTCAGTAGTATGGGGAAAAAAAGCTACAGGTTCCATCGTCACCTTAAAGAACAACACATACTTTTAATTTTGACACAACCAAATGTCAGCTTAGACTTATTCCATGTTGCAAATGTATGTTAAGAGATCCTTAGAAGCACCCAAATACACTGCACTAGTCATTAATGTCCTTGTTTCTCTTTAAGGGAGGAATTACATACATCTCTAGCATAGATACCATAGCTGTCCAAAAAAGGGAAGTGCTTTTAAAGTGATGTTCTGGATCTTACATTTCCTGATACCCTTGAGTTTAAACAAAGACGAATGAAATTTCACAAATAATACTTACAACTGGTAATATCCATGATTAGAAACATTAAAGCAGCAAAATAAGGTAGAACATAAACAGAAGATTTCAGGTTTCGTTGCTTCTTTTTGACTTTTTGTATTAGCCAATGAAAAAAAAATGTCATCTGTTGCATCTCTTACTTACAGCATTCATAAATACAAATACAATTTTGAATTTAGTTTGCTAAACAGAACCACTACCAGCAGGCAAAAGGATCCTATGCCTGTAAATACTCTACTGTTTTTAGTCCAGAAAATTCAAGCACATGACCCAAAGAAGGGAGAAAGATTAGCAAAAGGTATCTAAGGTAAAATTGGGGGTGGAAGGATGGTATAAAAAGTATTAAAACATATAAATATTTTGAAGATCTCAATAAGCATCTGCTATGAACGGCTAATTGGAAATGAGTGTAGTGAGTCAAGTACACTGTTGTGAACTCAAGTTACGTCCTTATTCTTCTAACAATCTTGTGATTTGGAATACACAAATTAAACTTTTCTTCACCCCAAGTTTCAATGTACAATGCAGAAACAATATCCACGGTTTGCAGGAGTACACCATAATGAAAAACATATTTGCAAGACATTGACAGTGTTGTGAATTTCCTCAACCACTTGTTTTTCTGCTAACATTAAATAAAGATAACCTGTGATTGTTATGGCACCTCATCCCAAATAGTCCAAAAAACAAACATACAAACAAAAAATCCTAGCTTTAGGATTAACTCCATCCAAGCTAGACTCCAAGAGCAGGGTGCAGCAGCAACCCGCTGTGGGTCAGCCATCAACCTCACTCTCCCATTAAGAGTATCCAAACATTATACCTGGTCACCACACACGGTATTTATAAGAGTAAGAGATGAATATGGCCTACTGACCTTTTAGCTTCCATGCTTTTCTCTAGACCCTAAAATTTAACTCATGTTTCTATTACAATCTTTGAAAATATTCAAATTAACATTCCTAAGATATGAAGTGTTATTTAGCACTGATGATTTCTATAAAAAGCATTGCTGCAACATTCTTTCTAGCCCTGAAATAACTTAAGATCCTCAATATCTATTCTTTTTAAATCACTTAAATTTCTGCCATATTTGTAATGATTACTTTCAGGGGTCTTCCTGATATTTATCTGCTTATCACAGTTTAAGGCAACAAACCATACAATTGATCTGGAACCTTTGACAGCTTGTCACTCAACTGTCACAGTTTCCTGATTTGTGTCAAAATTTGTTTGCTCAAACCCTGACAGATGACAAGAGGGTTTTGAAGAGTTATGTCTATGGCAAAATGAAGCTCTAATAGGGAAAATACATACTTTTGAATCATTACAGTAAAGATTTGTCAGCATGCTAATACTGACCATTATACCTGTTCCCATAGGTAACTCAAAGCATGTAGTTCAGTAACACCTGTCACACACTTTTACCCTATCATCAAACATAGTCATCAACTTATCATCATCATATCTTCAATTACAGCTCTTGTCAAAGAAACATCTTGCATTTCTGGAAGCCCCTATCAAAATCTGAGTATTTGTTCTGAACTATTCTGAACAACATCCTCTCTTTCTTATGTATATGAAGTTAAGAGCCATTTTCTAGCTAATGCATTGTTTTGGAACCGTAAACATAAAACTCCTTTAGGCTGATGTGGAATCTCAGTGCCAAAAACAGTTGGGGGGGAAAAACTCAAGAACTGTAATTAAGGTATCCATGTATGCACTCTCTGAAGTCCATTCACTCTGCAATATTCCTAAAGAGAAAACAGCTCTTTCTTACTGCAGCTGTGCTTATAAAATTCAATGTTTAAAGTAATTTTATTCAAGGAAAAAATAACTTACCCAAAATAGTGGCACCCCCCATTTCTGGGACATACTTTTCTGTCTCTAGAAAATTAAGGGTTTTTCCTCAAGAATGAAAACAGGAAGAGAAGAAAGTAGCATGCAACAAATCATTTGCTTCTAAGGATTCTCACAAAAACAAGTATTTTACAACTTTTGAGTTACACATCAAATAGGATTTATATGAATTACAGATATTCTGTTGTTTGTTTGTAATAAAAATCTTAAGTGAACACAAGAAGGTAAGGACAATCAATCCGTTGTCCTAGACTAGCTGTTATTTTCCTTAAAAAAAAAAATTCATATATCTCTGTAATAGAAAAACATAATTTGTCATTCTGACAATGTTAGATTGTATTACTATTTTAAAACATCTTGTGATATTCAGTCAAAACATGTTACAACAGCGAACCAACATTTAAACTATTTCCCAGAAACTGACACAGAAATAAAACAGTTCTTTTCCCTTACAACAGCAACTATCACCTCTTTGTGAAGCATTCAATCTCACAAAATGCTCCTGGCATGAGTATGAAGAAAAAAACTGAATGAAACTCTTGCTTCCTTCCGGGACCTATTTATGAACCACAGAATCCCAGCCCACAGCATATTAACAATACACAACTGATGGCTCTTGAAGCTTTTACAATGGTAAAGTTTCCTAATTCTATTGAAGATCATCTGAAAGATTACCCTGAAATATTCATATGTTGGGACACATTTAGCTTTGACTGCTTTTCATTATCCTCCATTTAGAATATTAAATCATTAAAATCATAAAGAAAACCCCACTCAATAGGACAAAATTGGTTGGAAAATTCTCTATTTAAAAAACTTCATTCCCATCCTTCAGCAGCAGACTTTTCGTACTCTCTTCTCTAAACTGCTACAGAAGTGAAGCTGAAACTTTCTTGTCATGGTTGCTCTCAGTCTGGTCATGCTAACTGCTGGATCCTTTAGACTTAACCCTCTCCCCACTTCCTCCTTAATTCAACAGCATTTTTTTTTTTAAATTAGTTGGTTAATACATCTGTGAGAAAACAGGAGAGAAAAAGTTCTGCCTTCAGAACAGCATAGTAACTGGGGAGCAAACAGTCAAATATGACTAGGGGCCACAATTTGAAAAATAAGTGAAAAGACAATATTGGCTAAATTCCCACTAATATAAGCAACATCCATTTTGTGTTTGAACAAAATGAAGTTCTGAAGTAAAATGGAAAATATGATCATTAAATTAAGAACTGTATCATAGTATGCACGTCAAGAAGGCTAAGAAAGGTTACACGCACAACCTTAAACCAGGTTTTCCTAATTTTTGACCAGTCAACTTTGCCACTGAAGACAGGATTCAATTATAAACACATTACACATCCAAAGTATGCAGTCATTTTAAGCACTGCTGTAACTCTGTAAAGAATCCTACCTTGTTATTTCACAGAATCACAGAATGGTTAGGGTTGGAAGGGACCTCTGGAGATCATCTAGTCCAACCCCCTGCCAAAGCAGGTTCCCCTAGAGCATGTTGCACAGCGTCATGTCCAGGCAGGTTTTGAATATCTCCAGAGAAGGAGACTCCACAACCTCCCTGGGCAGCCTGTTCCAGTGCTCTGTCACCCTCAAAGTAAAGAATTCAGATGGAACTTTATGTAGAGTAAGTATATTGCAGGGCAGTAAAATAACTAGTATCACTCTTACTTCATACAAGAATAACAGGTGCATAATTTTCCCTACACTATTTTAAATGTCTTCCTAGCTACACCTGATCTTTCTAAGAGTATGGCAAAGTGAAATGTAAAAGGTATTCTTCAGAGATGCTCATTCCTGTTGCCAAATAATCACTGACAGTTGAAGTTTTCACCCTCAATGTTATAAATACATTGTTATTTTTGAAGCACATGTTAAAAGGTTAAATGCACATGGCAGTTTGAAAAACACGGTTTGTTAAAGAAGTTATCTTCTAAGAGTTCACACTAGTAATTTTTCCACTTCCAGTATCTTTCGTATCTGTCTCATGCTTATACTGTGGTTGACTGGCAAGTTATTACACTTCCTTTAATCTCTGCTTTAAACATTGCCATGTTATATATAATATGTTTAATTAAAAACATGTGCACAGCTTAATGCGAATTTTACCATTACAACTTTTGCTGCTGAGCAGAAACAAAACATGAGACACTCAATTATTTTCAATATAGAAAGAATTGACTCAAGTTTATTTTAAGGAAAACAACAAAACAAGACATATTGACACAGAAAATGTCTAGAAACCTCAGTAAAAATGCTCTTTCTGAAACTTTTCTTCATTCTAAGATTTTCCACTATGACTGTTGTATTTAATACAGTATTTCGGTTTCTCCTTCACCCTCCAAACCTGAGCATGACAATACAATTGCTATTAAAGACATGTATGTTGATAGAACACCACCGAAAGCCTTGAATTGTGAAAGCTGCTCTCAAAGAGAGAAGAAACACCAAGTTACAGTCTTCTAAAACTAAACGTGAAGATTTTAGTAACTTCACAGAAGCAATTCTAAGCAGATAAAATTTCAAATTAATATAAATTGTACTGTTTACTCACTACCTCAAACTTCTTTGTCTTGTTTTTACCATTGCTTTCTAAATAAGTATATCCTCTAAATGTGTTTCCTAATTTTAGTGTTCTTGAATATGTTTTTAAAAGGCCTTGGGAAGGTTGGGAAAAGAGGAAAAGGAAACATGTTTTACTTAGTCAGGTACAACACTACATCTACACTTCTTCCCTTCTGTGACAGATTAATTTGCTCTCTGGTGTCTACACCACACTGCATTGCAGGTTGGGAAGGTGGGAGGGTGAGGTGGGGGAAGAGGCAGCAGCAAGCACCCCAGGAAATTATACTGCACAAAATATTCTAAAATATACTTCAGGAGAAAGTCCAGAATGCACACTTACATAGTGAAATTACTACAAGAAGCCACTGGAATTGGATTCAGAATAAAGAAAAATCCCTATTATTCCTTCTTTCATTTGGTGTAATGACTGACTAATCCTTTTGAACCAAAAACAGAAAGGAATTCAATGTTGACACAAGGTCAACAAAGGCAAAAACATGAAACTTGTGGCAGTAGATATGATGTCAAATTTTCAGATGAGCTAAGGTTACTTGGAAACAAAATTATAGAATAGCAGAATGATTCAGAAGTGACATGATCAAAATAAACAACTGCATCTTTCATTGACTGTACATTTCTTTTTGTAACTATTTAATACCAATATTATTGATAGTGTTTCTTGAGCTATGAGTGTCTAACTGAAATCCTGGGTTTACCTCCTCAAGTATACAGCAGACTACAAAGAGAATTTCCAAAGACAGGACAAAGATGTAATCACTGTGTTCTACCCCCTCGATCCTTAATCAGCTATATATCATGGTACACCAGCTCTCCAAAGTTGGAGAGAGCAGGCTTGTGCCTGATTTTAGCTACATTATTTGGTAGTTTCCATAACAGCCACATAGCATCCAGTGACAGCGAACCACATGAACCGTAAACCTGCACTCTCCACTCTTGTTTAGCAACCATGACTTAAAGGCCACCAGAATTTCAGCACTAGAGCACTAACAGATCTCCATGTATTAGTGATCCTCTCACAGACCATTTAAAAGAACAAAATCCATTACATGATTTTAATCTGAATCCATGTTTTAGTAGGCACTATTCAAGTCCCTGCCATTATTCTGTTATAGTTACAATTGGTGCTGTAGTTACAAGAATAGGAAACACGTATGCAATCCCCTAGTTATACAAGACGTAAGTGGAGGCAAATTAATTCTTCAATATAAATGTCTTTATAATATTCTGAAAAAGATCACGTTAATTACAGATATTTGCCATCAAGATACGATTAGAAAAACATCCTATGAGAAGGTGAAAGAAGCTTTAATTCTTGTTAAAGGGCCTGAGGATCTGAGGTATCTCAGAAAAACTCTGGGTTTCATGAAGCTTTTCGTTGTTTAATATTGATACACTTCAAGAGGACTAACTACTCCATATTTATAGAGTACTTTAGAAATGCAAAGAATTATATTAAGAGCTAGGTATTATCATTCAAAGCATTCTGGCCAATAAGCTAAAGACAAGATACTGTCCTCTTCCAAAAACTCAAATGCATTTAGAAGAGGATTTTCAAAATTACTGAACTGCAGTTCCTGGAAGGAAGATCTTAAATTTTTTTAATTCCTGGAGAGGCTTTTTAATTACATTTTTATTACATAAGACACTTCTACAGAATGGCAGCATATCTAAAGAGACACACTTTATATGCTTTGGCCTAACTGGAATAAGCTAACCTTTATAAACAGATTTTTTTAGGACCACCTGTCAAAGTGCATTGAGTGAACAACAACAAATAAATCTCACTTAACCAAAGCTAGTGAGGGTTACTCACAAAATGATAGTTTTATCTATACGCAAAATAAAAGACTAATGAACAATGTAACCGTTTTCCTTTAAGATCAGAATATCAATCATTTGAGAAGGGGAGATTAAGAATTCCTGTATCTATCCCACCAGCATAAAAAAAAAAAAATTGTTTCCCATTACAATTTTATAACTACGAAGTCTCCACTCAGAGAACTGTGCTTAACAACTTATTCTAACTGTAGCAGAAGCACCAAATCACATAATTTTCCATTAATTTTTCCTTTGTCAGATACGTAAAAATACGATAAAATAATTAAAGACAAGCTAATTCACAATTCCAGCAAGCTGTAATTGAGGGTCCTATTTTTATGTTTAAATTATTATATATTTAAGAGCATCTGAGTCCCCTACCATTTCTTTTCAGGTCAATCCCCTTACAAAGCAGCTTGTCAACCATAAATACAACAACAAATTCTCCAGCACACATCCTTTCTAATGTTCAGCTGGTTTGTTTAAGTTACTTCCATTCTTTCCTCTATTTCATATTTAAAATGTCAAAAAATGGAGTGGCTCATTCAGTCAAAAAATAACTGCGGGGAAGGAGGAAGAGGTTTGTCCAATAGTATTGTTACCTTCATTAAAAGTATAATCTGCACACAGAACAACTCCCACCGCCCGCATTTCCTCAAAGACTTCTGAAGACTTTCCTAAAGGGCTTCCTAATCGTACAGGGTAATACCTCTCACTTCATCTGCAAATTGTGCTTGCTATCTAAGTACAAGTACAGTTTTGTGGGGTTTTTTTGTTGTTTGTTTTCTGAAATTGCCATTTCTACCCAAAACGCTATCCTTTCTTTTCTGGCACCTGCACATACACTGAGATAGCACAAAGACAGCACGAACCTTTTTCTTTGTCAGAAATAACATTCCTCCCACTGTAAAGTCATACAGCAAATTAGCAATATAATTGAATAAATTTATGGATAGAAAAATGCCCCTACAAAAAGCTTCATTTACTAATAAAACTATGATCACTACCAGACCTGAAGGGAGACCTCTCGGAGTTCCTCATCCCTTCAGTTGTTTCATGCTCTTTACAACCCTATTTCTCTAGCAAATAGTCTTCCAAACAGGGCAGTATCACTGAACTTTCTCTAAAATGTTTACATTTCTGTATCTCAGTGATCTATTGAAAAGGTCAATAACCTTTGCTCACTAGCCTTAAAAATGCACAAGAAATTTTTCATCCACTTATCTCTATTGTAACCACCCCCACCACCACCAAAATGCCAAACGAAGTATTCAGACACAATTCCATGACTACAATACATCACAGTATATGAACTGACAATCACATTCTTACAACTTCTGACTACTTTTTTCCATTCTGTTTATCACTACATCATCTTTCATTCTCCTTTCCTAAAATATTTCTCAATGTACTTATTTTATACAGAGGTTAACATTTGAAAACATATAAAAATCTCAGTCCAGTTTCTTATTCTTGCTAATAATTATTTAATGATTGATACGTAGAGTTCTTGTCCACTTACACACAAAGTCTGGAAGAAATAAAACCATTGCTTTTGATTTTCAAAATTATTTCCTATTTTTGGAAAAATGACTCAATTTATCAAGCGCTGCAGTCTGACTGTAATTTCTCCATCTTCACCAGTGAAATGAAGTATTGCTACAGACCAGATGAATGGATATTCCAAGTATTTGCCTCACTGGTATGAGTAACAGGATGTGCTAGCAAGAGTACAAGCAGGAGGGTAGTCAGACACTGGAACAGGTTGCCCCGAAGGCCTGTGGAACCTCCATCCTTGCAGATATTCAAAACCTACCTGGACAAGACCTGAACAACCTGCTATAGCTTTGACCAGGAGACCGGACTAGATAACTTCTGGAAGGTCTAGTCCAATCTACGTGATTTTATGACAGACAGTTCTAGGACTTGTAGGAGTAGGTTCTTTTTCCTTAGTGTTAAATATTGCCAAACATTTTAGCATACAGTTTAACAGCTATTCTAACTCCCAGCTAAATTAATATATTTTCAAAAGTCAAACTTGAACAATTCAAGTAATACCTTCCATGAGGCTTAAGTCTCAATCTTAAAGCAGACTGAAAATACTAACTCTTCTTCAAGCAGTTCAAGAGGTAGCTCTTATTAGCAATGCTGTGTCAATGGGGAAATCGGTGCACAAAGGAGTCAGGTGATTTTCCCAAGACTACAAGGAAAGCTTGTCCTATTTGGAAAACTCCAGTGTTACAGTATCTAGAAAAGCTCATCACACAGAAAGAATAAACATTTCCTCTGCCTTGACATTCTGCAGGCTTTTAGCCAGCTCCTGCTGGCGGTGAAAGAAATCACTTAGACTTCCAAGCCAAACATATGTATTGCCTATATATTGCCCACTTCTCTTCAGTCCTAAACTTGTCTTAGGCACAGGACTGCCTGATAAAATTGTAAAATAATATTCTGGTATGTTAGGTAGTACCTGAAAATATGAATGCTACTTTAAAATATTTTTATGTCTTTCAAGTGATACATATACAAAGGCATCAAGGAAAGGCAGAAAAAAACATTATAATTATAATCAAATTTCAAACAAACTGCTAGCACATCAGTGTGCTAGCAGTTTGTTTGAAACAAGCATTCTTTATCAATGAGTGCAAAAAGCTAAAATGAGCTAAATTTTTCCAACAAAGTGCTGTTTTCTTTTTATCAAGAGCCATGTTTTTGCAAATCAAGGGAACAGAACAAGCTCATTTCAAGGACAAAATGATGCATGTTTAAATTTTGTTAGTTGTAAATATAATATTACTATCAAAAGCCAACAAAGTCATACATCATTATGTACACTCTGACAAGGTTCCCTGATATCAATTTAGAATGACAGATAGATTAATCACATTCTAATTTGACAAACTGCATTGAAAAATGTGACTCGTAACTATAAAATTCGAGAGCTCAGCCATTTACATCTGATAATAAAGATTCAAAGACCTTTTTTCACCAGTGTCATTTGATTAGTCCCTCTTCGAAAAGGAGTGCTTTTCTTGTCCTGAGGCTTTTTTTTATGTACCTTTTCTTTCTTTTTCTCCAGATTTATTATTATCCATATACTGAGATTAAAATGGTGAATAGTAACGTGGCAATCTGTTTTGTTTTATTTGAGCTATAAACAGAGCAAATGGAGCTACTCCCTTACAGTACTACACGGATCATACAGTGTTTACACTAGTCAAGAACAGAAAAAAAAGACTTGCTCAAACAAAACACACACCTACTATGCAAAAAACCTACTACGAAATAATCATATAAAGATATACTTTATATTGTAGAGCCTGACCTTTAGTATTAATTAGTTCTTTTCAGGTACACTGAGTCACTTTTACCTAAAAAAAAAGTAAACATAGATTTTAAATAACCTTCACAAAATAGTTAACATGAAGTGAGATGCTATGCTAGAGAACAAAAGAGAAAGGAAGATCTAAAAAAAGCTACACAAAAAAAAGCTACTTTAATGTTCATAGCAGCAAGAATATAGTCTATCTTATCACAGGAACAAAACAATTACCTGTTACACATACAGGAAAAATAAATTATCTAAGTAACAGTCTCTCATTGCTAATCTCAAATACACGAAAACACCCAAGGTATCATGCTACCGTTTCCCTCACTACACACCCTAACCATTCTTCAGAACAATTACATTGCTAACCAATGAGCACACTAAACGTTTTACAGTTATAACTATTTTACATTACATACTTCAGCACTAACAGCTGACTTAATACAAAGGCATCAAGCATCAAACCTAAAACTCTTCGCATATTGCCTCTCAAGATTATTTTTGTAACTCAGGAGACAGAAAATATTCTGATATTCTTTCTACTGGTACCTGCCATAGCACACATTAATTTTTAAAACTTCAAAAATATTACTATTTAAATTAATATAATATTATAGAATAGGCACTATTAACAAGTAAACTGTGTGACAACAGCGTATACAAATGGTCAGAATTAAACTACCTCTGCATTTCAAAGTACAGCAATGACTCTATTCTAAGAGTCACAGCATTGTTGATAATAATTAAAACTGCTATCACTTTTTTTAATGGATTGCATTTAATATATATTAAATTACAATTCTGAAAAGAAGCATATAATGGCTATTCACATAGAAATGTCAGGAACAAAATCAAATCTATTAAGCTTTTATTACTATTTTTGTCTTCTGTTCAGAATAGTTGTAATTTTAAAAGAAAAGTACTGTTTAATATTAACTAAATAATACTACGTACTGACTAATTAGATGCACTTTTTTATTCAAAGATTTTTTTATTAAAAAAAAAATTCCGTAAATTTAAAAATAATTCTCTGTTACACATGCAATCTACAGTGATTAACAGATAGCTCACTGAGAAAAGGTACTATATACCATGTCTTCAACTTAGAAGGAGATATAAAGGCTTGTAACAGCCTTGTTTTCGGTTATGAAATTGTATGCACACATAAACATATGACTTGCGCTTATCCCAAAGCAATTTCTTTACAATAATTTATTAGCACGCAAATGTCAAGTCCCTGCATTAATTTACAAATTCTCTCTCTATTTCTCAGAATTTGCCAGATGCACAAAGCTTAAAATTAAGGTAGGTGGGTGGGTGTGGGTAGGTGGGTGGGTGTGGGTGGGTGGGTAGGTAGGCGCACGCACACTCTCTCTCTCTCATGCTGATGTGAGTATGTGTGTGTGTGTGTGGATACCTTAATTTTAAGACATGCTGATGTGAGTGCCTAGATATTGAACGCACACTTAATGGGAATTCAATAAGGCATTCACAATACTGCATGCAGGTTTTTTTCCTGTCTTTAAAAAACATTGCATAACACTTAAAAATGAACTTAATCTGTGTCTGAAAATGCTAAATAGTTTATGTATAAACAGATTTATATTAACTTATACTTTTAATTATATGTTTAACTGTATAAAGACAGAATGATTTTCTGTTATGCAAAATCACTGGCACAGTCACGTCACCTCTTATAAACCAGAAGATTCTTAAATTCAGGAGTTAAATGCACACATATATAAAATATTTTGAAGTAAAAGAGTATTTTTAAATTTTTTTGTTTACTTTTACTGCAAGTACTATACACAGACTTACACATTAACAGATTGTTAATTGCAATATTATTGTATGAAATATTAAATTTGTTTTAAGACAGTTATTACAATAGCACGCTGGTATGATTTTGGTCATTTTTCATATGAACTGGAAAGCAGAACAACATCCTAGTGAACAGATGCTGTTACACATACCAATATTTAGATACCAGTCAATGCTCACAAGCATCTCGATAAATTTAGCATAGCCTTTAGAGTCCCTGCACCAAAAAAAAACCCCAACAAAATAGAAATGTTTAGTATAGAATAGTATTTTCTCAAATGATAAATAAAATGTATTTTCTAGTTAAAGCTGAAAATTAAGAACGATGAACACTTTCCTTAATAAAAGCTTGAACCTGAAAGGCTGCACTTGAAGAGGTTTAAAAAAAAATGTTAATTTTTCAAATAGTCTCAAACAGAAGTCCAAAATACAGAAAGCACACTGGAAAAGTAGACACAGGACATTTCTATCCAGTATTGCTTTGCTATTCGGTTAACATATTTCTTGCATTCAGCTTCAAACTAACATTTCTGAACTAGTAAATATAATAAAGATAATAACATACGTCCCTTTTGAGGGATTTAATTTACTTGTTCTTTACTTTGTAGGTATTTGTGGTGTGAGTAATAATAAATAAAGCTAACATTTCTTCCTCAAAGTTAGTTAGTTATGTTCATTAGACTTATCAGAATTACAAAAGAAAAGCTGGGCCCTTATTAAATACATCTGCAATTGTTTAAGTGTAGAATACAGTTACAGAAGAAAAAAAAAAAAAAGGTATGAAATGCATACACAGGGCTAACGTAAGTTCCAGGGAAACAGACAAGAAAAAAATCCTAACTAATGTAGCTCATTATATATTTCTGTTAAATTCATGTTTACTTTTAAAATTATAGAACTATAATGAAAGTAAAACCCTGGCGATAAGGATCAAATCATCATGAGTGAACAATATGGCAACTGAGACCTTACTAACATGTTCAAGAAAAAACATTGTCACAAAAAATGGCAGCAGGAGGGGAGGCATGACTACCACATCAAAGGTTTTCTTAGACTTTCTTCAGTTAAAATAAACACTTCATTCATATGTCTTAAAATACGAAACACAATGGTAAACCAGTAATATGAAAACTAATGTACAGTAAATGAAACAAGACTGTAATCTAAGACCCTGCTCCAATCCTCTCCCGCTAAATCACAGATGAGAAACAAACAACATGCTTTGGTCATACTTTTACTGTTAACTTCTATAAAAGCTTTTCTGACGGTACAAAAATGACTGGTACTAATTTGTAATAGTAATTAGATATATTCACGAGATGAGGAGCTAGTCGTATGTAAGGCAGCAGAAATCAGCACCCCAGAAATAACCTGAGTGCTGTATGACCAGTATTCTATCATTACACTTTGCTGTAAAGTTTATTAAATTTTTCCAAGGAAGTCTAAAAACAGAATAGATGGATGAGGAAAAAAAAAGTATTGGGTTTCACAGAATTTGATGAGTGAGTCACCTTTTAAAAATGCCACACACACCTCCCACCCACAACTACTTTTTCTTTTTTGGAGCAAGTACTAGCTGAAACATGATTGTTCCATTCCTCACGTTACTTAACTCATGCTCAAAGTAAATTTAAAATTATCGATTTCCACGTTCACAGCTGTCTTCACATTACAGCTTGGTGTTTTGCCCTTCTCAATCCAACCCTAAAAATTTATTTATTTGTGTTTTAGCAGAACAAGCCTAACCAGCAGATGACTGGTCATCAAGCCTGATGTAGAAAAAAGGACAGTGGACGATAACAATCCACACCACTTACCTGCACTGGCTATTTTCTATTTTTTTATCCATCAAAGACTTGTATTTGAGTTTACAAATTCAGATTCTAACGGAAGGTCTTATTGCTGCCAAAGTATATGTAGACTGTATTCCTCAGGTATCAAAGTCAAAATTGTAACTCAATGAGTCAAGTTATGCATAGCACTTTATTTAATACCTACTGCCTTTTACATTTTAGAAGTTTACATAAATACTTGTATATTATTTCAAACTCTTCCACATTTGTTATAGTTTCATGCCATAAACCCAGTTAATGTTGCAACCAACACTACAAGACAGTCTTAAATATAAGGCACAATAAACACTACGTTCAAAATAGCCAATACAGACTGCACACACACGACCTTGTATTTACCATGCTCAGACACAACCTGAGACTTAAAATGCTTTTGCATTAAAAAAAAAAAAAAAAAAATTCCTATGAAATGTTTAATGATATCTAATATTTAAGCTAAGTCACAGTGGGTTATTCATCTTAAGAATCAAAGTTAACTAGATAAGATCAATTCTCAAACTTGAAATACGTGGCAAATTTCTGACTTGATTTATTAGGAGTAGAACTTTATTTCTTACACAGTTCAGGCACGCTAAAAAGAACTGGCAGCATCTTTAGCCACAATGAAGTTTTGGTGTGTGAAAAACTATCTAAATGTAAAAATCAGAGGCAACCTTTCCCTTCAGAACAGTAAACAAAGACTGAAACACAATGTAAAAACAAGTAATTTAGAACTCGTGTTAGCATGTCAAGTGCAGAATTTCTTTCAAATCATTTTCAGACCTGTGCCCTCCTTTTCGATTTTAATTACCTTCCTCTTTTTTTATATTTTTTTTTTGTAATGTTCATTAATATCTGTTTTGCAAGTTAAGGGGATTGCTAAATTATAGAGGATTTTGCCATCTCAAAGATATAGCTTACACAAGAAAGAAGACCAAAACAAATATTTGAAGAAACTTCTTTCAAAAACAAAAAAGCTACTCTGCAAAATTATCACAAGAGAGTCAACAAGAAACGCCATTAAATACCCCCCAAATTTCACCATCATGATAATTGTTTTATCCTTACAGAGCACACTATCACTGTACACCAAAGATCATCAAAATATTAAATGCAAACTCTACTGCATTTCTTGTTGAAACAAAAAGAGTGTCTACCATATAAACATAACTTCCTACAGCTCACTATTTACTACCATTTCATTTCTTCGCCATCCCTTCCTCCCCTACGATTTCCCTTTTCTTTCTTATTCCTACCTTTTGTGTTTGCTTTTCTTCTTCCTCTCTCTTAATATGCACTTCTGTTTTGTCATCTGTTCTCATTTTACTTTCTTTCAGCTGGCAGCATGTGAACCCCAGGGTGGAGGTGCCATTTAGCCATGTCTGAGAACGTCAAGCAATTCTGGCTATGAAAGCCAGCAACCACCTGGGAAGGGATGGAGGGGGGCTCTAAGCCCACCAGAAAAGTCTGCCCAATAAAAGTCAGCCTCACAGCCTGTAATTATAACTCCTCATACACATACACTGTGGCCTCGGAAACTGTCCAAGCTTTCCTTTTTCCCACCCCTCCCCTCCTGTTCATTCTCTGCACTCTAGCAAACAGATAAGACACTCAAGTGGTAGTCAATACTTTGGTACACCTCAAGGGTCTCATCTTAGTGCCTAAGTGACATCTTCACACGAACAGATACCTCATCAACTGTGAAAGAGGATTCAAAAATGCACACAAACTAAAAATCTTTTTCAGGATTTCAAAGTTGTTTTATTCACTGAAGTACAGAATGCTTGGGCACAATTTTTAATATATACTGCAGTTTCAGTGTAGTTTGTAAGGTCAGTCTGCAACCTTTTTTTGTAATTGCAAATACATTCCTTGTGCTGGAAGTACTATCACCAGTGTACTCACTGTAAACAAAACCGTTAATTTAACAGCTCTTCTTAATCTTAATGAAATTATGTTAGAATAATCATTTTAACTGAATCCTTAAAAATTTGACCGGGCTACATATATTACTAGTGCTATCATCAAGGGAAATACACTGATACGTTCATCTCACTGTAACATACGCTATTTCATCAGTTACACACATCCTACGCAATGTATGTGAAACAGATGTATCCTAACATACATAAACAGCCGACGTGTTGAAAAGATATGTTTGCAGATCAAAGAGATCTTAATTTGAATATCTGCAGCATTTCTGATATGTTAAACTGCAATGTTATTTTTTGCCACATTTAAAATTTCATGGGTGTTTTTCAATAATTTGGAGTATTTAACAATAAGCTCTGTCCTCCATTACGAGACCATATCTGCATTACAGCAATAATGAAATAAGCACACTGTGCCAGCGTAGTCGCTTTAAGGGGGAAAAAAAATGAAACAAAAGCAGGAAAAAAAAAAAAACAAAAAACCACACCACACAACACACAAACCCAAACAAACAAACAAAAAAGCCCCAACCCACAAAACACTGAAATCAGTAAGACACTACAAAGGTTTTGAGTTGGGGCCTTTGTTGAATAATTTCTTCAAATACTCCAAAACGTAAGATGAACCATTGTCATTAATTCTGGACTTCCACTTTAACAAATAAACAAGGTGTGTCAGTGTCCTGTAATACAAATTTATCTTGTTTCACGAAATGAATTGTATCACTATTATAGAATGCTTATTGAAGTATACACCGAAGGCACCCAAAACACAACACACACACAGATATACTTTCAGCATTAACTTAGCAACAGTTGTTATAAGATATGTTCTAGTTCTTGCTAAAAGGACAAAACTGAAATGGGAAGCATGATTATAATCTTAGACATACGGAGAAGTCTTATGAAAAACAATGCTTAAAGGCAAATCCAGTGGGCACAGCAGAACATTCTCAAGACATCCAAAGTAATGAATCAGCCCAAATTGATACCTTAATTTACTTTCTCAAACTGTGATACATTTATCAGGTAACCAAAAAGAGTTAAAAACACTGTGTAACACGAACCTACAGGGAAAACACTTCATACCATTTTCAAAAGACTACAGAATTAAACATCCATCAGTATGCAAACTACATCAAAAAATTTATGCTTATATTCCTGATGGATGACTCCATACATACCAATGCCAGATTAAGACCATACATAACATTCAAATGCCATTATGGCAAGTTTTGTGCTAGGTAGCCAACTGGTGTAGAACAGAATGACCATTTTGACTCCTATTAGCTGCTATTGTTCCTATATCACAGCAATGCTCTTGCATGGTAAGTGGTCTAAACAATGCCTATACCAGATTAAGAAGCCAACCACTGCCTTCAAAAAAATCTTTAATGTATAGGTGGGATATTACCATTAGATGACTGTGTGATTCAGAATTGCAAACTTAACAACACAGTTAATTTCTATCTTTAAGTTAGTACATATTTCAATAGTTATTTGCCTTTTAAGTGACTTTTCAAATACATTAGATACCTAGAAGTATTTTTATTCAGTGTTCTAAATCTATCTTCCCTTTCCGTTTCCTCTTCTCCCAAGTTCAAAGATCTTTACCTATATTAGCTAAAACACTTTTAATGTGATATTTTCCTCTCTAATTACAGCACATTAAAAATAAGGAACCATTGTTTTGGGACTGTTTTGGATGGTCATGGAGGGCTCTTTGTTCATTTCTTAATTTTCAGTGAGCAGAAAGATTTGACTTAGACCTTTCTAGCAACTATTAGCTGAAAAGGCAGGCTGATTGACTTTTTTTATTCTTTCTGAGGTCTAATGTTCTGAAGAACTTTTATTTATATAATAAAAATATCCATCTACCCTTTATTTAGTCGTATTTTTCTCAGCTTTACATCTACCTAGATTTCTTTTATGGTAACTTCCCAGAGAAAGCTCAGATGATTTCAGCATTCCTGCTAAGATTCAGAACTTCGATTTTAACACTGCAAAGAGTTATTTAGCTTTGTAGTGGAAAAATGTGATCCAACAGTAAAGCAAATTAAATAAAGCAAATTGTTTACACATTCAGAATTAAAAAAAAAGGAGGTTTCAATAGTACGCATGGAAGGAAGCTTCAATTTTATCTTTCTAAACAAGCTAGAAATCCTATGAAAAAAGCAGTAAGGCATCTAAATTTGAAACAAATCTAAAGGGAGTCAGTACACAAAAGAACACAAAGCCTGGAGAGTTCCATACTCCCTGCAACTAATCATGCATTTATCATCACAAGTCATTACAGTTTTAGACATAAGTTGGATAAGCATGTAAGAACAAAATGTATAATACTCTGGATTAAAAAGCAGATGCATAGGCTCATATGACTTTTAAAAAGCAGACTTTTCACAAGGAAAAATCTTTTTTTTTTAAAAAAAAAGAAGAAAACCAAAACCCACTGGTGGAGGAAGGTTGAACAACAAATCAGCATAAATAGTCTAATAATACAAAAAAAACCTCAATTCCTAGATGCATGAAAGATACCTCTAAAATTATGCAACGCTTTATAAGAAGCAACTCAAAATTAGCCTAATACAGAAGGTTGCTTTATTTATAAAATATAAGATGTATATGGATACTTATTTTGAGAGTGAAAAAAGAAATTTATAATTGAAATGTGACAATTATGCCTCCTAATAACAGAAACTTTTTGTTATTACTTTTGCTATATTAAGACAGTCATCTATAAAAAAAGGTATTGTAAAATATCTTTAACAGAATAAAAAGGATGCAGAAATGAGGAAGTTAGCTTAAGTTCCAGTAAGTTTGCTTAATAAAATACAATACTTTACAGAATTATGTCATGAAACTGTGAAAAACCATCAAAGATATAAAATTACTTATGTTTTGCAGGTGTGGAACACTATTTGTGGAACACCAAGTATGGCATATTATCATCACACTTGAAAAGTGAATATGGAATCACTTATAGTTATTTTATAGCTAGCTAGACCTTATGTTCTGCATTATAGTGCAAGTCTTCATGCATAAAAAATGTGGATACTTGTAGTATACAATTCTACGTCTCCATTCCTGTTTAAAGAAATTTTGATAAATTTATGAATTTTTGAACAGAATGCAGAAACTGAGCCTAAGGCATGCCTTAATGAGTACACCAAAAAAAAAAAACCAAAACTAAATCCTGCATTTCTGAGCAAAATCACAAGGTATTAATCTCTTGCATGCAGTAATTCATTAAACAGCTTAGAAAAAATAATAGAATTATAATAATTTCTCATTTTCTTCAAGAAACGAAAAGAAAATGTTAGCGCCGGTTTTTTTCCTCAGTCATCGAAATGCAATGCCATTATAAAATTCATCAGCAAGACACAGTGTCGGAAATTGAAAACCCAAGCCCTGAACATTTTGCTTTAAACGGAGGTCTTTCAGAGCTTTTTTTGGCTGTAAAGTCCATGTCAGCATTACACAGCAAAGCACCTTTAATTGCCCCAAAGAAACGGGAAATAAAACTCTTCCCTCTCCAGTTTCTATCTTCACTCATTCACCATACATCAAAGGGAATCAATGCAACCTGACACACAAGGACTATTCCCCCCAGTGATCCGGCAGGTGCTGAGGCCAGACAGAAAGCCTGTTTTCCACAGCCCTTTACCTTGTTTGATCGCTGGTTACTTTTGATCTGACACTGCCCTCACGCTAGTAATGACTTCCCCCTCGCAGAATCCACCTCGCATCTGTCACCCAGAATAAAGGGTATCACACTGCGCCCTGACAAGGCCTATGTCATGAGATGTGCTGCCAGCGAAAGGCTCCCCAGCTCCCACCATTTCCAATTCAGCTCCCTTTGTTCTGCTGGGTACCGGGGCCAGGGCACCAGTGACAACAGAAAGGATTATACACCAGCTGTGAAGCTGAGCCTTCATGAATTTATATCTTTTCATCTCAGCTTCGTCTCCTTAAATGTGGTGAACTTCATGGTGGTTACTATGAAATACACATCCAACAAATGTTATGGAAAGTTTGTTTAAATCCTCTTTCCCCAGAAAAGAAAAGCCAGTGAATGTCCTCTAGTTAAACTGAGAAGCACTTTTTCCCCCCCAACTATTATTAAAGTTTTCCAGCTGATGTTGTAGGAGGTCACTAAAGGCCAGCTGGCTCGTAGCACTGAAAGGGCAGATAAAGTGAGAGGGGAAGGATATGACTTTTGTTTTATTGACAAAAAGTGTTTGAGAGTTAAATGAGTGAGTTCTTTATATCCATTTTTTTCTTTGGAACTATTGCGTGCTTTAGCAGCAGGTAAAGAAAAGTAGGGGAGGATTTTAAATCAGATCATGTTACTCGAGGAATATATTTTTTTAAAAAAGGATAAAAACTACACACGCACTACTACACAAAATAAAATTAAATGGATTTTTTTTATCTCTTAAGCACAAGTATTTTATGTTATTGTTGTTTGAGTTTCAGTGTGGTAACATATATTTGAAAGATACAAAACCTTTTTCAGTCTGGAAGTCCAGTTAACAAACTGAAACTCACATCACAAAGGATACATTCTCACTTTTCCACTACTATACAAACACAGATTTGCATGACAGGGGTCTGTTCTTAAAGATTACACATTTGATACCCTAAATAAAATGGTTCTGACTTCCACAGTGTTGCAAACTCATATTTTAAAATTAATAGGAACTGAACATACTAGAAGTCTTTGGAAATAACTTTTTGAGGACCTAAGCATGAGTTTAGGAATCCAATTATGTAAACTGCGCAATTTCCAAAACTGAAATCACATATTCTAAAGAGTTGTAGGTCTAATTAACACTGAAATGATTCAGAATCAGTACCTCCAGTCACTATTTAAATTTTAACTAAGTTCTGTTGAAAATTCAATTCATTTTTCCAATTATTTCCACTTAATAATCGAACTCTAGAATCTAACTTTATATTTGAAAAGCTGGAACAGTATCTGTCAAGGCCTGCTGAACTTCATGTGGCAAGATAATCATGCATAGCAATAGTGCATCATAACCTGCTGAGATACCCACATGCATCCTAGAATAATCCTGAAATGAAGTGAAAGAACTCATAGAAAATGAGGTCTCTGCTCAGCCCTTTTCCACCAAGAAGCCCTAGGCCACTATATTAACACCATCTTGATTTACTGAAGTCCATCCTTGCAAGATCAGACAACAAACATAACAGGTAAAGGAAGACATGACAACACGTGGATTTGTCAGACTTTGTGGAAGGCACTAACTGGGAATACTAAAGCACTGCAGTAATATGATGGCATTTAAGGAAGCTGGTTACCTTAAAAGACAGACAGACAATGATTCTCAGAAGTTTTAATACAACCATGGTTTCTTGACAAACCTCAGCATTTTCAAAGAAAATAATCACATTTTGCTTGACAATTTAAGCCTGTATGTCACTGCCTATCCCTTCATCATCTTTGTTGCAAATAGGGGTTTTTTAACCTAGAAAGTAGGTTACTGGATGAATACAATGCATACAAAATAAATTTTCAGAACAAAATAATACAGGGAGGGCAAGTATACAAAACTGTGAGAATTACAGAATCACAGAATCAACCAGGTTGGAAGAGACCTCAGGGATCATCGAGTCCAACCATTGCCCTTACACCACCCTGTCAACTAGACCATGGCACTAAGTGCCATGTCCAGTCTTTTCTTAAACACATCCAGAGATGGTGACTCCACCACCTCCCTGGGCAGCCCATTCCAATGTTTAATAACCCTTTCTGTAAAGAAATTCTTCCTGATGTCCAACCTGAACCTCCCCTGGTGAAGCTTGAGGCTGTGTCCTCTTGTCCTATCGCTAGTTGCCTGGGAGAAGAGGCCAACTCCCACTTCACTACAACCTCCCTTCAGGTAGTTGTAGACTGCAATAAGGTCACCTCGGAGCCTCCTCTTCTCCAGGCTAAACAACCCCAGCTCCCTCAGCCATTCCTTGTAGGTCATGCCCTCCAGACTCTTCACCAGCTTGGTCACCCTCCTCTGGACTTGCTCCAACACCTCAACATCTTTCTTGAAGTGCGGGGCCCAGAACTGGACACAGTATTCAAGGTGCGGCCTCACCAGTGCCGAGTACAGAGGGACGATCACTTCCCTAGACCGGCTGGCTACACTATTCCTAATAGAAGCCAGGATGCCATTGGCCTTCTTGGCCACCTGGGCACACTGCTGGCTCATGTTTAGCCGGCTGTCAATCAGCACCCCTAGGTCTCTTTCCGCTGGGCCGCTTTCTAACTACTCTTCCCCCAGCCTGTAGCGCTGCATGGGGTTGTTGTGGCCGAAGTGTAAGACCCGGCACTTGTTCTTGTTGAACCTCATGCCGTTGGTCTCGGCCCATCTATCTAACCTGTCCAGATCCCTCTGTAGGGCCTTCCTACCCTCCAGCAGGTCGACACTCCCAATTTGAATTTGACTCTCCGATTTGAATTAAAATACAAAGCTTTAAAAGAAAATCATGAGGAGGACAAAAACATTTGCAAGACCCAAGGAGAAGAAAACAAAAAGTATCTGCAATACTTCTTGGATTATCTGATCAGATTATATCAAAATGCACATGAATCAAACTGATGAGACATCTCTGCATATGGCAACCTATGTGAAAATTTAAACATAGCCTAGGAGGCAAATATTTCAACTATTCTGGAATCAAAAAAAAAAACCTCAGAGAATGGAAAAAAAGAATAAAACCTAAGTTTAGCAATCTTGAAAGATAATCAAAGCAATAATTAGAAAGACAGCAGGCATTTAGAGACTACTAGATACTTTTCCCCAAACAGTGGAAAAGTTCATGGAAATTATAAATTTCATGGGAACAGATGACCAACTGTAAGAAGGAGAGACATGTTTTCCCTGTCAAAGAAGACGAAGAGCAGTGTACAGATTCTACAGCCTGGACATTGAGGTACATTTAAAATGATTGAGCATAAAGTTGTATCAATACAGGATATATTTTAGGCTAATCTGTACTTTAAGCTAAATGGAAGCCATCTGAACGAGGTCAGCGTAATGCCAAGTTTGCGCCTGTCTTACATGTAAGCCAGGCCTGCACACTCAGTGCTGTATTAATGGCATGCACTCAATAACAGTAGTGCAAACTTGCACCTGCTACTATCGCTCTGGGGGGGTGGGAGGTAGGAGGGGGGAAGGAAAAAAAAAATCTCCACCCATCCCACCCCACCCCACACACACACCAGCTTGTCCTCTACAGATCAAATCCTAGTAACTGTTTTGTGCAAGGCAAAATGGATCCTGCTGTCAGCTGAGTGCCCTTAACTCGGGGATTCTTGCTGGTAATTTCTCTTCCCTCCTCATAAAGGTCTTAACACTCTTGTTCTGATGAGAAACGGCAATCTTTTTGAAATTTTGATTTTTGGTACTGGGTGGAGGGAAGATGCCATTCTTAACGGCATCAGACAGATTTAAAGCTAACCAAACTGACCTTGAACAAACTTGGTGTCAATTAGCGAAACTGAAAATAAACTGTTAAAGTATACCAGGCAAAGAGAACAGTGCTCTGTGGAAGGAATGCTTGAGGGGAAAAAAAAAAAATACTTCAGTCAACTTAAAAGGATCTCAGTAACACTGAATAAAAACAAGGTGATAATTATGGGTTGCATCATAATTGTAATCTACTACTTGAATTCGAAAAGGAATTAAGGTCTGCCTCCTTCAAACAGTTTGCAAGACAGAATAATAATTTTAAACAAAATGAAAAATCTTTGTGAGAGAAATAACTTTCAATAAACATTTTTGATACACACCACTTGCACTATATAGAAAAAAGTGAGTTAGTTACTAAAAGAAAAGACATGCTATTTGTATAACAACAATAAATAAATAAAACCGCTGTACTTCATATAAAACTTGCTTGGGTTTTTTTTAAATTCAGGTCAGCATGTATTGCTGATACTGTTAAATCAAAATCCTCAATCGACAAGAGTCCCATTTTTCCTTTTATCTGAAGCTTTGGAATTCTGTTTTTGTTTGCTTGGCTGGGGAGCAGAAAGAATTTTGAAAAAGATAAGAGAGCCTAAAACCACTTGACAGTCCAACTTTGATTACGATAACAAATAAATAGTTCCCCTGAAATAGATAATAATTAGGCAGAGGAAAATTTCCCCTTCCGCTTCATCCCCTCCACAGCCCGAATAGTCCACAGTGGCCAGAAAAAACACATTCGTAATAACAGGAATAGAATATTGAGGCTGAATTGTCAGCCTCAGCCCATCAGAAGAACTCACATATTGGCAATGCCACATGAGATTCACCACATAATGTTGTGCATTGGGCCTTTTTTGAAAAAAAAAAAACAAACAAAACAAAACCACAATTTTGACATAGTAGACTTCTTCACCCTATACAGATGCATACAATTTACTTCAACTAAGTTAAGTTTAAAATAGCAAATCTAAGCATTTTATAAATATTTACTGAAATTACTTACATAATATTGTCTTTATAAGGAGGAAAACAAGCAACAATGTGAATATTGCATGACAAAAGGCCTTCAATTCCAGCAGTATTTCACGGACTGTACGACTAGCAGCTACTGTGTAGCGAGTAATTTAAAGCTTCACTATCTGTGTAATTCACATATAAAAAGTCTAAGAACTGATTTTGGCACTTGCTGGCTCAAAAATTCATACAGAAATAGTTTAAAACCTGACTGTTAAATTTTTTGTTTAGTTGATAAAAATCACAGTGCTAATATAATAGACTGGACTTCATCAAGACATCAGAATACATGTAAATTAAGTTAAAAGTTCCCAAAGTTATAAATGAGGCACCATCACTGAGTGGGTACCTGTCTACAAGCCAGTTCTTAGCCTACACTCTGCTTAACACATTTGTCTTTTTTAAAGACAGTTTTGTATAATTAAAATCCATTGGTAAATGCTCATAAAATACACATGGTAGTATAGGATAAAACACAAAAACATCTGTGTCAATTTATACCTCCAATCTATATGGTAGAACCCTACCTACGGCAAGAACACTCCAGCTCAGCAGTGATTTAGTTTTTCACATTGTGCTGCATAGCTGTCTGAGATTTCACTCTTCAAGATGAATCCAACACTGTTTTCCATAATTCCTATCAGCAGACTCAATGTTTTAAGATGTGATTCCCCCCCACCTTTCCATTTTGAGGAAACTATATAACATGGAACATGTTAAAGAATTAATTTTCCCACGCTAGTCTGATGCTCATAACCTACACCTTTTATTCCACACCCATACGTTACTTCAGTAATTTTTTAAGACAAGATCACAAGGAGTGGGAATTAGTAATCCTCTGTGATAAAAACAGCTTACATTTACTCTCAGAAATAACACTAATAACACTGATGATTTGAACACGCCTCAAAAATGCCAAAAAAAAAGAAAGTTGGTTTTAGGGAAATTTGATCACCACTCCCCATTCTTTTCCACCAGGGAAAAGCTAGAACCGGCTGTAGGACTGAATATGTTTGGAGAGCACCGTCATTGATACGACAACTGACCTATCCTCTGATTAGGCCTAGCCTCAACGTTAAGTTGATCCATGGAAAAAAAAAGCAGGAATGAAGTTTAGAGCACCCCTTATAAAGTCTCTTTTCAATATCACAGAACATACGACTTCTGGGAAAACAAATGTAGTTTATTCATCTTGAGGACTTGACTAGTAAAGCTTTCCAGAACTTTTTCTTTTTAATCCCCATGCTATATTCTCCAATTGATCACTAGAAAAAAAAAAAACAAACCCCAAAATGAACCAACCAAAAAAACCCACCCAAAACCCACCACCAAGCAACTTTATTCTTAATTTTTCCAACACAAAAGCTTGGCATCTTAGTTAAAGCTGACAAAAAAAGGAGTATTATGGTACTGCACTGGTCTGTTCTTCAGCACATTCCCTCCACTAATTTTTGCTACAGTGATGGAAAACCTCCCAGTGAAGAGTGGGACCTCTTTTTAAACTGTTGCATCAATTTTCTACATGAGAGAGAGAGTCAAGAGCCTCCCAGTTTCCTCATTTTTCTATGCTCCTCACATAAAACCACCAAGGAACAAAACACAGATGAGGAAAAATAAACCAACAAAAAAACATCACAAACCCACAATTGCCTGCTTTTACTTGATCCTATGCTTACAGCAACCCCTAGCATCTAGGGAAAGAAATTTCAGGTAGCCTTACCAAATCTTTTCAGACCTTAAACAGAGAATGTTCATATTGTGTCATGTCATGCCACATTGCTCTGTATATGTCTAGACAAATAATCTATTTCAAAATTAATTACCTTTAACACAGACAGTATGTATAAGCAGAAAATAATGATGTTAGTTTCTTTTCAAACTTTGGCTTGGACATAGGCAAGCTGTATTCTTCAGAGGACAATAAAAGAACAAAAGCACATCCTTCATACTGTGGTGGCTCCCCCTGCTAATTGGTACAGAAAAACTGAATTTTAAGTATTCAAAAGCAGACATTCACACAGATTTCTTACTTTTTTTTTGTGAAAAATGAGAACTTTTCTAAGCAAAATATTTGCTCACTCACATACTCTCTAGCTAGAAGGAAAATTTCTGTCCAAAGTAATCAAGGAAGGAATGTTATATGCAACTGAAAACTTAAGGTCTTAAAATGGAAATTGTTGTGGTATATTTATGTAGGTAATACAAACTGCACAGACAACAATATTAAATGAACTGGTAGTTCTTCAATAATATTAGTTTTCAAAATCAACAGCTGCTTTTACAAAAACACTGATTTTCTGGTGTATAAGAGACTAGTATTCCTTTCACTCATGAGCGTAACTTTTCTGCATGACAAGCTTAAATCAAGAAAGCCATAATCATGTATCTTCTGAATACAACTACAAACAGGTTAACCAGTAATAACAGTAATAATGTCCCTTTTCCACATAGTTCAGTAAAAAAAAAAAACACAATCTACAGTGCTCACCTAACAAAAAAAAAAATCTAATTTCAACTTTTAGAAATTAGAGAAATTGAATGTTACTTCTAAGATAGACAAATGGTTGGACTCGATGATCCCAGAGGTCTCTTCTAACCTGACTGGTTCTGTGTGAAACTTCCCAAATTCATGAGAAATAAATATTCCTGGAGACTTAGACAGATGGAAGAGGATTGCACTCTCCTGTGATGAACACTAACTATTGCAGAAGTCAATTGTCGTAGTTAACATAGATACAGCTTACCAACAATTCCAGCATGACAGATTTGATACATAAAGAATGACATCAGTAACAGTTACCAGATAAAAGGAACAACTTATTTGGTGCATAAAGTCTTAAGCCAAGGCATCTAAACCTTTGATCTACCTGTTGCCTTTTATTATGCAGCGAAATTTATCTTCTTTCAAAGCTGCACTTCCTACAAATACCGGCAGTAGAAACATAAAGCACACTTAATTCAAGAAGAATCTATTAAAATTTCTTTTTGAAATACTGGGCAAAAATATTACATTTTTGCTTGCAAATTTTCTTTAAAAATATAAACCAAATAATATTACAGAATGAAATATTTAAATTTTTATTCTTCAAATAATGTGCTAAAATGGTGGAGCATTTATTTATTATATACTATACTACAAAAATTTCTGCACAGCTAGTAGCATCTGAATGTAAACCAAATGCAACCAGAGAGATACTCTTCAGATCATAAATGCTTATACCACCACATACACCAATTTTTCAACTGTTTATAATGTACATTTAGTTTCTTTAATATGTTTTACTAGTTCTATCACCTTGTTCATCTTCAAACTTAAAAGCCAGTACTAAATGACAAGAAATTGCTGTGCAGACACAAAAATATCTACAACTTACGAATCATTAAATTAGTGTAACATGATACTACTTCTTTATGTATTACTAAGTAAACAGTTTAAAATTGACAAAAATAGTCAAAACAGTTGTTTCTTGTTATAACACTTACTTAAAATGTACGTGGATTTTTCCTTAAAAATAACTATAGCTTGAGAACAGGATTTTAAAGTATTTTCTTCAATCTTCTACTTGTGTCTAATTTGATGTACAAACTGTACCATCATCATCTTCATAGGTTTAGAGCAAATTACTAGCAAAACCCAAGTTAGCGTAAAAAAAAAAAACTTAACAGAGCAACTTTCTGCATTACCTCACCCAAGTTTTATTTTAGGGAAGTAAGGTGTAAATTCACAGATATATTAGAACTGTTCCTACAGTCCACGATACCTCTGAGTGAATAGCTACTTCTATGTAAAAGCAGCAAGAAACTAAAACAGCAGTATCTCACCATGCCAATATAGGATATCCCTTGTTTATGTAATTCTTTTCAGTCCAAAAAGACAGCACTTTACAGGAGAGGAAAACAATTACCTACATGAGCATATGTTATGCAGTCCTTTACTGGGTCCACACAGTAATACAGCTGAACTGTCACCTGCATGAAAGCAGCAAGTAAGCTACTGCCATGTCATTCCTGCAGTGAAAACACTGGAATTACCTTCAGAGTCAAAGAAGTTTTGAATTTCCAGATAACTCCACCCACAAGAGAAATGAGGAATACAGAGGATGGGGGTAGAGACCTTCACAGGACATCACAGCCCTACCAGATACAATCACAAGAACTTTGTTACCTTGTGCCAAAAAAAATTACCTCCTCCAAAGCATGATCATGTTCTTTGTTTTCAGTTTATATAATAGCATAAGGATCAAAGTAGCATTACTCAAGTTTGAAATCCTCTGTCCAGATTTCTTTTCTTCCAGCAAGAAAAAAAAATCAACCACTCACTGTACCACTCTGATACAGCCAGAGTACCACGAGTTTCACATCATTTAACTGAGGACTAGCATCATGACTGAAAAAAACAAAAGGTCAGCTGTAGCAACCCTTCCATAACAGTTTATTTGCAATACCTTTTCCAAGTGAGATAAAACTTCTATAGTAGGAAAAAAAAAAAAAAGGCAAAGAACATCTAGAAGATGTACATACTGTGAACAATTTTAGCTCAAACGCATACTATTTCTATCTCATTAAATGCACTCCAACACTCATTTGTTACTGAAAGTTGGTGGCAAATTCTTCAAAATCTGGAGAACTATAATCTATGAGCAAGATGAACAGTACAGTGCTTTCTAGACTGTACAGTATTAAGAAACATTTAAAAAAAAAAAGAAAAACAAGACATTAGCACAAGAATGACTCCTATAGGAAGATGTTTTCTAAGATATTCTGAGATGTCACGAGCAGTACTAAAAATGGAAGAAAATGATACTACATACAGCTGTTCTGTAATATATAAAATACAAATTTCTGAAGCATCCACCATTAAGGTATTTTCAGAAATGCCTAAAGCCACAGAAATTCTGAACCACTATATCATTCTAGAAATTCACATTTTCATGAAATAATAATTAAACAGATTTATGTAGTATGTGTTGAAATAATCCAATTTCAAGAGTACAATCACAAACTTCTCGAGTTAGACAGTACTGGTATTCTCTATATACTTAAGTAGTCCTTAGTATTTTCAAGAGGCTGCACAAGATTAACAGCTATCACTCCCCCGAAAAAAAAGTCAGACAACTTCGGGGCAACCCAAAACTTTAATTTTCACGTATTAAAAAGTTTTTTTTTAATTTTCACGAAGTATAAACAACTATTAAGACGATTTTAAAGAAAATCGTAAAACTGCATTTATAGTAGTCTCTTTTCAAAACTATAAGATGTCTCCAAACACAAACAGATTTGGAAATACAATAAAAGATAACCGCAGAGATGCAAAGAGTTGGAAGCAAAGTCGACATTCTGTGCAAAGTAAACACCTCCTTTGTAACAACTACGTTCTTGTTGCAAAGCCTGACTGCAGTAAACTGGCTAACCCTACCTCTAGTGCAAAATCACAGAGTGTCAGAAGTGTAACATCTCCAAACACACAAGCCCCAAAACCAAATCATTCGGGCACGTGACATTTGTGTTAATATGGGAGACAACAGCACAGGCATGCCTTTAACAGCAGAACTGTTTGACTGTGCGATCATTGCCGTAAAAATGCAATCCTTGGAAGCAGTCAGAGGAAGTCTTCTGGTAAACTGCAGTTGCCATTGCACACTCACATTGAAGCAGGCCCATTGACTTACATCTAACAAGAACAGTATTTTTTTTCTTTCAGGAGGGAAGAAAATACTTTGTAAGAATCTCACTATTTTTTTTTTTTTAGTATGCGAAATTTCTCAGAATTCATAATATTGTTTAATGGAACAGTAAAGCCATCTTAACAATTAAGAGCTGCCCACTCCTGCTTACCCTCAAGCACGCTCCTGCCCTTACATCAGCTGTGCTGCTTGACCAACCAATTACCTTCTCAAGCTCACTGCACAGCAAGCTCAGCTTATCAATCCAAGGGAAAACTACTCATTTTTAACGCCCCTCACTCCACAGGTTGAGATCACCCAAGTCAGAACAGTGGAGATGGTACATTAGGAAGAAACTGGCAGCACGCAGTGGCACTGACTGCTTGCAACAAACCCCTTCTCATAGAACTTAGCCATAGCTTGTGATTGCTTTTCACAAATGGCATACAAGCAGCTAGTGAGCTCATAGATACTCTTCTACCCAACAGGGCATTCATCTCTTAAGAGCAGAATATCAAGTTATACAGGCTAGTTAGTTGTTTCTTTGTTTTTTTTTTTTAGTTCTTACCAGCAAGGCAAACTCATTTCAGAGCATTTATTTACGTGTTTGTTTCATTCTCAGTTAAGCACTCTGAAGCCCAAAAGAAACACTTACTCTTATGTCTAGTATAGATTAGCCCTCCAAATACCAATGCTGTCCTGCGACCATTAAGTACTAGTTAGATAACATTAGCAGTAGCAACCATTTTTTTGCTCACCCTTCAAAATGTAATTAGTGTTTTCCATTTCAGCTTATACACAGCACAGACATTTCCTCTATGTTTAAGCAGGAAAATATTAAAATAGAAATACTTCCCATTCACATTTGACCTTTTTCACTGTAATTTTGTAATCTAGATTTTTTTCTAATTTACAGTTTCATAGTTTATACAGAAAATATTCTTAAACCGGTTGTATCATTTTACAAAACTAGTAGGACATGGAACACCAGCACAACCTTTCCCACTGTTGCAGTTTAGTGCCAGCCAGCAGCTCAGCCCCACGCAGCCGCTCGCTCACTGCCCCCAGTGGGGTGGGGCAGAGAATCGGAAGGGTAACCATGAGAAAACTCGTGGGTTGAGATAAAGACAGTTTAACAGCTAAAGCAAAAGCCGCATGTGCACGCGAAGCAAAATAAGAAATTCACTCACTACTTCCCATCTGCAGGTGTTCAGCCATTTCCTGGAAAGCAGGACTTCATTACGGTAACGGTTACTTGGGAAGACAAACCTCGTAACTCTGAAGGCCCACCCTTCCTCCTTCTTCCCCAGTTTTATTGCTGAGCACGACACCGTATGGTCTGGGATATCCCTGTGATCAGTTGGGGTCAGCTGTCCCAGCTGTGTCCCCTCCCAGCTTCGTGTGCACCCCCAGCCTGCTTGCTGGTGGGGTGGTGTGAGGAACAGAGAACACCTTGGCTCTGCATAAGCACTGTTCAGTTATCAATACTGCTTTGGTCACAAATCCAAAACCTAGCACTGTATGAGCTACTTTGAAAAAATTTAACTCTATCCCAGCCAAAACCAGTACACTCACAAAATCATTCCTATGGTCAGCTTAGTATGCACTCATGCATTTGTGTCCCAGACAGACAAATATCTATAACACTCAACCCTCAAAAAACTTAAAAAGGTTTAAAAATAATTTTGTATTTTTAGAAAATAATTTTTGCATGATGTTAGAGGAAGGTACAAACCCCACACAGATAAAAAAAACATTTGGATGCAATGAAGCAAGGAGACCAGAACACAGTCACAAGTTGGTGTCTGAAGACCACACCAGCAAGACAATCTTTAGGAAAGCTTCAGACACAACAGAACTTTCAAATGGTTAATATGGGAAAAATAAAAAAATAAAAAGTTAAGATACAAAACAGAAGAAAAGAGGAACACTAAGCTAAGGACTCTGGGAAAAACACTGTGGCCAAGCTGCACATAGCTCCAAAAGGCAGAACAGGATATTCAAGAGTAGCTACAGTATGTACAATGGTACCTATGTCTAAAGCCCAGATAAATCTAAGTTTCTTAAGCATTAGCATTCTGGATAAAAAGAACAATGACAGCTGAAACACCATAGCAAATTCTACAGTAAATAAGGCTGGCATTTCTAGGAGGATGAAAGTGCATAAAACGTGGAACATCAAAACCAGGTTTCAATATGGATGATAAATTTACAGTGAAAAGCCGTTAGCTCAGTGTAAATCCAAAAATTTATGCATTTGAGGCACTGATGTTGCAGTTCAAAAGTTACAACAATTTAATCTTGACTCAAAAAAGACAGTATTTAGGATAGTTTGAGCAGTTCATTCTCCATGCCCACTCAATTCGCTCTTTAAAGTTATGAGTCAACAATGTAATATTCTGGTGAACACAACTACTTGGAAAAGCATGTCAAGATATCTATAAGAGAATATGAATATATTTATTCCCAGATACTAGTCACTACAGAAGCATGAGGAGAGCGAATGCGGACATTTGTAGAAATTACTTCCATCACACTTAACTGCATACAAGGTTTTATCTCTCATACTTAAAACTTGAAGCTATGTAAAGTTACAGTCCAGTTCTTAGGGAAACAAAGTGTTTTCATCCAGCTTCAGAAGTCTGACAAGTTCATTTTTCTAGCTTCATAAAGATAAAAAGTTCAACTGGAATTTGCTGGAACAGAGGATATAAAAAAAGACACCTGTCTGTCATTCATTATTTTTACATAATCTTGTCTTTGTCCTATACAAATAAAAGCATATTTGTATTACCTTTGATGGATACAAATTACCCCCATTTTAAAATAATGACACTAACAGTTTTAAGGATTTGCTTCACAGCATCATACCTGTGATCTCTTTCAGTAAGAAGCATCACAGCTCACTGGGAGCAATATTATCAGTTTTGATTTATTGCTATCCTTAAGTGAATGGCTGAAGATTCTTACCAA
Organism: Nyctibius grandis; assembly: GCF_013368605.1. NCBI lineage: Eukaryota > Metazoa > Chordata > Aves > Nyctibiiformes > Nyctibiidae > Nyctibius > Nyctibius grandis. Next base: position 56,831,889 of record NC_090695.1, on the reverse strand, counting down.
GTACAACTCGGGTCAAGATACTGATTTAACAAATGAATAACTACAAGGGATTCATCTGGCATTTGCCAGTGGTCTCTGCCACAAGATATCACTAGATTGAAAAAAAAAAACAAAATGAAAACAACCCATCCTCTCCCCCCCAGAAAAAAAAATACAGAAATTGAAGGGGTTTGTTACATATCAATTTAGGTGACTTTATTATCTCACAGAACAAATTCCATTAAAACATGTATTTCAGTGGAAAGATTTTTCACTCTAGTATCATGGAATTCTGTTCATGACTAAAGCAGTGCAATAATACTTGGACCATTGACCTAAATGGCAATTAAATATGGATATTTCAAACAATCAAAAAGGCTCCATATCCAGCTACCAATCCTTGGTCATCAAGTTTTTAAATTAGATTAAAAGCTCAAATAACTTGTTCAACAGCAACAAAAGCCAAAAAAAACCCCACCAAACAAAAAACCCACCAAACAAAAAACCCACAAAAAAACAACACCAAAAAAACCCAAACAAGTGCCTACACTCTAGTTTAATTAAAGATCTATTATGTCCATTAAAATTATGTAAATCTACCCTACATAATCAAACATTTTGCTTAGTTCAGTAACAATTTCTCATTTCAGTATGCAGATTGAAGCATAAATTTTAGCATAAAATTTATTAATACCTGGAATCCAGAGGAAGAAGAAAAGATATATAATTTCACTGCATACATCTTTTTCAGTATAGCAGTTACGTATTATTACAGAGGTTTTATAGCTTCAGTAAAAGCCTCTTTCAAAGGCAATGTTCTATTGCAACTTTCTATTAATTTGCTTTTACTTACATTCATTCTTTTTACATATAATGTTAACAGGTTGGATTAGCAAAATACCACAACAATAAAGAAATTGTATGGGCATCTTCTGAGCTGACTACTAATTACATTTTAACTTTCTGTTTGCAGTTTAACAGAGCACTTAATAAAAACAAAACATTGCATGCTCCAGAAATACAGAAATACCCTATAATACTGCCATTGCCTTTGGGGTGTATTTCAATTACAATATACAATGGCTTTTTGTAAAGGATAAAAAATTACTTATGTTTAAAACTCCCACCTTGCTGCAATTTGCTTGTAGATTGCTTTGAGGTTTTTCACATTACCTCCATCCATTTGGATATTTAGTACCTGAATCTTCAATAATGAGAACATTATTCATTACAGTACTTTGTAAGTTTGATGTACAAGTTCACTGACATGCCATTTGTTAATGTGCAGGCATTAGCAGATATCACTTGAATGTATAAATGTATTTAACCTTTTCTAAAATTGTATGCAAAATATATCATCTGCAAGTATCAAATAAATAATCATCTTATAATGTTGACCAAAAAGTAGAAAAGTTCTGCATCAGCCACTTGTCCACTCCTATTTTATTCCAACCCTCAGTTCTTTGTCATTATGTTACACAGAATCACAGAATCACAGAATGTTAGGGATTGGAAGGGACCTCGAAAGATCATCTAGTCCAATCCCCCTGCCGGAGCAGGATTGCCTAGACCATATCACACAGGAATGCGTCCAGGCGGGTTTTGAATGTCTCCAGAGAAGGAGACTCCACAACCTCTCTGGGCAGCCTGTTCCGGTGTTCGGTCACCCTCACCGTAAAGAAGTTTTTCCTCATATTTATGCGGAACCTCCTGTAAATGTTAATTTACAGTGTATATACTACACATTTTTATACATAAAATATTAATAAAAAGTGGTAATCAATTACAGCCTGAAGAATTATTGTGGTATAATACCTAATTTTATATCAATATAAAAATGGACTTTTTTTTAAACTGTTGAGTAGGTAGCGCCATTAATCTACCACATGTAACCCAACGAGTCCAAAAACATAATTAATGCAACAATATATATTACAACTCCAGTTCTTAGGTGCTTATAAAATGTAGATATACAAACACCCACACCATACATGACAAGTCAACTCACAACATCGAATAGCTGGTTAAAAAGCTCAATAAATGCAGTACTTGTTTAAAAAAAAGAAAAAAGAAAAAAAGCACAGAGTAGTGAAACCATAGAGCTGACCTTATTGTTAAGCCACCATATTTACATGTACAGTCAAGCATTTGAAAGGGGTATACAACTAGGTTTACAAGAAAATTATAGTCTGTACACACATTTTGTTTCTCCATAGTATATAGTATAAAGAAGCGGCACTAGTATTTATAGAGACTGAACTGGGGGAATTGGCAATGGGACATGGAGCCATTCACTTCTAACAGTGGCCCAGGTCTGTGGTAACTGAAGTTAAATCATTTGACAGATGGAGAGTAGTTTTTATGAAAAAAGCTCGTGCTTTCATTCCAGTTCCTGGTGCTTTTGTGATGTGGATATCTATCCACTATCACAAATTGGTACTCCCGTTGGCAGCCATAGTAACGATTGAGTGAGCATGGAGACTGAACAAGCCTCTTAACCCTTGCTAGAGGTCCCTCTCTAGGTCAGGGTTTGCAGCACTTTGGTGGGGCAGTGGGGTGAAGCTTGCACTGCTACTCACACTGTACCTGTTCAGTGGACAAAAAGAGGACTTCAGTTTCCAGTGCTATCAGTCTGAAGAGTTTCACAAACACTGAATTCATGTTAAAATGATATTTTCTTTCACCTGCTTAAATACAAAGTTTCCCCATTGAAGACAAATATTTGGAGGGGGAAGGATGGGGGACAGAATCATACAAAAAGATGAAAGCATTAGCTAAGGTTAAAAACAAACAAGAAAAAAAACCCACACCCTGCAACTCTTGAGTAAAATCTCCTCCTGCAGAGATATGACGTCTTTTCAACAATATACATAGAAAAATACTTTCAATATAATCAAGGTACTGCATTTAAAATCCAAAATGTGCTGTTAAGCATTAAGCTGAAAATTATTACTTTAAGGGGCTCCTAATTTATCTGACACCAAGGGCTTAACCAGAATTAGTTTGCCTCTCTGACACATACCTTTGAAATTTAACTGAACAGTGAGACAATTCATAGAATCATAGAATGGTTTGGGTCGGAAGGAACCTTAAAGATCACCTAGTTCCAACCTCCCTGCCATTGACAGGGACACCTTCAATGAGTAAAAAGCAAATCAAGGAACAGTAGTTGGATTTCTCCAAGGTTTTGCTCAGGATCTCCAGTAGCAGTTAGTTTCAACTCATTCACTTTTTACTCAGTATATCTAGTATAGATCATAGAATCATAGGATAGTTTGGGTTGGAAGAGACATTTAAAGGTCACCTAGTCCAACCCGCCTGCAATAAGCGGGGACGTCTTCAACTAGATCAGGTTGCTCAGAGCCCCATCCAACCTGACCTTGAAAGTTTCCAGGGATGGGGCATCTACCACCTCTCTGGGCAACCTGTTCCAAGATATACACATTTCCATTGTATGTTCTTCAAACTCATTCTATTTTAAAAGAACACAAAATATTTCACAATGTCCCAAAATTCTATCAGTTTTCTCCTTTGTCTTTGCTAATATTTAGCAAACTACACAAAGCAAACATCTTCAAATGCTTCAGTAAGAATACACATAACTACACTGCAAGAGCCAAATGCTATATAGTTGAGTAAGTTTTGTTATACTAACAGTCTGAATGCATTTAAGAACTACTTAGACAGCGATCCTGGCAGCTGAACCGGAGAGAAAACACATCTGTGGAACCAACCCAATATCCAGCAGTTACCTGCTGCCTGCTGTGTACTGGTAATTCGGTATAGCAAGGACTCAAAGACCTGTTACCACGACAAAGTCAATGCCGCCACCTAAGGGTGACGACAAAGTACTGTATTAGTTGCCAGATTATTTACAGGAACATACAGAAAACAAAAGTCTGACACCTGCACAGTGGTTCAAATGCCTTTATAGCAAATATATATTTATGCACGAGCACACAATCTTCACTTTTTTACCTTCTATTAACATCAAACTCGGTATGAATGTTTGACCTTAAGAACTGTATTACAGAAACTGCCCGAGTCAAAATGCAACAGTTGTAAACAGAAAAAAAAAAACAAAGAACACAAAAAAAAAAAAAATCAAACTCTGAAAAATAAGGTTCTATCAGTTAGGTTTCTGAAGAAATTATAAAACCGTTTTAATTTGTTGCAAAAATGAGCAAAGTGTTTCAGGAGGGAAGCTTATTGAAAGACTAACTCTGATGAGGCTTTTAATAGTGAACAGACGTCTCAAATAGTTCTTATGAAAGCATGTTTTCCCATATCTCAGCTTAGTTTCAGCATAGTTATTCAATGCATTTTTAAAGCACTGAACATTATTTTTATGGTACATTAGTAATTTTTTATGTATATGTAACATGTTTGACAAACTAAAATACAAGAGGGACTTTATCTAGTGAACACTATCAACAACACAATCTGTAAAGAGTTTTTGCTTTAGAAAGCTCTAATTTAATACTTGACAGAAGATGAACTGTCATTGTCCAAAGTTATGATATACAGCACAGAAATCAGTCTCAGTATTGGTATCATCCTTAATATGTATGTATATGTTTAGCAAGTAAATATGTGCATTCTGTGTCTACAAAGAAAACCAGCAACACTCTCCTGGGGAACATAAGTTTTTGATTAAAAAAAAAAAAAAATGAAGGGAAAACTCTGGAACAACTATAGTTCTTTCCAAAACATCAAAACAATTAAATAAGCTAGTTACAAAGTATTTTGGGAAAGTATTAACAAAGAAGTGTGGGAAAACAATCCTTTTTCAGAAATTTCTCCAAGTAGAACAGTTTTAAGTAATTATATGTAAAAATTGAAACAGTATATGGAACATGTTGGAGCGGGGGGGCAGGGAAATCTCATCACTCTTCAGGAATCTTTTTCCCCAAAAGTCTCTTTCATTTACTTGTTACCAGTGAAAAAGTAAGTTATTTCCATACATTCTAAACTTCAGTAGTTCACATCATCAGATGATGTGCAGTTTATATGCCTTATAATACTGACTTTTCTCCTCAAACAATTTGCCTGGACTAAACTCAAAGTAAAGTACTTTCTCCTCTCCACTTTTGCCCTGTGCCACGCACAGGCCTTTGGGCACACTGCTGAAGTCAGTGTTTTGTAGCTGACTTGTACGAAGAAGAAAGAGAACTTCTTTCCAAAGTCAAGAATGGAGGGGGGGGAATCTCAGTAAAACACATAAGGATAAATAAATCAGATTACACTATGCTGTGATTATTCAGAAAACAGGAAAATTAAGTTTATTCTGTCCTACAGATTTTTATACAAGGTTGATTCCAGTCAATGCTTTAAAAAGTTATGTTAAGTATTTAATTATATGACATAGAACTGAAATGTTTGTTTCAGTCTGTCTTAATTCTTTTTTTCTGAAACTAAAAATGTGTACTATTCACATATTTTAAGTATTATAGTTTCTATCAAACATAGTGCCACAGTTAACATGAATTTCTACTCTGTATTATCTGCTACAAACTGCAAGGGTGGGCAGAACACTGACAGAATACCCATCTTAAAAAACACCATCAAATAATTATTTACTATAAAAGTGTTCTCACACATCAAGCTTGAAAAAAAGATTATCAAACACATTGCCAATTGGGCCAGAATTTGGTTATCTTGAAATGTCCTCTACTCACAGTAGACACTGTTCCTGGACATAGTTAAAAGACAAACGAGGAACTAGAAACGTGGTCAAGCTAGACCATAACCATCTTAATGAACATATCTGGGAACCATCAGACAAATTATTTGTCTTTAAGTCATTTACTTCACAAGATCATTTTATTGGAAAGGAAGAAATGCTGCCAGCATTCCAACTGTAGTAGCTTAGTTGCAGTATTATTCCCCATCTGCCCCTAAACAAGCTTGAAAAAGAGAAAGGAGAAGAAGGGAAGGAAGCATTGAGGTAGGAATGCTGTCATTCTGTTATAGTACCTAAAACTCCATCTCCCTTCATCTTTAGAAGCTCGTTCTCTTCATCCACAACTAATACACCATGGAAAAACCATACACACTAGGTGGAATAGGGAGGTACAAAGTTGTAATTCCCACCTGCTAAGTTTCAGCAACCGTTGTATTATAATTTTAGCCATTGAGTCACTCAGTTAAGGAAAGGCAATGAAAAAGAAATTAGTGTGTAAAATCAACATAGTTAAGTGGAGAAGGTTTCTCCCACCTCTAAAATGGAACTCCCAAATCTAAGTCTACTCTATTCATAATGAGGAAATGGAGAGGTTACACACTGCTTGTACAAAATCGGTTCCGGGGACAACCCTTGCCTTTGGGCACGCTGTAGTCACAAATCTAGGGAGATGTCACAAAAGAAGTCACAAAACCTTTAAAACCTTTTAGGGTTCCATTAACAATTCAGGTTAAGTACAGCCCCACTCCATGTCTCAGTGAGAGTACTGCATGTTAGTGTGGAGCAGTTCTCTGATTTTTCAGATGAAGCTATGTACTGTCGCTCTGGGGTGGAAGGACAAAAAACGGGTTGGTAGAAAGTTAACAGTGAAATTACCAATTCATCTTCCATCAGCTTCATTCACATTAATCACTCATATGAGGCAAACATTAAAGTTATAGCATTCAATTCCAGCCATGATCATAAAATAAGAAGTCCAACTAAACTCAACCAAGAAGCTAGGAAATTTCCTACTTTTGTCTGGACAGAATTATAATCTGTTCTTCCATTTACACTGAATTTCTGTGAGACTGATTAATTTTATCAGACTGCTTGGGGAGAGATAAGGAAAGACACCTCAACATACTGGCATACTTTGCAAGTCCAGCATTTTTTTTTTTTCCACTAGGTTCCCAATTCGGCCAGTACGCTTCAGAAAAGAGGCTTTGCATATAATTACTCTTCCATTCAAAGGAAAGACGAAAAATAAACATTTTGAAGAGATACAAATCATAAACATTTATGCAAACAACAACCTTGTGTTGTTAAGTTAGCCTTGCAATGTTAACTTTTTCCTCATACATCCTTTGTACCTGTTTACCTTTTGCAGCTTTCACTTATTACCGTGACATAATCAGCATTTCAAAGAAAGGAAAGGGTCTGTTTTTCTGTGAAATGCCTAGTATATTAAATACTCAGAACATAAGTTCTTCTTTCTCTGTTTCTGCTCAGCAGTCTGATAATGGAGTTACTTAGCGACAGATGAAGCAACTGAACTGTGTTGCCTGACGCACATTTCACTGTAAAGTAACACTCACAGAGGCATTATTTAGCTGCTGCTTGCCTCTGTATAGATGTATTTTTGAAGTATAAAATCCATTAGTCTGAGACAAGCCTACATGAAATCCCAGCCATTATGTACCATCTATAATGGACTATGCATTTTGAAATTAATAGAAAGTGCCTGTAAGAGTCACATGATTTTGAGCACCTCTGAAAAAGGAAGAAACAAGAAAACAAAAACCAAACCACACAGACTTGATTTACACAGAAGCTACAGAAGCTGTTTAAAAAAGGATGGGGGGTGGGGGGGGGGGAAAGGAAGGGGGGCAGTGGGAGGAAGGAGTCTTCTTCCTATAGCAGACTGACAATCTATGAACTTCAAATACACAAACTGAGCCCTCATATGTCAAGTACACTTTTCTTGCCACAGAATATTTTGATTCCAGAGAATGAATACTTACTTACTTTGAAAACAAACACACGCTTCCCCAAACAACCTTCTTCATCAAAAGAGTAGGAAGTAAGATGTGCCACAGCAAATATTAACAGTGGTTTTATTTTAGAAGGCAGTTCTAAAAACAGAAGTAACCCACAGAATTTGACAAATTAAACAGTGGTTTATCATTTGCCACCAACCATTACTCCCTTTTAAGATAACTCCACGGCATTAAACAATTCCTGTCTTTTTTTTTTTTTTTTGGAAGGCCAAAATTTTTATTTTACAACTACATAAGAACTTCTTACAAGTTGTCTTGGTTCATCACACAAAATTACACTTCCAGCAAGACTTGGAAGTCTCTTGCCCCTCGCAAGGGGAAAGCACATCACTTTCTGTAGCTTTGCCACCTAATGGAATCATTCAAGTGCTATTTTATTCTAAAGATTCAATACCTTGGAGTTCATAACAGCTTTATAACTTATTTCATGTTTACATTTCTAGATCAAGATTTAAGGAGCTGAATTTGGACTTTCCAAAGCTAACCAACTTTGCCACAGTTTTTTCCTGAAAAAATTAAGATTGGGCAGCAGCTTTAAATAAAATTAGAAATTTAAAAAAAAAACAAACCTACATTAATGAAAAATTGTGCAAAGGGCTAGTTTTGATATGTCACTTGACAAATTTTCAGAAGTGACGAAATAATTAAAAGAAGTTTCCTATTCGAGAGCACATATTTCTGTCTTATTTCCAACGAAAAATTAATGTTACATTTCCAATAACGAACGCAACCAAATGAAGCGCAAGTGAAAAATATCCTTCCCAATTGTCTTAAAAACAAGAAGATGCTTCCTATCTGAAGATGCTTCCTATGTCCCTTTTTCAACTGAGAACTTAGATAACATTTCAGGTAATAAAAACACAGAACTTTTAAGTGCTAACAACTGTAATGTCAACTTCTTAGGTTACATTTCAGACTATCAAGAGAATAAAAACTTCAATGGCAAGAAGTGTAAGATACCTATAAGGAAGGTAAAATTAACACCTTACCCAGGTATTTTCCAATGATCATGCACTTATGTAGGTATTTATACATACAATAATCTTCATGTACAAATAAGTAATCTTTCACATATAATTATGCAAACCTTGAATATGCACAGCAAGTTTTTCCTCTTTCATTCAAGGATAAATAACACTTTGAATTTCCCTATCTTTCTCCAGTTTATTTTTGAAAGAGTATGCTTTCCTTCCAGGCTTCTTGGAACTTTCATTCCTCTTTCTTTCAATCAAAAAAATTTCCATGTATTAAGATAAATATTACAAGGACTAATTCTGACAGTACTCAAGCTTTGGTTTTGATACAGGAGAAGGAGACACACTTTTTTCTTCATTTGAACTATTCTGAGATCTCAGTTTTGGCCATGATGTTCTATTTCTCAACTTCCTACAATTCTGATCAAAACCAATAAATGGCTTTTTTTTTTTTTTTTTTTAAACAGAAGCCATTCTCAAATGGACTATCTTAGTCAGATACTATATTAGTATGTTTTGTCTACGTGAAGCCAAATATCAAATTACTCTGTGCACAAGGTATTGTGTTTTCTTACAAACGCAATTTAGTTTGAAAACTGCTGATTGGAACAAATAAAGGTTATAACGCTGACATTAGATGATAGTTAAAAATTCAAATTCCAGCTAATTTTTCTACTTACTTGCAAGAAAAAAAAAAAAAATTAAAGCCAGTGTTCTACCATACCATTCAGTAGATACTGGCTTTCAACACTAGAAGTCATCATTTCAGACACTGCTTATAATTAGGACATGAGTTTTATTACTCCTCAACAACTTCCTTCTACTAGCACAGGCACACTACTGCATCCTGATGAGAAAGTGACATATTTCAATAAAAGATTATCAGAGTGTATTATTTGTAGTCAAGAACCCAACATTCAAAAATCTTTTAGTTTAGATAAGTTTGCACTTTTTACTGTAGAAAAACGTACTGGTATAAAAAAAAAGAAACATTCTGTATGGATTAAGTATTTTCCTACACAAATCAGGCATCTCCCAAACAATTACTCCTGGAATGTCACGTCAAAACCAAAAGTTAATATGTATCTGGAATAGCATTAGCTTAACTTGTACTTTGCGTCATCTTCTGAGCTATCTCTGTAGAATATAAATTTTCACATCTAAAGAACATTTTTAAGCAATTCACTGCCAAAAAGCAGCTATTCAGAAGAAAGTTTTAAACAGAAACAAAGCAAGAGAAAGCTTTGACGAGATATAGAAAAAAAAAATCATGACATGTACTTACTAATTTGTTTTCTTGCATGTATATTCTTTGCAACTTCAGACAGCCTTTAGCTATAATGATCATTCCTTCATCTGAGATCTTGTAACATTGCCCAAAATGAATGTCTTTCAATTCTCTGCATTTTGAACCCAGCTGCAATTAATGAAATCAAAGCAAGTATTTAAGAATAAATGAAAAAAATCAAGACAATTTGACTGAACTGGAGACCTGGGCATTATGATTTCTTTCTGCATCTCCACCTCCCCTTAAAAATTATCTTTCTTTTCAGGTTTTGTAAGTACTATACACAAACAAGAAATATTATAATTACATACACGAAAAAATGAAGTTGCTAACTATAGTCAACAAACAGGAGCTAAAAGCAGCACAAAAGAACTAAGTAATTTATTGGGCATATAAATAAGTAGCTAACAATGCCTGTATGCTAGACCACTGACAGCATATTTGATTTAACCTAACTACTTCACACTTAGGAGCTTACCCTAAATGCTCCTTTAACACGAGAGAGAGAGAGGGGGTTGATAAAACCTTCCTGCAGGCCTAACAAAGACATCCGTCACCCTCAGCTTTCACAATGCAAAAAAGAGTTATTCGTTCCATATAGCAACTAAGCTCAGGAAAACTCAATCAGCCAGAGGTGAAGTACAGGATGTCAAACTGGAGATTTCATTAGAAAAGGGCTAATTTAATTCCTGGATATAAAAAAGGAAGTATGTACAGTCTCTAGAGAACAGCATTTACTGCACCAAGAAAATATGTCCATAAACCAATTTTAAAGCAGACAAGGTCATCTGATTTTAATTAAATCCTAGAAGAGGGTACCTTCTTCCATGTCCCTTTTTGCACTTCATAAGAAGTTTAAAGATACTAAATTTACAAAAGAGATTTGTGGAATGGATGGTTACCTGCTTCAGGCCTTCATCAGTGAGTCTGTCTTGATTGCCTACATGCACTTTCTGAAGAAGAGGACACTGAGAGGCAACTGCAATAATGGAGGTGTCAGAAAGCTGCTTACACCTGTAGGCAGTATACCTTAGGAGTCCAGGACATTTAATTGCTAATATGCATACTCCTGTATCAGATACATTGCGACAATCAGAAATATTGATTTCGGTAATATTCTGGCTTCTTGATGCTATCTTTTCCAACAGCTCATCAGTGACCTGCAAAGATAATCCAAATATTCAAATTTAATTTTTTTCATAAACATCTTTAATTTCATTAGCACAAAAACTACTATTTGTGAGATGCATTTCCATAAGCTATTGGGAGAATGAAAAAAATTGTTTTCCAAGATAAAAGCACACTGGTATAATCAGTTTTGCAGTTATCTTTCAAGTATTCTGCTCCAGCACTTGGAGGGAATACCAGTTAATGGTCCTCTTTATATTTTAGATAAAGAATTCTCCATCCTTTAGAAGAAAAGGATTTGCTTGCTCTTCTATAGCAGCACTCTACTTATGTACCTAAGATAGTATTTACAGAGAAGTAAAGGGTTTATATGTCTCTGAAACACAACAGATTTCTACTTAGGTTTTGGTAATCACCCAAAACCGGGTGCCAGCGGACAAATACTACAGTGATGCAGGTAACAATGGGCTCTTAACAATGGAAAACAGTCACCTAAGGCAGCAGTGAATGAAAGGGATGAGAAGAATACTGCAACAGAAAAAAAGCTAATTAAAAATCAGAAGTTTCTTCCTGTTATTTGCTCAGTTTTAAAACAGAATACTTGCATGTTTTAAGTGTTCGTTTATGAAAGACCATTAATTCAGATACATGCACTATTTTCCCAGAGCTCCTTGGAAGAAAAAAGATTCTATCCACTTTGTACCTGTACACATTGTAGTTAGCTAACAGGCCAATAATTTTAAGAGAAACCAGTCCTACAAAGCAGGTAACAAACATAACATATTCTTCATGCTCAAGCCTGTAAGTTAAAACAAAACAAACAAAACCAAAGCATGTAAGACACACCGCATAGAACTCCCTCACTTTAAAAGTTTAGTTTCAAAAAACCTGAGGTAACATATGAGGAAAGTCTTTCTAACAAAACCATTAAGGAATACTTATCCACCACTTAGCATAGATGAGATTTATCTTTAAGCCTGGAGAGGGCACAAGAGCAACACGAATCCTTTTTGTTTTTATCTTACACAGCTGAGAAACAAATGCTTTCTTTGCTGCATTCAATCTGTTTTCCATTAGTAAGCAAGAAAAAAAGATTAGACTTGCATTTCATCAGGCAGCTGTTAGCTAGAAAACATGACAAATTGCAAAAAAACAAAACAAAACAAAAAACACAAACCACTCTTAAACAAACAAACTCACTCCCTCCCCAAAAACCTCCAACAATAATCAAAAAAAAACAAAACCACCAAACCCTCCCCATACACGGAGAAGGACAACATTTGTGCTTAGTATTGGTTTAGGAACTCAATAAAAACTTGGAAAGATAGGTTTCTCAGGGCAATGCCACACCTGATAAACTTCAGTAAGATCCCAACATACCTAATAGGCAAAACCATTAAAAAACTTTGCAGTAGAAAAAGGACTGCACCTCAAGACAATGAAGATAAAAAGACTGATTTGACACATAGTACCTACAGAGCAAAAAGAGGGAGTTCTGGTCTGAATGTGCTTTGGAGTCACTTGAGAAAAATCAGACAATCTGTTGTACAACTCTTCCATAGTGGTTCAGAAATATGTTAATTAGTAACCCTTGAAGTAAAAGAACTTGCATTCTTTCTTATGAATTGGTAATCTGAAAATAATATCCCATGTACATTCTTTACGTCCAACACAGATGAGTTCGTGTTGCTGCTTCTTCAAATGGGACCCTCCAATGGTTGTTCCCCTGCACCCCATATTTTCATGAAATTTCTTAAGAAATTGTTTTATAAACCTCTGCAAGTAACAAAGAAACCTAAAGGGGGTGGCCGAATAACACAGGCATCCTTACAAAAGAGGAGGAAAGTTACCCTGAACAATCTAAGGCGAGGCTCTCTAAGGATCTCACTAAATGAAATCCTTGAATCCCAGACATTTAATTCTAGGATTGGCTAAAGGCCAAAAAAAGACATAATCTGTCTTCTGATCAGTAGGAGCCACATCCGTTGAAGAAAAACTAAAGAAAATTTGTTAAAACAAACAGAGCAAGCACCAGTTAGGTGACTATGCTTCAAAGCAGAGCATCCTCAGAAAAGCTCACATATGTCTTTCAACTAATACGAGATCTGAGAGTTCTCACGATGGAACTACCACTACCTGATGCAGACCTGAGACAGGTAATCCACACAATCCACTTCAAACAGCACTTGTCCACACATTATTTAACAACTGATATCAGTCAAAAGAAGCTACATTCAAAGGAGTTAATCTAAGGGTCCAGACATTTTCAGCCTCTAGCAGAAAAATTCCTGAAAGTACAGCCACCGCCATTTTATGGGTTACTTTTGTTTATCTTTGGTCAAGAGTACAAGTTCTGAAAACAAATTCAGTGTCATCAAAACACAGTCTTTCCACAATGACACCTTCGTACCTGTTGACGACTACTGAGATCCAGTTGTTTCCAAAACTGAAAATCTAAACAGAGGTCACGCCAATATTTACAGACTAATGATGCTGAAAGGCAACGCTCATTCAGGGATAAATTGGAAAATATCTGTAAAGAAAGGGAAAAAAAATATTATTTGTCAGAAGTAATCATATTTTAGAGACAGGAATATTTTATTACTAACTCATCTTGTAAAAGACAGAAAAGTATTAGCATGCATTGCAACACACAGTTCTAGAACTTGCCCCTAACTTGATTAGTCAAGGACAATAACAAAAAAACCTGCATCCCACAACAGCTGACAATATTAATAAGTCACATTCTGTTGTTGGTTGTGCTAATGGATCCTACTTAAGCACTCATTTCTTAGACCAAATTTCAAATGTTCTTCTGAGATGGCATGCCTGAAGAATTAAGAATACAAATAATAGTTCAATGTTATTTGCAAGCCATTTAAAAGGTGTTTCCATTCCTGTTCTGATTCAGATAGAAAAATGTTTCCTTTTATTTCTTAACTGAATTGAAAAGAAGAGTCACAAAGGTACTAAAACATCAGTCTTGTAGGAAGGGGGCAGGGGATGGTAGAGCAGATCAGCAGAGCAAATCAGTGTTATACAAGGAAACTAAGCACAGAATTAGCATTTTATACCCCAAGGTTTTGAGCGCCATAGCAGACTGCAAAAACAGAACGAACTGTAACTTTATGGCAGGCTCATAAATTGCTGTTACATTTATTATATTCAGCCCTTCCTCAGAAGTACTGTTGTTAATACATATAAAAAGAAGGTCTGTCAAGAGTTACATATGAAGGTACCTGGTAACCACAAATGAACTTTAATCTACAAGTCATCCTATAATGAAAAAAGGCAATCACAGCATTAACATACCTACACAGGAATACAAACTGCAAAATATTAAAAGTCCTCCCACTCAACTGATGAGGACATCAAGTACTCAGTAGAAGCACTATAGCCAATCTCATGCAATGTGCTTAAGAAAATCTGAAAATATTGGACAGTGTCCATAGGAAAGCACCGAGGTCTAGAAAACATGAAAACATTCAAAGGAAAGACAAGGACTGTTTAACCAAGGAAAATGGAGGGCTGAGGGTGTAAACAAACTAGAGAAAACAATACTTTCATCTTCTTTGTGGTGGGTAGGACAATTAGTCTCAAACTAAGGAAAATGAAGCATTGGAATATAATACCTAGTAATTTACATAATTTCCATCAGTGGTGGTCTTTAGAAGAGACTAGACAATCAACTGTCAACGATAACAACCATTACTGCCCCCTTGTTCTAGGAAATGGCTTAGCTTAGCAGTTTTAAATAGGTATATACCTATAAGTCCCCTTGGTGAAGGGGAGTTGATTGAGTATTCCTAGAAGATCTGCAAAATATAATAAGGAAAACAAAAATAATAATAATAAAAAAAAAAAAAAAAAAATCGAATTCACCACCTTCTGTAAATGTTTGCAAGACTTAGCACTCCCATCTTCTTCTTCTAGCTATGAAAAACTTACAATCTTTTACGTAAGACTCCTCGCAGTGCTGAAGGATTGTGCATGAACCCTGTTTTCCCGCAGGCTTTTGCTTGACCATTACCAGAGACAATGAATGTCTCTTATTAGGGAATCAGTTGAACACAGGCAGACAAAAGTGTAGATGAAATAATCACAGAATCACAGGATGTTAGGGATTGGAAGGGACCTCGAAAGATCATCTAGTTCAATCCCCCTGCCGGAGCAGGATTACCTAGACCATATCACACAGGAACGCGTCCAGGCGGGTTTTGAATGTCTCCAGAGAAGGAGACTCCACAACCTCTCTGGGCAGCCTGTTCCAGTGTTTAGTTACCCTCACTGTAAAGAAGTTTTTCCTCATATTTATGTGGAACCTCCTGTGTTCCAGCTTGCACCCGTTGCCCCTTGTCCTGTCAAGGGATGTCACTGAGAAGAGCCTGGCTCCACCCTCATGACACTTGCCCTTCACACAGTTATAAACATTCATGAGGTCACCCCTTACTCTCCTCCAAGCTAAAGAGACCCAGCTCCCCCAGCCTCTCCTCATAAGGGAGATATTCCACTCCCTTAATCATCTTCGTGGCTCTGCGCTGGACTCTCTCTAGCAGTTCCCTGGCCTTCTTGAACTGAGGGGCCCACAACTGGACACAATATTCCAGATGTGGCCTCACCAGGGCAGAGTAGAGGGGGAGGAGAACCTCTCGTGACCTACTAACCACACCCCTTCTAATACACCCCAGGATGCCATTGGCCTTCTTGGCCACAAGGGCACACTGCTGGCTCATGGTCATCCTGCTGTCCACTAGGACCCCCAGCTCCCTTTCCCCTACGCAGCTCTCCAACAGGTCTGTCCCCAACTTGTACTCATACATGGGGTTGTTCTTGCCCAGATGCAGGACTCTACACTTGCCCTTGCTGTATTTCATTAAATTTCTCCCCACCCAACTCTCCAGTCTGTCCAGGTCTCTCTGAATGGCTGCGCAGCCTTCCGGCACAGCAGCCACTCCTCCCAGTTTTGTGTCATCAGCGAACTTGCTGACAGTGCACTCTATTCCCTCATCCAAGTCATTAATGAATACATTGAATAGTACTGGTCCCAGTACCGACCCTTGAGGGACTCCGCTAGACACAGACCTCCAACTGGACTCTGTCCCATTGACCACCACTCTCTGGCTTCTTTCCTTCAGCCAGTTCACAATCCACCTCACTACCCGATCATCCAGACCACACTTCCTCAGTTTAGCTGCGAGGATGCTGTGGGAGACCGTGTCAAACGCTTTACTGAAATCAAGATAGACCACATCCACAGCTTTGCCATCATCTATCCACCGGGTTACGTCCTCATAAAAGGCTATCAAGTTGGTTAAGCATGACTTCCCCTTGGTGAAGCCATGTTGACTGCCCCTAATGATCCTCCTATCCTTGATGTGCCTAGAGACAGCACCAAGGACAAGTCGTTCCATCAATGCCTACTTCCTCCCTGCAGTTCTTTGTCTGTACTGATGAATCCACGCACAGAGAAAGGATGTGGCTGTGATCAGCACCCAAAACATACCATCACCCCAGTCAAGCAGGGAAAAAGCACTAAATAGTAAGTGGTAATTTGGCATCTGACGTTCCTACTGCAGAAGTGTAATTCTAAGCATTAGAAAAAAGATGACAGACTGATGATCCTCAGCAATTCTGTGTTACTAAAAACAGTAGGAAACTTGAGTTCCTACTATCAGTATGATATCACGTTATGTTTAGAGAGACATCAGTCTGACTGTTAATACTAAGAAGGGATGCAATGGTTGGCATTATAAAATAATTTAACTAATCTTTGCTACAGTGGGAAATAAATACGCTTATTCGTGGAAATACCTTCACTCCAAGAAACAAGAGCCTGCAGTCCTTAAAAAAAGAACATAGCAAACATAGAACAGGAAAGACTTTTGCTAATCCAGTTGCCACTGTGAATATGAAAGCTCTTAAAAAGTTTTTGTTCCAACTACCATACTACCAAAAGCTGAAAGCCCTCAGAAACCACAGAAGACCTACTGCTACTGCTTTGCTACTGCATGAGACACAGCAGCAGCAATGCTGAAACAAAGAAGAAGCAAGTTTGATTCAGCACTTGACGCAAATGGTGTTTCTGCACAGACAGTATTATTCTGGAAGAAAAGTCTGAAAGCATTTGGGGTCATGTTTTAGTCCATGCTGTACTTAACTCTAGCTGCAGAGACAAGTAAGGAGTGCACAGGTGTTGCAAATCGACTTCTTAAGAAATGATCATCAGAGTAAAGCCACCACAGGGAAAAGCAGCTGCTGACAGTTGTTGCAGAAGTTTCAGCACGGACAGGAGTAGCCACAGAAGTTACACAAGCAGTATATGTTCAAAGACAAGGCCTTGCCAGTTTTGTTACCTGCAGTAGCTATAAAAGTTCCAACTATAAAAGGATTCTGAATAATGCTGTGTAAAACATCAGTTTCTCTTCAGAGCTTGCAGTTGTTAAAAGAAGATGTATTGAATTACACTAAATTGAATTTAGAAGGAAAGCTTATACCTATTCCAGTTTGGTGGCACATCATCCTTACGTTAAGAGTTTATCTTAGCTGGTTAAAATACTACATTAATGTATAAAATGCTACAACTCACTTTCATGACCTTCACCATCCTTCAGTTCAGTTTCATTCTCTAGATATGTACTGATACTGCGGTAGCTTAACTGTACTGAGTTCTAAATTGTATTCTAATTCCCAAGGCTGTATAAATACAGCTGAAAGCTAAAACCATTGCTACCTCCAAGCCTGTTCATTTAATTCCTGCTTATGATAGATAACGTCCTGGGGGGCAGTAGGTCCACCAATTAGCACATTTAATTCTTGAAAATTGTACTCAAGCATGTACACCTGCATGTCCAATACTCACTTTTTTCCCCCCTCAACTTCCTGTCTAATCCCCCTTCTGAGCTCCAGAGAGACTGAAATACCCTTCAGCACTCTCAAAAGAAAAAACAAAAATACAAGTTTAATAGTATTTTCTAGATGCACTTCACACTTTTTTTTTTTCCTGTTGGCAAGAGGCAGGGGTAGAGGAAGCAGAGTTCTACAAAACAAGCAAACAAAAAAACCCTACTCTTGTAGGGTTCCTTGCTCACTCTCACGCTCTTCCAGCTCAAGTTTCTAAAACAGATGTCAGTGCCACCTGATTCAACCTTTCAAGTGCTAGTTAAGATTAAGGCTTTTTCTTCCCCTTCAATGGGTGTGAAAGATCTTCTGGGCCTCCAGGCTACAACCTATTTAAGGATCAACACCCATAATGTTCAACACCAATGGCCTTATCATACCTTCCGGATACAGTCAGTTCTTTAATGTCAACCTCTTGCTTCACACAGACGTCAAAGACCACAGTCAAAAGAAAATCCAAAAATGCAATGCCCAGGACAGCAAAAGTCAACTAACAGATATAGCTGGCCTTCAGTCAAACCACATTCAACCTGCTGAACTCAAATCAAACAGTCCAGTTTCATGTCCTTGCTAGATACAATCATACAAATCCCTTACAGGAGAAAACCCATGCAAACCAGTTGTTTTACCTTTAAGCAACAAAACACAACGAATTCCACAGTACTATTTTCACTGTGTTTGCACACACCTGTGGCAATCCACAATTCTGGATCACATGATGGTTCGATTGATTTTAATCCAGCCAAATTAAGTATTTGCACAACACACTTTAGACTGTCAAAAAACAGCGCCTGACCAAGTTTGGGGGTGTTCTTCAACTTTCTGGAATATTCTGTAAGACAATGGATGGGAAAGGGAGGAAGAAGCTGCTGATTAATATTATCAAGTGTTCAACCAGAAAAACAGAAATAAAAGTTCTTCTGCGTAATTGTCTCCTTTACTACCAAGTCCCTATGTGATGGGCTTCAGACATTACATCCTTAACACTTTTCCACTGTTTCTCCACTAAATGTATTCTAGATATTTCAAGCTGTGTATCCAAAAAGGACTACTTTGAACTTTTGTGCTAAATGTTAGCATTTCAGCGGGAACGGGGGGAAGGGGATCCACCAAACAACCTATAAGTATCTTTTCTTAAAAGATTAAAGATAAAATTTAAATATCATAAATTCATATACTAAACTTAATTAGTTTATCTGTAAATATTTGATAACTTTGACCTTAAACCAAGTTCCTCAAACAAAGTTCAATCAAGTCGATACCTAACTGCACTTCTAATCAAAGGAAATCATGAAAAGTCAATCACACCCATGAATGTTACTACAAAAAAAGTACAATACTAGAAAACTGTGTATGTGTTTGCTGACACAATATCCTCAGCACCAAGTTTTCCAAAATCAAGAATTCACATCACACCAATCATACTTTATGAAGTAAACATAATTCGAGAAACAATTTTAACTTACCTAATGACAACCCTAAAAGATTTTTAAAAACTACAGTCAAGGAGTTGGAATTATTGATTGCACAGACTTAAGAAGCTTTTGCCTCAGGAAGAGAGGCAAGAAAAAACATCTGATTGCTAATACCACTCTTTAAAGATACTACTAACTTCAAGAACAAGTTACTTTATGAACATGAACAAAAACTAGACCATAGGCCCCATGGCAGAAGAGAGATTATAAAAGGTGAATCCAAGCATCCCCTATTTCTGTCCATTGTTTTCACTTGAAATATCTTTCAGTCTAATTAGAAGACTGAAGATTTCTGTGAATGAAGCTTTCTTTTCTCAATAAAAATCTTTTGTATCCAAGAAGAACAGATAACTATGAAATTGTTTTCATTATATTGCATCAGTGTGATGGATGCACTTCACCGCCCTGAACCAAATCTGCAGCAGTTTGGTAGAAGCTCCAAAGGAGGTATAGGCCTGAGCTGTAGCTGGGCCAAGAACCCCTCTAGGAAACCCACAAAGAAGGAGATTGACACAGTGAACACTGATAAATTGTGGGTACAAGGAGTCTCATGCATACTTCTCCCATTGTATGCAATTTGACTACAAGCCAACCACTTTATCCCATAAATATGACAGCCTAAGTGAGGCTTCTTTAAGCTCGCCCTGCTTGGCAGCATGGCTGCATGGCGACAATCTCCCCGTGAGGCGGGATGCCTCTCAAGGCTGCTTCTCAAAGCAATGAGATATTTACCAATGACAGATCGCTGGATGAGCCCAATTTGAATTCTGCTCGGATAGCAACTGGACAGCACGCCAAGCAACTCTCCCCTTTAGCAGGCACGCCTCTCAATGTTAAGAGATATTAGTTGCTTAGCTTAAGTAAGTTTTCAATAGAATGAATCACTTAGAGCTATAATGTTGTATGATTTAGTATGCCGTTTGCTCAGCTTTACTTACCTAGCACGAGTACTGAACATGTACCTACTTGGTCAAAACAGGGCCTCCCAAGCCAGGGCAAATTGAAAGACAGAGAGGCTTCAAGACTACAAACCACCAACAGCAGCTGCAACTAGACAAGGTAACAGCCTGTCTGAAGACAGTGAAGGAATACCATGAGGAACAAGAAGACCCCAGACCCAAATATTACTATTGACCCAGCCATTGTGTGATGGGCTGGTGAATAAGTCTGTAAGGGTATAACTGCCCAGAGATTTCTTTGTTCAGGCTGACCCCCATCAGTCCCATCGGTCCCTCTCTGGAGGCACCCAGCTCAAGCTGACCCTGCTGCTCTACCACTCCATTAAATTATTTATTTTATAAACTCCAATGCCTGAGAGTCTGCTTCGGGAAACCTAGGGTCTGAACTTTGGAGTGAACTAACACCAGACACCCAGACAGAAGGTAAGTGAAGTGGGAATAAGCACTACCAAACTTTGAAATCTTAGCTAAGTGATATAAAGAATTCGGAGTGCACATACAGTCATAGAATCATAGAAACATTTTGATTGGAAAAGACCTTTAAGATCATCAAGTCCAACCATTAACCTAGCACTGCCAAGTCCACCATTAAACCATATGTCTGAGTACCATGTCCACATGTCTTTTAAACACCTGCAGGGACAGGGACTCCACCACTTCCCTGGGCAGCCTGTTCCAATGCTTGATGACCCTTTCGGTGAAGAAATTTTTCCTAATACCCAATCGAAACCTTCCCTGACACAACCTGGGGTCGTTTCTTGTCGTACTATCACTTGTTACTTGGGAGAACAGACCGACACCCACCTCGCTATAACGTCCTTTCAGGTACCTGTAGACAGCAATAAGGTCTCCCCTCAGCCTCCTTTTCTCCAGACTAAACACCCCCAGTTGCCTCAGCCGCTCCTCATAAGACTTGTTCTCCAGACCCTTCACCAGCTTCGTTGCCCTTCTTTGGACTCTCTCCAGCACCTCAATGTCTTTCTTGCAGTGAGGGGCCCAAAACTGAACACAGTATTCAAGGTGCGGCCTCACCAGTGCCAAGTACAGGGCGACAAGCACCTGTCTTGTCCTGCTGGCCATGCTATTTCTGATATAATCCAGGATGCTGTTGGCCTTCTTGGCCACCTGGGCACACTGCTGGCTCATATTCAGCCAGCTGTCAATCAACACTCCCAAGTCCTTTTCTGCGGGACAGCTTTCCAGACACTCTTCCCCAAGCCTGTAGCAGTGCATGGGGTTGTTGTGACTCAAGTGTGAGACCCAACACTTGTCCTTGTTGAATCTCATGCAATTGACCTTAGCCCATTGATCCAGCCTGTCCAGATCCCTCTGCAGAGCCTTCCTACCCTCCAGCAGATCAACACTCCCACCTAACTTGGTGTTGTCTGCAAACTTACTGAGGGTGCACTCCATACCTTTAGCTATAGGACTCAATAGTCCTTTAGCTATAAACACATATAATCCCTTAAACTGCTGACCAAGTCTGGGACTAGGAGTAGATCCAGCCACACCCAGACTCCTCTCTGAGAAGGAGTTTAGAATGCAAGGGAGTCCTTTCTGAACCTCATGACTCAACAGGAGGATCTCCCTTACCTTTCTGCACCTCCAGTTCCTGTGTCAATCATTCCAAATCAATTCTAACCCAATTTTCCCTCTGTATGTTGCCTCAATGCAATAGAGTGAACCTTGCCATCATCAAACTCTGTTAAGCCGCACTTTTACCTAAACGCTCCTCCGCGACAAATTGGCGGTAGGATCTTGCGGTGGTGTTCCGCGACAATCAGCTAGACTTGTTTTGAAACAAAAAAGTTCATGGCATTAACAACAACAGTACATATAAAGAACGTTAAAACGTAAACTCAAACATTTCATGGTGCCTAATGAACTTGGTACATTCATTCTTGGAAAACTGCTCATTTATTTCACCAGCTAGGTGCAAATTTTTTCAGCAACTGATTGAAGTTTCATCATCTAAAACAATTCTAAAGTACCATTTAATAAATGCTTAGTACACGACTTTTTACTCTGAACTATTAAACAGAGTATTGGTTAATTGCAGGCATACAGAAGTTAAGCTTCCAGGGGGTTTTATATTTATGAAAGGTTGTTTCATTCTATTTCAGAAAATTAAAGAATCATCAACAGAAGATAAATGAAGGACAGAGAAATATTTGCTTAGTTTTTAAGAGGTTTCATCATTTTATCCAGACATAACCTCAAATGAATAAGAGAAACATGAATGATTTGTGAACATCTGAGTATATGAAAAAGATATAAGCACTCAAGGCACACACCTCTGAAAGGAGCCTCAGTACAGCCATAAAGGAAATCAAGTAAAAAATGCTCTTGTGATTAACAAAAATGTGTTAGCCAGGAAAACTGATGGTGTGATTTCACATCAAAGCCAGGATTCCTATGGCAAGCTGACATAAGTAGGAACAGTTTACTGGCCCTCTACTCTTGGTTACCTGAATTTTCGCACTGGATTTAGTGACTGTATCCAGAGAAAGTCTTTTCAGGCAGCTGATCCTGAGGAAAAGTTTTGCAACATCAGACTGGTGTCAGATTAGCCAGCTGAAACAACTCAGTCTGCAAGTGCACAATCACTCTACAGAGCACAAAGCTAGGAGTAGGAGAATGCAGCCAGAAGATAGAAAAGCGAGACAGACACTGCCCTTAACAGACACTCGCTAACAGACTGCCTTAGCTGTAATGCAGAACACAACTTCAGTTTCTGTCTGTAAGAAATGACAGGAGATGCTGATGCTATATCTTTCCTACTAATGGGAAGAAAAGGTGCTGACAAATAAGCAGAATATCTTTACTTGAAGGGCCTGATAAAGTTTTACTCCCAGCCACCCAAATGTCCTCACTAAAAGACACCTGTGCTGCTTCCTAATCACCACAACGGTTTCAAAATGGAGACAGTAAAACATACTAAAATCTGTGAAAGATCAAACACAGGTCAGACACCCTGAACAAAGGAAATGAATAAATGAATAGGAAATGAAAGCAAGAGTTACATTTAATTTACTCTGCATTCACTACTGCGCAATTTGTAATCTCTTAGTTTTGTCCATGCAATAATAAGTAGTTCCAGGGATGTAGAGCAAGCCAAGGAACATCTAAACAACATTAAGAAAAGTTTTATTGACTAGGCGGATGAGTGCCAAGGCACCTATCTGCTTTCAGGAAAAGCAGAAATTTCATTCCAAGACATTTGTCTCCTCCGTCACATAACTCATTCTGTAATGTGAAAACCTACACGTTTACACAAAAGTCACCTTTTCACACACATATGTGGAAAGCAAAATACCTATTTATTTTTATAATTCTGAAACAAATCACAAAATATATCAGGACATCTTTCAGAACTTTATCATCAAAATAATGTCCATATACTATCTTTGCTTTTGTTACTAGTTACTAGTCTACTGGCACACCTTTCCTTCACAGCTGTGCCCCTCAGTTGCACTTCCAGAAGCTCAGCAACAGCTGATTATTTCCCTACTGCAATCACAGAGTGACAGTGAACTTCAGGAAAAAAAAAAGAAAAAAAAGAAAAAAAAAAAAATCAACCTTGCTGTGTTATCCATTGCTAGAGAAAAAGGAGGTCAGCAGAATAATCAAGACTGAAAGAAAAGAACATTTACCTCCCTGAATCAGCCGCAAAGTTTCAAAACCCTTTCCATTTTTCTCAGTGCTACAGATAAAAGCAAGGCTCAACGCAAACTCTAGACAGGATATACTGACGGGAACACCAGCATAAGAAGGAAAGAAAGATGGGATTACAACAGTGACTCCATGAATTTCTGGATCAAGTCCAACCCAAATGATGTATTTTGATGCCTCTGCCTCCTGACCAGGCAAGAAAAAAAAAATGACAGTGCAACTATAACATATATATCCAGGCTTTTCAGGTATAAGCTTATTAAAAATAAATGCCAACGTTCAAAAGTCAGAAGACAAAACCAAAGGTCTAGCTCCAGTCTATCACAACCACTTCGTATCACTCAGATAATCTTAAATGCAGTGCTAGCGGCACCCAATTTAGTAACATTATCAAAAGCAAACATGTAAGTTATTACAGCAACAAAAGCAAATACGTAAGTTACTGCAACAAGGGAAGAATGAGAAAAATAATTAAAAAAAGTAAAGATGCAAGAAAAGGAGCCAGTAGTGCCTCAAATAATATTTCTATATTTATGAAAACCTTAAGTTAAATAAAATACACACACACACACTTATCTTCCCTTCATAGTCCAATAGCTCTATGCTACGTCCCACAGCTCTAAGCTAAAACTAAAAGGGTCTCTGCTGCACAGAGAGCAGCATGTGTTCGTGCTTTATAAAAATAAAAGCAGCAAACAGAGAGAAGACTTCAAAAAGGTCATCTATTCGAGACCCTTCTCTGTTTTAAAGCAAGTTCAAGCACACCTAGAACATCCCTGATAAGGACATTCCCCTTGTTGTTAAACAAATAATTAATAAATAAAAATCCTAACTCCTCACATAACCTCAGAGACAGAAAACCACCTCTGCCAAGACTTAAATGTTCTCACACTGTGTCGTTTTCCAAGTATTTCACCTAAATTTCCCTCACATCAAATTAAGCTCATCATTTCTTTTTATTTGACAAAGGACAGCAACACAGTCAAACTTTTATCAACTTTCTTGTAACAAAAGAGTGCATCTCAATCTTCTTTCTGAATAGAAGTGTCATTCAGTTTGAACAGAATCTTCGAACTACCATCACAGGCCATGTTTCCACGACCTCTAGCTCTCCTTTGATGCCTCTCCAATTTGTCTGTGGGTTTTTTAAGGAGACCCCAGTGCCCACAACCTAATGCAGTACTCTAGCAGAGGCTTTAGAAGCACCAAGCACAGCAGAGACCTTTCTTTCCGTGTTCTACATGCACAGTTCCTGTTAATACAGCTCAAAAGGAAATCTGAAGTGTTTGAATCGGCATTACTAAGTTCATTCAGTCTGCAGACCATTTTACACCAATTTTTTGATTGAACAGCAGCACTGCAAAGAGGTACAACAGGAAGATTTATTTCTGCTTTCCAGAAATAAATAGCAGTGAAATTGCAATAGGCAAAGATTTGTGATATATAGCACAAAGTTTTGAAAACTTAGTGATACATACCACAAGATTTTGTAATCTTCTGCAGTGCATGCTTACAAACAGCTCCATTATTTTTCTTCATTCACACATCTGTCTAGGTTACAGTCAACCTGACTGATCTATAATTCCTTAGTTCCTCTCAGATTTTAAAGAGAACGGATTTAAATTACCCTTTAGTCAAAGGTAATCACTATTATCTATAAAGCTGAAAGATGAAATTTTGTCCACTGTGTAACACTTTTTTCTGATACATGTTTCAGCGACCAAATGAAAAGCAAACCAACCTATAACCTTGTTTGATCTGTGGAATCACAGTTCTTTTATTCCCCTATACTGATGAAAAGACCCCTTCCCCAGCCAGGGGAATGGGATCAACTGGCGCATTGCACTGTGAACTTCCCAACTCAGTGCCCTCCCCGCCAATGGCCTGCAGACCAAGTTCAGTCTGACAAACCCTTCCATCCAAACCTGTTCAGTCTCACTTAGGGGAGACTTAACAACGGCTTAAGAACAGAACAGCACCTGAGCAGCCCGTGGCAGCCATCTCTAAGTGGCCAGGTATTCCTAGGAGTTCCTACAATGTCTCCAGCCCACGTACAGACACGGGTGACAGCCACTCCTGCATTAGGGACACTGCATCAGGAGGTTGCAGAGGTGGGAATTAAGGAAAAGAAACATTAAAAAAAAACAGGATCTGGCTCCTGAGACTTCTGAGGATAGAATCTCTTGTCCTTATATTAAGGTTTGTGTCTCCACTACCTACTGTGAAAAGTTTAGTAAAGACTTTGGGTATGTTTGTCTCCCACCCTCTCAAAATAAAATGGCACTTTTGGAAAAGGATTATATTTGGGATATTCTATCTGTATCAAAACCCAGCACATGAAGGTCTTTAGGCACTTGTATAATCCAGTTAACAAGATGCCTGGTCAGAAATCTGAAGTTAAAAGTCCCACAACAGAACAGGACGCTACAGAAGCAGCCAAAAAAAACCCAACAAACCCAAAAAAACCACAAAACAACCAACCTAATCCCTAAGTCTAGCTAAGGGCAAACTGGTGTGAGGGGGAAGCAGGGTGGTATGTGTGTCACATAATTAAAAAAAAATAAACAACAGGTGAGTAGGTTAGTTCCAGCTGCTGAAATTAAGGTCAGGCTTTTTCAAAAAGATTGCAGAAGGAGCTGGACTACAGGGAGATTAAAGAGACAAAAACATTGAGGGAGGTGGGGAACACGTAAAAAAAGCCCCCTGAAAGTACAGATACAAATGAGGTACTGTGCCAATATAAAACAAAAAACCATATGGAAAAAATATTTAAACTAGTCCACAGGTGAGATGGGCATGACATACCTTCACTATTAAAAAAAATGGTTTATGGCAGAGTTACAGACTGATATTTTTGAAAAAGTAAAAGTGAGTACTAAAGTAACCACAGGAAGTATTCATACCATTGATCAGAAAAAAAATGTTTAAACCATACTAATCAAGTCAGTCTGGTTTCAAATCCTAAAACAACAGAATATCAAAGAAAAAATTATCTTCCAAAAGTAGTGGCAAATGAATTATTTTTTAGAAGAACTACAAGGCAAAGTTTCAATTCTGCAATCACAGAAGAGATTAATTCAGATACGATAGTTCACGAGTCTTAAATATTTGCCAAAAAGGAATCTGAATAGTACCTGTGTGAAACATGATGTACCCTTACTAATACATTCATATGTACCTAAAAGAAAAACAAACAGCAACAAAAAAAAAAAAACGAAACCAAACGAAAACCCCACAGAATGAATTTTATGTACAAGACAGATAAGTCCGTTGCTATCGTTTGACAGCAAAAGAGTAAAGGAAGTACTTTCTACATTGGGGTTGTACAACTAGCAGTATATGAAGAACAGGGAAAGTGATCTGTCAAGAAAGTCAGCATACTGACTAGATCAATAGAGTAGCTTAAAAATGAGAAGTCATTCCCAAAAGAGAACAGTATTAAAGGAACTGAAAAGCAGCAAAAGGGACACGAAAAAGCGAGACTGTCCTTTGAGGATACAGAGTAAGAGGTTGTGAAAGCATGTAATTCAAAAGGGCTACAAATACTCAGGCTGACTGTGAAACAGGTAAAGTGAAAATTGACTCAAAATACACAGTAATACAAATTTTCTTCCCAAGCAACACTGAAAACCTGCCTATGTAGTTCTGACCTACACAGAAACACTAAATACAGTGATTGATCCCCTTGCCGAGTACTCCATCTGTGTGTGATGTAAGTAAGAAGCTACCTGTGAAGGACATACTACTAACAGGTACGAGTCAAAACACTTACGGTGCAGCTTCTGGAGCAGTTTTGTCTGTCTTCACCTCCAGTTAATGGTTCACAATGCCGTTTACAACGACAAACGAAAACCAATGGGGGAAAAAAATACACAAACAAAACCAAAAACCACACCCACAAACCTATTTATCCCCCAAACTCGAGGTAAGCGACGCCGGCTACCTGCGGCGGCCGGGGCACCGCACCTCCCGCCGGACCGCCCGGCCCGGCCCGGCCCCGCCCCGCTCCCCGCCAGCCGCCGCAGGTGACGCGCAGCCCCAGGCCGGCCCGGACGTGCCGAGTCGCCGCAGGTCAGGGCCGGCTGCCGCGGCCCCACCGTCTCCCACACGCTACCAAGCCGGCCCAGGGACACCGGCACCCCCGCGGCCTCCCCGGGGGCGGAGGCAGGCCCAGCCCAAGGCCTCCGCGCCCCGCCCCCCTCCCCGCGGGGACGGAGCAGGCCTGCCCGGCCGCCCTGACCCGACCCACCTTGAGGAGGATGGAGGGCGGCAGCTGGTTAATGTCCGGGGCCGGCGGCGGCAGCGGCTCTCGGCAGCAGTCGTCGGGGTGCTCCAGTGGCTCCTCGCAGCCCGCCTCACCGCCCCTCTCCTTCTCTTTCTCACCCTTCTCCTCCTCCTCCTCCGGCGCGGGGGCCGGCGGTGGCGAGGCGGGCTGCCCCCCGCTGCCGCTGTCCCCGGCGGTGCCCCGGGCCGGCGCGCCCCCACCGCCCGCCGCGCAGCTGTCGGCGGCGGGTAGGGCGCAGAGCTGCGCCTCCCCCGGGCACTGGCAGGCGGCGGCTTCGGGCTCCGCCGCGGCGGCGGCGGCCGCGCAGCGCGGCTGCTTGCAGGGCGGGCAGGCGGGCAGGCCGGCCCCCTTGCGCTTGCACACCATGTCGGAGGCGACCTCGCCGGCCGGCCCCAGGAGGCCTCGCACCGGCGAGGGCAGCAGGCCCGAGAAGAGGAGGCGCTGGCAGCGGCCCCTAGGCTCCCACGCGGCGGGCGGCAGGCGGAGGAGGCGGCAGGCGGCGCGCTGCTCTGCGGAGGCGAGGGCCGCGTAGGGCGGCGGTGGCAGCAAGGGGTCCCCGCCGGGCAGGGGCTGCTCCGGGGCGGGCGGGCTGGCGCTGTGCACGATGAAGCAGAGCATGCAGGGCCCGCGCAGGAAGCAGCTCCGGCTGCGCGGCGGCACCTTCCTCCCGCGGCGGCAGCGGCGGTCCCGGTCCCGGCTCACGCTGCTTGCGTCCCTCGAGAGCAGGTGGCCCATATAGGAGGCGGCAGAGGCGGAAGGGCCCGCGGGGTGTCACCTGCGGGCGCCAGCGGCAGACGCTGTCATGCTGCCGGCAGGGACGGCAGGTGGCGGGGCCGGGACAGGACACGACAGGACAGCACGCTGCGACGGGGCTGGTTCCGGGACGGGGCACCGGGAGGGAGAAGCTTCCGCTACCGCCGCCCTGACCTCCCCGGGGGAGGCGAGAGGGCGGTGCTCCGCGGGCTGGCCGCGGCCTGGCGGTGCTGCCGCCAGCGGCGGGGCTGGGAGCCGACGACGGAGGGGAGCGGCCTCGCGGGCCCCGGCGGTAGGGGCGGCCCCGGCGGCCTCCCCTCGGAGCGGCGCGCCGAGGAGC
Source organism: Nyctibius grandis (assembly GCF_013368605.1). Taxonomy (NCBI): domain Eukaryota; kingdom Metazoa; phylum Chordata; class Aves; order Nyctibiiformes; family Nyctibiidae; genus Nyctibius; species Nyctibius grandis. The sequence goes on along the minus strand of NC_090695.1, from coordinate 56,802,417 downwards.
TGCGGGGGCGGCGGTAACGGCTGCCCGCCACTGCGCGCGTGTGTGTCCATACGCACTGTGTGCTCGTGTGTGTCCGCCTACGCAGCGTACGTGCGTTATTTAAATGTACTGTGTGTATAAATGCAGATGTATAGAGTAGAGCCAGTACATAGGCATATATTACTGTATGTATAATATGTATATAATATATACACTTTCTTGAATACCTGACATAAAGTTTTTTTGGTCACAATTCGTAGGGAGGGTGAGAGGGCTCCTGCCCGTTGGTGTCAGACCGTGTGCAGGACTGCAGCTGGGTTTTTGCAGCGGCAGGGTGACACAAGCTTTGAGACCACCAAAAGCATTTCTCCCAAGTTTTCTCCGTCAACACGTTCTTCCCACCAATGCGCTCCAGCGAATATCTGATTTCTGCTGTTTTAAATCACTGTCCAGCCAGAACCAGGGCCCATACCAGGGCCCCTGTACCCCCTGCTCCAGAGGATGCTCACCTCGAACTGCTGTGTGTTTTACCCCATTGCAACTGCCCAGGGTGTATAAATCCTTGCAAATATAGGCCGTAATGCTTTAAGACTCCTTAATGCCTAGCAAAATTAATTTGCATGTTTCAGCATTGAGTTCTAAATCATTGATGTAAATCAACTTAGATATATAGGTTTAAACACACATGGAATTTTGTCTTTAATAAAGGTGTTTGGAGAGGGAGAAAGCAAGGTACAGCCAGAGTATATATGGTGCAGTACTGATATAAATAACAAAGGGCAGCAGAAGAAATGCACACTATTATATACTGTGAACCAGATCTTTTGGCCTTTTGCCCAGGAAAAAGTTATGTTAGGATTAAAATATCTGTGCCGCTATTATTTTTGTTTGTAACCTGTATTAATAGTCTTCAATGGCTCAGTAAAAATGTGTTTCCTGTGAGAAAAACACTAAATACACCATTGGATAAAAGTACAGTAATAGAATATATTACCTGAGTTTATAACCTACTGAGATTCATCAATGTAAACTGCAGTAAATTTTGGCAAGGTCTTTTCCTCCCTCAGATTTCAAAAATGTATTTCAACTTGTCTTCAAACAAAGACAACATTAAAAGAAGATGAAAGCCCAAGTCAAGCCTTCAAACCAAATGGCATTCAAAAATGCTTGCAATGTCAAATATTCAAAATAAATCTCATCTTTAAATCTGGCTGTGCAGCTTCCAAATAGTCTTTGCAACATGGTCTTTACTTACATCATCACATACTAGTATTTCCTGCAGAAGTGCTGGTGAGGATGCCTAACTTCTGTATGTCACTTTCATGTCTGATAGTCTGATATATATTGCCCCATTCTTTTGAGATATATACACACCGTGCATACACACATACCTCATATATGGAATTCTTCCCATTCCTCTAATACTTACCTTGACATGATCCATCTCTGCTACCTCCTTTTGAAATAAGTTTACTTGTACAGAACATAGACAGGTCAGATCTCATCTTCTCTTTCCCAAGCAATTTCACCTTCAGATAATTTTCCTACCTTATTCCTGTTATTTTTCTCCTGATAACTAAAGCCCAATCCTTGAATTTGGTCTTTGGGACACTATTCCTGGGGGTTTTTTTTGTTGCTATAAGGACTGCAGAATGAAAGAAAGAAAACTAAGATGATAAATAGTCAGTTTTCATATGCTACTCATTCCTTTAGTGCTCTGTCACTTAGCTGGTAACAAGAGTTTGGCCCTAAAGAAGACAGCAGAGCTGTTCCACTGGCAGTTTTATTGGCGGATATTAGAACCATAAATATCTGCAGAGCAACTTCTGCTGATTCAGTGTAATGCATGTGATTTGTCTGCTCCAGCATCAGATATGAGAAATGCATTTTGACTGTCCACTGAGCAGAAGTGAGAAACTGCGACAATAATGTTTAGAGAAACATAATCTTAGCTCAAGCTTTACATTTTTGTGAATAGAGAAGGACTTGTGGGTGATGTGATGGTTGGAGGCCATCTTGGGCACAGTGATCACGAAATGATAGAGTTTGCAATACTTGGAGAAGTAAGAAGGGAGGCCAGCAGAACTGCTACCTTGGACTTTGCTTAGGGACATGGTCTAGTGGTGGACTTGGCAGTGTTAGTTTAACAGTTGGACTCAATGGTCTTAAAGGTCCTTTCCAACCAAAACAATTCTATGATTCTATGACTTCCAGAGGGCAGACTTTGACCTGTTTAGGAGCCTGGTTGACAGAGTCCCTGGGGAGGCTGTCCTGAAGGGCAAAGGAGTCCAGGAAGGCTGGACATTCTTCAATAAAAAAATCTTAAAGTCACAGGGGCAGGCTGTCCCCATGGGCTGAAAGACGAGACGTTGGGGAAGAAGACTGGCCTGACTGAACAGAGAGCTTTGGATGGAGCTTGGGGAAAAAAAAGAGAGTTTATGGCCTTTGGAAGAAGGAGCAGACCACTCAGGAGGACTACAAGTATGTAGTGAGGTTATGGAGGGAGAAAATTAGAGGGGCCAAAGCCCAACTAAATTTAATTTGGCTACTGCAGTAAAAGACATTAAAAATGTTTTCTACAAATACATTAACAGTAAAAGGAGGGCTACGGAGAATCTCCATCCTTTATTGAATGCGGCGAGAAACGTAGTGACAAAGTCTGAGGAAAAGGCTGAGGTGCTTAATGCTTTCTTTGCCTCGGTCATTAGTAGTAACACCAGTTGTTCTCAGGGTACCCAGCCCCCTGAGCCGGAAGACAGGGATAGGGAGAAGAACGAAGCCCCCATAATACACGGGGAAATGGTTAGTGACCTGCTATGCCACTTAGACACGCACAAGTCTATGGGGCTGGATGAGACCCACCCAAGGGTACTGAGGGAGCTGGTGGACGTGCTCACCAAGCCACTTTCCATCATTTATCAGCAGTCCTGGCTAACCAGGGAGGTCACAGTTGACTGGAAATTAGCAAATGTGGCGCCCAACAACAAGGGCCAGAAGGAAGACCCAGGAAACTACAGGCCCGTCAGTCTGACCTCACTGCTGAAGCAACTTGGAAATGTTCAAGTATGATGCATCTGCTATTGACAGAATTTATATCAGAATAATTGAACAACTCATTATCTCTGATGGGATAACCTGTCTCTTTTTTGAATATTGCCATACCCTCAGTGTTCTTTCAGTCTCGTGCAAGTTCTGCTTGTTCTGTCTGGCTTTTAGACAGAGGGCTTGGGGGATGGAAAAGCTTTTAAGAAAACCAAAAAAAGTCCCTCCCTGAACTTCTATTCAAAGTCTTCAGAAGGCTGAGTAAGAAAACCATCCTTGGTGATTAATAGTCTCAGAAGTAGTTCGTCATCTTCAGCTGAGATGAACACACTATATTTGCTTAGAATTTTCAAATAGATTATCCATACACTGGGTAATTAGCATACATATTCAAGCATACACCTGGAGTTTCTTACTTTACCTATTCAAATACAGTGTCTAGTTAATCACATACTTTTCAAGCATTTTATCTGACATATTTATACTGTGCTGCATTTTTTAAGAGAACCCAAACAAACCATCAGGCAAACATTCTTATATGCACCCACAATGAAATTATCTAATTTTCTATGCTTGATCTACACTTGAGTTTGGCAGCATGGCCACATCAACTGCAAGAAGGGAGGTGGGGTTGGCAGGTGGGAAATGCTTTTTCCTTACTTATAACCAGAAAACATTTAACTAGAATAGCACAAAGAATTTGCTAGTATAGCACTACTACAAATGGAGCATAGTCAACAACTTTCATAGAATCATAGAATCATAAAATGGTTTGGGTTGGAAGAGACCTTAGAGATCATCTAGTTCCAGCCCCACTGCCATGGGCAGGGACACCTTACCACTAGACCAGGTTGCTCAAAGCCCCATCCTGCGGCGGGCTGCAAGGAAGGCACAGATCGAGGATGCAAGGGCCTGAAGCCGAAAGGCCTAAGGCTTTTTTATTGTTATTCTGCTACCCTATTTAACTGCCACAATGCAGGAGCCAGACTAGGCCGTTCAAGATAATATCAACATTCACACGCTAAGCACTCATCACCCATTCTGGGAAGAGCCACAGCATCCTGGGCTCAAAACATCAACAACCATTCCCTGCCTTCAGCTCTGTGCTCAGAACTGACCCTCAACACACGTTCATCTCCTTCATGCCCCAAAAGGCCCTGCGAACGGGTCTCGGCTCCTTCATCCTAGAAGCAAGCAAAAACTATTCTCAGTGCAGTGCTCCCAAGCAAACCCTCTGCTCCCCAAGCAAAGCACAGCTGTCTGCAGGCTGAGGGTCTTCCACACCGTCCAACCTGGCCTTAAACACTGCCAAGGAGGGGGCATCCACAACTTCTCTGGGCAACCTGTTCCAGTGTCTCACCACCCTCACAGGAAAGAATTTCTTCCTAATATCTAATCTAAATCTGAGGAGAAGGAACACGCCTCCACACAATCCAATGTGAATCAAAGTGAAGACGCTTTATTAAGCATAAGCTGTCCCTTTTATACATTTTGTACTTCCCCTGGCTGTAAGCATGTGCATTGCTACTGGTTAATATTACTAAACATACTCTTCTTTGATGTGTTGATTGGTCACTGCTCTGCCACTGGTCTTTTCTTAATTGGCTCCATCAGTTCTTGTTTCTTCTCCTCCGTGTTTGGCTCCCACCGGCTACTCCTTCAATTCTTGTTTGCTCAGCTACTGTTTTTCCTCATCTCTCCAAGGTCGGCTTGTTGACACTAGCTACAGGAATCTTGTCACGCAGCTAGGCCCTCACTCCATACTCTCATACTTCTGGCTCATTACATGACCATTCTCCTCCAAAACCCCCTCTACATAAATCTACCCTCTTTCAGTTTAAACCCGTTACCCCTCGTCTTATCACTACACACCCTTGTAAAAAGCCCCTCTCCAGCTTTCCTGTAGTCCCTCTTCAGGTACTGGAAGGCTGCTATAAGGTCTTCCCAGAGCCTTCTCTTCTCCAGGCTGAACAGGTAAGTTGAGATTTGCAACATCTACAAACAAGCTATGAACACAGTCTCAGTTCCTAAACAACGGACATAACACAAAATCATAGAATCATAGAATCATTTTGGTTGGAAAAAAGCCCTAAGATCATTGAACATTTCCAAGTTACTTCAGTTGGTGAAAGAAACTCTGGTTTTAAAAGTACTGCGTAAAATATTTATTACACTGGTTAAGAATGATTGCTTGCCGAGGTCAATCCACAACAGGGGTAAAACATAAATTCACTGTCAATCAGATTACAGATAGCACAAAGATTTGTGACCTGATGACAAATGATGGCAGAACAATCACAAAAAATATCATAAGAATAATCAATTACTTCTTTTTTCCAGTACAGAATTAAATACAATTTTGCAGTTAATTCTTCTTTTCTATAGTATTACATTAAGACAAATTTTTTCTCTTTATCTGTGAAAAGGCCAGTTCTTGTTTTTAACGTCTTTGGATTTTCTGAATCCCTCAGTGTTCTTCTTTAGCGAAATCTCTTTGGAAATGTTAACTTCTACAGATTGTATATGATAGTATTTTTTTGCTCTAGAAGATGTCAGATTGAAAACTAGTAGCAATTCAGTTGGTAGAGTGGCTTTTGATTTTGACAGTAATACATTATATTCATCTTACTTTTTTAAGCCTTGCAAACCAGGGATTTCTCCTAATAAATTCAACGTCCCTTATCAAATTTTTAAAGTAATAAGTAGCTTCTAATTTCTACTTGCTGCTGCTCATTTTATTCTGCCTTCTCTGCCCATCTGTTATATTGGTATTTTTATTTACTGGGTTCATCTCACCACTCTCTCAGGATAAGGATTTAGCCAATTCTGTTGTTAGTATGTAGAATAATGTTTTTTGGTCATCTGATCGATGCTTTGAAAAGGTCACCTGGACACAGCCTCAGAGGGTGGGGTTGAACTGCCTACAAATAGTTTTAACACTTTCTGAGATGTGCCAGGTGACCGAGCTGCCCGCAAAGGGCTGGGATATGCAGTGGAGGGCATAGCTGCAGCCTGCGGGATCACCAGCTGCTCCATGGTGTCCCGTGTTTAGACAGCTGAATGACCCCCTGTAATGTATAGAGTGTCAGCAGATAATTTTTTCACCTATCAGTACTCTCTTATGTAGCGCTGTGCTTTCTTTTGCAAAATCCTATTTGTTTCACTATGGTTTTGGCTGGGATGGAGTTAAATTTCTTCACAGTAGCTTATATGGGACTGTATTTTGGATTTGTGCTGAAAATAGGGATGTTTTAGTTACTGCTAAGCAGCACTTCCACAGCATCAAGGGCTTTTCTGCTCCTCACGCTGCCCTGCCAGCAAGCAGTCTGAGGGTGCACAAGAAGATGGGAGGGGACACAGCCAGGACAGCTGACCCCAACTGACCAAAGGGATATTCTATACTATATGGCATCATGCTCAGCAATAAAACTGGGCGAGAGTTTCGTGAGGGGGCCGCTGCTCGGGACTGGCTGGGCATCGGTCACTTGGTGGTGAGCAATTGTTTTCATTTGCATCACTTGTCTTTCCTGTGTTTTATTTTCCTCTCTCTTTGTCACTTTTTTTCTCTTTTCCTTACTATTATTATTTCTTTTTAATTATTAAACTGTTGTCATCTCAACCCATGAGTTTTTTTCTCACTTTTACCCTTCCAATAATTTCCCTGTCCCACTGGGTTGGGGGCAGGTGGGGTGGAGTGAGTGAGCGGCTGTGTGGTGCTTAGTTGCTGTCCAGAGTTAAACCACAACAACTATGTTTACTATAAATATGTTCAGTGTGTTTATTTCCCCTCCAAGAAGATTGTTACTCTCAGTGGTTTTATGTCACCATTATTTCAGAATGGAATATTTTGTACAACAGGGCCATTGTCACAAAAGAGTTAGCAAATGTAATGCGTATCAGAAATTATAATATTTCTGAAGTTACCTCATGTAATAAAATTTTTGAACACCGGAAGTAGGGAAGTTACAAGCTAATGATGCTGTCAGGATACCATGGAGGCCAGGGCACAAGGGACCACAGGAGGTCTCCATGGGGCAGGCAGGGCAGGACAGGGACTCACCTGCTGTGGCCAGATATAATCTTTATCCACATCCTAAATAACAGCGTTCTTTTAAATTATCTTTATTACTTAAACAACGTATTTGTGTCTAGTCATCTAGCTGTTTCAAACAAGTAGGTCTTCAAAGTTCCTCAAGGATTTGCAGTATTTGTAGGCAGCTGGAGAATGCCAGATTTTTTTCCATTGCTTTCACTCTTGCATCTGAAGCTGAAACCCATTTCTCTAAAAACACCATCAGCTACAATTTCTGAATTGTGAAACAAATTCGATCTCATCAAGATCTCATTTCAAAAGGAGAATGGTGTAAATACCATAAATAAGTTTAGCGCTTTTTTCATAATCTAGGCAAGACTTTTTAATTACGAACATACATATATCCAGGGAGGCTTTAGACCGTTTTTCACGATGGTAGATTTCTTTTTCTGATCGCCTGCGACAGCTGAACAAATTTTACATGACAAGGTTGAATGGTGAGAAACATGGGGAAGCGCAGGGTGGTCCTGGTCAGTGCAGGGGCTGTAACACTGGGGGTCAGTGTTGCTTCGCGCAGGGAACGCGCCGCAACCGCTTGCTGTAGCAGCAGCAAGGAATACGACGTGACCCAATGTCTTTATCAGCTGTGAAATCTTCACCGCATTAGCGTCAGAAGGAAGATAAAACCGACAGCTCATTTCTTCATTACCACTGCTTATATTTCACAAGATCAGAAGTCATAAAACCAGTAATGTTCGAAGCCTGGAAACGTATACTACAACTAACATGATCTGGAAATTAAGCAGTGAAATCCCCTCAATTTATGATATTAAGGCTTTATTACATATTTAACAATAGATTGTGACATTTTTCAGTGTTATCTCTGTGCATATTTAAATAGGCCACGCAGACTGATGACCCAAGACTAGGATGGTATTTAGTTTTTGAGCTACAAAAAACCACAAGAAATAATAATTAAAAAAATATTTATGATATTGTATCTGATCCTGCTACCCATAAGTGCTTGCTCATCTGGATTTCAGGACTGACCTTTAGGAAGCTTGATCTATAAGAAATTTTTGGTCATATTGCCATATCTTGTTGATCCCACCAACAGTTCATAAAATTACCAATTAATGAGAACAGGTTCTTAAAGGATGGATTAACTTTTAAATGATGTGTTAGGAATGCCATTAAGAAATAGATGGAAGGGAATTTCCACCTTGGGTTTAGAAACAGCATCAAAGTAAGTACAAAATAGAGACCTAAACTTTTTCCTTATTGGTATTTTTTTTTGTTTTATTGGTATTTTTACAACAATCTGTTGTAACTTTCTTATCAAAATAAGTATGTGTATATGACAATTATAGTGTGGATAACTTGCAGCATTTTTATCAAGGCAGTAAGTTATGGCATCTGCTTGGAAGTGTGCTCATAGAAAACTCAAGAAACACATAAGCCTCATTTGCCCAGGCACTTTATGTGCACTTCAAACTCTGCAGAGCTTGAAATCTATGGTGTGATACAGTGGAAAGTTTGTAATGTGAAAGTAGTAACTCATCCTACAAATGAACATTTGCACATCTGAGAATAGCAAGTTGTAATGCCTGATAAACATGTGATCTCTGTGTAAAAGGCATAATGACTTAACATCCATGTTCTGAGACATCCAGTGTTAACACAACAGATTAAAGACTATGTCCTGTTTTCTGATCGTATGCATGTAATTTAACCAAGTTTCATCTTTTGAAAATCTGTATAAAAATATAGAGCTGAGAGACACCTCCAGAGTCAATCAATCTTCTGCCATCATGGGCAGTTACATTGCACAATCCTGTTAACTACATTTATCAAGCTCCATTTCAAACCTAATTATCTTTCTTGGTCTGACCACACCCATGGAAAAGCTATACTACAATCTCACATCTTCCATGATTGAATATCACCTACTTGTTTTCAGACTGATTATCACCTACTTGTTTTCAGATTGAATTAATGGTCAGTTAAGCTCCCAAATTCATCCTTTTATAGTTAGTTTATACCAGATCTGCAACTTAGTTTGCAAAGTTCTGGGATCACTATAGCCTTATTATTTTGCCTGTAGTGTGTCAACTGCTTTGCAATTGCTTTTATCTCAGTGCAAGCTAAAACAACACTGAAAAAAACCTGAAAAACAGGAAGTCTAATTATTGTGGCTATGCAATTGATGTGTTGGGGTGCTTGCACATATGACTGATAAGCAGCTGAGTAACACACTAAACAAGCAAGATGTGTACATTCAAAGCATTAATGAGGTGTACACACTACATATATGATATTGATATGAGGATGTGCAGACCAGCTATGAAAATAAAGAACTGAAGATATATAGCATGAGTTGATCACGTGGGACTGTAAAGGACTGAAGTCTTGAGTTCCTGCTTCACATATAAAGAGCGTATTAATCAGGTAAACAGATGATAGAAAAATGTATCTAACAGAGAGGTGCAAGGTACTGACAAATTGTATATAAACGGAAGCTGCAAATTTGTGCTGGACTGCGGGATGCCATTGTATGCTATTTGGTCACCAACACTCAGTATTGTTGTTGTTACTTGTCATACCACATGAAAAAAAACTGAGTTTTGGGCAAATTCTTCGGCTGAATGTCATATAAAATCATTCTTGGGTGAGATGAAGAAACTCTGGAGCAAATATTAATACTGTATGCAATATGAAAGGCCAGCCCTGGAATACCTGAGTCAAGATCCCAGAAGCATTAGCAGCAGCCAGTGGAAGAGGCAGAAGATCCTTTGCAGGGAGGTGACCTTGAAGATCTTGCCTTTCTCCATGTTATCTGGATGTCTAGTCTGTAGCCTCACTACTTTCCTGTCCCCTTTCTGTCTGTATAGAGCACTATAGAAACCCAATGGAATGGCAGTCATGACTGAAATATAAATTTTGAATAGTACGTGCTATTAAAGAAAGCAAAATACATGTATAGAGTAAAGGCTGTAGATAAGACATAAAGCCTGTAATAAATTACACAAAAGTAAGAGCTAGCACAGACCTGCCTTTGATACCTGTACCAGTTTCAGCTGGGATAGAGTTAAATTTCTTCATAGTAGCTAGTATGGGGCTATGTTTTGGATTTGTGCTGAAAACAGTGTTGATAACACAGGGATGTTTTCGTTACTGCTGAGTGGTGCTTACACAGAGCGAAGGACTTTTCTCCTTCTCACACCACTCCACCAGTGAGTAGAAAAGGGGTGCATAAGAATTTGAGGGGGACACAGCTGGGACAGCTGACCCCAACTGACCAAAGGGATTTTCCATACCATGTGACAACGTGCTAAGCCATAAAAGCTGGGCGAAGAAGAAGGAAGGGGAAGACGTTCAGAGTGATCACAGAATCACAGAATCACAGAATGTTAGGGATTGGAAGGAACCTCGAAAGATCATCTAGTCCAACCCCCCTGCCGGGGCAGGATTGCCTAGACCATATCACACAGGAACGCGTCCAGGCGGGTTTTGAATGTCTCCAGAGAAGGAGACTCCACAACCTCTCTGGGCAGCCTGTTCCAGTGTTCAGTCACCCTCACCGTAAAGAAGTTTTTCCTCATATTTATGTGGAACCTCCTGTGTTCCAGTTTGCACCCATTGCCCCTTGTCCTGTCAAGGGATGTCACTGAGAAGAGCCTGGCTCCATCCTCATGACACTTGCCCTTTACATATTTATAAACATTAATGAGGTCACCCCTCAGTCTCCTCTTCTCCAAGCTAAAGAGACCCAGCTCCCTCAGCCTCTCCTCATAAGGGAGATGTTCCACTCCCTTAATCATCTTCGTGGCTCTGCGCTGGACTCTCTCTAGCAGTTCCCTGGCCTTCTTGAACTGAGGGGCCCACAACTGGACACAATATTCCAGATGCGGCCTCACCAGGGCAGAGTAGAGGGGGAGGAGAACCTCTCTTGACCTGCTAACCACATCCCTTCTAATACATCCCAGGATGCCATTGGCCTTCTTGGCCACAAGGGCACACTGCTGGCTCATGGTCATCCTGTTGTCCACTAGGACCCCCAGGTCCCTTTCCCCTACGCTGCTCTCCAACAGGTCTGCCCCCAACTTGTACTCATACATGGGGTTGTTCTTGCCCAGATGCAGGACTCTACTCTTGCCCTTGTTATATTTCATTAAATTTCTCCCCGCCCAACTCTCCAGCCTGTCCAGGTCTCTCTGAATGGCTGCGCAGCCTTCCGGCGCGTCAGCCACTCCTCCCAGTTTTGTGTCATCAGCGAACTTGCTGACAGCGCACTCTATTCCCTCATCCAAGTCATTAATGAATATATTGAATAGAACTGGTCCCAGTACCGACCCTTGAGGGACTCCGCTAGACACAGACCTCCAACTGGACTCTGTCCCATTGACCACCACTCTCTGGCTTCTTTCCTTCAGCCAGTTCACAATCCACCTCACTACCCGATCATCCAGACCACACTTCCCCAGTTTAGCTGCAAGGATGCTGTGGGAGACCGTGTCAAACGCTTTACTGAAATCGAGATAGACCACATCCACAGCTTTACCATCATCTATCCACTGGGTAACATCCTCATAAAAGGCTATCAAGTTGGTTGAGCATGACTTCCCGTTGGTGAAGCCATGCTGAGTGCCCCTAATGATCCCCCTATCCTTGATGTGCCTAGAGACAGCACCAAGAACAAGTTGTTCCATCACCTTTCCGGGGATGGAGGTGAGGCTGACCGGTCTATAGTTACCCGGGTCCTCCTTCTTGCCCTTTTTGAAGACTGGAGTGACATTCGCTTTCCTCCAGTCCTCAGGCACCTCTCCCGTTGCCCACGACTTAGCAAAGATGATGGAGAGTGGCCTAGCAATGACTTCCGCCAGCTCCCTCAGCACCCGCGGGTGCATCCCATCAGGGCCAATGGATTTATGGACGTCCAGGTTGCTTAATTGATCCCTGACCCAGCCCTCATCAACCAAGACAGATTCCTCCTCTATCCTGACTTCTTCTGGGGCCTCAGGGGTCCGGGGCTCCTCAGGACAGCCTCCAACAGTATAGACAGAGGCAAAGAAGGCATTCAGTAACTGCGCCTTCTTTTTATCCTCTGTCTCCAGGACCCCCACCTCATTCATCAGTGGGCCTACATTGCCTCTAGTGTTGGCTTTACCTGCAATGTATTTGAAGAAGCCCTTTCTGTTGTCCTTGACCTCTCTTGCAAGGTTTAATTCCAAGGAGGCCTTAGTTTTCCTAGTTGCCTCCCTACATCCTCTGACAACAGACTTATATTCCTCCCAAGTGGCCAGCCCCTCCTTCCATGATCTGTACACCCTCTTCTTCCACTTGAGTTTGCCCAGCAGTTCCCTGTTCAACCATGCAGGTCTCCTGGTACCCTTCCTTGACTTCCTACCTGTTGGAATGCTCTGATCTTGAGCTCGGAAGAAGCAGTCCTTGAATGCTAACCAACTATCTTGGGCCTCCTTACCTTCTAGTACCCTGTCCCATGGAATTTCCCCTAGCAATTGCTTGAAAAGGCCAAAGTTGGCCCTCCTGAAGTTCAGGGTTGTGATTCTGCTAGCTATTCTGTTCCTGCCACATGAGATCCTGAACTCTACCATCTCATGGTCACTACAACCAAGGCTGCCCTCAACCTTCACCTCTTCAACCAGACCCTCCTTGTTAGTGAGGATCAGATCCAGCAGCGCTCCTCTCCTAGTTGGCTCATCCACCATTTGCATCAGAAAGTTATCATCAACGCACTGGAGGAACCTCCTGGACTGGGGATGGCTGGCTGAGTAGGCCTCCCAGCAAATATCAGGGTAGTTGAAATCCCCCATGACAACCAGGCCCTGTAATTGCAAGACTGCTCTCAGCTGCCTGTAGAAGGCCTCATCACCCTCCTCATCCTGATCCAGTGGCCTGTAATAGACACCCACAACAGTATCACCCCTGCCAGCCTGCCCCTTAATTCGCACCCACAAACTCTCAACTCGCTCCTGATCCGCCCCTGGACAGAACTCAATACATTCTAGCTGCTCACTCACATAAAGAGCAACTCCACCACCTCTCCTTAGTGGCCTGTCGTTCCTGAACAGGACATAGCCATCCATGACCACATTCCAGTCATGCGAGGTGTCCCACCAAGTCTCTGTAATTGCCACTAGATCATAGCCCCCCGACCGAACACGGATTTCTAACTCCTCCTGCTTATTCCCCATGCTGCGTGCATTGGTGTACAGGCATTTCAGGGAGCGAGCTGAGCACACCAATTTCATCCCAGGGGGATGGGAGGCCTCCTGGTCTACCTCAACACTAGAGCGTTGCCCCAGTGGTGCAAGCCCAGCTACTACCCCATCCCCCTTCGAATCTAGTTTAAAGCTCTCCGAATGAGCCCTGCTAATTCCTGTCCCAGAACCCTTTTGCCCCTACGACATAAACCTTTCCCATGTATCACTGTCATGCCTGTTGTCTTATAAAACCAGCCATTATCAAAGAACCCAAAGCCCTGCCTGTAGCACCAGTCTCGTAGCCAGGCATTAATAGAGAGAATCCTACTATTCCATCCCACGTCATCACCTGAAAATGGAAGGAGGGAGGAGAAAACAACTTGTGCCCCAGACTCTTTCACCAGCCGTCCTAGGGCCTTGTAGTCTTTCTTCATCCCTTCAGACTACGGGATGCAGCTTCTTCCCCACCTGTCTGGAAGATCAGCAGGGGGTAGTAGTCTGTGGCCTTCACCAGGTTGGGGAGTTTCCTGGTGATATCCCTCATTCGGGCTCCAGGCAGGCTGCAGACCTCCCTGTGATGGGGGTCAGCTCTGCATATTGGGCCCTCAGATCCCTTTAGGAAGGAGTCTCCAACCACTAAAACTCTTCTCTTCTTCCTTGTGGAGGAGGTAGCTATACGCCTGTCAGGTTTTTCTGACTGTGGTGGGACCTCTGATATAGGTTGCCTCTCCACCACATCCCCATTGGACTGGCTGTATTCCACTAGGGCTTCATATCTATTGCTCAAAGGCACCTGTGGAGGCAAGGTAGGCAAGGAGGGCACTCGCCTTTTGCCACTGCCATAGACTTGCCTCCACTCACTCCTTTCTTCTAGGTTATCGTTTTCCACCTAAGAGGGGCAGAGTACAGTTGTCCCTCGATCCTGGGAGCTCTCCGGCAGGTGCTCCCATTTTTGTTGCAGGGAGGGCAGAGCCTGGCTCCACCAGTCTATCTCCATTTCAGCCTCCCGAATGCTCCTAAGCCTTTCTACTTCGGCTTGAAGCCTTTCAACCTGGCTTTGCAGCTGTGCCGCTCGGCCGAGCAGATCATTTACTTGCTCACAGCGCACACAGCCCCCTGACACCACAGAGATGCTGTAGCATTCCCTGCAGCCCGCAACCTGCACCATCGCCTCCTTCCGTGGGAGCTCTGTCTGGGTTCCCACACCCATTTTGGTCTTCTTCCACCGGGTAGATACCATTGTTCTTTCACTGAGCTGGGAAATACCTGTTGGTGCCACCCCTGGTTCACAGCTCCTTGGCACCTTCCTCGCCTTGTGCACTGGGAGGGAGTCAGAGCCCTCCCGAACGAGCTGCAGACAACTGCAGCCTCTCCTGCCCTGGAGGAGCCTCTCCTGCCCTGGGACACACCCAGTCACTGCTGACTCACACAGTCACAGCTGAGTCTCCCTCTCCCCTCTGGGCAAGGACTAGTCCCTGTCCTCCAAGAGACTTTTTTTCACCCAATAACAGGGGGTGGAGCGTTTAAATCCCTTAAATCGCCCGCGGTGCCTCCGGCTATGCCCCCTCCTCTCCTGATTCGTTGCCGGGAACCTCCGGGTCCGGGTCCGGGTCCGGGTCCAGGTCCGGGTCCAGGTCCGGGTCCGGGTCCGGGTCCGGGTCCGGGTCCAGGGTCAGGAGGAAGCAGCTCGGGGCTGATGCTCGCAGGGGACTCAGGGGGGGCCCAGAGTACGAAAAACCGCCCGGTTAAGCTCGATGTCGCCCTCGCCCCTGCACTAACCTCAAGTTGCTGCCGCCGCTTTCGCTGCTGCCGCCGCTCTCAGATGGTGTTTGTCTTGCCAATAACTGTTATGTGTGATGGAGCCCTGCTTTCCTGGAGACGGCTGAACACCTGCCTGCCCGTGGGAAGCAGTGAATTAATTCCTTGTTTTGCTTCACTTGCACATTTACCTATTAAACTGTCTTTACCTCACCCATGAGTTTTCTCACGGTTACCCTTCTGATTCTCTCCCCCACCCCACTGGGGGGAGAGCTGATGACCGGGTTAAACCACAGGAGCATATTAGTATGAATGGAGGTTCCCCAGACCTTCACCCCTGTAGACCTGCAATTTTTATCAAGGTACAAAGGTTACACCAATATGGAACAGTAAGGTATTGCTGGTGGAGAGCAGATCTCCTCAGCTAGAAGACTAGATTGGGAAGACAGAATTTAAAAAAAGAAAAGACAACAGCAAAAGAGGCAAAACAGTGAAAAGTACAAAGATACTGAAGGGATCAAAATATTATAATCCATTAAGATAATGACCTGAGTCAGCTAGAATTTTGAAAAGGATCTATCTGCATTTTTTTCTTCTAAAAACATCTTGAGTTTTGCAGCTCTACAGCTGTATTTTACTGGGTCACAGACAGGAGGAACAGTCTTTAGGCAGAGAAATCTCAGACCTGCTGGATGAGACCTAAAAAGGTGTCTCTACAAATCCTTCTGCACGATGTGTTCTTCTAGAGTTAGTCTCCCCAGCAACTTTTAACAACTCCCTGGCTCGCAGCCACACCAAGGCAGGGATGTAAGGGACGTGGGGGAGACATGGAAAGTTTTTCTTTTTGAAGTCCTGTCTATGACTTGCCTTTTAAAGACTCCTGTGCAGCTCCTCCACCAGCCTGCACCCTGTGTCCACCCCATCCTGACTCCTTTCTTGGGTTAACCCACCCCCAGATCATGCCAGCTTTTGCTCAGGCAGGGTGCAGGGGGTGGGGAAAGTACCCTTCCTCCTGACTGTTTTTGACACAGAGAAGGACATGGGTTAGCTGGCAACAAGGCAATAAGAGAGAGATTGTCCACATTGCTGTATTGGATGAGCACTTCAGGCATAGGAGTGAGCAAAAAGGGAAAGGAGGAAAGAGGAAAAAGGCAAGAGTGGATATCTTCCTTCAGCTTCTAATTTCAAATTATATCTCTGGGATGTTTTTCTCACTATGCCTAGTTCTGCTGCCCCTGGAATAAAAACTGAGGTGGGCCTCCTTCTTGGGCAAGTAGAGAGGGTGCAGGCTGAAAGGCATTGCTTTCTCTTGTGTTGTATGCTGGCTGAAATGGTGAACCCAGCAGGATTTGCTCAGGGCAGATCCCAGAAGAGCACATTAAGACAATGAAGGCACTTTTTCATTCACTTCCTGCAGAAGATGGATGGCAGGAAGAGTATTTTATCCTACTGATAAACTAGAAGATCTAAATTCTTATCTATAAATGTAAAATGACCCTGAAGAAGCTCTTCCAGATTTATGGAAGTAGAGCAGGATTCATCGTCTATGTGAAGCTGCGGATACCTCATGTGCAGTGATTTGCAGTACACATGCATGAACCTGGTGGGCTGTTCTAGGAAGTGTCAGAGACTTAACTGTAAGTTACCTGGGAACATGGCACCTACGTAAGTGCATGTCGTTACTGTGATGGTGCCTGGAAATTATTAGTAACACAGTCTTTCAATTTATCTGTAACTGTGGAAGTACATTCTGGTATGTAAACTTTATCCATACTTTTACACAGTGAAAGCATGGGCTACTTGAGCAACTCCTTAAGAGCAGGCTGATTGGCAGTTTTTCAGCCAATACTGCAGCTGGAGAGTAGGACAATGGATAAGTTTCAGCTATCCTAATTTGTCTGCATTTTGATTTCTACAACCATTAGAGCAAGTACTAAACTCAGTGTTTCAAAAGCATTATTTTGGCAAAGTAAATTTTTCTTTATTATGTGTTATTTTTCTAATGCTGAAAGGTTGGTGGCTAATAAAGGTTATTTAGGCCTGTGAGGATTATATTGGATATGACTAATAACCACAGGTTATCACACTTAGATCACTTACATACTTTATCACAGAAAACATGAGGGAAGGCAAATATCTTTATAAAGTTTTACCTGAAAGTCCACAGAAACCTTTAAACTCCTTGGACCTTTGTTCAGCATCCACAAAAATACTTCTCCATCTCCTCCTTCCCACCCTCAACCTATCAAGTATCACTATCTGATATTTTGTAATATTACAAATTCATATGAAATTTCTTACTGGCTTTGCTTCATAACAATTTACAATGTCAAATTTTCATAATGCAAAATGTTAATGACAAAGGATCGGAAGAACTATGCTGCTTCTTTCTGTGGGAGAGGCAGATTCAGCAACAGTCGTGGGTTCCAGCTCCTGACGGACCAGGAGGCAATTCTTCCAGGATGAGGAAACTCACAACTGATAAGATAATTAAACAACATTCATGTTCCACGTTACATACCTTGTAATAATGCAATAAGGCACCCAAGAGGGCTAATTAGAACAATATTGAACACCTGAGAGCTCCATTTAGTTTACAATTTTGTCCATAATATAAGCAAATTTAAAAAGGGAGTATAGGAGATACTAAAAGAAGTCGTACATCTTTTTCTGACGCAAAAGGCTTAAGCAGAAATAGGAAAAAAGCATTTGGAAAATGGTAAGACAGGGCCAGCTCTTATAGTAGGACCAGGGAAGAAACAGAATTTGAGGATACTAATGTCTTATGGCCCTTATCCTGAAAACTTAGAGATTCAAATCTCAGTCTGTGCAGCATGGGAGGTTCGTATTTCAGTATGTTTTTCAGGATTAGGTGGAGAAGTTGCAGAGAATAAGATTTTTGAAGTCATTATATGTTTGATGAATTATATCATAAAGTTTCTAAAGATACCATTCTTCTGCAAAAAAAGTGGTTCTTTGGAGGGTGGGAGTAATCACTTTAAAGGACAAGTTCCTTAACATAGAGGCTGCATATGAAAGTATAAAAGAATATTCCATCACAGAGAAAAGACTTTCTCTGAGATCAGAGAGCTCACACCTAGTAATGGATTTCAGTTTTAGAAACAGCACAAACAAGAAGTGAAACATGATAAAATCTGTGAGGACATAATCTACAATTTGACTTTTCCTTTGTAGGATATTAAGGAATATAAAAAAACCTACCTAATTTTAACAGACTTGCATGATTGTTTGAAAACGGCAGTCAGTATCCGGCTGCTCTTGACTTGTTTTTTCTTGGCTGGCATTCTGATGTGTTTGGACTGAATACAGTATGTATGTATTATCATATCATATCCTGCCAGTACAGTTAGATAGCAGCAGCAGTTCACATTATGAAAAAAATATTTTGGGGAAAATAGAAGTATCTGATTTTGTACTCTAATAAGGAATTTAAAAAATCTGTGTCTCAGTGTTTAAATGAAAGACTAAGCCGCTTATCTATACCTGTACAAATCTAGTCTTCATTTCAACTATTGTACTGTTTAATTCATTATGTGATCCTTATGGCTGAATACAGTAGGTCATCTCAATTTCAGGGCACTGTAAGAGGAAAAAGAAAGTTAATGTTACTGCTCTGCTGAATACTTGGGTAGTCTATACTGTACAATTTATCTGTTTGCTGAGGTAAATTGCCTTTTCTAATTTGTTCTGCAGATATAATCATCTGATGTTCAAATGTCATCTTAAAGTTCTACTTTTGTTGAAAGGGAAGAAAAAAATGTGTAAATATGAGACATAATTTCAACCCACTTTGTTGTAATCGTTTACATTCTGCTTCAACACTGGCCTCTTTATGTGTTTGACAACATGCAGTATGCATACTCAGAAGTGTTTAGCAGTTAGGGTCTCAAGTATGGCTATAATCTTAACTCCTTATCTCTCATTACAACAAGGGGAATAGTTGGATGTTTTCATTAATGTTTAGCCCAACATAATGGCTAGATGTGTTTAGGTAATGGTAACTGTATACTCTAAGGTAGAAGGCAACCTCTCAAGAGACCCTTCTGTCTTATGCAAGGTATCAATCCCTTATCTGTCAGAGCATAGAAGTAACAAGTTTTTTTGCTTGTTTGAGATTATCTACTCAGCAACTAAAAAACCCTCGAACTGGTAAACCTGAAATATGGTATGCCTGAAGATGGCAGTGTTTGATTTGGAAGAATAAATCCTGGCGAGAACTGCAGCTTGAATCCTGTTTTATTATTCATTGTACCACAGCACCTAAGTGACAGGCTGTCAATAATTAAAGGGAGGGTAGGAGAAGAGAGGGCACATGTTTTACAGTCTTCTGACCTGCCATAATTTTTCCTTCTCTCTCAGCATGAAGATTGTCTAGTGAGAGTGTAGTAATAATCTATTTACAGGCATTACAACACCTGCATTCCAGTTTCCAGCAATCATTTCCTAGGATATCCTTCATTTCAGGGCTTTCTGGTTTTTAATCATTTGCCAATTAAGATTTGTCTTATAATGAAGTGATAATGCAAAAATTGTCAGCACTGTATTGCTTCCATTTCACAATTTTTTTAAGTGTTTGAAAATACATTGAAATTACAGTAATAAAAATAATTTTGTATCCAGATATTTAAAGATTAGCTATGAAGTACCGTGTTTAAGTTAAAATTATATGCAACTTCAAAGAGGCTACCACCTTAGCAGAAAATATAGTTGATAACTTGCTAAGTATTCACTATAGATTTCTTTCAGTAATTTACAGACTCGTTACAGCTGCCTTGTAGCAAATTTCTTCTTTACAAGAGTATTACATGAAAAACTTGAGTAAATAACCAAACAAACCATCCCAAATCAAAATAAAAGCTATCTATCTCAAGCAGAATGCTTGGGCTATTCTTATTTTGAATGTATCCACGGAAATCCTGTCTGTATTATGCATAAATGCTTTTTCACCATCCCGAATAATTTATTTCACTGGGTTATATGGGTATATGAAGATCCTTTTATTTCTTTGTTTAAAGACTCCACAATACTCCTGAGGTTCAATGCAAGTCATAAGTGGACATCATAACTACAATGCTCCTGGCTGGTTACAGAGTTGAGAAATTAGTTTCTGACAACATGGTCACTTTTTATTATTTATGATAGCTGCTTCCAAAGTAGAGTTTTGATTCCCAGACTGGGTTATGAGGCTTGCAAGATCAGAAGAAAGGTAAAATTGGGGCATCCAACGAATACTGGATTAATAAATCCTCTCCTCATTGTAACCAGAGATTAAACCCTTGTGCTCATAAATGCAGTTCTGTAAACCATGGGATTAGTTGTGCATCTTTTATGGCAGATTTTGGTAACCTGACAGATGTACTTCTAAACTCTTAAAGGGGGAAAGGCTAAGCATGTGTCCTTTTACTTCCTCTAAAAGACATGACATCTTCTGCTCTTTGCTTATTATCTATGTAGGAAGTTTGCTTTCCATCCTGGGCGTGCTTACTGTACTTTTAAGATCACAGACTGTTTGCATCCATTTGATGTACTAGCGTGTGCTAAACATGTCCCTGTTGTTACACACAAATACTGTGTGTCAGGAAAGGGGCAATAGCTTTTTAGGACTCTCACAGCTGAAAGTGAATATGAGATGTGACCAAATCTGTATTAGTCAAGTTTAGGTCACGTTAGAAGAATTCACCTTGAAACAGGCTTATGAGCGTTTACAGCCAGCAGCTGCCTGCTACTAAGACATGGCAGATAACAATGAAGACCTGCATGTCTGCCCCACCTGCCGCCAAGGGACTGCTTGCTACAGGACCAGAGCTGTGCCCCTTCCCTTTCTCCCACGTATGCTGGGGTGGGCAGAGTGATATTCTGCACTAAGGCAGCCATGTGGACATCTACCTCAGTAATTATTTTCCAAAGCTCATAGGCTTAGCTACTTTACCTGAGTATATACAGCCCCTACAAATAGTAGTTAAAACTAGGGGTTCCTGTAAGCAGTGCCATGCAAAGGAGTGATGCAGGAAGCACCATACCTGTTGCTTTTTAACATTCCAGTCCAAGTGACTGGTACGCATTTACAACTGGACTGAGCAGAGGAAGCCTTTAGCAAGGGTAGAGCAATGCTCAAATTTTACACCTGAATATGTGGCAAGATACCAGCACTGTTACCCAGTACTCCAGAAACTGAGATTTTTTTTTTTTTTTTCAGGATTTTTGGTTTGTGGGGTTTTTTTTTTGCTAAAGGGGTCACAGTCATTTCAAGGACGTGAAGAAAAAGAAAGGAGAAGCTGAATGGGAAGTTTCTTAATGCACAGAAACATGACATTTTAAGTAGTTCCTGATTTTAACTGGGGTCATTATTTCTAATCAAGGCTTGTCAGCAGATTTCAATTTAGTCTGTGTTGGAGAGTGATCTTGGAAAGGATTTATAATAAAACCAATCACAGTAATTTAAAAGTGTTACGAGAGATGGGAGGAATTTTTAAAAAAACAGGAGGTGTTTTGGGGGATGGCTCCCAAAAAGGATTC
Organism: Nyctibius grandis; assembly: GCF_013368605.1. NCBI lineage: Eukaryota > Metazoa > Chordata > Aves > Nyctibiiformes > Nyctibiidae > Nyctibius > Nyctibius grandis. The sequence goes on along the minus strand of NC_090695.1, from coordinate 56,780,844 downwards.
ATACATGTACCTTCAAGTACAAACAAGCAAACCACATCCCACCCATGCCACTCCTCATTCTCCCATATGCCTCTAAGGAAGAGGAGCAGGAAAATTAGATTGTACGAAAATCAGTTTGCAGGCATGTACAGTCAGAGAATAAAATCTGTCTAGGAATAGGATGTCTAAGTATAGGAGTAGATGCTAAAGCCTTCTGAGAACAACCCCTGCCAAGATAAGATTCTCTGATTTTTTGGATAGAAATAAGTGGGGCAAGTTAAAGAGGATTTTGTCTTGACAACTCCCAAGATAGCAAGTAAGATAGCCCATGGTAACTTTCCATGAAGAGAGATGTTTGAAGAGTAACTTTCAAGCAAAATTTGTAAGACATCTTTATGATAAATTTTATAAATTAGTAACATCATTCATGTCATATTCTCTTCCTTCCCTGTCTGGACTCTTCTCCGTCCCTCTGTCCTGCCCACAAATGTTTCTGTTTCAAGCAGACAAACAGCGGAATGGCTGAAAATATGTGACTTCCACTGCCACATTATTCTGTCTAGCTAGTGTCTCTCTGTTAGGCTGATGGTATAAACTTATAACCTTGGCAGATGTATATAAAAAGAAAAATACAATCAAGAAGGGCTAAAAGATGTTTTGAAAAGGTAGTCCTTGGTTTTATAGCCACATTTTTAGGCACTGCCAACTCCCTGCAATCTCTGTCTTTGAAAAGAAATAGGGGCCTTTGCCAGAATTCATGTTAACTACTGCTGGCAAAAAACCTACAGGCAAACTGGCCCTTTATCTGGAAGCAGCAGCTGCAGCACTACATTTCAGAGAAACTGCATCTCTCAGTAACCTCTCAAAATTTCATCTCCTTGCTCCCACAAGAGCAGCTATGTTAAACATTTGTACTCTTGCAAAATGCATATCCCTAACTAAAGAAATATCTAACAGGCAAATATAAAAAAATCTAGGAAGAAGAGAGACACCTTGGCAGGTTATATGAATGCTGCTGATAGGATAGTTTACATTTCTGCATTTTGCACATTTTAGTAAGATAGGACATATTCCTAAAAGGTTGACACATATTGAATGAAATGCACATATTTTCCATCTGTCACCACAGTAGGGAAGTGCATGTGATATGCATTATGAGATCAACTAGTCTAGCTAGAAAAAGAAACACATTTCTACGTGCACAAGCCTGTTTAGGTTCCATGCTGTCCCATGGCTGAGGGATGGGAGGGAACAAAATTGATTGAATTAAAAAGTGCATGAAATAAGCTTTGCACATTTCATGTGCACATTTTAACTTTTCCTACCAATGTGTTTCCAAAGAGAGATAGTTTCAAACCATGAATGCTCTGCCTTAGCATGAAACTGTCCCAGTTGCTATATGCAATATTGCACTTAATAGTTGAATGTTGGATAGACAGACCCAACTCTCCAGTTTTTATCCATGTGCAAAGTCCAGCATAGCTATGTGGGACTTAAGGTTGCAAGGTGAAGTCCCAAATTATGTACTGCAACAGCTCTACTGCACTAGAAGATTAAATGAAGAGTCTGGCCACAAAAGTGCAACAAGTGTGTAGGAAATGCCGGAGGCAGCTGTGGACAGCCATTGTCTCCTGCGCTCAATGCGAGGCTTAGAAAATTGGCTACTGCTTCACTCTCCCTATGCATTTGTCTAACAATACCTGGCATGTGAGCACGGAGTGAAAAGATCCTGTGATGTAACTGGCTGGCCTGAGCTGTTGACAGGCTGTGTCAGGTAAATGGGATCCCAGGCTGGGAGAAAGCCCATAATGCAGCTTTCAGGGAAGTGAGCAGGGCCAGGTGCTCTTTTTGCTACTTAGGCTCAACATCTCTGTTAGAGACTTAATGTCCAGTTTGCATACTTGTGTTTAAATATACAGGGGCTACAAAGCTAGGGAGAAAAAAAAACTTGTGAGACTTCCTTTAGACTAAAGGAACTATGACAGAAATAAGGGAGCATTTGAAGAGTGTTTGCCCAAGTATTAAAACAGTAAAAGTTTAGCTTGCTTGATATAGGTTTCTTCAGAAGAAAAAAAACATCCACAAAACAACTTTCAGTTCTTTAGGTGCTTTAGAGGAGTCTTGAATGCTGGTGCACATTGTAGATCTTGATCACTTGGGGAAAACAGTTAGGCTTGAATGCCTAACTCAGGTTTTGAAAATGTGCCTTGGACGTACAAACCAAGACCATCAAAGTACCTAAGGAAGAACATGAAGCTGTTCTTTCATTGTATGAACGTATCCAGCATTTTCACCCATATAAATGAAAGTATACTCTTTTGTCCACCTGAACCCTGATGGGTGGTGGTTGCTTTTTCCTTTGGCAAAGTCTAGATCTCCTAACACTATTGTTGCAATCCATTAAGTGCAGTATATTCATCTTCTACCTGTATCTGCAGTGCATGACACTGTCTAGCTTATAGGCGAATATAATTCAGAAGAGAGGTGGTTCCATTTTGCAGTACAAACAAAGGACAGTGTGGTATGACTATGGTAGTTGCAGAAAGCGTCATACCATTATAGGAAATCAGTAGCAAAACACTGCATGTCAGTGGTTGCAAGAACTAGAGTATATGCTACCTAATTTTGCAGAATGACATAGCTATACTTCTGAAATTTAATATTTACCCAGCTTCTTTTCAGAAACCTGCAAACTGTCTTGTTACAAAGTGGGATTGTTTAGAAGTACTTGCACAAATTGCTTGTCACATACAATATTCCTTTACTGCTTGAGAAGTATTCTCTCAGCTACAGTTAATTTGGGCAGTAGTGCCTAATGTTCATTAATTAAAGATCTATATTCCCTGTGGATTATCCTGTGTCTTATTCTTCACTTTGTACACTGGTGTAAATTTGAATTGGTTATGATTATGTTTCCTGTGAATATTCAGAATGAATTTCTTTACTCAAATAAATGTGTTGGTCATAATCTGGCTGTCTTTTCAATATTACTAACATAGAGTTAAGGTTGCCTTGTGGTGCCTTATGCTCTTCCAGAATGTTTTGTGCAGTGACAAGTCTTTGAAAAGCAAAAACTACTATTGTAACAGGTGCCTCAGGTGTATCATGACAGTTTCTGTGCAGGGGCTGGCAGTAGATGCTGGAAATTATATGTATGAAATTAAGCTGTATTAATTGCTTGGAGTGTAGTTATGTTGAATGAGGTAGGAATGATGGAGGGACTACTAGGAATAGCTTGATGAAGCTGTGGTTTTGATAGGAAGACAACTGGAACATAAAAGGAAAGATGCACTTGGCCACCTCATTTTACTGTTTTCTGAGTTGTCTTAAAAGTGTTTAGATACTTGTTGACAGGATTGTCAGTACTAAGATGGGCTAATGGTACAGTACAAGTTGGGGGGTTGATTGCTAGGTAAGTCCTTCTCCTGTGGGAGTCTGTGCTGGTGAAAGGAGAAGTCAATTAGTCCTATTTACAACTCTTCAAGTCCTCAGATGCAGTATTAGGGCATGCACAAACTAATCTCATGTTTCCTCCATAAGGCATGTGGAATTCACATTCAAAGCATTTTTTCTAAGAGGAATAGTACTTCAAGTTAAAAAAAAAAGTGTTTTCTCTAAAGTTATTTTAATATAATTAAAATCAGAGACTGCAGATTAAAGCTTTGATCTGAATGTGAGAGAACAGTGAAATACAACTATTTCAGTTTGCTCTTGCCCATTTCAGCTGATATATCACTTACAGGCACACCATTCCATGAAGCCATTAAGCCATGAAACTTGGATCTTTTATCAACAAAACCATTTTAGTGTTCCTACCCAAATCAGCCATTCCAATCACTTGTTTGCTGATCATTTGATTTACCTGTTCCTAAGATAACACACTGTTCATATCTAATTGTTAAGAATTTTCATACACATCAATAGGGCACTTTTGGGAACAGCATAGATGAACTGGAAAATGGATTCCTCAGTAGCAGTAACCTAATACGTATCTTTTTTGAGGTTAATTGAAAACCTTCTTCTCTTGTAGTCCACAGTTCTGAAACAGCTTTTCTTAAGGAAGAGCCTTGATGTTGGCACTGGCAGTCACAGCCATGAGCGAGAGAAGGACAGAGGGCTTTTCTGCTGTTTTTGACAGGAAGTCTGAGCTGACATGGAAATAGTAATGGCTTCAAAAGTGCAGGAAAGTAGGAAAAAGAATAATGTGAGCCTTTTCCCTGTTTACTGAGGGAGTTGTACACAGCAAGTGTGTCTCCTACAGGAGAAAGTTACTTCTAAAGATTAATGAATTCAGATTCACATTACCATGGAGAGAGAAAAAAACACTGTTATCTACATGCGCAGAAAGGGTATGTGAGGCACAGGCAGGATAAGACAGTCTATAGTCACACAGGAAAGCTGTGGCAGAATAAGAAATAGGATACAAAACTTGCCAGTCATTTCCTATGATCTCCTTACTTACCTCATTTCCTCCATAATGGGGCCTGGGAATGAATTTAGTTCCACATCTTAATACTAGAACCTCACATGGGGGAAGGGGGGAGAATTGTTCGGGACTGTTGTGCTTCCCCGAATAACACTGTCTCTGAGACAAATCCTAAAATGGTGGAGTGTCTTAAAATGTCTGAAATGGTTCAACTTCATTAGGATTAAATGTTCTGAAGACTTCATGATGCAAAGAGTGTGAAATAATTTGGAGATGAAAACGGAACAGTTTCCAGTTTGAAGAGATTTATTTTGAGTCTTCAGACAATTTTATATTATTTCTTGACATACAACTTGTGATCTATCAGCATGAAAGTCTCCAGAATATAAGAAAATCGAGTCTTAATTAGTATGTAGATGGAAAATTATAAACCCATACTCCTTCCTCATCTGCACTGCATTCGATTTGACAGCATTTTAAAGTCATTACTAGAATTTGTCTTCTTTTTTCTTTTTTTTTTTGCTTTTACAGTATTATATCAGTATTTCCCAGCTTTCGGTTCATAAGCAATATATTGCTCACAAGACATGAAAATAGCACTTGTGGCCGCACAAATCATTTGTCCTTGCAGCCCACATTGACAGGAAGTGCAATTAGGATGTTGCCTTTATCATGTTACTTGCTCCACAGCTTCCCAAGGGTCAAGTAAAAGTTGAAGGCAACTTATTCATAGGAGTAAAACTGTTTGAAAAAAATAGGTCTAATCTGGATTTGGGGAGAGTAATTGTGGTGCGTTGACCTTGGCTGGCTGCCAGACACCCACCCAGCTGCTCTCTCTCTCCCCCCCCTCAACTCAATGGGAGAGAAAATAAGATGGCAAAGCTCGCGGGTCAAGATTAAAGACAAGGGGATCACTTACTAGTCACCATCACAGGCAAAACTGACTGGAATTGGGGAAAATTAATTTAATTTATTGCCAATTTTAAAAATAGAGTAAGACAGTGAGAAACAAAGACAAAACTAAAACCACCTCCCTGACACCCTTCTTCCCAGGCTCAACTTCACTCCTTCATTCCCAACTCTTCCACCTCTTTTGCACCAAGCAGAGCAGGAGGACAGGGAATAGGGGTTCTGGTCAGTCCATAACATTTTCTCCCTGCCGCTCCTTCCTCCTCAAACTTTTCCCCAGCTCCAGCATGGAGTGCCACCCATGGGATATAGTCATTCATGAACTTCTTCAAAGTGGGTCCTTCCCATGGGTTGCGACTCTTTAAGAACTGCTCAGCATGGCTCTTTTCCACAGGATGCAGTCCTTCAACAATGGACTACTCCAGCATGGGTCTCCCAGAAACCTGCTCCTCCATGGGATCCTCTCCATGGGTTGCAGCTCCTGCCAGGAGCCTACTCCAGTGTGGGATTCCCACTGGCTGTAGCTTCCTTCAGGGCGTCTCCATCTGCAGTGTCATGGGGTCCTCCACGGGCTGCAGTGTGGATATGTGCTCCACTGTGGACCCCTATGGGCTGCAGGCGGACAACCTGCATCAGCATGGCCTTCTCCAGGCACTTGTATAATTAACTATTGGGGGGCAACTTATTGAAACTATTGGAGGCACACTTCTTGAGAGTAAAGTTATATCCACATTTTACAGAACTAAGAAAGCATCTAGGGTGGGATGTGGTCGGCATGTACCGTAACAGTTCCCCAGGCAACCTGACCTGCATCTTTAGATGTTTGTACTCCAAGGGAGCTTGGCATGCCAACTCTGAGACAATGGAGGGTGGAACAGTGTGGAATTTGTGTATGAATCCTTTAGTTTCAGTCTGCCTCCATTTTCTCCATGTTTTCTAAAAACTTTGCTATATCCTAATTTGTGTTCAAATGAAAGATAACCTTAGACATTCAAAGCCACTTCGTTGTACAGGTGGAACCGGGCAGTTTTCATACTCTGGGTCCCCCGAGCAGCAGCCCCGAGCTGCTTCCCCCCCGCCCCGGACCCGGAAGTTCCCGGCAACGAATCAGGAGAGGAGGGGGCGTAGCACCACCCCCTGTTGATCGGTGATAAAAAGCCTCCTGGAGGACTAGTCCCTGCCCAGAGGGTAGAGGGAGAGTCAGCAGTGACTGTGTGTGTCCCAGGGCGGGGGAGGTCACAGCCGTTTGCAGCTCGTTGGGGAGGGCGCTGACTCCCTCCCAGTGCACAAGGCGAGGAAGGCGCCAAGGAGCTGTGAACCAGCCAAGCTGTGAAGGCGCCAAGGAGCTGTGAACCAGGGGTGTCACCAACAGGTATTTCTCAGCTCAGTGAAAGAACAATGGTCTCCACCCGGCGGAAGAAGACCAAAATGGATGTGGGAACCCAGACAGAGCTCCCACGGAAGGAGGCGATGGTGCAGGTTGCAGGCTGCAGGGAATGCTACAGCGCCTCTGTGGTGACAGGGGGCTGTGTGCGCTGTGAGCAGGTAGATGATCTGCTCGGCCAAGCGGCACAGCTGCAAAGCCAGGTTGAAAGGCTTCAAGCCGAAGTAGAAAGGCTTAGGAGCATTCGGGAGGCTGAAATGGAGATAGACTGGTGGAGCCAGGCTCTGCCCTCCCTGCAACAAAAATGGGAGCACCTGCTGGAGAGCTCCCAGGATCGAGGGACAACTGTACTCTGCCCCTCTCAGGTGGAAAACAATAACCTAGAGGAGAGGAGTGAGTGGAGGCAAGTCTATGGCCGTGGCAAAAGGCGAGTGCCCTCCTTGCCTACCTTGCCTCCACAGGTGCCTTTGAGCAATAGATATGAAGCCCTAGTGGAATACAGCCAGTCCAATGGGGATGTGGTGGAGAGGCAACCTATATCAGGGGTCCCACCACAGTCAGAAAAACCTGACAGGCGTATAGCTACCTCCTCCACAAGGAAGAAGAGAAGAGTTTTAGTGGTTGGAGACTCCTTCCTAAAAGGAACTGAGGGCCCAATATGCAGAGCTGACCCCCATCACAGGGAGGTCTGCAGCCTGCCTGGAGCCAGAATGAGGGATATCACCAGGCAACTCCCCAACCTGGTGAAGGCCACAGACTACTACCCCCTGCTGATCTTCCAGACAGGTGGGGAAGAAGCTGCATCCCGTAGTCTGAGGGGGATGAAGAAAGACTACAAGACCCTAGGACGGTTGGTGAAAGAGTCTGGGGCACAAGTTGTTTTCTCCTCCCTCCTTCCATTTTCAGGTGATGACGTGGGATGGAATAGTAAGATTCTCTCTATAAATGCCTGGCTACGAGACTGGTGCTACAGGCAGGGCTTTGGGTTCTTTGATAATGGCTGGTTTTATAAGACAACAGACCTGACAGTAATACATGGGAAAGGCTTATGTCGTAGGGACAAAAGGGTTCTGGGACAGGAATTAGCAGGGCTCATTCGGAGAGCTTTAAACTAGATTCGAAGGGGGATGGGGTAGTAGCTGGGCTTGCACCACTGGGGCAACGCTCTAGTGTTGAGGTAGACCAGGAGGCCTCCCATCCCCCTGGGGTGAAATCGGTGTGCTCAGCTCGCTCCCTGAAATGCCTGTACACCAATGCCCGCAGCATGGGGAATAAGCAGGAGGAGTTGGAAATCCGTGTTCAGTCGGGGGGCTATGATCTAGTGGCAATTACAGAGACTTGGTGGGACGCCTCGCATGACTGGAATGTGGTCATGGATGGCTATGTCCTGTTCAGGAAAGACAGGCCACTAAGGAGAGGTGGTGGAGTTGCTCTTTATGTGAGTGAGCAGCTAGAATGTATTGAGTTCTGTCCAGGGGCGGATCAGGAGCGAGTTGAGAGTTTGTGGGTGCGAATTAAGGGGCAGGCTGGCAGGGGTGATACTGTTGTGGGTGTCTATTACAGGCCACCGGATGAGGATGAGGAGGGTGATGAGGCCTTCTACAGGCAGCTGAGAGCAGTCTCTCAGTTACAGGGCCTGGTTGTCTTGGGGGATTTCAACTACACTGATATTTGCTGGGAGGCCTACTCAGCCAGCCATCCTCAGTCCAGGAGGTTCCTCCAGTGCATTGATGATAACTTTCTGATGCAAATGGTGGATGAGCCAACTAGGAGAGGAGCGCTGCTGGATCTTATCCTCACTAACAAGGAGGGTCTGGTTGAAGAGGTGAAGGTTGAGGGCAGCCTTGGTTGTAGTGACCATGAGATGGTAGAGTTCAGGATCTCATGTGGCAGGAACAGAATAGCTAGTAGAATCATAACCCTGGACTTCAGGAGGGCCAACTTTGGCCTTTTCAAGCAATTGCTAGGGGAAATCCCATGGGACAGGGTACTAGAAGGTAAGGGGGCCCAACATAGTTGGTTAGCATTCAAGGACTGCTTCTTCTGAGCTCAAGATCAGAGCATCCCAGCAAGTAGGAAGTCAAGGAAGAGTACCAGGAGACCTGCATGGTTGAACAGGGAACTGCTGGGCAAACTCAAGTGGAAGAAGAGAGTGTACAGATCATGGAAGGAGGGGCTGGCTACTTGGGAGGAATATAAGTCTGTTGTCAGAGGATGTAGGGAGGCAACTAGGAAAACTAAGGCCTCCTTGGAATTAAACCTTGCAAGAGAGGTCAAGGACAACACAAAGGGCTTCTTCAAATACATTGCAGGTAAAACCAACACTAGAGGCAATGTAGGCCCACTGATGAATGAGGTTGGGGCCCTGGAGACAGAGGATAAAAAGAAGGCGGAGTTACTGAATGCCTTCTTTGCCTCTGTCTATACTGCTGGAGGCTGTCCTGAGGAGCCCCGGACCCCTGCGGCCTCAGAAGAAGTCAGGGTAGAGGAGGAATCTGTCTTGGTTGATGAGGGCTGGGTCAGGGACCAATTAAGCAATCTGGACGTCCATAAATCCATTGGCCCTGATGGGATGCACCCACGGGTGCTGAGGGAGCTGGCGGAAGTCATTGCTAGGCCACTCTCCATCATCTTTGCTAAGTCGTGGGCAACGGGAGAGGTGCCTGAGGACTGGAGGAAAGCGAATGTCACTCCAGTCTTCAAAAAGGGCAAGAAGGAGGACCCGGGTAACTATAGACCGGTCAGCCTCACCTCCATCCCCGGAAAGGTGATGGAACAACTTGTTCTTGGTGCTGTCTCTAGGCACATCAAGGATAGGGGGATCATTAGGGGCACTCAACATGGCTTCACCAAGGGGAAGTCATGCTTAACGAACTTGATAGCCTTTTATGAGGACATAACCCGGTGGATAGATGATGGTAAAGCTGTGGATGTGGTCTATCGTGATTTCAGTAAAGCGTTTGACACGGTCTCCCACAGCATCCTCGCAGCTAAACTGGGGAAGTGTGGTCTGGATGATCGGGTAGTGAGGTGGATTGTGAACTGGCTGAAGGAAAGAAGCCAGAGAGTGGTGGTCAATGGGACAGAGTCCAGTTGGAGGCCTGTGTCTAGCGAAGTCCCTCAAGGGTCGGTACTGGGACCAGTTCTATTCAATATATTCATTAATGACTTGGATGAGGGAATAGAGTGCGCTGTCAGCAAGTTCGCTGATGACACAAAACTGGGAGGAATGGCTGACACACCGGAAGGCTGCGCAGCCATTCAGAGGGACCTAGACAGGCTGGAGAGTTGGGCGGGGAGAAATTTAATGAAATATAACAAGGGCAAGTGTAGAGTCCTGCATCTGGGTAAGAACAACCCCGTGTATGAGTACAAGTTGGGGGCAGACCTGTTGGAGAGCAGCATAGGGGAAAGGGACCTGGGGGTCCTAGTGGACAGCAGGATGACCATGAGCCAGCAATGTGCCCTTGTGGCCAAGAAGGCCAATGGCATCCTGGGGTGTATTAGAAGGGGTGTGGTTAGCAGGTCAAGAGAGGTTCTCCTCCCCCTCTACTCTGCCCTGGTGAGGCCGCATCTGGAGTATTGTGTCCAGTTCTGGGCCCCTCAGTTCAAGAAGGCCAGGGAACTGCTAGAGAGAGTCCAGCGCAGAGCCACGAAGATGATTAAGGGAGTGGAACATCTCCCTTATGAGGAGAGGCTGAGGGAGCTGGGTCTCTTTAGCTTAGAGAAGAGGAGACTGAGGGGTGACCTCATTAATGTTTATAAATATGTAAAGGGCAAGTGTCATGAGGATGGAGCCAGGCTCTTCTCAGTGACATCCCTTGACAGGACAAGGGGCAATGGGTGCAAGCTGGAACACAGGAGGTTCCACATAAATATGAGGAAAAACTTCTTTACGGTGAGGGTGACCGAACACTGGAACAGGCTGCCCAGAGAGCTTGTGGAGTCTCCTTCTCTGGAGACATTCAAAACCTGCCTGGACGCATTCCTGTGTGATATGGTCTAGGCAGTCCTGCTCTGGCAGGGGGATTGGACTAGATGATCTTTCGAGGTTCCTTCCAATCCCTAACATTCTGTGATTCTGTGATTCTGTAACCACTCCAAAATTCTCATTAAACTGGGGTCCCATTATCATTTGCATTGTACTTTTATAGGTTATATACTAGCTGCTTCAGTCATCTTGCTGAGTCACAGTGCTTTCAAAAAAGGCAATAATATTCTTTGCTTAACATACATTTATTATTTGTAGTCCATTTCCTGAGTATTTTGTACAGCATTTTGAAGGGACTCATTACCAGGGATAGGGACATCATTAGTGAACGTACCAGCTGAAAATAACTGAATAGGATGATCTCATTTTATTCATAGCTTCACAGATGATAGGAGTAGGCCAGGGGCTAATGTCAAATTATTTTCTGCTACACTCAGTGTCCTGGTTTGGCCCAAACCAGGCCAATTAGTCTTAGAGAAACCAAGGTCACTGCTAAATTCCTCACTGCTTACGAGTGAAGAGCCGAAGGGGGTTGTACCTGCAGGGAGGAGTGGATGGGGCAGGTGACCCAGGATTGACCGGCAAGGTATTCCATCCCATACATGTCATTCTCACTTTCCTGCTTATCACTAACCCACTGCCTCCTGGAGGTGGGGCCCAGGAGGGAGGGGCCCTCCTGTCTCCCACTGATTGGTACCAGCTTTGCCAAATCTCCAGTTAAAAGCCTGCAGGTGTGATGGTAGGGGGGAGCTATTGCATTTTGCCCTCTGCCCGTGCTGGGTGGAGCTACTGCATTTTCCCTTCTGTCTGTGCTGGGGGGAGGTACTGCCTTTTCCCCTCTGCCTGTACTGGGGGGAGCAACTCTGCCTGAGGAGGATTTCCAAGCTCTTGATCTTGGTTTTGTACATATTTGTATATATTTGGTTATTTCTATTATTATTGTTATTATATTCTTTTTCTTTATTATAGTTTATTAAAACTGTTTTAACTTTCCAACCCATAAGTCTCTCTCCCTTTTCCCTTTCCCTTTCCCTTGGGGGGGGGGGAGAGGGTTAACAGAGAGCATCTGCCACCTGGTTAATAGCTGGCCCAGCTTTAAACCGTGACACTCAGTAACTTACAGTGAACTACAGTAGGGACCTACACACCAGAAAAACAAACAACCCCCCTCCCAACAATCACATTAAGTCTTCTCTTTGTATTACAGCTTTTAGAAAGCTTTATCTCTCCCTAGATAACAAGAGAAAGGTGGAAGAATAGTGAGAACCCAAAATGTGAGTCCCACTTCAGATCCAGACCCCAGTGAACATAGGTGCTTGCTAACTCTGTTGCAGACTTTTGCATACAGGACAGTATTTTATTTTTTTTCTTTTCTGAGATGTCACTAGAGTTAGCCATATAGTTTACAGTACTTTCTTCCTTGCTGATGTGAATCAGCTTTGATGGTTGGGTCAGTTGCACTCTTTTCCTCTTGCAGTGCAAACTATTTTTTGATGGTGGGCCACAGTGCCTCCAGGAGCATATCACACATGAGACAAGCTGAATGGTCAAAAGGAGTGCTAAGTGTGGCCCAAACTTTGCAGCTGCAGAGGGTTCCTAGGCAAGATATGCTTGTGTGGGCCTGCCCAGCAAGGTCTGCCTCTGGCTGTGAGAGGAAGGTGCAAAATATTGCTTTGTTTTTTCTTTATCAGATTCAAAATACTTACTACATATAAACCGCGTATCTGGGAATTGGTTTCCTCTCAGTATATGAGTTTGATACGCCAACCAGAAATCCAAGTGCCTCACATTGGATGCAGACATTTAGCCAGGGAAGTGATTTCAACCGAACAGCAACTTGTCATCAAGTTTAGCATTTTCCTGCTGTGTTATCATCAAAGCTTATCAGTAGAGACTTAACTTCAACTGAGTTACTGAGAAAAATTTCAAAATCCCTGGACAATGCCTGTTTCCTGAGAAATCTGTGTGCCCTGTTCAGTGACCTCACATCTTTGACACCATGTTAAGATCTGCCAGAAAGAATTTTTAATCCAATTGAATGTTTTTGTAGCTTGCAGTAAGTATTAGTAGGACATACATACAGGAATTATGAAATATCATTGACAGGTACAATATTGTGCAAAGCAACAGAAGTGTAAGATGATACTAAATAAAGTGTCTGCAAAAATCCAGGTCTATAATAATCAATGGACTCTCAACCTGATGGACAAACATATTTCTGACAGAACTACGGGTTTCATCTTCCAGTTAAATTGTTTTGATCAGATTTGATTGTTTCTTGGCCTCTTTCTTTGCATTCTTCAATCATACTGTCCTCTCTATCAAGGATGCCAGTCCTGGGACTAGGTGCAATTCTATATTTAACTGGTTTTCTGTTCTTAAAGCGTATTACTGTTGTGATTATCTTGAATTAAAGCTGTTAATGTTTTTCTAAAAAAAAAAAAAGGACATGGGATTGAGCTATCTGTCCACAATACCATTTTTTACAGCTACAATTGCCAACATTTTTCCAAATACAAAGCAGAAACTTCTACTTTTTCTACATTGCCATCTACAGTTTCACCATCTGCATCTTATTGTCAAATATCTGTTATCAAAGCAATGCTCTCGTTTACTTAGCTATGCTGCTGTGGGAATATGATGCGTATATAGTACAATAGTTTGCCCAGAACTGTTTTTGCTTGGTCCTTTCTTTGTGCTGAGCAATTCAGAGGTAAGTCACAGAAACATTACAAGATTAGACTTACAGGAAAATCTTCAGCTCTTTGGCTTTAGGTCTGAAAGCTGTGGATGTAATATCTCATGCCATCTGCAGGGGATACTGTACTCTTGTGCAGCCAGTGCCTAAGGGCAAGGTCACATTTGTGCTCCGTAGTGTCAAAGGTGCTAGGTACTGAATACAGATGCATTGTCCCACCTGTGGTAGGTAGTGTTCAGCGAGTTACATTGATGTTTCTATCAGTTAAGCCATGAAAGCCAAACCTTCACACAATGAATTGAGAGGGTGTCACGGTTTAAAGCTGGGCTGGCGATTAAACCTGCAGTAGACGCTCTCTGTTAACCCTCCCCCGCCACCCGAAGGGAAAGGGAAAGGGAAAAGGGAGAGAGACTTACGGGTTGGAAAGTTAAAACAGTTTTAATAAACCTATAATAATGAAAAAAGAGTATAATAATAATATTGGAATAATCAAATATATACAAATATATATACAAAACCAAGATCGAGCTCCCCCGATGTCGGCAACGTCACCACCGGCACTGCAGGGCAGGCTCCGGGAAGGCCCAGGCTGGGCCTAGCAACGGTCGAGAGCTGGATTCAGGGATGCACGGATCGGGATCGGGGGCAGCAGGAAAACAGTCGGAGTCCTCCTTGGACACCGGCCATAGCAGAAAAGAGCAAGAGAAACGAGACCCTTGTGATCCCCCCGCTTTATACCGAGAATGACGTGTATGGGATGGAATACCCTCGTTGGTCAATTTTGGGTCACCTGCCCTGTCTGCTCTCCCCTGCAGCTGCGACCCCCCTTCGGCTCTTCACTCATAAGCAGTGAGGAATTCAGCAGTGACCTTGGTTTCTCTAAGAATAAGTACAGCAAGAGCCTTACTGCACAACATCCCTACCGGTGCCTCAGCGATAACTACAAACTTCGAGCGTTATCAGTCCTGGAAGCAGACACTGTCTGCAAAACATGTAGTTAGTTTCAGAAAGTGCAGTTACTTAGAGGAGACTTAGCTGAAAGTAAAAATCACTGAAAGGAAAATCGGCCTGGTTTAGGCCAAACCAGGACAGAGGGGTGTCTATCATGATCTGAGTATAGAACTTAAGGAGGCCTAATTATTTCCTTGATTGTATTGGCCATTTTTATGCATTTAATTTTCCTCACTATGAAGCTGTGTTTACATTTTAAGTGTATATTCATTGACATTTAATTTCCATGTTTTATACTGTATTTAAAAGCACATTCACCATGAAAAACGCTTTATCACCACATCTGCCTTGAATGACTTCTTACGCAGTGTAACTTCTGTTTATGGTACAATGGCTTTTGGTATTCAGTAAGGTATCTTTCAAGAGAATTTCTAGTTTTCATTAGTACTTTTCATTTTTTTAGCTTAAGAGAGTTTCAAATTGTTATAATAATAGTCTTTTTAGAGGATTCAAACTTGTTTTTTGCATGCTGGCACTGCATTCTGTATGTACAAAATATATAAAATTAGATTATGATCATTGGCATTACAGGAAACAACTAATTTTCAGCTTTAACTCTGCATTTCTGCATACATCTAATAGGGTGTTACCACATGCAAAAGAAGAGACTTTTGGTGTTTAATAGGAAAAAAACTTTATATTTAGAAACTCTCAAACAGCTTTGTTACTGGCTGCATAAGAATACTTAGGGAGAACACCCGCAGTTGAAAAGGTCAACTTTGCACTATATGAAAGGTCATATATGTGTGTCTGAGACTGAATCTTGATCCCACTGAAATTAATCAGAGATTTGTTAGTAATTAACTTAAAAATATATTTATTTTCTGTGAGTTTGTTGCATGAAAGCTATCAGATTCATCTTGAACAAATGCTGCTTAGCATTTTTGAGAGACCACAATTTGCACCGTAAGCTTATCCATAAATACGGATTCTATACTCACTTAAAATTCAATGACAGCAACTGCTTCAGATACAGTGAGCTCAAGGTTAAAGCCATATTCTGTTGTATGAGACATTTAGATAAGGCATTGGCAATTTAAAAAATGTAAAAGAACATAAAATGTACAAGTACCAGGTTATAATAATATTGAGCCTTATTCCCAGGGGGTAACCATACTGATGGTTATAATACCCTACAAATTTGAGTGGTTTTGCATATTGAGTAACACCATCTTTAATTAGTGATTGGTTAAAAAAATATCGTTAGAAAAGTTTAGGCAATTTGAATTATTTTAGAGTTTTGGGGACTCTGGGAAACCTTAGATTGGTTTTCTACCTGTGTTTTCTTAAAGTAGTCAAATCAGCAGCAACATTTTGTCAGAAGTTTGCAGAGGAACTAATTACAACAGCACATATGCTAAATTCCTGAAAAATAATCAGGAGTTTGAAACTAAAAAATAAGAAAACAAACCAAAAACCCAAACAAGAAAAACAACAATTTCCTCTCTCCTCTCTCCCCTCCATATTTCAGGATCAAGATACATTTCTTATCTGAGTCAATTCCTTGTATGGTAATTTATTGTAATGACTTTTACCTTAAATAGTACTACCTATAGCAATACATAACCCAGCAACAGGAACTTTTCAAAAACCAAGCAATAGAAGTATTGATCTATGTAGACAAGGAATGTCCTCCTTTTTTTTCCTTCCAGACATAGAAGGATAGTATTTTAGATGAATGCAAAAGAGACATTTTCTGTTTATATAGCTGTTACACTTATGAAAGAACACAAGCCCAATACTTGTATTAACGCAACTGTAATATTATTTTCCCCTTCACTTAATATGGAAAATTTTAATAGGAAAATGTGCAGTAAGTACTGCTGTCATAGCTGGTATTGCACAGTTGCAAAATAACGGTCCCCAGAGTGCAGAACTTAACTGGTATCAAATGGTTGAAGTTATATGACAGTGATTCACTACGATTAAACACAGAAAGTGTAACATAGACAGTGTGCCTTTGCAATTCTCTCAGAGGTCACCTGTGTACTGACATCGTGAAGTGGAAGTGCAGCTCCACAGTAGCAGAAGGCAGTGGAACTCAGCAAGAGGTGCCAGCAGCAACTGCTGCTACACCACCAGTGAAACCC
Organism: Nyctibius grandis; assembly: GCF_013368605.1. Lineage (NCBI taxonomy): Eukaryota > Metazoa > Chordata > Aves > Nyctibiiformes > Nyctibiidae > Nyctibius > Nyctibius grandis. Next base: position 56,764,356 of record NC_090695.1, on the reverse strand, counting down.
TCTCCCAAAATACACAACAGCCAAGGAATCACAATACCCTCCACATGCATTGTGTGTGTAGGTAGTATGTGAATTTTACTAAGATTGCAAAATGTTTGATATAAATTTATCATTAATGGCTATCATATTATACAGTTAATTTAACAGATATACTCCAGCTGCCATTACTAACTTGAACAAAGTAATTAACATCGAAACTGTACTTGACTCAGTATAACAGCTTTCAAAATTCCCTCTGCTCTAACTAGTTAGTACCCTAACAAATATTCAAAAAAATCCATGTTATGCCACAAATTAAAAAGCTAAAAAAATATTACACAGTCTCCCTGCTTTGATAAGGGGGTCCCTCTCTCCATCAGTCAGTTGGCAGTAGATACTGCTTGCTTGTCTTTTAGATCTCAGATCTTTGGTTTCAGGTAGAGACTGAGCCTAAATAGTAACCTAAAAATGAACCCTTCTCATATGAGGAATTACACTCTGGAAGAACAAACACAACATCACATGGAAGTACATGAGATAGATAGATAGTAGCTGTGGGAAGGTATGAAAAAGGCATGAAAAGATTAATAGGAATATTAGGTTTGTAAGATGTGACAGTTTTGTAAATAACATAGATGAAGAGAAAAATCAGCAGGCCAGACCAGCAAGCCTCTGCATTCATCAGCCTGTAGCATTGTGTAAAGCAGGTGAAGACACAGCAAAATATGAAGAAGACAGGATCCTTTTGCTGAAGGCTGACAAACTGATTCTGAGGATCACAAAACTAATAATATAGTTTGCTTGCTATATGGAGTTGCCCAGGACAGTGCACTTACATACTTGATGAGAGTTAATGAGTCATGCACTATCTATAACATATGCTAATAGACTGAATTATTACCTTTTCTGTGGGTTGTCTCTTTAAGAAACAATAAATATTAAAAACAGAGATAAAAATGGGAATATTTCTAATTCCAAGATTAGTATCTGATATAAGAAAACTCAGCAGAAGATGGGTATTCAAAAGTTACAGGTAGTTTGAAGTTATGATACAAGAAGTTATAATAAAGCTTTTGATTAATATTAGTTTGAAATGTAATATACAAAATGTTGCTTGCAAAACTGGCAAAAGCTATTTCTTGGACTAATAGCCTAAAAGTGCTACAGCAAAAGTATAGATTTACAAAATGATCTAAAGACTTAAATGTTTTTTTCAATGGAATTGATAATCTAGAATTAAGTGGTTTAGTTATCCTGGACAATTAGAAACCTGTTGAACCGGATTCACAGAAATCTGATTCTGTGAATAATTTAGAGCTTATGTGATAAGCTCTAAATATACTTATCACATCAGGCCTCAAATGAGAGACAGCAGAGGAGCATCTAGTATCTAAATCCTACTGGAATACGTGTGATGGAGTACCAAGAAGCTTAACATTGTTAAGGTTTAGGTTCTGCTCATGACTAAAAGTTGGAAGTTATGCTTTGGGGGACCGAGCTGGTGAAAACCCAATACAATGGGATCAGGCACCAACTGAATAGCTGTTTGCCAAACATTGGGTTGGAATCTGGCCCCAGAAGTATCAGTGCATTTTAGCTCAGAATAGAAGTGACAGTAGATACAAAGGGGGAAAGATTCTAAATAAATCATTTTGAAGTGAAGAGGAAAGAGAATTTAAACCTAGCAATCTACATATTTAGGCTTTTTCATAAGGGCCTCCAACTTTTTTAATTTACTACAAATTCAGTACTTCATGCTGGTTTGTTTCTTTTCTGAAAATGAAAAATCCTGAAGGCAGTATCTTGCCCTATTCATTCTACCCTGCATTTTGTAAACAGCAGGTTGTATACTGACCTCTGTTCCTCCACTTCAGTATTTCTAGTGGTTAATGTCTCCAAATTGATAAACTGGTGGGCTATAGTAAGCTATTTGGCACCATTGGCTGCATGCCAGCTTGTCAGCATCAGGGCTCCTTTGCATTAGACTGAAGCATCAAGTAATAAACTATTTACAGTCTGCTCTTTTTCTATCCCTTCAAGGGTGTTTCCTTGAAGAGGTGAAAAAAACTGTTTTTTCTCCGTCCAGTAGTTTTCATCTTACACTTGTGTTGCTTCAGTACTGTTCTGTACGTAAGTTGACATTGGAACAAGAGTCATTGATAATGGATGAGCTTTAGCTTTTTTTGATGTTTGGATTTGAAGTTTATTCTGCTTTCACAACATATTCTAGCAATAGGTTTTAGAGCAAGACAGCACAAAAATCAATTAAAGGACAATTTGAGGAACTTATTTGAGTTCAGCTAGGTGAAGAAGGCCTGTAATTTCTCATCAACCTCGCAAAAATTACCTTGAAAACACTACATTTTTATTACAGAAATGACTTTTCAGAGCTCAGTTGGGTTAGACTAGACATGTATGTAGAGCTACATGAAGAAGAAAAACTGCGGCATTCCTTTTCTAGCTGGGACTCTTTTCTGCTCTTGGACATGACAAGAATTGTAAGTATCTTCAGCAAACAAGGAGGTTCTAGCCTACATTTCTGTAGTATGAAATCATTTCAGGGGATTTAATTTTCAGTCAATTTCCAAACTGACTCAATTATTTTCACAAAATTTATTTTCATCCTTATTGTTCCAAATATAAGGTCACATGAAGATTGTCTATGTAGATTTCATAAACACTGTTCTAATATATTTATTGGTTCAGTTTTCCCTTTTAAAGCTAAACTTTAAAGCAGCAGGCAGCAAAGCTATCAAATATATAACAAATATATAAAAAATAGCTAAACCAGAAAATTTTCTGTCACAGTGTTTTGCTTTGACTTTTAGTTAATTCTCTCTTCCAAGCTTTGTTCTGAAGTTGTCACCAAAATAGGGAATAAAACTCCTTAACGCCAGGTTTTAGCATTAACAAGCAGGCATTACTTTATTCGGCCGAGGGACATGGGGGATTGCTCCACCTAACATGTCCACCGAGGCACAAAAGCACACTCATTATATACATTACAGAAAAATGAATATTCATATAATTCATGAGAAAAGCCCACCTATTCCAAGAAACCTTATGCATGTGCTAATACATTATGTAATGTCTTTGCGCATGAATACTAAATTGGTGAAGGGGTCTTGGGTGGTCTCTGGTGGCCGTAATCCCCCCATAGTGATGCTGTCCGCTGTATGACCCCGCTTCTGCGCAAGCGTGGTTGAGGCCTTTTTGATGACATGTGCAGGTGGCTCCAAGGAAAAGATCCTCTTCTGGTTCTTACAGGATTTATCTCTACTCCTGGCATCAGAGCTGTGAGTCAAGTCATCTAAGACACTAGAAAGACGTTGTTCACAGTCTTGTTTATCTCTGGCCCTTCTTTGTAATTAGTGAGGAATTTAACAGAGACCTTGGATTCTCTAAGAATAAGTGCAAGCAAGAGTCAGTGATAGACATAAATTTAAGCGTTATCAGTCCCAGAAGCAGACACTGTCTGCAAAACATGCAGTTAGTTTCAGAAAGTGCAGTTATTTTAGCTGAAAGGAAAATTGCTGAAAGGAAAATTGATTCTGTCTAAAGGTTACACAGAGTAGGCCTTTTAGGGCCTGCTCTGAGGCCTACTTTTACTAAACCTTCTGGTGTCAAAGTTATTCTTGCATGCAACTGTCCCAAGCAGAAAGGATGGAAACTCCATCTAGCTTCTCTTCCTCATTTTTAAAAACTCATAATATGAAAAAAATATTCAGCAAAAAGAGCTTAGCAAAAACTGGTTCCCATTCCTTACCAATAGCAGTCTTTGTCTAGAGCAGCTTTGATAAGTGCTCATACTTTTTTTTAAATTTAGCTGGGATAAAAAGATAAGTAGAGAAGCATTCACAGTTTTGAGGTAGTGGAATGTACTAGGGTTTGAATTACTTCAGTTATATGAAGTCACAAGAGCAGAAAATAACTTTAAAATATTTTAATTCCAGAGTATTGAATCAAAAATCACACTCCTGAAATTTCTCCTATGCAGCCTTTTCTCTGGCATCAGATATCTGGTATAGCTTATATTGATTTTTCTGTAGACAAAAAAATAGATTACAAGGAAAAATAATAATCATAGCAAGGTGGTTTATATTTACAGAATCGCAGAATCTCAGAATTACAGAATGGTTAGGGTTGGAAGGGACCTCTGGAGACCATCTAGTCCAACCCCCTGCCAAAGCAGGTTCCCCTACAGCACATTGCATAGGGTTGTGTCCAGGCGGGTTTTGAATATCTCCAGAGAAGGAGACTCACCCTTTATCTAGCACATAGATCAGAACAAGATGAGAAAAATAAGACCATGTGTACATTGAACATTTTGTATCTGCTGTACCATTGTCTTTTTCTCATTACCAAAGTTAATCATTGTCTAATTAACATCATCCTCCAGGTCATTAGAGCACAAGTCTTATGAGGAGCGGCTGAGGGACCTGGTGTGGTTTAGTCTGGAGGAAAGGAGGCTGAGGGGAGACCTTATCACTCTCCACAACTACCTGAGAGGAGATTGTAGCAAGGTGGGTGTCGGTCTCTTCTCCCAAGTAACAAGTGATAAGACAAGAGAAAACAGCCTCAAGTTGTGCCAGGGGAGGTTTAGATTGGATATCAGGAAAAATTTCTTCACCGAAAGGGTTGTCAAGCATTGGAACAGGCTGCCCAGGGAAGTGGTGGAGTCACCATCCCTGGAGGTATTTAAAAGCTGTGTAGCTGTGGTGCTTAGGGACATGGTTTAGTGGTGGACTTGGCAGTGCCAGGTTAACAGTTGGACTTGATGATCTTAAAGGTCTTTTACAACCAAAACAATTCTATGATTCCATGATTCCATGATTACTAAATACATGAATTATGCTTGTTTTCATATTGAGTCCTTGTATCAATACATTAATTGCTGTGAGTTTGCCTGATATGAAAAAAATGTACTCCCTTATTCTATACTGCTAACAAGGCAGTATTTTCTTGCTGTTTCCATTAATTGCCTGTGCTGTGTAGTTAGAGTTTTGTTCAGATGTGCTGTATTGCCTTTATCCACTGAGACTGTGTGTCAGAAGAGACATAAAAACTTATTTTGGTGTTCTCTGCTTGACAAACCTCTGCTAGCTTTTTTTCCTTAGATACTTACTTCCTGTCAGTAAGAGATAAAATTCTTTAAAAATACCAGCAACAGACAAGTTTTTCAGTGTTCCTTTTACTCTGTTAGCAATTCTGCCAGATTTGAGCTTTAGATACCTGTTGTTCAGATAATTTCATCATATCCAGTTCTCATGTATTTTAGACAAGCATGCTATACCAACACTTTCATAAGGAAGCCAAAACCCTTGCTATTCCTACCGAAAAACTGTTGCAGAACACTTTTAATATAGTCAGAAACAGTCCTCTAGTTTATAACCTAAATATACTTATGAGCATTTTGTCACCAGTTGGTCAGCAATAGCCATAGGTTTTTTGCCTAATATGTCATTCCTGTGATTACAAAGAGAAATTGTATCCTTTTTTCCCTTTCATGTTTCTGGGCCAAAAAAAAATATGCTCCTCCAGACACCTCTTCTAATATGGATCCTTCATTTCCTTGATTGTTCTAGTAGGCTTCCCCTACACCTTTTCCAGTTTCTATCTTAAATCCACTGTCTAGGCCGTTATGAATATATTAAATTAATCTTAATTCTGTGCATTTCAGGCTTGATTCTAACATTGACCTAAGTGTACTGTTTTGAAAATAAAAGATGCATAATATATTATCACCTTAGTGCAAGTAAGAGAGAAATGTCAGAATCAAAACGAAAAGAAAAAAAAATGATAGTTTATTAGAGAGAGTTATTATTTTAAACTGAGTCTGGCATTCTTCTTACGCAAAGAACTGTGGTATGCAAGCATACTCCACAAGGAAAACCTGTATGTACTCATAAAAACAGTATTTGGAAGGAAGGGGATTGGATAAAAAGGATGGAGAAAAGGTGTAAGAAAAGCAGCTACCTTCAATCTATAGTTGTTCTCTCAAAATTTTTACATCAAAACTTTACTTTTTTCAACTTTTCAACTATCACTTTATTTTTATGCAAGCATTTGTTACCCTTAACTTTCTGGAAAGCTGGAACAGAGAATGTATGACTATTCAAACAAACAAAAGGCTTTAAAATTGTGGCTCAGTGCCAGTCAGAGTGGTGAGATTGTAGCAATCAGTTTAGAGATGCACATTTTCATTTTAGCTAGGGAAATAATAACGTTGCCATTATGCAAATCAATGACCTAGAACCACTACGAACACAGACAATGGACAGCTGAGAGGAATCCCACCATTATGGGTCAGCAACTGCACAGACTCCCTGCAGTCTGATTGGATGAGCTAATTCTAAGTCAATTCCTAAAAAACTTCATTAATATTCAATATAAACATGTAATTTCGTATTATTGAATTCACCCTTTATAATAAATCTGTCCTGAATTTTCAGCCTTCGATGTAAAGTTTAAAAAGAGTAATTCCTTGTAAGAGATCTCTTTCCAACTTAGTGTAACTGCTAATATCTGTTTTGAGTTTTCAGAGAATGTATTGATGGTCTACCTTCTTGAATAGCAAAATGAGCAGCTGGAATACAAGTTGACCTTGTTTCATCATGTGCAGAAGTGAAAGATCAACATACTACTACCTCAGCATTGTTCAGCTGTGACTGTAAATATGTCTTTAAACTTAGATGTAATTTGGTCTGCATTCCCAACACTCTGGACAGCAACGTCCTTTTTAAACTGATTTGGGGGCTTGACTGTTTGCAAAATATATGTGAGCCTCACTGCTCAAGTACTTGTTAAGTTATCAAAAAGAAGTACTTGCATCAACACTGAGAAAGAAATTTCAAAGTAAAGGGAAGTGACAGTGGAATGATTTTCAGAAACTTTGAGCTGTGAATGTCACTTCAAAAGAAATTATTGTGGGCTTTTTTTTCCAAAAATTGATATGCCACACAGTATTTAATATGTAGATGCATTCCAAGAAGGTCACTTAAGCAGAATACACAAGAAAAAAAAAACACAGAAAACTAAGGACCCCCCCCTAAACCAACCGAAAACTAACAAGTTACAGCCTTTATATACAACCCAGGGGATACTTTGGTATACACACAAGGTCTTGCAACATGATTTCACCCACAGCTGTGTTAGTTTCCCTCCATTACATTACATGTAAAATCAAAAAAATGTTGAATAAAATTATTTGGGGGCAGGCAGGTGTTGTTTTTTTTTCCTAAAGACAGGCAGATCCGCTGGTTTTTAACTTGACTTTTAAGGTGAAAAGAGAAAATGAAACACAACAAATTTTAAAAATCTGGCAGTCCCCATGCCTAACAGACTGGCTGACACAACAGTTACAGAATGTGTTGGATGGGCTCCCTTATCTGCTGAAGCACTCTCTAGTATGCAAACAATAAAAAATAAACTTAAGCCAGACTGTGATTTCCAAAGGAGGACTTCCCTCATGTAAGGGGAGTGTCCATTTTAACCATCTCTCTCCTCTAATAGCAAAGTAAGAGGAAAGCAGATGTAGGAGCGGATGGCTGGAGGTGCAAGGGATCCCTTGCACACACAAGCTCTACTGAAACTGTGAAGCAGATCTGCTTGTACTTGTATTTCACCAGAGGCCTAGTGGCTGTGTTTCGGGGAGGCTCAGTGAGTTGCTGTCATTCCAAGTACACCTTCATCATATTGGAGAACTTCTCACTTATTCACACTTTCTGGTTTATATATTTAACAAAAGTTCCCAGAAGCTAAAGCAGATGTTCTAGTTTTGTTTGCTTGGTTTTTACTTTTTCTTCCTATTTTTCACAACCTCTTTACCCAGTCTGCTCTTCAGAGAAGTTGGATCTTTCCACACAAGTTACTTCTGAATGAACTCTCAATGGGAAGCAGTGAAAGGCAGCAAGGCAGAATAACTGCACACTGCTTATCCCTTGCCTCTGCAATGGAAGGAAGGTCATTTCCTTGCCGTTAGGTCAGACCTAACCACTAGTTCTCTCTTTCTCACTTCTTCTAGTTATGACCCAGGGGTAGTTGTTTCAAAAATACTTTTACTGTGAAACAGTTTAGAGGACAGAGTCAAATGCCTCTGTAAATGTAAGACGTGAGTTCAAATTTCAAAGAGAGAATATAAACATCCGGCAAAATAAGAGGAAGCTTCACAAATCTGCCAAATGTAAGAAATATATTGTCAAGCAGGTGGTAATTAAGACATTTTAAATACAGGACCCATTTATCTCACTAGAAACTGTAATTCTAACTCAGACAGCCAGAGCAATGTGCCCCATAAGGGTTGTTTGGGATTTTTTTTCTTCCTACTCATTTGCCTGGTCTTCTGGGAGGCAGAACAGATACCTACCTGTCAGTAAAATGTAAAATATAGAACTGCATTCTTAAAGTCTCACTATTCTTTCAATTTAACTCATTGTCTCAGGACGTAATTGTCTGTGAGATAGGGGAAAAAAATTTTGGTATCCATCATTTTTGAGTATTAGAAGTTATTTGTAAGTGATAATTGCTATTCACTTATATATCTTGAGATTATTGCAACTTCTTTGACAAAAGAATCACAAAAGAGCTAGTAGTAGTATTCTCAAAACAGCATGTAATTACATCTCTTTAAAATTTGATAGTCTGTATGGGGCAAGAAGAAATACTAGAAATAAAAATTAAAAGATGAAATTAAAAGCAAAGAGCTGTTCAGCTCTATGTAATCAAGATAATTTTGACCTGAGCAATCACCAGACTTTTAATGGTATACTTCAACCTACAAAGAAGGATCAGGGGCTCATTCCATTTATCACATCCAGGAATTGAAGACAGTATTTTAGGTGGCAGAGGGTAACCCATGAAAAATAGACATAGATTACATAAATGACAAATTGATACAGTTCAGTGGTTAAGCTGGATGCCCATCCCATTTAGTGGAAAGGCTTGCAGACACTATATTGTCTGCTAGAATTAAAGAATACAGATTCAGGATCTCTTTGCCGTAAAAGATAATGCAAAGTTGTTTCAAAATCGTGAAGCAAACATAGCAGATTGTATTTTCACATTAGTTTGTGCCCTCAGCTAACGTACAACCCCCTTCCATTTGTCTTGCAGAAAGCACCACAAAAGTTTCTGCTAAGTAACCAAAGAGAATCCAAAAAGCCTCTGAGCAAACAGTATGCAAGAATCCAAGCATAAGTTCGAGAGGCATAGACTGAATGGGCTGAAAAATGTTGCCTTCTTACATTACTGATCAAGTATATTGTTGACTAATTATCACATCATAGAGTTTCCAACAAGCAGACTATGACTAACATTGCATACTAGCACATATACAAAGTGTCCTTTAAATAATTTCGTCCATCCCAGGTCATCATCTAGCACTGCTAAGTGAACTGTGTCACTTTGTTAGACTTCTGATCTCACTGACACCACGTGCCTCCTACTTCTGTATTCATCCCACCAAAGTTTAATTTCCTAATATTTTGTAACCCAGTAAGGGGTATCTAGGGTCACTTATTGCAATCTTTGCAATTGTCTTTAGTGTTTAATATAATGGAAATAAACTAATTAAATAACCAAACTTTATAAAACTTGGCAAGGATTTGCTATTTTTAGCAAGGTTTTAAATACCTGTTAAACTGTAGTACTCTGAGGTGATAGTGGATTTGGGATAGCTCATTCCTACTGCTTTTTCTGTAAAGCATGATACCTGAATATTGCAGCCGAACTGAAATTTGATTACTCATGAACTTTTGTCCAGTGTCACTACACCAACTCTGGGGGATGTGATTAACATATATACAGGACCCTGAAGGCACTGTCACTCCAGTCCAAAACTATTAAAGCCTCCCAGAACCAAAAAGTGGGAGATACCTCAGAAATGGTATTTTCACCTTCTTGCATTGCTAAGCCTAAGGAAATAAGGTCTGCCAGACCAAACTGGCACCATTCAGAGCTGACTATGGTGTTTTTCATCAGTGGCACTAGATAAAGTAAAATAGCTGGGAGGGGAAGCAAGGTCTGGAATGGTGAGTAAGTTTTCATAGGCAGTAGAGATGGAAAGACACTCTCAAACTAAATCTGCATCCTCAACTATTACATTTTAGGCTTGAAAGTAGTGACAGGTGGGTAGAGGGTTCTCTACATGACCTGCAGGACTCCAAAGAGTTATGCATATTTCCATAGGTTCCTTAGATGCAGACACTTTCTCCTCATCCATAATCTTGACCACTGGATCTTTCATTTCCACTTTGGAGGAAAGTCAGCTTTGGAGGTTACAGAAATTATTGGGTATGCTAGTATCCTTTAAGAAGGAGGAAAAATAAGTTTTTTCCTGGTAAAATACACTTAGGGGATTTTTTTGAGGGGGGAGGGAAGGCCAGCAGAGGGAGGGTGGTGGTGGTAACCACCCTTCTTAAATCTTAGTCCTTACAGTGAAACCTATCCTGAGAGGGTGAGTTTGTGTTAAACTTGAGCCTCCCATGACAAATTTGTTTGAACATGAGCAAGGTAAATCATAAATAGTAAAAGACAAACCTGAGAACAATAAATATGCTTCCCTGTTCATAGAGTTCCTGGGCTCCAGTCAAAAAAAATTATTATTATTAAAAAATTTTCTTGCATATGGTAATGTAAATTTGGCCATAAGTAATCAAAATATTGAAATTCATATTCTCTATTTTCTGATGCATACATGCAAGATCAATATGTGACAACTAGTATTTGCCCAGCCAGTCAGAGATTCATAGAGGGCATTTTGATTTCTAAGCTTTCCTTTTTCCTTTCATCTGTTTTCACTAAGCTACCTAGAAAAATAATTAGTATTTTTGCATGATATCCAGATATAACTTTTAAGGATAAAGAATTAAATCACATAAATAAAATGTTCAGGTTAAAATTTTACTACATATGATCATTTCTCTTTACCACATTTATACGAGTTAAAATTGTTCTATGCACATACAGGAAGAGAAAACTCCACAGCAGGAAAAAGCGACTGCTTACAAACAAACCTCACTTTAAAAACTGTAGAGCAGAAAAGTAATTTCACATATTAGATCCTGCCTAACTCATTAAGTTGAAAATATAGACAAAATTAAAATTCCCTCTTGGCAAAATCCTGGCTTTTAAATGCAAACTAGCTATCCATTACTGTCTAGTCAATTTTTAGTGCGATTGACTTGAATTCTATAAAAACTAGTACTATCCACATCTACTAAGTTAAAAGGCCTTTGTGCTTTAGCGATATTCCTTTCTCACATTTCAGGTTTAGCAGGAGGTTAATTAGACACAGTCTCAACACTGCTGTGGTGCTTTAGGGCATAGCACAACAGGCCAGTTTTTAGCTACTTGCAAACTTAGAAGCCTTAGGAGATACCAGCTTGAGACCTACAGCAGGTTTAAATTGTCTTTTTTACTATACATTTAGAAAATATAATGAAATTCTGTTCCACAGCATAAACTAATTGGACAAACTTTTGTCAGTGATGTGCTCCTTAAGGCCAAAATGGAGACAATCTTTGTGTCTTTTATGTGATGACTTTTAGGCATAGTGAAAATTATAACATCCAGATGTCCGTATCCATCAGAGCTTAACTTGCACAGTAGTATGGTTCATCTTGGTCATTGCCAACCTGCTGCTGCATTTATACTTGGACACGCACAAAATGAAGAATAAGAATAATTTATGAAACCATTTTGCTCTGGTAATTTCTTGTAGAGCACTGAAGGTTAGTATTTTATCACAAAACTGTGAAAAAATTACATAAAGAAGGAAGTCAATAACTTATTGATGAAATGATAACCATGCTTGGCATTAATAATGAGATGAAGGTGAATATATATGTATATATTGCCTCTTCTATACAGTACAATCCTAAGTTGTCTCTTGACCCCATAATAATTCTTTTTTCAGGTGATAGGGATACAAAAGGATGTTTGTCTTGATAACTTCCAGATAATCAATTAGTATGTTACATGTTATGCTGTGTGTTAGCAAACCTAGTTAGCATGCCCAGATAGGCAGAAAAATGCTACTTTTATTTCTGTGTTTTTGCTTCTTCATTGTGTTCATGTTTCTGAACACTTCAGCTCATTCAATCATGACCTCAACTGATATTTTTGAAGTTTAGAGTAGGTAGAGGTACCACATATAAGACCTTTGTGGAAAAATTGTTCTGTGCAATATCATTATGTCAAGGCAATGGAAGTAGTCTCTGAAATCAAATCTCATCTGACCTCTTCACCTGTTAAATTTCCATTTACTCATGTTTTAGCACATCAGCATCCCAATAGTTATTATAGAAATAAGGATGGTAAGACTGCAGACGTCATCATGGGGCAGAGGCGGTGCTAAACAGTAGTACAAAAAATTGGATTTTTTCATAAGCCCAGTTAGATAGCTTTTCTTTTTGATAAGCCTTTCTCTTAAAGTCTCCTACCCAAGCACTCACAGAGTCTAGTCTTGTTTAATCATAGAGAACCAAGTTTGGAGTGAGATAAAATAGTTCCTAAATATTTCTGTTTTTTTCTTTCACTCAGCCTATGTCATTAGTATCATGTACAACTCCATTTCTTGTGGAACCATTTGTACAGCAGCAATTTTATTGAAAAACCAGGCTAAGACACATGAATTCAAAGAAAGACTTCTTATGGGCCATAAGACAGGATAAGATAAGGCCAGGCTGGATGAGGCTTTGAGCAACCCGGTCTAGAGGAAAGGTGCCCCTGCCTGTGGCAGGGGGGTTGGAATTAGATGATCTTTAAGGGTCCTTCCAACCCAAACCATTCTATGATTCTATATGGGCCATGGGATATACTAGTGACATACATCTCGGTTCAGTTGAACTACAGAGGGGAAGCATCATGGACCATCAAGTAAGGAGGGCATCCACTCCTATCAATGCTGCTTAAAAAAAAAGCATACCCTTCCTTGCTCATCCTTTATTACAAGAACAAAGCTTTGTGGTTCCCATGAGAGACCACTGAATAGGTAAAATGATACATGTTACTGACAGCACAGAAGCCTGGATTTGGGCATTGCTATTTCATGAACATCAAAATTTGCTATGATTGAGATGACACATGTTGCAGACTAAGAGAGCAAGGCCATGAAGACTACAAGGCAGGTTAAGCTCTCCGCATCTTGAATCTCTTTCACAGAACAGCTATTAAAATTTTAAAGGCAAGGCTCTGGTACAACATGACGTACGAGTGCCCCAGGATGAAGACATTTCTGCGTTTAAAGGTCTGTTTTTGATTCAGCTAGTGCTCACAGGTATCCTTGCTGCATCCCTCAGGTCTCCTCAAGAGGCAAAGAAACTGCTCTATGTCTATATTGTTCTCCTTGGAGAAGATACAGAGGGCTTTTGACACAGCTATTGAAAGTTTGCCTTCTCACAGGCACCTGCCTTGCTAAAAGGTACCCACCTGTCCAGATGATTCCCACTCATCCTCCTCCGTTCTCTAACACACCTCCATTATTTCATATTCTTAAAAATATGTATTTTTTAACATACTACAATAAAGCAAAACAATTACACTCTTGAGAATGTCATCTGAAGTCCTTTCTGAATAACATATGTTTATTCTGGCTGAAGGGCTTATTAATTCTATTTGGTTCAAAACCAAAGAATCAGTCTATACTTTCAAAAACCTTTTTTAAGGTTGTTAAAGTAAATAAATGAATATTTATTTCATCTGGATTACATTAAGCAAAAAATAAACAGTGGCTATAATTATTTACAACTGAAATCCACATGGATGGTCTTGGTTACCCCATGGTTTTGTATCAGTAACGAGCCCGTTAATGTATCCTTCTGAATATGTATACACATTTGCTGAATTAAGTTTAAAAACCATAAGATGCAAAGACTTTGTTTTTCTTTGGAGTGGGTTGCCAGGGGATGAATGCACGTGCAAGCTACCTTAAGCTAAGAAAAAATATGATCTATAGATTTTCCATGTTAAAAAATACAGAAGGGAAGATTATCTCCATGAGAACTCAATTGCAATTATTCCCAGCGTTCTTCTATACACTTAAAGGTCTGATTCCCACCAATTAACATGTGAGAAACAAGAGAACTTGTTTTCTTACACAGATATTGTGGAAGTGTTTTTTTCTTTTTGGCTTATGTCCCATATCATTTTTTCTCTGCAAATTGACTGTTCTTCCCTGTATGACAAGTAGACAGAACAAAAAGTATAAGGTGATGTGATGGATCATATTGCCCTAAATGTTCCTTAATGGCATTCCAGCATAATAAAAAGATAATTTTCTCTCACTCATGTATGGTGGGGAGACAACTGTGTTTGCAACCAATGCTTAGAAATTTATATTTTGAGGCATCTGAATACATTTTCTAGTTCGACCTTGGCTGACTCAATACCCAAGACAAACCCTGGAGTTGTGTTTGGAATATGACAGATGCTGCAATTTTGAATTGATTCAATTTTTCCTTTTTCTTTTTTTTTTTGGAATAAAGTCTAATTAGTTTATTTTAAATTAAGCTATGTGACACAGTTAAGATTCAACACAGTTTAAAAATAATTCTTATGAAGATTTAGCAGCTTTTGGAAATTGTTTCCTCTTGCACACAAAGTATGTACACTTTGTAATTTTCACACATAAGGATCCTGTGTATAAAAATGGAAATATTTGTAATTTTCATCAGTTTAGCTATTTGCTTCCTTATGACCCAGACTTGCATTATCACACTTGGATAAAAACATTTGAAAACCTATCTCCTGTCTTCTTCATCTGATCTTGAAATGCTGTCTTCCTCTACTTCCAATTTTATCTGTAACACTTCTTTGTTTTTAATAAAGAGCTTTGCCTGTTTTTATAACTACTTAATATTTTCCTTTTTCCCCCTCAGTTTCTGATTCTTTGTTGCCTATTCTCTGAGAAATCACTGAATACTCTTGAATCAAAGCCAAGAGCTTTCTGGGTGGGAACTGATTTCATCATCTCTTCTTCTGAATAGGCTTTTTGGAAGAGATACTTTTTCTAGGACAGGCAGCCCAAGTTTACCCCTCTTGCAGAGCTGCCTTCACTGTAGTACTTGAGATACACTAGAATGCTGCAGAAAGTCTGGGCATCTCTGATTTTTCCTGATCCCTCTGCATTCTTTTACTGAAATGGCACAGTAGACAAGTTACTCATCTGCAAAGAAAACAAATCATTTGTTTTGTCCTTGTTGATATTTTTAATCAGTGTTGTCTCCCTTGTGGCACTAAACGTTTCCATCATATCTGTATCATGTTGGGGTGGGAGGGGAACACCAAGAGAAACCCTGACTGGACAGGACTACAAAGGCAAGTTTATTCTGTGATTCAGCACTTGAAAACTCCACTTCAATTTGTCAGCTTCAACACATGAAGCATATGTTGTCAGCATAATTAGCAAGCATATTATGATATGCTTATATTTCTAATTCTTTAGTGCAGGTCCTTGTCACTTTCTCAGTGGGCTATGCAGGACCCTTTGCTGCCAGTAAATGATGGGTCAAATGCTCTTTATTTTCCTTCTCCAACAGGATCAGCGTGATGAGAAGATGCCTGTGGGTACAAATCTTCAGACTCACTACTGTGCGTGTTGCAAATCTGACATTCCACACAGCCAGAAGCGATTACTCAAATAAGAGAATAAAGAAAACAGAGCTGTAATCACCATTCATTGGTTTAGAAATGTCATGCCAGCCACATTTCAGACATCGTGTGATATTAATACTAATCAGCGCATATTAGCAGCCAGACATGTTCACAACTGTTCTAACAGCTGAGTGCCTCCAAGCTAAATTGATTTAATCCCTTAGATACCCATTAACATCTCTCCTTCACATTTAGATAACAGAACACAGTTGTTCAGGGGTGTTTATGAAATGACATTCATTTGATTGATAAGTGACCTTGACTGAATGAGAATATATGCTTGCTGGAATATAAAGGATCACCTTCCTTTCCAATAACCTTGTCAGATTTACAGGTGTCCAAATCCTTAGAAAATTCATAGGTGCACAATCAGTAAATATTGATATAATTTTACTGATTTATCAATATCAAAATATTGATATAATTTAAATTCACACATCCATGAGAAGTGTGTTTAGGAGGATTAACTTTTAAATAAAGTCTTACCTATGCATACTAATATACTAATTGTAGGAAGTGCTGAAGAAATCTGAGAATGATGGTCTGGTTTTAAAAATAAATAAGTGTTTAGTTATTTGGGTTTTGTAGCTTAAACTATTTTGAAAAACTCAGTGGCTCTAGTGGACCATTCTTATTAAGATAAATGAAATATTGAAGCTTCATGTATTGTTAATTTTATAGGGCATATAACCTAGCTATAATTAATTAAGAATATTGGAAACCTCTGATACAATGCCACAAAAAAACTCAGTTTAGTATAGGAAGGTTTTCTAGAGCTGCATTATGAGAGCTTTTCAATAACAGATTAAACAGACTATATAATTAAAATGTCATTTGATTGAAATCGGACCATTCTTGTATTTCAGCATTACATCCTGTAACAGGCAAGACTGTCTTTTCAGCTCCAAATACGGAGGCAATCCTTCCTTTTCTGTACATTACTTCAAGGAAAACATCAGACAGAATTTAAAAGCAAATGACAAATACTGATTTGAATATTTATTTATGATTTTAAATTAAAAGCTAGGGTTAGGATTTTCAGGGATGCTTGAATATATTTACAATCAGATTATTGGGGAAATTACTGAACCCCACCTTTCTTTGTTCTAGAGAAGAAGATACTTGGGATGTGAAGATGCAGCCACTGCTGAGTATCTCATCCGCCCTGATGAAATCCCCAACTGGACACACACTTGGAGGCTGGAGCCCTGCTCATTCTCCTTGTGCAGCTGCTGCTGCTTCTGGCAGGGTAGAAAGACACCTGAGCAGCAACACCTCTGTCGTAACAGCCCCAACTGTAGCATTTTCTGAAGTTCCTGTGGCAGAGCAGGCAGACGCTCAGGTGCCCTTGATGTGAGGCTGGATATGAGCAGCCTGTGGGCCAGATCTGGTTCACCGATCACTAGTTGGACTGTGCCTATTAGTTGCTCTGTTGCGATTAACCATTTTACAGCCCTTTTTACAGCCGTTCCTGCTAAAGCTGTTTAACTCTTTTTTTTTTTTTTTAATATTATAAAAATAAATGCTAACAGAAATAGAAATTTTCCATTGCAAGAGCTCCCAAGTGCAGGTGTTCATGTATAGCTGGAAAGCCTCACCAGATGAGACAGTGCGAAACCCACCCCAGCATATTCCACAAAACTGGCAGACACTGATCTTGGCTGGAGACTACAGAGAGCGAATACATTGATTGTCTGATTCTGAACAGGCACTTGAATGGATGTCTTCCCCTTTACAAGACAGCACGCCCAACAGAGAAATAGTTGTTTCTCCTTTAGAATTTTTAAACGCAAAGACTAATTTAGAAATGTTTTTGACCTAAATTTGCCAGTAACTGTTACAAGCAATTTCCATTGTATAAAACAGCTGCTGATACTCAATCTCATTTAAGTGAGACACAAATGGAAGCAAAAGCATTCCAGAGTCAGTTCATAGTTATTTGCATAGGTTAATTTCAGGTTTTTTGGAAGTATATTTTCCTGTTCTACTACTATAACTCTTTCTTTCTATATTACTTCTTTTTCTCTCTGCTGCTAGAAATGAAAAGATCAATCAAGTATGATCCTCATGATGTGGGATCACACAATGGTGCCCTTTTTCAGAATATTCTTTACACTAATCAAGGTCCTCATATAGTTCGCAGTTCAGCAACCACAGTATGTAGTACACTTTTCATCTCTTCCTAGTGAACAATGCTCTGTAACCTATATTTCAATAGTAAGCCAAATCAGTAAAAGTGAGCAGCTGCCTTTGGGGCTGTGGTAGCAGGACATCTTGAGCCTGGGCTCCACTGGGGTGCTTATCACTGGATGCAGCATGGTGCCACAGGTTTTCCTGCTGCGGGGTTTGCATACACCAGGTGCGGGGAGAGATGCCATAGCAGCACACTGCAAAAGCAGGAGATGCCAATTCTGTTGTTAGGGTCTGGGAGTAAGAAGCCAAATGCACCTTATGTTCATGTTATGAAACTTGATAGCCTGAGGTAAAGCTGAAGACTTATATGAAGAACAGGATTTAACCCTAAAAATAGTCAAGAGAATGAGCTTTTGACATAGGTACAACTGACATAGAATAAGATAATGAACATGGGATAAATGTTCTTGTTCAGTTGTTCTAGTGTTCAGGAAAATAGGGGTTAATACAAACAAGAAAAATACCAGACTACTTTTGAATAAAATACATGAAGTACTTAAAAGGGCATCAGCACTCTTTTTCCTAATTAGAAGAACTGGCAATACTCCAGGCTTTTGTTTAGCTGCTTGGGTCAAAAGTGTAGAAATTATTTGAATGTAATATAAAATAAACATCACAGTGGATATTATACTGACTGTAATAATATTTTTACATGTAATGTATCATTAGCTCTCATATTAATTTTGAACTGGCATGGTATAAAAAAGACATGAGCCATTGTCATTGAGTTTAAACCTGGCCTTCTGTTGGGTTTGCAAAATTTTCATTAAACCTTTAGCAATTGATTCTTACATTGTGATGTTTATGCTTTCACCTTTATTGATACAGGAATGGACTTCTTTAAAGCACAAGCAGGAAAGAGAGATGAAAAACTAAATTATAACTTGATATATAGAAGTAGAATTCAGGTAAAATAATTTGTTCACCTGTATTATTGGTAGATATTATTCTCTCTGATCATAAAGCCTTCAGGCTGATTTTCGGTTGCCAGAAGCATGCTCCCATTTAACTTTGGGGTTGGAAAGTAAAAAAAAGGTGAAAGTTAAATGTCTAATTTGTGATTATCAGATGTTTTAAGTTACCTAATGATAACTGAGTAACCATTGGATCACCATGATTGCCAATCCAGGGTGTGAATATTCAGGATACCCTGCTTACACCTGCTGTGAACAATTCAGGTTGGTTGCCCAGTTAAAAGAATTTACATCTGTATCCAATCCAACAACAGATGGCATTATTTTTGTATTTTTGTCAGCACTGATGTTGTATTATATCACAGCAGATCTACAAGCAAAGCATTTCAATTGAAGGTACTGTGAGAGAAGACTGCTGGTGTCTTGAAAAATTAATCATTTTATTATCCTGAGTGATGCTTGAGATGAGGAAGAAAAAAAGTCAATAGATCCTATAAACTCAATTTCACCATCAGAGCTCCTGATATGGTTGAAATTCCATAGGCTGCACATGCTTCGCTGTAATGACTTCTTCCTGAAAATAAAGGGCTACACTCAGCAGTGAAATGATTCTACTTTTAACTTAGCTGCTCCTCCTTTCTTAACTCTATCCCAGCAAAAACCAGTACACTGACTCAGCCCTACTTCTGCATCAGAAAATCCCCCTCTATCCCCATCCTTAGTGCTGCCAGCACAACTGCTTGTGGGGACATCCTGTGGAGAAAACCAGGGAACTAATCTGACCTAAACCAGAAGTTTCAGAAGTCAGATTAGTGTTTGTACATGCTGTCCTCCTTTCCCAGGTAGTTGTGTTTACACAACAGATGGCTTATCACAGGGTGGAGGCAAAGGAATAAGCAGCATGAAAACACACAGCTTACAGTGAGACACATATTTTTAATCTACCATTGATTAATAAACCATGATTTTAACTTGCACTTCGTTTTCTGTAGTCCTGACAACTTCCCAGAATATCTTGTGGGAAAAAAATGAAAAAATTGTTCAAAAGGAGCCTCTATAGGCACAGCTCTTCGGGTACCTGCTTTAACTTTTCTTTAATGTGTTGAAGGCAGTGAATGCCTTTGCTTAGAATAGGCAATTAAAGGCTCTCCTGATAGATCGGTGTATATGTCAAAAACAACAAACCTGATATTTTTCTGATAAACTTGTTTTCGTAGAATAAAAATCATTGAAAAGTGATTCTTCCTGCTCTATCCAAACAAGTAATTAGGCTGGCTGTATTTCATCTCTATTATAGACAAAAGAGCAGTTCAGTCACTAAACTTATTCTTTCCTCAGTTTAAATGGTCAACCAGTGTATCAGTTGTGTTTGATTTCATCATTAAAGAGTTTTGTTGATTGTAGGATCTATAAAGGTGTTCATAGTAAATAAATAGCCAGTTCCTGCTGGACAGGACTTCATAGCTTTACTAACTTTAAGGTTAGCATGCCACGTAAGAAAGACTAATTCAAGTTAATCTTAAAGTTGAATTTCCAAGCAATTCATAGAATTGCAATTCAGTAACACACTTTCATTTAATTCTTTTGATAAACTTATTATCATGGATCTAAGTGAGTAAGATGTGGACATAAAACCTGAAGACAGATCCTACTCAAACATATTGTAGTACTGGTAGAAAAGTGGCATATGTCATTCAGACTGGTAACTCTTTTGTTTTTTTATTCACCCTACACATTGTATATTGTTGTGCAATGAGCTGCTCATCCAGCACTTTAGTGACATTTAGAGATATATGGCATTTATATGATGTATAAAAGACACTGCTATGTGCTTTACCTATTAGAAAGTAATCCATATGCATTGAAGATAACTTGCTTCCAGGTTACAAATTACTTGAAGCAGATAATGTCAATTTTGGCATATAGTACCACATCTTACTTCTTTCTGAACAATCAACATTTTCCAAATAGATTATGACAACTGGTCTTCATCTCTTATATGAGTCATTACAACGTTTCCTTAATAGATGGACGATTACATATTTACGTGCATACTCACACAGATTTTTCTCAAAGTAGGAGTTGGTGCCTATTTGGATCATTAGATAACTAGTCACAGAACTAACAGAATATTTAAGATCCTACTACGTAGTTAGGGAAATTGATAGAAAGTTGAGGCCTTAGACACTAGGAGCTTAAATATTCTTTTGAATCTGGGATATGCATAGCTTTGGCAATCTGATTTTAGTGTGAGATCATTTTTTGAAGAGACTCAGGGTCTCACACTGTGAAATTATGAAAATTCCACTCACAGTAAATAAACACTGATAAATACACATGCAATAACTCCAGTCTCTTGTCTTTCCAACAAAGCTTATCAGAAGAGTGAGAAACTCGAGCATGAATGTCTTTGAGATTCAATAATGTGCTAAATAATATTGGTCTTTTCAATCGTCTATCTTGTTTGCTTCAATAACAGAGCCAAAGGAAGTGAGAGGCAGCCAGATGGCCAGAACACAGCATCTTAAAGGAAAAAATAGAAAGAATCAGTGTGAGAAGATTATATAATAGAACAAAGTATTCCTTCTTCATTCAGAAGGTCTTTTTTTCCAAAGGGTAGAAAACTGCCAGACTGGCCATCTTGCATTAGAAACGTCACTGTTTGCAATAAATGTGAAATGTGGCCAGTTTCAACCAGTCAATATTAGGTCATCAGTTACTCCAGATTAATCACCTGTGAACTTAAACATCCGTCTTAAAGGTCCTTTCCAACCAAAACAATTCTATGATTCTATGATTCTAACTTAAAGATCACATTGACCTATAACCCTTTTTTTCCCATACTGAACTGTCCTAGCACCCTCTCTCTGACTTCCTACAAGAGCCCTCCTTCCTTGAGCTTTATAACCATATCACAGCAATCTCCCCTCACATCTAGCTGAACACTTTCATAATATCTAGTTTAACCAGTCTCATCCACCTAGCATAATGCCTGTTACCAGTCACAGGGAAATGGTCAAGAACTGAAAGATCGGGCTGCTGAATTACTTTTTTTCTAAATTGCCTGCCTGTTATGTTCATTTTTAGAACTGCAAAGTCTTTTAAAACATCAAGTACTGCGCACTAGTCTCTTCTGCAAGAAATAGACAAGAAAAATGTGTCTTGTCAGCATAAAGAAAGACTGTAGCAGTACTACATGTACATGATATAGTATGATGTATTATTAAATAAATATAAGTTATAAAATGTAATCAGAAAATACAATGTAATTTATTCTTTATCATACCACAAATGAGGTGGGCAGTGACCTCTCGAGGTCACATAATCCAATCCCCCCTGCTCAAGCAGGGCCACCTGGAACCAGTTGCCTAGGACCATGTCTAGATGGCATTTGAATATCTCCAAGGAGGGAGACTCCCCAACCTCTCTGGGCAACCTGTGCCAGTGCTCAGGCACCCTCACCCCTCACAGTGTGGGCCCATGGCCTCTTGTCCTGTCACTGAGCACCACTGAAAAGAGCCTGGCTCCATCCTCTTTGCACCCTCCCTTCAGCTATTTATATACATTGACGAGATCCCCCTGAATCTTCTCTTCTCCAGGCTGAACAGTCCCAGCCCTCTCAGCCTTTTCTCATAGAGGGATGATGCTCTAGACCATCATCTTCATGACCCTTTGCAGGACTCTCTCCAGTATGTCCATGTCTGTCTTGTACTGGGGAGCCCAGCACTGGACACAGTACTCCAGATGTGGCCTCATCAGTGCTGAGCAGAGAGGAAGGATCATCTACCTCGACCTGCTGGCAACACTCCTAACACAGTCCATAATGGAGGATACCGTACCATTCCTTCCCTGGAAATGTTAAAGGCCAGGTTGGATGGGGCTTTGAGCAACCTGGTCTGGTGGAAGGTGTTCCTGCCAATGGGGGTTGGAACTAGGTGATCTTTAAGGTCCCTTCCAACCCAAACCATTCTATGCTTCTATGATTCTTTGCCACAAGGCCATATTGCTGGTGCATGTTCAACCCTTGGTGTCCACCAGGATCCTCAGGTCCCTTTCTGACAAGCTGCTTTCCAGCTGGGCAGCCACCAACATGTACTGGTGCCTGGGGTTGTTCCTCCCCAGGTGCAGGACTTTGCACTTCCTTTTGTTAAGCTGCATGAAGTTCCTGTCAGCCCATTTCTCCAGCCTGTCCAGGTCCCTCTGGATGGCAGCATGATCTTCTGGTGTACCAGCCACTCCTCTCTGTTTTGTGTCAACAGCAAACCTGCTGAGAGCGCACTCTGCCCCATCATCCAGATCATCAATGAAGATGTTTAACAGGACTCAGTATTGGCCTCAGTGTACTAGTATACTAGTGTACTAACCAACCGCTGGTTACCAGTCTCTAACTAGACTTTGTGCCACTTACCACCACCCTCTGCCCCTGGCCATTCAGCCAGTTTTTAATCTACCTCACTGTCTGCTCATCCAGCCCATACTTCAACAGCTTCTTTATAAGGATCCTGACAGTGTCAAAAGCCTACTGAAGTCAAGGTAGACACCCACTGTTCTCCCCTCATAGACCAAGCCAGTCATTTCATCATAGAAGGTGATCAGAGTGGTCAAGCATGACTTGCCCTTAATCAATCCAGGCTGACTACTCTTGATGACTTTCTTGTCCTTCATATGCCTGGAAATCGTTTCCAGGATTAGCTGCTCCATCACCCTCCCAGGGATCAAGGTGAGGCTGAGCAGCCTGCAGTTCCCTGGGCCATCATTCTTGTCCTTCTTGAAGATAGGAGTGTCATTTGCTTTCCTCGACTCCTCAGGCACTTCTCCCAGTCACCACAATTGATCAAGGATCATTGAGAGTGGCCATGCAGTGACATCAGCCAGCTCCCTCAGCACTCATGGGTGCATCCCAGGAGGGCGCATGGACTTATGTATGTCCATTTTGCTGAAGTATTCCCTGACATGAGCCTCTTCCACCAAGGAAGAGGATCTTCCACATCTTCCTTGCTCCGGACTTTCCCCCTGGTCATTGGGGCCTGGGATTCATGAAAGCCGGTCTTGGTAGTTAAGACTGAGGCAAAGGCAGCATTCAGTACCTCAGCCTTTTCCATGCCCTATGTCACCAGGTCCCCCATCTCCTTCAGCAGTGTGCCCTAGCCTTCCTTTTGTCACCTGTATACTTACAGAAGCCCTTTCTGCTGCTTTTGACATCCCTTGCCATATTCAATTCCATTTGGGCTTTGGCTTTCCTCATCCCTGGATGCTTGAACAATGTTTCTGTATTCTTCCCACATTACCTGTCTCTGCTTCCACCCTCTGTATGCTTCCTTTTTGTGTTTGAGTTTTGCCAGGGGTTCCTTGTTCATCCATGCAAGCCTCCTGGCATTTTTGTCTGACTTCCTACTTGTTGGGATGGATCAGTCTTGAGCTTGGATGAGGTGATCCTTGAATATTAACCAGTTTTCTTGGGCCCCTTTTCCCTCCAAGGTCTTATCCTGTGGGACTCTGCCAAGCAAAGAGGCCAAAGTCTGCTATCCTGGAGTCCTGTGATGTGATCTTGCTTTTTGCCCTCATCCCTCTTCCTCGGATCCTGAACTCCACTATCTCATGGTCACTGCAGCCAGTGCTGCCTTTGGCCTTCACAGCCCCAGTGAGCCCCTCATCACTAGCAAGTATGAGGTCCAGCAAAGCACTTTTCCTCTCTGATTCCTCTAACACTTGGGTCAGAATGTTGTCATTGATGCACTTCAGGAACCTCCTGGATTGTTTGTGACCTGCTGTGTTGTCTCTCCAGCAGATATCAGGGTGGTTGAAGTTCCCCATGAGGACAAAATCCTGCCAATGTGAGGCTGCTCCTGTCTGTAGAGGGTCTCATCCACTTGATGGTTGCCCTGGCAGTATCAGTGGTGTCCATATGGAAGAACAAAAGAGCATAGTAATCAGAGGTCTGGACAACTTTGACAGTCCCTCTACAACATCCTTGATCCAAGCCACTAGCAGGCAGCAAAACTTTCAATGATTGGTCAGGTCAGCAGATGGGGGCCTCTGTCCCTTACAGCAGGAAGTTGCCCATAACGATCACTCACCACTTCTTCCTGGTGGTCTTGCATGGTTTAGGGTCACATGGCCCAGATCCTTTACTTGCAGACACACGCAGCTCTTATGCTTTGAGGGTGGTGAACCTGTTTTGTGGTTGTAAGCCCTAAGGTAGGGGCAGGAGCCTTTCCAGTAGAGACAGAAGTCATGAGCTTCCATCTGTCACTTTCTCCAAAGGCTGCACTTACCCTACTACTATGGGTAGATGCTGCCTGCACCTCTATTGCAGGTGGCTTCTGGGGCTCTTCAAGCTGTTGCATCTCAGAGGAGATCCTGTCATGTCCCTTTCATCTTCTCTGATGCTGCATAGCCTGCTTACTTTCTCCTGTAAAGCCTCCACTTGGCAGCACAGCTCCTTCAAGACAGCACTCCTCCTTCAGGACAAGGGGCCGTTGCTCCTGGCATCAGAGAGAGCCCCCAGGTGCTCCCTGCAGCCTGGGGCTTACAGGGCAGCGTCCACCATCTGGAGCTCTGTCTGTATTGAAGCCTTTACTCTGTCTGGGGCAGCTGCTCCAACACCTGCTAGGAGACTGCCCTGTGGCTTGTCAGCACCACACTTGAGATGGTTTGAGTGGATACAAATTTAGCTGAGGCCCTTCTTTGCATCATTCTGTGAAAACTGCTGCTTCTGTTGCTTGTGCTATGAGCCTGGCCTCTCCCAAGGACTGGCTCAAGGGAGATTGACCCTCCCTAATGGGGGGCAGCTGCAACAAAGGCTCCAGGCACCCTGGGTCAAGGGCAGCCCTCATGCCTGTTAGAAGCTTCTAGAGCTTCCATGGGACTGCAACCTTGTGGCTCCCCTCACCTGCTTTCAGGTATGGGAGAGAAAGTACATAAAATCAGCAGTCAGCATTTTCTATGTTATTGATACAGTGAAATTTCCTTCTTCTTTTCTACTGTAATCAGTTTGAAATGGAACTGTATATTTATTTTTTAATGGGAAGTTTAATATTTCTAATGTTTCCCTGGACATTTTATTCCTGCATTTTTGTTTTGACTAGTTGTTTAAAAACTTTGTCATTAACATATAGAAATCAGGTATTTTAAAAAATCTAACAAAGCAGATAAAAATGTTTCCTTCTGGCTCAAATACTGGAATATGGAAAAGAATAGATTAGTAACGAATGTTCCTAAGATGACTCTTTTAGACTTACATTTGTTTCTTTTAGACTTACATTTGTTTCCAAATTTTTCTTCATACAAGTGCTGGCATTCCTGTAGCTAAGTGGCGTGGCAGACCAAGGAACTGATGAAACTGAAAACTCACCAAGGAAAAAACATGCATTTTCGGCCAGATTTATTCCTTAATACTCTTCACTGTGATACCTATTACTAGTGTTTGAACAAGGAAGGATTTGGATATAGCAGCTCCAGAACTAAAAGCAGCCAATTATTAAATGCACCACAGCTTTTGTTAAAGATATCTCAATATGTTTACACGTTGTTGCCCCTATCCAAGCCTCACCATCACAGAGCTGATACCCAGTCTGACCTTTTATCAGTATGCTATCAAGAGTGCCACGGTCTCTGCCCACAAGAGTCTGTTGTTCCCCACTCCGCACAGAAAACAGACCTTGTTCAGATGAGGGAGACACAGGAGGGCTCACTGAATGATGTAATCAGGTAGCTCCATAGGAAATATTGTTATGATCAGCCCTTTATTTATAAGAAAATCAAACCCAGAAAATTCATAGGGCCTTCCGTTTAAAAATTTTAAAGTTTTTTAAGAAGTGCCACAATGAATAACATTATTTCCATTTTAGAGGCCTAGAGTACCTCCCAATCTCCTTAATCCTTGTCTTATATATGTCAGATCCCATGCTATTAAAGCTTCAGTGCTCCATAGTGTCAGCTCAAATCAGTACACTTGATCTATCTAGAACTAGGAGAAGATGAGTGCGAAAACCTTGTAGGAAGTGTTCATAGTAAGATGCTGTGCTCTACACATTCTGCATCAGTTCCAAAATTGGAGAGTCTGCTCTAATATTGTGACCTGATCCAGGTTTAAAAATACATAAAATGCCACCCAGATCCATGCAGCTACATGATAATTTAAAAGCTGTAGAAAATCTAGTAAGATGCCCTCTACCTCAGAAGTCAGATGAAGTGACAACTGATGGATGTACATCCTCAGTAAAGCGGCTGACATCTTTTCCATATCCTCTGGTTGCTTACCCCAGTCTCATCATCTTAGTGTTACTATCCAGACTGAACTTTAATCAATTTGCTCTCAACCATACCACAGTCTCTACCAAGTTCTTAATGAGATGCTTGATCACACTGTCTGTGCAGCATGAGCTGCAGATACAAGATGAGTGCATGCTGTCATCCTGAAAATGTTTCTACCTGTATTTCCTTACAGACTCCCCTAATTGCAATTGCCTGATACTTATATTGAGCAGAACCGTGACACAGAATCCCATCATGAATCCTTCAGGGTAGAATAACTACAAATCATTTAATGATTATTCACTGCCTTATTTAATAATAAAAATCTATGCAGAAATCCCAACACCACATAAAGCAGATTTTTAAAGGCTATTTTGATGTCTCAAAATGTATTTAATTTAGTTTTGGCTTTTTTCTGCTTTGGCGGATTCTTGCATCCTACTTCATTACAGTAACAGGATTATCGAGTTTAACTGCTTATGTTAGAAGATAAAATACATTCACACAGGCAATGATGATAAGATAGAATTGCTGCAGCCTGAGGGGTTACGAAGAAACATCTTCCATAAATTGTTTCTTACTATGTGTGGGTTGGTGTAATCAGCTCCCATCGTCCTGCAAAATAAAATCAAAAACATATCCCTGAAAAAGTAGTGAAAAAGAAACATTCCTCGGTGCCTCTTTTCACTGCATGCATTAATTCCCTGATGTGTCTTCCTGTCCTGCTCCTCTTCTAAATGATCTATAGTGTTTTACCATTGTGATGCTGTTGTTATGCCCATTGCCATGCAAAACCATTGACTTTTTAAAACGAGAATGAACTGGTACTATAATGGTGACTGTGGGATTTCTCAGTGAATTTTATTTAAGAACTCAGTAATAATAACTCTCACTAATGAATATCTTCAAGACACAGTGGCAGCATATTTATATGTACATACCTATACTAATTACTATGCACTTCTTTAATTCCACATATAACTAGAAGTCTTATTTACATTATTCCAGGAGACTAATTTTCCTCTGTACCTTCTGCTCTTTTTCCGTTCCCCACATTACTCCTAAACTGTTTGCTTCCTTTGAATAAACTTTTAATTTCCTTGTTCTTCAACAGTCCTATTTTTTCATGTCTGCCTCTGTAGATACTATTATGATAGAGTCAGAGTCAATATCAGATATGTTCTCCTTCTAAAATGAAGACAATATTCTCCTTCTAAAATAAATTCAATAAATTCTTAAAACCCACTTATATCATGACTGACTTATCAAACAGGCTTTGAGCTGAATCATTGCATATTGTCCTGTGCAAGAAAGAAAGGCAATTTTGCCGTAGCTAATCCTTCATGCAACACCATGTATGTTTTATGTGCTATATTATAACTGCTGCCACTCTGCTGTTATTTGCTGGAACTATAATAGCGTTCAAAGGTCTTAACTGAGATCAGGATCCTATTACAAAAGCACTGCCAAGAGGCAAAAAAACTCCAGCCTCTGACCCTGTGAAAATAGTGGAATTAAGCACAGTAATAATGTTAAGCATGTCCATGTTAGACGTGGACAAGGAAAACTGTGGATTAAAGAATGGAAATATTGCTACCCTTGTTTTGTCCATGGGGTAGAAAGTGACAGTGAACTTATGTGATTTATTCAGGACACACAAGAAATTTGTGGCATAGCCAGATACAATTTTTGCAGTTAGCAATCTTATGGATCTTTCTTTTTTGCAGCTTATTTATCAATAGAAGGAATAAGGTTTAAGCTGAAATAGCAGAGAAACAATAGCATTTTGAATTGTAATGCATTAAACAGGAGTATAACAAATGGATTTGTGAGCATACAGGTATCATTTAAAAAGCAACACTATGACAATACTGCACTAAAGGGTATTTTGAAAGCTATTCTTTCTGAGGTCTTTCTGTGAAGCCTGAGGCTTGATTAGGAATTCTACAGGAGAAAGCAGATTGAATAAGATAAGAACTGTGATGAACAGGGGAAAAGGGGCACCTAGAGGAAGCAAGGACTCAAAATGGGAATAAAGCAACAAAACTGGATCTGTCATACATTGGAGGGAAAGCATCAGAAAGAGTCAAATTTGCAAAAGGAGCATGAGCTCACAGGGGCACAATCTCCTTTAGAAATCAGAATAAAACTTATAATTCCCAAATCTTACAGTTCCTGGGCTAGCACCAAATCCTTTGCAAATCCTGTTTACTGTCAGCCAATTTAAAGAGACTATTGCCCCAGCTCAGATCTGAGCTGTCTTAACGCTCACCATGAGCCAGGTGAGCATCTGTGTGGTGGCACACAGTACACAGCTTCGCTTTGTGCTTTTTTTAAAAAAAAAACAAAACAAAACAGGAAGTCATATGCAAAAACATAGCTTAAAGCATTACTGAAGTTTCCTACACAAACTTAATAAAACCCTCTTGTGTCTTTGCATTATAATTTGGAAATTTATTTTACATAAGGTTTGTTCCTCATCCAGTGCTCTCTGGATAGTCTTGCTCTGAGGACAAATCAGAACTATACAGAGTAGGATGCTGTACAATCCCTACATTGCTTTTGCAGAAGTTGGAAGATGCGCAGCAGTGGATGCGGTGGAAACTAGATGAAAAGAAAGGATGGTCTGAAAATTCAGGGGAACGAAGTGGTGCCCTAAATAACTGTATCCCTCTCTCTCTCATGGATCTCTCACAGCCAAATCACTTAAACAGAACTTTTTGCAAGTAGTCGCTACCTCTGTGTTCCTCTTTCTTGCAACTCCAGTCCTTGCTGTCATTTGAAAACATTAAGTACCTACACCTGCCACATAGGCAACAGGTACTGAATGTATCCTGTATCATATAATACTAAACCATCTGAAAAATCAGCTCGTAAGCACCTCAAATTGACTGTCAAAAATAGTGGGTATTTTCTAATTTATTCTGTCTCAGTTCTCTTTCTGTCAAATTAGAATAATAACTCCTTCAGCGCACAGAAATGCTGTGAAGATAAATTCATTAAGATTCGTAAAGCTCTCAGACACTGTAGTGATGAGCACCACAGAAAAGCCCAGGAGGAAATTAAAAATTTTGTCTTCAGAGCAGAACATAAAAATGTGGCATGGGACCATACACTGAACAATAACAAAGAAATGAAATGATGAATAGTTACTCATTCAGTGAGCATTATCTCTATATCATGCACAGCGGGGGAGGGGCAGGGGGCGGACCATATGTGATCAGTTAATTAAAAGCAGGCTCATAATGCATGCCAGAAGATGAGGAAATAAAGGTAAGTGGACAATCCAAATTCTGGCAATTCCAACAGCTGTGTACTTGACTATAAATAAATGGCAAATTTTTTTCAATATACTTTTTCTATTTGTTTAATAGGGAAAAAGCTTAAAAGAGCTCTACCTGCCTTAGTTCCTTCCAGTGAAACACGACAGTGGCCATAGGTTTGTCTAATGTTACAGCTGATCTCCTAATTCAATAGATTTGCTGCAGTCTTTTTCCCACCTCTCTCAAGTCAGTTTGATACCTTATTTGAAATGTGTAGGATCCTACCAGAGACAACTGATTTTTTTTTTCAATAGTGATATATATAATGAATGCTGTTAAAAGAATCTCAAGAAAAAGTTAATTGTACCAATCTAATACATGTTATATGAATGAAACCTGAAATTTGCTGAGGAATTATTTGAAGAATATTAATCCCACCTGAGAGTAATTTATGCCTAACTACAGTACTGTCTTCTTCAGTTTAAATACTCTTAGTTAAACAAATAAAAGACTGCTTACAGCATTTAGTAAGTATAAAAACTAGATTAAAAATTCACACTGACAGTTTGGTTTTGCCTTCAAAAAGTCATCTTTCTAGTTAGGTTAACATTGCTCTGATTTTCTGATTTTTTTCATTGCTCTGATTGCTGCATCATCCCTTACAAGTTAAAGAGCAAATTCTGCAAGTTTCATAGTGTCCGAGTAGCCTATATTCTCTTGCTTCACAGAAGGCTTTCAATAAAACATAGACTAATGATTCTTAGACATATGTGATGACATTTCTTTAGCAATAAATGTCCTCAGCACAGGAAAGACATGGACCTGTTGGAGCGGATCAAGAGGAGGGCCACAGAAATTATCAGAGTTGGGGTTGGTCAGCCTGGAGAAAAGAAGGCTCTGGAGAGACCTTATTGCAGCCTTTCAATACCTGAAGACAGCTTATAAGACAAATGGGGTAGACTTTTTAGTAGGGCCTGTAGCAATAGGACAAGGGGAAATGGTTTTAAACTGAAAGAGGATAGATTCAGACTAGATATAAGAAATAAATTGGTTATGATGAGGGTGGTAAAACACTGGAATAGGTTGCCAAGAGAGGTGGTAGATGCCCCATTCCTGGAAACAGGCAAGGTCAAGTTGGACCTAGGATTCTATGATTCTATGAAATATCAAGTTCATGATTCTCAGAACTGCTACTAACATGCAAATACAACATAAGGTCTGCACAACAAAGGCAGGGACAGAATTCAACTCCTGTGACCAACATTCATTTATTTCAACCTTTAAATTTTTGAACTACTTTTTTCCTTTGTGGTTTGCAGCTTCATAGCTGCAATATTCTTGTATCCAGTTTAGGATGTTATGGATGCAACGACTAACAAACTGGGGAGCAGCTCTGCTGGAAATGAGTGAGAGATCCTGGTGTACAGCAAGCTGAGCATAGGTCAGCTGTGTGCCCTAGCAGTAAGAAGGCCAACAGCATCCTGGTCTATAGTAACACAATCACAGATTAAGGGAAGTGATTATCCTGCCTTATGAAGCACTTGTTAGAGCACAACTAGATTACTACTGCATCCAGTTTTGGACACCCAGTACAAGAAATGTTGACAAACTGGAGCCAGTCAAGCAGAAGACCACCAGGAGAGTGTCACAGAATCACAGAATCACAGAATGTTAGGGATTGGAAGGGACCTCGAAAGATCATCTAGTCCAATCCCCCTGCCGGGGCAGGATTGCCTAGACCATATCACACAGGAACGCGTCCAGGCGGGTTTTGAATGTCTCCAGAGAAGGAGACTCCACAACCTCTCTGGGCAGCCTGTTCCAGTGTTCAGTCACCCTTACAGTAAAGAAGTTTTTCCTCAAATTTAAGTGGAACCTCCTGTGCTCCAGCTTGCACCCATTGCCCCTTGTCCTGTCAAGGGATGTCACTGAGAAGAGCCTGGCTCCATCCTCTTGACACTTGCCCTTTACATATTTATAAACATTAATGAGGTCACCCCTCAGTCTCCTCTTCTCTAAGCTAAAGAGACCAGCTCCCTCAGCCTCTCCTCATAAGGGAGATGTTCCACTCCCTTAATCATCTTCGTGGCTCTGCGCTGGACTCTCTCTAGCAGTTCCCTGGCCTTCTTGAACTGAGGGGCCCAGAACTGGACACAATACTCCAGATGCGGCCTCAGCAGGGCAGAGTAGAGGGGGAGGAGAACCTCTCTCGACCTGCTGACCACACCCCTTCTAATACACCCCAGGATGCCATTGGCCTTCTTGGCCACAAGGGCACATTGCTGGCTCATGGTCATCCTGTTGTCCACTAGGACCCCCAGGTCCCTTTCCCCTACGCTGGTCTCCAACAGGTCTGTCCCCAACTTGTACTGGTACATGGGGTTGTTCTTGCCCAGATGCAGGACTCTACACTTGCCCTTGTTATATTTCATTAAATTTCTCCCCGCCCAACTCTCCAGCCTGTCCAGGTCTCTCTGAATGGCTGCGCAGCCTTCCGGCATCTCAGCCACTCCACCCAGTTTTGTGTCATCAGCGAACTTGCTGACAGCGCACTCTAATCCCTCATCCAAGTCATTAATGAATATATTGAATAGAACTGGTCCCAGAACCGACCCTTGCGGGACTCCGCTAGACACAGACCTCCAACTGGACTCTGTCCCGCTGACCACTACTCTCTGGCTTCTTTCCTTCAGCCAGTTCACAATCCACCTCACTACCCGATCATCCAGACCACACTTCCTCAGTTTAGCTGCGAGGATGCTGTGGGAGACCGTGTCAAACGCTTTACTGAAATCGAGATAGACCACATCCACAGATTTACCACCATCTATCCACCGGGTAACATCCTCATAAAAGGCTATCAAGTTGGTTGAGCAAGACTTCCCGTTGGTGAAGCCATGCTGAGTGCCCCTAATGATCCCCCTATCCTTGATGTGCCTAGAGACAGCACCAAGAACAAGTTGCTCCATCACCTTTCCGGGGATGGAGGTAAGGCTGACTGGTCTATAGTTACCCGGGTCCTCCTTCCTGCCCTTTTTGAAGACTGGAGTGACATTCGCTTTCCTCCAGTCCTCAGGCACCTCTCCCGTTGCCCACGACTTAGCAAAGATGATGGAGAGTGGCCTAGCAATGACTTCCGCCAGCTCCCTCAGCACCCGCGGGTGCATCCCATCAGGGCCCATGGATTTATGGACATCCAGGTTGCTTAATTGGTCCCTGACCCAGCCCTCATCAACCAAGACAGATTCCTCCTCTATCCTGACTTCTTCTGAGGCCGCAGGGGTCCAGGGCTCCTCAGGACAGCCTCCAACAGTATAGACAGAGGCAAAGAAGGCATTCAGTAACTCCGCCTTCTTTTTATCCTCTGTCTCCAGGACCCCCACCTCATTCATCAGTGGGCCTACATTGCCTCTAGTGTTGGCTTTACCTGCAATGTATTTGAAGAAGCCCTTTCTGTTGTCCTTGACCTCTCTTGCAAAGTTTAATTCCAAGGAGGCCTTAGCTTTCCTAGTTGCCTCCCTACATCCTCTGACAACAGACTTATATTCCTCCAAGTGGCCAGCCCCTCCTTCCACGATCTGTACACCTTCTTCTTCCACTTGAGTTTGCCCAGCAGTTCCCTGTTCAACCATGCAGGTCTCCTGCTACCCTTCCTTGACTTCCTACCTGTTGGGATGCTCTGATCTTGAGCTCGGAAGAAGCAGTCCTTGAACGCTAACCAACTATGTTGGGCCCCCTTACCTTCTAGTACCCTGTCCCATGGGATTTCCCCTAGCAATTGCTTGAAAAGGCCAAAGTTGGCCCTCCTGAAGTTCAGGGTTGTGATTCTGCTAGCTATTCTGTTCCTGCCACATGAGATCCTGAACTCTACCATCTCATGGTCGCTACAACCAAGGCTGCCCTCAACCTTCACCTCTTCAACCAGACCCTCCTTGTTAGTGAGGATCAGATCCAGCAGCGCTCCTCTCCTAGTTGGCTCATCCACCATTTGCATCAGAAAGTTATCATCAATGCACTGGAGGAACCTCCTGGACTGGGGATGGCTGGCTGAGTAGGCCTCCCAGCAAATATCAGGGTAGTTGAAATCCCCCACAACAACCAGGCCCTGTAATTGCGAGACTGCTCTCAGCTGCCTGTAGAAGGCCTCATCACCCTCCTCATCCTGATCCGCTGGCCTGTAATAGACACCCACAACAGTATCACCCCTGCCAGCCTGCCCCTTAATTCGCACACACAAACTCTCAACTCGCTCCTGATCTGCCTCTGGACAGAACTCAATACATTCTAGCTGCTCACTCACATAAAGAGCAACTCCACCACCTCTCCTTAGCGGCCTGTCTTTCCTGAACAGGACATAGCCATCCATGACCACATTCCAGTCATGCGAGGCGTCCCACCAAGTCTCTGTAATTGCCACTAGATCATAGCCCCCCGACCGAACACGGATTTCTAACTCCTCCTGCTTATTCCCCATGCTGCGTGCATTGGTGTACAGGCAATGGTGTCCATCTCCCTCAAATATCCCTTCTTGGTAATCTTCTGATGGGCACTAATTGACCTTAGTGGCTCTGATCAGTCTCATATGGGACCCTCACCCATGTGATGAACTGCCACCCTCCCCCATGGGCAAAGTGGCTTCATTTAAGCTCAGCCATGGCCTTTGGCCCCTACCTAGGAATACTGGTCTCCAGCCACATCTACCCATAGACCCTACCAATGCTGACCTGTGGGCTGACTTCCTGGCTTGATCTTGGACCTGCCCCATCCTCACAGATTTGTGAGATGCCCTGGACTTAGGGCTACCTATCCTTCACCCCCCACCCCGACCTGCCCTGCTCCCTTCCTGAGGTGGTGAGATGGCTCTAATTATTTTTTAATTGATTGAAGTGCTCAGGAAGATATCTATGGGACTTCTGTTCCCTCCCTTATCACTAGTTGATGCAGTGCATCATTTAGATCCCACATTTCGATTACAGTTTGTCTGTTCCAATACTTGAGCAGGGTATCTGTGACCACCTATTAGGTTGCAGCCTATGACTCTAATTAATGATAACAGCAGTAAATTTATCAGGAATTTAAATAGCCTTAGGAAATCAGAGATTTCAATGCTTGTCCTTAGCTTCAGGTTACGAGTGGCTCCTCCATTACATGCTCGGTTTTTGTATTCAGGCATTAGCAAGGATCGGTAGCTCCTTTTAAGAATGAAACCACGACTTGAATTCCTTCACATCATTGGTAATCTTTCCTTATGTCTGCTGAGTTTTAATTCATTATTTTAAAATTAAACAGAACTTGCTGGCTTCTTTTACTTCTCTAAGAAGTTCTGTGGCAGATTACAGCTTGCACACAACTGAAAAACAAATCATGTATGTGCAGATGTACATGTGCCTGCCTGTCTGTATATGTAGACACATTTATGTATGTGTGTGTATATATACATATATATCAATATATCTGGAAAGACTGACAAATATGCTTCCTTCTGTTAATCCCACCATCTTCTAATTAGCCACCATGCCCTAGAGAGGCAATTATTCCAAGTAATGTGTGCAGGGATAGAAAAGCAATGTCCGGTACTAGGATATAGGAATGCATATCTGCACCATAGCTTATGATTGGGAAAACCCTGTCAGGGTGTTCTAAGGAAATCTCCAGGCACCTTAAACACAAAACATGTAGTTTAAAATAGCACAGTGTAGATTTGAAAAGGGTCTGAAAGCAGCACTAGTCAGATCGTGGTGTTGTCATAGCAACAGACACTGAAATTCAAAATATGAAGTACAAAATGAAGGAGGGAGAAAAAGAAGGGTAGAGAGGAGAAAAATAGCAAGCAATAATGAAAATCTGTGAAAAGAATAGGAAAATTAGACTTCTAAACACAATGACAGAATAACTAAAATTTCCTTATTCTGCATGCTATTATTTGCATTTTTTACCTTTTCCATACAACAATTTGAAAATGCTTTATAAATATTAACAATCTACGCCTTCTAACATCCCTCAAGGAAAGTATTGATGTTGCCATTTATTGAGGAATACAGAGGCAGAAAGAGCTTTGCGTAAGTAGAATGTGTATGGCAGAGGTGAAAAGAAACTTCAGCTGTTTGCTCGGCTCTGTACTCACATGCTCTTTGTTTCATTGCTTTAACATGCCTGAGTTTTATGATGTTACTATCTAGATATGTAACAGAAGTAACAGAGTAATGTTAATAATAGTGGTAGTAACAGTATTCTGTTTCTGACACAAAATCTCCAGTGCTTTAATACACAGTTTGTGCAGTTATTAAAAATTTTTACTGTATTTCCTAGAATCATAGAAGGGTTTGGCTTGGAAGGGACCTTAAAGATCATCTAGTTCCAACCCCCCTGCCATGGGCAGGGACACCTTTCCACTAGACCAGGATGCTCAAAGCCTCATCCAACCTGGCCTTCCACACTGCCAGGGAGGGGGCAGCCACAGCTTCTCTGGGCAACCTGTTCCAGTGTCTCACCACCCTCACAGTGAAGAATTTCTTCCTAATATCTAATCTAAATCTACCCTCTTTCAGTTTAAAACTGTTACCCCTTGTCCTATCACTGCATGCCCTTGTAAAAAGTCCCTCTGCAGCTTTCCTGCAGGCCCCCTCCAGGTACCGGAAGGCTGCTAGAAGGTCTCCCCGGAGCCTTCTCTTCTCCAGGCTGAACAAACCCAACTCTCTCAGCCTCTCTTCATAAGAGAGGTGCTCCAGCCCTCTCATCATCTTTGTGGCCCTCCTCTGGACTTGCTCGAACAGCTCCATGTCCTTCTTATGTTGGGGGCCCCAGAGCTGAACGCAGTACTCCAGGTGAGGTCTCACGAGAGCAGAGTAAAGGGGGAGAATCACCTCCCTCGACCTGCTGGCCACGCTTCTTTTGATGCAGCCCAGGATGTGGTCAGCCTTCTGGGCTGCAAGCACACACTGCTGGCTCCTGTTGAGCTTCTTGTCAACCTTCACCCCTAAGTCCTTCTCCTCAGGGCTGCTCTCAATCCATTCTCCACCCAGCCTCTATTTGTGCTTGGGATTGCCCCAACACACATGCAGGACCTTGCACTTGGCCTTGTTGAACTTCATGAGGTTCTCACAGGCCCACTCCTCAAGACTGTCAAAGTCCCTCTGGATGGCATCCCTTCCCTCCAGTGTGTCGACCTCACCACACAGTTTGGTGTCATCGGCAAACCTGCTGAGGGCGCACTCAATCCCGCTGTCCATGTCACTGACAAAGATGTTAAACAGGACCGGTCCCAATACCGACCCATGAGGAACACCACTCGTCACTGGTGTCCACTTGGACATTGAGCCATTGATCATAACTCTTTGAGTGTGACCATCCAGCCAATTCCTTATCCACCGAGTGGTCCATCTGTCAAGCCCATGTCTCTCCAATTTAGAGACAAGGATGTTGTGCGGGACAGTGTCAAATGTTTTGCAAAAGTCCAGGTAGATGACATCAGTTGCTCTTCCCCTATCCACCAGAGCTGTAACCCTGTTGTAGAAGGCCATCAAATTTGTCAGGCATGATTTGCCTCTAGTGAAGCCATGTTGGCTGTCACCAGTCACCTCCTTGATTTCCATGTGCTGCAGTATAGTTTCCAGTAGGATCTGCTCCATGATCTTGCTGGGCACAGAGGTGAGGCTGACTGGCCCATAGTTCCCTGGGTGTTCCTTTTTTCCCATTTTGAAAATGGGGGTTATGTTTCCCCTTTTCCAGTCAGTGGGAACTTCACCAGACTGCCATGACTTCTCAAAAATGATGGAGAGTGGCTTAGCAACTTCATCTGCTAGTTCCCTCAGGACCCGTGGATTCACCTCATCAGGTCCCATGGACTTGTGCACCTTCAGGTTCCTTAGATGGTCTCAGACCGGGTCTTCTCCTACAGTGGACGGTTCTTCATCCTTCCAGTCCCTGCCTCTGCCTTCTGCAACTTGGGTGGTGAGGCTAGAGCACTTGTCAGTGAAGACTGAGGCAAAGAAGTCGTTGAGTATCTCAGCCTTCTCCATATCCCGGGTAACCAGGTCTCCCATTTCCTTACGGAGAGTGTCCACATTTTCCCTAGTATTCCTTTTGTCACTGACCATACCTCTAGAAGCATTTCTTGTTGTCCTTGACATCCCTGGCCAGATTTCATTCTATCAGGGCTTTAGCTTTCCTAACCTGGTCTCTGTCTGCCCTTGCTTCCACCTTCTGTAGGCTTCCTTCTTGTGCCTGAGTTTATCCAGGAGCTCCTTGTTCATCCACACAGGCCTCTTGGCATTTTTGCCTGCCTTCCCCTTTGTCGGGATGTATCGCTCCTGAGCCTGGAGGAGGTGGTCCTTGAATACTAACCAGCTTTCTTCAGCCCCTCTTCCCTCCAGGGCTTTATCCCAAGGGACCCTCCCAAGCAGGTCCTTGAAGAGGCCAAAGTCTGCTCTCCTGAAGTCCAGGGTGGTGAGCTTGCTGCACGCCCTCCTTGCTGCCCTATGGAGCTTGAAATCCACCATTTCATGGTTGCTGCAGCCAAGGCTGCCCTTGAGCTTCACGTCCCCCACCAACCCCTCCTTGTTGGTGAGAACAAGGTCCAGCATGGCACCTCTCCTCGTCGGCTCCTCTATCACTTGGAGAAGGAAGTTGTCATCCGCACATTCCAGGAACCTCCTGGATTGCTTGTGCCCAGCTGTGTTGTCCTTCCAACAGATGTCAGGGTGGTTGAAGTCCCCCATGAGGACCAGGACCTGTGAACGTGAGGCTACATCTCTCTGTTTGTAGAGGGCCTCATCCACTTGGTCTTCCTGGTCAGGTGGCCTGTAGCAGACACCCACTATAATGTCTCCTGTCCCTGCCCACCCTTTAATCCTGACCCATAAACTCTCCGTCAGCTCCTCCTCCATCCCCAGGCAGAGCTCCATGCATTCGAACAGATCATTGACATAGAGGGCAACACCCCCTCGTCTCCCCTCCCTGTCCTTCCTAAAAAGCCTGTATCCCTCCATTCCAACGCTCCCGTCTTCAGAGCCGTCCCACCATGTCTCTGTGATGCCAATAAGGTCGTAGCCTTGCAGGTATGCACGCGTCTCTAGTTCCTCTTGTTTGTTCCCCATGCTCCATGCGTTTGCATAGAGGCATTTCAGCTGAGCCCACTTTACAATAATAGTGATAGTAAATAGGGAAAGAATGAGTTAAACAGTAAACTGCATTTTTTTTTTCCAAGGATGTACAATAGTTTAGAAAAAGATACTTATTCGTGCCTAACTCATCAAGAAACTGCAACAATTCTAACTCAACAGGAAAGAATTAATATGCCCTTTTTGGGGATCAAGGAACCATATTGTTGGTCAAAAGCCTGAGATTACTGGGGAATTTTTTCTCAGTTTACTATTTTTATCCCTCACAGACACCTCTTTGCAATCTTTTATTCTGAGTATACCTCTATGATAACTTCTCTGTATTACTGACTTGTGTACAATAGAATTCTTTAGTATATCCAGGAGACTTTTTTTGATGTTGGATTTTGCAATAACTCCCATTTTACTTTAGCATTTTGAAGGAGCGATAATGAGGAACTTTCCCACTCTTACTTTCCTACATTTATATTTCCCTTCCAGGCATGTAATTTAATTTAAAGTTGTTATCATTCTTGAAGTAATATAATGCTACAGTATCTGTCCCCTAAGAATAACTTCAATGTTTTTCAACATGAGTGTCAGCAGTATAAAGCAGATAACTTGCATATCACATTCAGGAATTTTAGGCAATGACCCATAAACATAGAAATTACATAAACAAAGAAATTACATAAAGGTAGAAAAGAAGCATTCAAAATAATGAAAATGTGCTGACTGAATTATAGACTGGCAGTGTACCAGAAGAATTGCAGCAAACAGAAGAACAAAAATAAAAGGACTCTTAAAATCTAGAGTTTAACTGAATAGGAGAAGAGTTTTACTATTTAAGGAGAAAATCCTCTGGCATTTCTAATGTCACAATGATAGGCGAATAGATTATGATAGAAAGACTGAAAATTCTCTGGTAGCTGGGAAGCCAGCAGAAATTAAAACATGCACTTACAGATGATTTGTCATGTGAGAGGAGAACACAGACCGAGGGTACTAAACTGAATTTTTCAGGTATTTTTACTAGACAGATGCTATTGTTTCAGGTAATTGAGCTGTGAAGTGCTCTGCCTGGTTGAGATGTTGCACCACAGAACTCAGCATGTGTCCAGGTACTTGCCAAGTTTGTCAGGAGGGAATTTTGCAATAAGGTCTGAAACAATGCTTCAATGCTACATTGTCCAAACCAGCAGGTTTAAAGTACTGATGCTGAACAGCTTTGGCTTAGCATGAAGCTATAGATTTAACGTGTAGGATTTAACACGCAAAAGCAAAGGAGAGAGGCTGGAAGAAAGCATGTCCAGGGATTGAGAGAATGTGCTGAAGCAAAAGCACATTCATTTTCCTGATCCTTTTTGTCTCCTTTGGATACTTTTAGGACTCATCCTCTCTGCTTCAGGTTAGATAGTGGGCCCTGGGTCAAGCCAGGTAGGAATGGGGCAGAGGAAATCATGTATGGGGCTGAGTGGAGGAATGCATGCAGACCTGGAAAACTGGGATAGGGAAGAGAGAAAAGGATTAGCATCTGCAGCCTGGTAGAAATAAAGCTGTTAATTTGGCTTTTAATTGCAAGTGCTAATATATACTTTTAAAGCTTCTCATATTGAACTAATAATTGCACTTTCTAAATAAAATTAACAATTCAATTTTCAAAATGGTTTGCATATGTCTACACTATACTGCAGTAACTACAACATAGGCCTTCCTTTTTTTCTTTATTTAACAAGTATGTGAAAGTTTTGGGAAAAAAACTTATTACAATGAAGAGCAAGGAATACTTTCTTCCTCAAAAGTGAAGCAGGTTCTTCAGTAAAGTTTCAAAAATTCTAATCAGAAAACTAACAAGGAGAGATTTTTCTACCCTCATACCAGTGTCTACCAGTTTTCATCAGCTTCAAGGCTCTCAAGGCCAGCTAAACTATCAAACTGTAGACATAATCATAAAAGGTCTTCTTTAGGCATGTGAGCAGCTTGACTGACAAGATATCTGCCCAATAGAATAGGTTATGTTTGAATATAGCTGAACCAAAACTGAATGAGGCTGTTTGCACCTGCATTTGTCAAACCCCTCTAATTGATGATTTCTTATACTGAATTCAGTATTTGCATCTAAATTAAGACTTTTATTGCAAATATAACATTGTTGAAAAGTATCCAAATGTAAATGACATCCTAAAAACCCCCTTTCTACTACAATTAAATAGCTTTTGACCTTTTTCTCTGTTATGCATGTAGTATTATGCAAACTTGCTATTAACTGTATATATGTCTCAACTTGCCTCAGGATGTATATGGATAAGGTACAAAAGAAAGTAATTCTTTCTAATGTGATAAACAGATAAATAAAGGAAATTATTTCTATAAGATGTTTTGGATGAAAAAGGCATAAATGGCTGTCACGGTTTAAAGCTGGGCTGGCTATTAAACCTGTGGCAGATGCTCTCTGTTAACCCTCTCCCCCACCCGAAGGGAAAGGGAAAGGGAAAGGGAAAGGGAAAAGGGAGAGAGACTTACAGGTTGGAAAGTGAAAACAATTTTAATAAACTACAATAATGAAAAAAAGAGTATAATAATAATATTGGAATAATCAAATATATATATAAATATGTACAAATATATACAAATCCAAGATCGAGCTCCCCCGATGTCGGCAACGTCACCACCGGCACTGCAGGGCAGGCTCCGGGAAGGCCCAGGCTGGGCCCAGCGACGGTCGAGAGCTGGATTCAGGGATGCACGGATCGGGATCGGGGGCAGCAGGAAAGTGGACAGAGTCCTCCTTGGACACTGGCCAAAGGCTCAAGACGTAAAAGCAGCCCAAAGCAACAGAAACACCCAAACACAGCAGAAGAAGCAAGGGAAGGCAAGGGACGAGACCCTCGTGATCCCCCCACTTTATACCGAGAATGATGTGTATGGGATGGAATACCTTCGTTGGTCAATTTGGCGTCACCTGCCCTGTCCGCTCGTCCCTGCAGGTGTGACCCCCCTTCGGCTCTTCACTCGTAAGCAGGGAGGAATTCAGCAGTGACCTTGGTTTCTCTAGGAATAAGTACAGTAGGAGCCTTTCTGCATAACATCCCTACCGGTGCCTCAGTGATAACTACAAACTTCGAGCGTTATCAGTCCTAGAAGCAGACACTGTCTGCAAAAACATGCAGTTAGTTTCAGAAAGTGCAGTTACTTAGAAGAGACTTAGCTGAAAGTAAAAATCACTGAAAGGAAAATTGGCTTGGTTTAGACGTAGAAAACTGCACACTGCAAAGTTTCACCAGTGCTTTTTTAACACTCTGGTCTAAAAGCAAATTCTATCTTAAGAAGCCGTGGATTGGAAAATGACTGCTCTGCCCAGATCCTGTTTTTTAAACTCCTTCCTAAACACCAGTGACTGGCAACGCTTTGAGAAAGGATATTTGTCTGTAACTCTAATCTAGCCTGTTATGGGGTTATAATGTTCTTCCGTTATGTATGCAATGCATCATGGTATCAGACTTTGTTATTACTACTTAATTAAATTGAATTTTTCATTTGCTTTAAACACAATCTGTTAGAAAAGACAATACACAACACTTTAATATTCATGAAGTTTCCTTAAAGCTAAATTAGTGTCACTATAATAGCTCTTTTTTCTTGTTTTCTTTTTCTTTTTTCCTTTCTTTCCCCCCCCTTTATTTTCCCTTTTTCTTTCTCTTTTTTTCTTCTTTTCTGCTTCTCGTTACCTGTTCCTGATCCTGAGTCAAGGTAACCAGCCTCCTTGTCTATCTGTCCATAAGCAGCGATGTCCAGCTTAGGATTTGCCGTCTTTTAGTCTCATACATTTCTTTTACGTTTGCGCCTACGTTTCCATGATCAAGTAATAAACATCAGGGAGACTACACAAATCGTCTAAACCCGGCGTACATTGTATTGTAGCGTGGTCACTATGTAAATATTCCTTGCCAGTTATTAAACCTTGGCTCTCACCTTCTGGCCCGTTCTCCACCAACCCTCAGGTGTTTCTGAGCCTGTCTTTTGAAACAAGAACTTGTGAGAAAATCGTTGCCGGGAGACGGACGCACCGCGAGCCGGAGGCGGAGCGGGGAGGGGCGGCCCCGCCCCCCACGGGGCGCCACGGCTCCTTTCTTCGCCCCGACCCCGCACCCGCCAATCGCGCCGTCTCTCCGAGACGGGAGGCGGCAGCGGTGGCGCATCTTCCCTCGCTGACTGGTCGCCAGATGCGGCGCGTCACCAGGAGGCGGGGAGCGCCCGGATTGGCTGGCAGGGAGTGGGAAGCCTGACGCTGATTGGCCCGCGCCGGTCACGTGGGTCTGGTGGGGCTGTGACGCCCGCGGCGCTGGAGGGGTCGGCTTGTCAGGTAGGTGGGTGCTGTGTGCGGCGCGGCGGAGCAGCCGCTGGTACCCGCGCCCCGGCAGCGGCGCCCGGGCCAAGGGGCGGCCGCCCCCGCCCCTTGCCGTGAGCTGCCCGCCGGCCCGGCAGGCAGCCGGTGCAGGGGGCGGGTAGGCCCCGCGCGGGGTTTTACCTGCAGGCGGGCGGGGCGGGCACCGACGCCGCTCGCGCTTTCCTCTGAGGGGGCGGTGACGGCGGCGGCATCCGGTCGCTTCCCGCGGCGCTGGCGCCAGGAGACGTCAGGGGCATCTCTCGCCCGGCGGCGGCTCCGCCCCGGCGGGGCAGGCAGCGCGGTGGGTGCGGATCCCCGCCCCCGAGGCTGCTGTCGGGCCGGGGGCGCGTGGCCCTGCGCCGGGTCGGGGCGGGCCCCCGGGCCGGCGGGGTCCGCGCTAGGGGGCGAAGGGAGGAAAAGGGCAGACTTGGGCCGGTTCCTGCCGCGCCTGTCGCCGCCGGTGCCCGGCACGTCTGCTCCCCGCCTGTGTCCCGGCTGCGCCACGGCACGGTGACCGCTGCGGAGTGCGGGACGGCGCGCCGGCTGCCGCGTGGAACTTTGTGATGTGTGCCCCCCCCCCCCCCTCCGCCCAATAATTATAGCGCCCCTGGCTTTGTTTTTTTTTCCTCCTCTCCCCCCACGCCGTGACAATGATGCACAACTT
Organism: Nyctibius grandis; assembly: GCF_013368605.1. Classification (NCBI taxonomy): domain Eukaryota; kingdom Metazoa; phylum Chordata; class Aves; order Nyctibiiformes; family Nyctibiidae; genus Nyctibius; species Nyctibius grandis. The sequence continues at coordinate 56,719,951 of NC_090695.1, read as the reverse complement.
AGCATTAGATTTAGAGCCTGCATAGGTAGGGCCTTATCAGCGCTTTCATGTGCGTTTTTATGCTTTGTGTGTTTGTGGGTTTGGTAACTGCAGGCGTCCTAAGTGCTCACGTTTGGTATTTGAGAACGAAATATATAGAAGGGCATTAAACATCCCTTTTCATGTTGGAGTATGTTTCTATCTTGTTTGAGTTTACATGAGCATACACCCTTGGAAGTGACACTTCCTATGTGAACACCTAGGGCTTTGTTAATGCCAGCTTGTCTTCTGTTTGTGGGAAAGCAGCAGTGCTTTCCAAGTAGCTGACATAACAATCCTGCACAAAGTGGCTTTGATACTCTGCTGTATTTTAACGCAGCTTTTTTTAGCAAGTTGCAACTTAAGAAGAACCTGGGCAACATCTGAAACTTTTTGACTGAAAGAATTTACTGGGTATTTTCAGTTAATTGTACTGACTAAATAATATATAATAAAGAGATGACTGATACAGTTTACTACATGTATGTGCTAGTCTTTGGAAGACCTGAGGAGGTGGGACATTCATACTTCTAATCTGCTCACAGTCAAAGCAAATCTTGGACATGTTATAGGTTGAGTTACAGTAGTGATTATTGTTGGTGAGACAAATGTGTGTTCTCGTCTTTTAAAAATTCCTTTTTATGTGTTGAAGCAAATTGTCAGTACTGTTACAACTTTAAAATACACACGTGTGGAACGTTAGCCTCAGAAGAGTTGAGCTTTGGCGATATTTCTTGGAAGGAGAGTCTTGTATGTGCAACATTACATTTTAACTGAGCAAAACCTCTGTTAATTGTCACCGAGATCTTTTACTGCTTTCCTACAACTGTAACTTTGTGTCACGATTGAAGCTTTCAAAGGAAGGTGGTTCTTCAGTTGGTATTTGAATTACCAGTGTATAAAGTGATCATGTAGAAATAATTCTGAGGAGACACTTGAAAGCAAAGACAGGCTGAAGAAGGGGTGGGAGGATTTTAAAGTCAGGATTTTAAAGTCGAGTGATGCAAAGGAAGATAAGACGGGTCTTCATTAAGAGAGGGAGAGAAGTAACATTTACTTCACCAGAAGAAAGAAATTTAACACGGGGAAGCAAGATTCATCTATGTGGGGTTGCACTGCAGTTAGGTCATGTAGGATGTGTTTCCATACTTTTCGGAGTTCAGTTTAGTTCCTCGTGCAATAGAGAGGAGAAGTGCTTTGCTGATACGAAGTAGGTTTATGCTAGACGCGAGTCTGAGGCAGGTGTCTGTCAGTCCGTTCTTTGTCCATGCGGAGACCCCTCTCGTCCTGCCCGGCTTGCCCCCTCCGCTTCAGCTGGGAAGCAGCAGGGTGAAGGAAGGTATGTTGCCGTGTCAGCCTGAAGGCAGAGAAAGCTGGCAGCAAGCCCGGCGTTGCTCCATACAAGGAGATGGGCTAGCAGCATGAGGTCATCACTTCACAGGGAGGAGTTTTTTTGCAGCGTGTGGGAAGTGGGTCTAGGAAAAGGAAGGGGGATTCTTTTGCCCGGGGGAAGAGGAGCAGCAAGAGAAGAGAACAAAACCTAGGTTCATTCCGGCAGGAAGTAAACTGTGTATATGCTCCTATCTTAAGATAAAACTCTCCACTTGGTACTGTCTTTATTATAATGTTGAGGTATTTGCCTTGTAAAAATGGGTTTTGAAAACTTAGTGGAGAGTTTTATTATACAGGAGAGATAGTCTTGCAGTTGTTGAGTATTCACGATCTTCTTAGGAGTTAAAGGATTTAAAATACTGTGCACGTAAATACAGAGCAAGTTTTTGCTGTGTGACATCTGTGTTAGGTAACTGTAGCATTTCTTTGGAAAGACTTATTTTTGAAACTTTTTTTAATAGTGAATCAGTGGAATTCGTAGCTTTGTTTCCAGGGTTGGAGAGAAGATGTGTGTGGTTGCATACGGTGCACAGGCAGTTTTGGAAACGGCTCTTAAAAAGCAGCAAGGGTGCTTCTAAAATGGCTTTTTTTTGGTGTGTTTTTTTTTCCTTTTTTTTTTTTTATTTATGACAATTTCATGCCGTGGAAGATTTTAATTCCTGTCATCTCGTAGCATGAAAACATACTTGAGAGCATGACTCTAATGTTTTCTAATTGCTCCTGCAAGTCTAAATGCAGAGTTCAGGTTGATTTTGAGTATAATGAGTCTGATAGGGATTTTTTCCGTTCTGTGAGTTTCCCTGATGATGATAAAAATGAATTCCCAATAAATTAAGACTTAATGCTGTTATTAATATAAATGGGTGAATTGTGCTTTGTAACATCGTTCTACTTTGGATCTCAAATTAGCATTTGCTCTAGTCACCAGCTTCTTTTGCATTGCTGTCTTTCTACACTAGAGGGAAAATGCCAAACAGCTTTAACCCCATACAATTTTAAACTTTCTTTGCCACATTTGAGCTTGTTACTAACCAGCTCACGACACACAGATGAGTGTCACAGCAGTGTGTAGGGACAGCTCTCCGTGCTCATAACTGTACTGTGGATCAGTAACTGTTTTCTGGCCAGTTGTACAGGTTTGTCACAGTTCCTGATCTTTGAAATGTATTAGCCGGCTTGTTAGAACACAGCTCTGACTGCTTACTCTTGTCTGTATTGTGAACTTGCACCTTCAGCAGCAGGGATATTTTGTTAGGCTTTCTGATACGGTTGCTTTTATTTTCTGCTGAGTGGAGAGTTACTACGTGGGCCAGATCTTGCCCTTATGTTGTTGATAGGGTGAACACGCAGTACAGCAGTAGTTGCGTACTGTGAGATGTTTCTGTGGTGTTAAGAGGATCACATGAAACTTTAAACTGTTAAGGGAGAAATAAAAACATTGCATGTGTACTCTTAATGTGTCCTTTAGGTATGCTTTACAGTACTGCTTGCACAATACTGTAGTCCATTTGGAATGCTGCCTTATTAACTGCTAGTAATGAAAATACTTAGCTAATAACTACTTAATAGTTTATCACGTATTAGGCATTTTTCTATATGGTATTCAAATCTTGGTCTGAAGACAGACCTTTTGCAAGGTCTCTTGTAATTGTGATCATTTGATCTTAGAGTCTCAGAACCTTTGGTTTTGAAAGCAATTTATTTTAACATGAGGAGCTGAGACATTCAGAAGTTATGCTTAAGCAGCAAAATAAATTACCATAATTAAGACCTAATGAAAAATCAATTACGTTTTAAGCAGGGACAGCCTGTGAAAAGTTTGTGAATTGTTGCATATTATGTAAGTGCTCTTTGCCAGAAGCAGAAATAGAATCCGGAACAGTGTTAAAGTGCATTAATCATGAGCCCTTTGTTCCCTGAAATTGCCTGTTTAGAAACTGGTAGACATGCAATTATAGCAATGAGCGTGATAGAGTCGTGAAGATTAGCCCCTCTGACAGAATGCTGAATCATCCCCAGAGCACTCCGTCCTCTGTAATAAACGAGTCAGGCATTTATGGAGAAAAGCACTGTGGAAGTAATTACAACATCACATAATGCATATTCTGAAGACGGTAGCATTTAGGTTTTTATCCTCAGTGTGTGAATCTCTTAATTTCAGTACTTGATTTGTCAGCTTTGCTGCTTTTCTCCAGCTCTGTTTATGCCTTTTTGCTTTAGAAAAATTGGAAAATCTTATTCCGTACATTGACAGTGTGTTGTAATTTACATGGTTCATCATCACCTATGTAATGTTTGCAGTTTGAACTGAGTTGTTTTTCTCAGTACAAAAGAGACCAGAGTGGGAAAGGGCATAGGTTTAATGGTTATTTAATAAAGGCAAGAATAATTTTATTGAATATTTGGTGCTATAGTGCTCAAACAAATAACATTAATAATGGCTCAGCTGGTGGAGGTTTTTAGCTGCTGGGCTAGTAAATCACAAAATTTAGCCTTGGTGAACCTGTAAACAAGTGAGAGAAGGGTCTTGGGATAAACCTTCTTAATCTTTGAATACCTAAAGCTTCTTGTGTCTGCTGCTAAATTGTGTTAAGTTTGTTAAAATCTGTTCAGTGTCACGTACTGTCACTGTGTCTGTTAAAAATACAGCTTTTGTGAATTATGCAAAAGCTTTCTTTAATGTTTTGGGTTTCTTTCAGATAGCATCTGACTTCCTAGTTGCCGCTTCTGCTTTGAAATGTTCATGAATGTAAATAGTACCCCACAGTATTTGTATCCCAAGTAAGTTAAGGAATTCCAGATAAGGGGTGCAGTCAAGTGAAGTGGCTAAGTTTCAAAAATGTGACAGCTTAAACACGATAAATAATGGTACTTTAAAACAATTGTGCTATCCCTTCAGCAAAATGTTGTAAGAAATGCTTTTGTAGGCAATCTTAAGGAAAATCATACAACTTTGGAGCACCTTTTTACTGCTTAAAAGAGATAAAGCATGGAAAAACACACACTTGCTTATTGCTGGTATGAGTATATTTGTTGTATGTTGATGCTGTGAAGGGTGTGTTTTCTCCCAAGGAGAATATATTTTCTATAATTTCCATAATATGGTTGTTTACCAGTTCAGCAGATGTAGTAACTGAAGTTCACCAGATAAAAGGAAATGCCTGATGTGCCAAATACAGAAATATGTTAGCAGTTGAAGTGCACAGCCAAAAAAGCAAAGAATTGTAAAGAGTTCAAGGTCTGTAACAAAGATAGAGGAAGGCCTTTTAATATCCAGTTCTGCCTTTTGGATTAGGTGAATGTTGAAATTGGAGTGGGAAATCTGTCATTAGTGAATATGTTAAGTAAATCTGAAGCTACTATTTTGACAAATTTAATTTGCATCTAGATCATGTAATTTATCTAAATGATTATTTTTTTATATGAGGAGGTAATTACACACATCCTTATTGAGGTCAAAATCTGAGTTTAATTCAATCCCTTGTCTTCCTTCATGGCCTCTTAGTTTTCCATGCTGCATGCTTGCTAGCCCTGCTTTCTGGAGCCAGCTGGTACCCTCTGAAAGGAAACCTGCCCACAGCTGACGGAATTGTTTTCTTCAGGCTCTGTTCCAGCCACAGTATGGATGCATACTGCAGCAGATTTATGTCCTGTAAAGTACAGTCTTCCAGAGGTATCCTATCCCTGTATGCCTTGTGTCCTCAAACCTAAGGCTTCATGTTTCCACAAAGCGTGCTGTGCCTACCCTGCGTATTACGCTGCTAAAACATCATTGTGATGGGCTGTGACACCGGTGATCTCCCGTGCTGTAGAATGTCATCACCAAAGTCCCCCTAGCCAGACTTGGAGAGCCTAGTGGAGATGTCAGGATTTGCAGTGTGGATATGATTAGTCTGCTTTCAGCAGGTGGGAGCTGCCATTTCCAAAGCAGTGATTAAGCAAATGTTTGTTAACATTTGACTGTTACAATAGGATGACTTGTGTCCCTCTACAGAATTTTTCTCGGATTAATTTGGGATTTCAGGTTTAAAAATGCAGTCAGACAAATTCTCTTCAGCTGTCTCAGAGTACAGGAAGGCAAGAATTCTGAGGGACCTAAATAACCCTTGCCTGTAATACAAACCTTATCATCCCTACGTTTTTTTTTTCCCGAGAATATCCATGAATGGTACTACGTGCTGAAGAACATTGGCCTTGTAAAGGAAAAGTTATCTTCTTAGTATCATTTCTGGAAAGAACACTTTTGATGTGCAGAATGAAAGACTGGGGATAGAAAAAAATCTGTTGTAATAAAAGTCAGTTAGGCTGAATCCTATGTATGCAAATAAATTTCTGTGTGAAAGTTCAAGCATACTTTTTTTGTTCATGTGCAGTTTGGTACCATTTTTCCAGAGACCTGGGAGGTTAAGCATCCAAACTTTTAACTGTTTGTTGTAGCATCCATTACTTAAAGCTTGATCAATTTACACATTTTCAAATGAGAATAATACTCGTCAGAAGGAGTGTTTTTTATAAGTGGAAAGGCTGGTGATACCCAAACAAAACTGACTGGATCTAAAACGATAGATTTCTTCATGTATGTTGAAAAGTTAGCCCTGGTATGTATTTGATACATGTATGTATTAAAAATTGTTATGCACTTTAAGTGTTTAAGAAGGTGGAAACGCATAGTTCAGTAATCTGTCTTTCTGGTGACTCTACCTTTATAGATGAGAGTAACTGTATCCCATTTAACACAGAGTTATCACAGTGAGTATCTTCTAGGATAAGGAGCGCGTGAAGGAAAAGTTATTCAGCTCAGGGACAGCAAACAAAGACTTGAACACCCTTCAATGAACCACATATGTTGTGTTTCCTGCAGTGTGGAATATCAGCTGTTGGGAAGGGACAGGATTCTCTTCCTCATGGACCTGTCTTCCTTGTGTGCTGGTTTTCTGTACAGGATACTGTGTAATCGAAGTACATCAAATGTGATACAATGGTGTCAAGGAGGTAAGTGACCTCAAGAAGACTGAATGAACAGGGAGTTAACTAAGTAGAGGGTTTAATGAACCAGAAGGATGTAATTAGCTTAATGAAGGAGGAAAGAAGAAGCAACACCCTGATTGCTCTTTGTATTTCTTTTCAAAGAGTGATAAATACTTGGAGCTAGATTATGTTTCTCCTGAGGAGACCAGTGTTGTCATATATTACAGAGTAATGGCAGATTTTTAGTCTAATTGTTTTGGCTGCAGCAAGAAATTCTGGCTGATGTTGGGCCATAGGAAGGAATTAAACTGCCTCTAGACTTTTAAAAGTATTTCACGTCTTGTAGATTTCTGTTTCTCTATGGCAGTCCTTAACCCTCAAGAGGTAATACAGTGCTTCTGGAAGAAGCTCCTAGCAGTATTCTGGATTTCTAAGTTAAAACATGCAATGGCAGCAGCTAGAAGAGTTTTGGGACCTGAAATCTTTCCAAGGAGTAGACTTACTGGTGTTTTATGATGATGAGAGACCCTCAGTACTGTGTCAGTGTTCTTCCCTCCTCTGTCTTTCCTGAAGAGATACTTCACTAGGTGGCCTCAGGATTGAGGGTTTGTGCTTGGATTTTTCTTGCGTGTGTTCATTCTGACTTCCCATGGATTTATCTCAAGGCAGATGGTTATCAAGATATGAAACGTAACCTTCAGAGGTTTGGGATTTTTTCCAAATAAGGAAGACTGCTTTCTAGCTTCAAACTGGAGAAGTCAGCATCTAATTGAATGAAAGAAACAGGCAAAGAAATAAGTTAACTGTGCACAGACTATCTCATTAGTCACCAAGGTTACTACAGCTGCTTTTTAATTTCAATGTTGGCTTGCTGCCACTTTTCCTAGCAGTTGTTTCTGTGTTCACTGTTCATCTAAGACAAGAAATCTCTTGAAAATGCAATACTTTAGTTGTCTTTTGTTGCTCTTGTTTGTTCAGAATTTTCTTTAATACACTGTATAATATACACTTTAAAACGTGCCTGAGTTACTGATGTATATATTTAACTTTTTTCAATTTGTGGCCAGCTTTCAGTCATTTTAGTGTTGTATGTTTCTTTGTAATTCTAGAACAGTCCCGTCCTTTAGCCAGTAGAGCTTATAGCAGGGTTGGAGATAACGGAGAGCAGTGCCTGCCACATGAGAATAATTTTTATCAGCCTCATGCTGCTCAGTAGGTTTTTCTGTTAAGATCTAGTGTGGAGATAAATGTTGCAACACTGCAGAACTGAGAGTTCAGTGAAAATTCGTTGGTCAGGTGCTCTGTATTGAGGCCATGCATTTCTTTGGCTTTCCTTGCAGCCTGGAACTTAATTTAAGGACAGTTTAATTCCTGGAAAAATACAGGAAGGAAAGCTTTCTTTACTTGTAAGCACATGGAAGGTAACAAGAAAATAGGTGCATTTACCCTCTGAAAGCAAGATGTGTGTGTGGTGTGGAAAGCAAGATCACAGAATCAACCAGGTTGGAAGAGACCTCAGGGATCATCGAGTCCAACCGTTGCCCTGACACCACCCTGTCAACTAGACCATGGCACTAAGTGCCATGTCCAGTCTTTTCTTAAACACATCCAGAGATGGTGACTCCACCACCTCCCTGGGCAGCCCATTCCAATGTCTAATAACCCTTTCTGAAAAGAAATTCTTCCTAATGTCCAACCTGAACCTCCCCTGGCGAAGCTTGAGGCTGTGTCCTCTTGTCCTATCGCTAGTTGCCCGGGAGAAGAGGCCAACTCCCACTTCACTATAACCTCCCTTCAGGTAGTTGCAGACTGCAATAAGGTCACCTCTGAGCCTCCTCTTCTCCAGGCTAAACAACCCCAGCTCCCTCAGCCGTTCCTCGTAGGTCAGACCCTTCACCAGCTTGGTCACCCTCCTCTGGACTCTCTCCAACACCTCAACATCTTTCTTGAAGTGCGGGGCCCAGAACTGAACACAGTACTCAAGATGCGGCCTCACCAGTGCCGAGTAGAGAGGGACGATCACTTCCCTAGACTGGCTGGCTACACTATTCCTAATAGAGGCCAGGATGCCATTGGCCTTCTTGGCCACCTGGGCACACTGCTGGCTCATGTTTAGCCGGCTGTCGATCAGCACCCCCAGGTCTCTTTCCGCCGGGCCACTTTCTAACTACTCTTCCCCCAGCCTGTAGCGCTGCATGGGGTTGTTGTGGCCAAAGTGTAAGACCCGGCACTTGTTCTTGTTGAACCTCATGCCATTGGTCTCGGCCCATCTATCTAACCTGTCCAGATCCCTCTGTAGGGCCTTCCTACCCTCCAGCAGATCGACACTCCCACCCAGCTTGGTGTCATCTGCAAATTTGCTGAGGGTGCACTGAATCCCTATGTCTAGATCATCTATAAAGATATTGAACAGCACCGGCCCCAGAACTGAGCCCTGGGGAACACCGCTAGTGACCGGCCACCAGTTGGACTTTGCCCCATTCACCACCCGTCTCTGGGCTCGGCCATCCAGCCAGTTTTTAACCCATTGAAGAGTCCACCCATGCAAGCCCCGGGCAGCCAGTTTGTCTAGGAGGATGCTGTGGGAGACAGTGTCGAATGCCTTACTGAAGTCTAGATAGACTATATCCACAGCCCTGCCCTCATCTACTAAGCGGGTCACTTTGTCATAGAAAGAGACCAGGTTGGTCGAGCAGGACCTGCCTTTCATGAATCCATGTTGGCTGGCCCCGATGCCCCGATTGTCCTGCATGTGCCATGTAATGGTACTCAGGATGATCTGTTCCATCACCTTGCCTGGCACCGAGGTCAGGCTGACAGGCCTATAGTTCCCTGGATCATCCTTCCGACCCTTCTTGTAGATGGGCGTTACATCTGCTAATTTCCAGTCAGCTGGAACTTCACCAGTTAACCAGGACTGCCAGTAGATAATAGAGAGTGGTATGGCAAGTTCGTTTGCCAGTTCCTTCATTACTCTGGGGTGAATCCCATCTGGGCCCATAGCCTTGTGGGTGTCCAACTGGCACAGCAGGTCACTAACCATCTCCTCCTGGATCATGGGAGGTTCACACAGCCCCCCATCCCTAACTTCAGGCTCTGGGGGCCGAGTCTCCTGAGGACAACCGATCTTGACATTAAAGACCGAGGCAAAGAAGGCATTGAGCACCTCTGCCTTTTCCTCATCCCCTGACACTACACTACCCTCCTCATTCAGCAAGTGGTGGAGGCTCTCCTTGACCCTCCTTTTGCTGTTGATGTATTTGTAAAAGCTTTTTTTGTTATCTTTGACTGTAGCAGCCAAATCGAGCTCTAATTGAGCTTTGGCCCTTCTAATCTTCTCCCTACACGACCTGGCCACGTCCCTATAGACCTCCCAAGTTACCCGACCCTTCTTCCAGAGCAAGTAGGCTCTCTTTTTTTCCTTAAGTTCTAGCCTAAGTTCTCTGTTTAACCAGGCCGGTCTTTTTCCCCGACGGCTTGCCTTCCTACACACTGGGACAGCCTGCTCCTGAATATTTAACAATTCCCTTTTGAAGCACGTCCAGCCTTCCTGGACTCCTTTGCCCTCCAGGACCGATTCCCAAGGGACTCGGTCCACCAGCCTCTTAAACAGGCTAAAGTCAGCCTGCCAGAAATCTAAGGCAGAAGTTCTGCTCTTGCCCCTCCTTACTTCCCCCACTATCGAAAACTCTAACATTTCATGGTCGCTACTCCCAAGACGGCCACCGACCCTCACATCTCCCACTAGTCCTTCTCTGTTCACAAACAACAGGTCAAGCAGGGCCCCTCCTCTAGTGGGCTCATTTACCACTTGCATGAGGAAGTTGTCCTCCACACATTCGAGGAACCTCCTAGATTGCTTCCTTTCTGCCATGTTGTATTTCCAGCAGACATCCGGCAAGTTGAAGTCGCCCACGAGTACAAGGGCCGGCGACCAGGCGGCTTCTGACAGCCGCTTGTAAAATGCCTCGTCCGCCTGCTCATCCTGGTTGGGTGGTCTATAACAGACTCCCACCGTAATGTCCGCCCTGCCGACCTTCCCCCTGATCTTCACCCATAAACATTCAACCTTGTCATCTTCACCATCTTCCTCAATTTCAACACAGTCCAAGCACTCCCTAACATATAGCGCTGCCCCACCACCTCTCCTGCTTCGCCTGTCCCTCTTAAAGAGCCTGTAGCCATCCATAGTTGCACTCCAGTCATGAGAGTCATCCCACTACGTTTCTGTGATGGCAACCATATCATAACCTTCCTGCTGTACAGTGGCCTCTAGCTCTTCCTGTTTGTTGCCCATACTGCGTGCATTGGTGTAAACACACTTCAGCTGGGCTAGCAGCCTTGCCCCCGATGCAGGCCTGTCACCCCTAGGTTTATTTGTGGCTGCCCTGGTCTTATCCCCCTCCCCCATCAAACCTAGTTTAAAGACCTCTTAACTAGCCCTGCCAGCTTCTGGGCCATAACCCTTTTCCCCTTCTGATTCAGCTGTTCCCCATCCGGCATAAGCAGGCCCAGTGGAATGAAAGCCGCCCCGTGGTCAACAAACCCAAAATCCCACCTACGGCACCAGTCTCTTAGCCACATATTAATCTGTTGTACTTTCATAGTCTTTTCCCTATTTTCACCAAATACCAAAGGAATTGAAGAGAATATCAGCTGCGCACCTACCCCCTTTACCAAACGCCCCAGGGCCCTGAAGTCCCTTTTGATTGCCCTGGGACTTCTCTCTTCAATCTCATCCCTACCCACCTGGAATACTAATAGTGGGTAGTAGTCAGAGGGCCTCACCAGTTGAGGAATCCTCCTGGCAACATCCCTTACCCGAGCCCCAGGGAGGCAGCAGACTTCCCTGTGAGTCGGGTCTGGCCTGCATATGGGGCCCTCCGTTCTCCTTAGCAGGGAGTCGCCTATAACAATTACTTTTCTTTTCTCCTTTTTGGAGCTGGTTGCAACCCTCTTACTTGGTTGCTTCTGTTCACGTAGTCCCGTAGAGGGTCTACCATCCCGTAGATGGTTGGACTCGATCCCAGAGGTCTCTTCCAACCTGATTCTGTGATTCTGTGTGTGTGTGTGTGTCGGTTGTTTTGTATGCAGCACTGCCTTTTTCAGAGTTAGCAAGAGCCCAGCACCAAGTCCTGAGGCACGGTGGCTGTGTGTGACTTGTGGCAGCCAGCCTAGCTCTGCTCTTCCTAACCTGTAGCTGGCTTTACCTTCTTGTACTCTTCTGCCTGGTGACATTCAGTCTCCAGCATCTGCCTTGTTATTTACCTGTGCCTGTGAGGTAGAAACTCCTACAGGATTAAAGCAAAACTGGTTTAGTAACCGCATCTAAAGAGCACTTACCTCATGGTTCACTACCAAATGGCATCTCTTCCTGTTGCACATTTTTCACAGGAGCCTGAGATGGTAATGTAAAGGGCACACTGAGGAAGTTTTCAGGCCATGGGGAGCTGGGAACAACTGCAGGTGTGGTGGAGAATGAGATTACTATTCAGAATAATCTTGGCAAATGGGAGACATGATCTGGAACAAAGCAGGGTGTCAGTGAGCACAAAAGCAACATACTGTCTGTAGGCTGGAGTGCATGGGTACATGGTAGGGGAAGAAACAGGGTAAGGTGAAGTTCTGTGGAAAAGGACCTGGAATTTTTGGAATACAAAATAAGGAGGACACAGTTTCATGCTGTTGGGAAAAGGTTAAAGCAATTGGACAGGAGCTAAAAAGTAATATTGGTTCCCAAGTTATCTTCTCCTCCATTTTACCCGTCAGAGGAAAGGGGGCAACCATAAATAGACGTATAATGGAAATCAACACTTGGCTTCGTGGTTGGTGCTATCGTGAGGGTTTTGGCTTTTATGACAAAGGGACACTCCTTGACAACTATAACCTGTTAGGGAGGGACGGGATCCACCTGTCTAAAAGAGACAAGGGAATCTTTGGCAGCAGGCTGGCCAACTTGGTGAGGCAGGCTTTAAACTGAAGGACTCAGGGGAAGGGGTCCAGAGCGGTAATGCTCATGCCATTGCCTCTATTGGGAGAATAAGCCAGGCCAATCACAGCAGGGAGAAGGGTTCCTTAGCTGCCTCCCAAGATAGGAACAAGAAGGCCAACTGCCTCAAGGGTATGTATGGATATTGCGGATCCTCTTGCGCCTCTCCTGGGAAACCTGCATGCTTGGCTACCTCTCTGAAATGCTTGTATACCAAGGCATGCAGCAGGGGGAATAAGCAGGAAGAACTGGAGATCTATGTGAGGTCGCAGGGCCACGATCTCATTGCAATTACAGAGACATCGTGGGATAACTCTCGTGACTGGAATGCTGTCATGGATAGCTACGTGCCTTTTAGGAAGGACAGGTCAGCAAGGCGAGGAGGTGGAGTTGCCCTTTATGTGAGAGAGCAAAAGGAATGTATTGAGCTGAGCCTAGGGATGGACGAAGAATGAGTAGAGAGCCTATGGGTAAGAATTAAGGGGCAGGCTAACAGGGGTGACACTGTTGTGGGGGTTTACTACAGGCCACCTGATCAGGAAGAGGAAGTAGATGAGGCCTTCTGCAGACAGCTGGAAGTAGCCTCACGATCGCAGGCCCTAGTTCTCATGGGGGACTTCAATCACCCCGATATCTGCTGGAAAGACAACATAGCTAGGCACCCACAGTCCAGGAGGTTCCTACAGAGTGTTGACGATAACTTTTTGACACAGGTGGCGGAGGAGCCAATGCGTAGAGGTGCGCCGTTAGACCTTGTGTTAACAAATAACGAAGGTCTGGTTGAAGATGTGGAAGTTGGGGGTAGCCTGGGTTGTAGCGACCATGAGCTGGTGGAGTTCAGGATCCTGCGTGGAGGAAGCAGGGCAATAAGTAGGACCACAACCCTGGACTTTAGGAGAGCTGACTTTGGCCTCTTCAAGGACCTCCTTGAGGGTATACCATGGGTTAGGGCTCTAGAGGGCAGGGGGGTCCATGAGAGCTGGTCAATATTCAAACATTACTTCCTCCAACCTCAAGATCGGTGCATCCCTATGAGTAAGAAATCAAGCAAAGGAGGCAGGAGACCTGTATGGATGAGCAAGGAGCTTCTGACAAAACTGAAATGGAAGAAGGAAGTCTACGGAATGTGGAAAAAGGGACAGGTCACTTGGGAGGAATACAGGAAGGTTGTCAGAGTATGCAGGGAGGCGACAAGGAAGGCCAAGGCCTGCCTGGAATTAAATCTGTCAAGGGACATCAAAGACAACAAGAGCTTCTTCAAGTACATCAGCAGCAAAAGGAAGACTAGGGAAAACATGGGCCCACTGCTGAACGAGGAGGGTGCCGTGGTGACGGAGGACGCAGAGAAGGTGGAGTTACTGAATGCCTTCTTTGCCACAGTCTTTACCACCAAGGCCAGCCCTCAAGAATCGCAGACCCTGGACGTAACAAGAGAAAGTCTGGAGAAAGGAAGACTTTCCCTTGGTTGAGGAGGATCAAGTTAGAGATCATTTAGACAAACTGGACACCCACAAATCTATGGGTCCCGACGGGATGCACCCACGAGTGTTGAGTGAACTGGCAGATGTTATTGCCCAGCCACTCTCTATCATCTTTGAAAGGTCATGGAGAACAGGAGAGGTGCCTGAGGACTGGAGGAAGGCCAGTGTCACTCCAGTCTTTAAAAAGGGCAAGAAGGAGGACCCAGGCAACTACAGGCCAGTCAGCCTCACCTCCATCCCTGGAAAGGTGATGGAACAGCTCATTCTGGATGCCATCTCTAAGCATGTGGAGAAGGTCATCAGAAGTAGTCAACATGTATTCACCAAGGGGAAATCATGCTTGACCAATCTGATGGGCTTCTATGACGACACGACTGGCTGGGTTGATGAGGGGAGAGCAGTGGATGTTATCTACCTTGACTTCAGCAAGGCTTTTGACACTGTCTCCCATAATATCCTCATAGGAAAGCTCAGGAAGTGTGGGTTAGATGAGTGGACAGTGAGGTGGATCGAGAACTGGCTGAATGACAGAGCCCAGAGGGTTGTGATCAGCGGTGCTCAGTCCAGTTGGAGGCCTGTGGCTAGTGGTGTTCCCCAGGGGTCAGTACTGGGTCCGGTCCTGTTCAACTTATTCATCAGTGACCGGGGTGAAGGAACAGAGTGTACACTCAGCAGATTTGCTGATGACACAAAACTGGGAGGAGTGGCCGATACACCAGAAGGCTGTGCTGCCATTCAGCGAGACCTGGACAGGCTAGAGAGCTGGGCGGAGAGGAACCTGATGAAGTTCAACAAAGGCAAGTGTAGAGTCCTGCACCTTGGGAGGAATAACCCCATGCACCGGTACAGGTTGGGGGCTGATCTGCTGGAGAGCAGCTCTGCAGAGAAGGACCTGAGTGTTCTGGTAGACAACAAATTCACCATGAGCCAGCAGTGTGCCCTTGTGGCCAGGAAGTCCAATGGTATCCTGCGGTGCATTAGGAAGAGTGTGGCCAACAGGTCAAGGGAGGTTATCCTGCCCCTCTACATGGCCCTGGTGAGGCCACATCTGGAGTACTGTGTCCAGTTCTGGCCTCCCCCAGTTCAAGAAAAATCACAGAATCACAGAATCAGCCAGGTTGGAAGAGACCTCAGGGATCATCGAGTCCAACTGTTGCCCTGACACCACCCTGTCAATTAGACCATGGCACTAAGTGCCATGTCCAGTCTTTTCTTAAGCACATCTAGAGATGGTGACTCCACCACCTCCCTGGGCAGCCCATTCCAATGTCTAATAACCCTTTCTGAAAAGAAATTCTTCCTAATGTCCAACCTGAACCTCCCCTGGCGAAGCTTGAGGCTGTGTCCTCTTGTCCTATCGCTAGTTGCCCGGGAGAAGAGGCCAACTCCCACTTCATTACAACCTCCCTTCAGGTAGTTGTAGACTGCACTAAGGTCACCTCTGAGCCTCCTCTTCTCCAGGCTAAACAACCCCAGCTCCCTCAGCCGTTTCTTGTAGGTCAGACCCTCCAGACCGTTCACCAGCTTGGTAAGGAATTACTGGAGAGAGTCCAGCGAAGGGCTACAAAGGTGATCAAAGGACTGGATCATCTCTCTTATGAGAGAGGCTGCGGTAGCTGGGTCTGTTCAGCTTGGAGAAGAAAAGACTGAGAGGCGATCTTATCAACACTTACAGATACCTTAGGGGTGGGTGTCAAGAGGAGGTACCAGACTCTTCTCAGTGGTGCCCAGTGACAGGACAAGGGGCAATGGGCACAAGCTGAAACATGGGAAGTTCCATCTAAATATGAGGAGGAACTTCTTTACTTTGAGGGTGGCAGAGCACTGGAACAGGCTGCCCAGGGAGGTTGTGGAGTCTCCTTCTCTGGAGATATTCAAAGCCCACCTGGACGCAACCCTGTGCAACATGCTCTAGGGGAACCTGCTTTGGCAGGGGGTTGGACTAGATGATCTCCAGAGGTCCCTTCCAACCCTAACCATTCTGTGAAGTAATCTCTCTGCTCTTCTCAGAGTTGGTGGATCCTACAGTACCTCACTGTTGTAGGTTCTGAATTCTAAATGAGATCAGGACCAACTGGAGGGTGTTCAGAGGACAGCAATGGTCTGGAAAAAGATTTGAAATGAAAGATTGAAAGAGTTAGAATTGCTTAGACAAAAAAGGAAGACATTCCAGTTGCGAAGAAGTGGCTAGGCTGTTCTCTCTGTTCCTCAGTCACGATGTGGGGAAGGTGAGATTTGGTCATTGAGAAACTTTCCTCGTGCTGAGGGTGGGGGAATACTAAATCAGGCTGAGAAGACTGGGTCTTGACAAAAATTGTTTTGCCATAGGTAAGTATATGTGGTTCTTTGGTGGCAGGGGAAAGAATAAGATGGTGTCTTTATATTATAAGCTTTACACAGACATGATTGTTAGTGACTTACTTCGTCACTTCTGTCACTACCATTTGCATGTGTGAAAAGAATTCCAACAGGTAAATTAAGACTTTCTATATCCAAAAAAGGAAATAGGTCTTGTAATTCTAGTAATTCTAGGCAGAGGGTCTGAGAGTTGTTTTCTGGGGCTTTTATCTGGTTTATTTTTTGTTTGTGTGTTTTTTTTTTTGTTTTTTTTTTTTGTGCTACTGAGAAGTGTAAATCCTGTTCTTTGATGGAGCTCACTGCTTCTTATTTGCATGTAGTTTTAATAAGATCACAGCTGCAAGAGCTACTAGGGAAAACTGTGGTCTTCAAACAGCTGCAGCTGTAGGAGAGTGAGAGTGCGCTGTGTGAGGATGTTTGTATGCGATCAAGTGAAGTCCGTCTAGCTCAGCACTTGCTGCTGTCAGATAAGAAGGAGCTGTTGGCCCAAATCTAGAATAATAGTTCCTCTCCTGCTTTTGTAGTTTAGAGATGTCTTGAGAGGGAAGTTCCGCTGTTTTAACAGATCTGGGTTTTTTGTGAATTTTTATAATAATTTTTGAACCTCTTTGTTTCTTGGTCCTGAAAATGTCTTTAGGCATTGAATTAACATTTAATTATTTACTAGGCAAAGAAGAACTTAAGAACAACTCTTAAAAATTTCATTTGATGTTCCCATGTTCTTCTGGGAAACACTTCAGGCATCTGACATACCATGTCACTTTGTGCTATTGTGATGATTTTTTTTTGTACTTGGATCTGACACCCTGTCATACTTATTGATTTTCTGAACTAAAATATTCTTTTACTTTCTTTGTGCAGAAGCTGCTCCGTACTCAGATCAATATTAGTCTACTTTTTTGGTGCTCTATGTTCTTCATCAGATAAAATAATTTGAAGGTATAGGAATATTACTGATGGATTAGCAGCATAAGAATATGTTATGTTATCTCTTCCCTTCATTAAAAAAAAATCTGATATTCTGAATGGTTCCTAACCTGACCACTTCAAAGCACTGAACAAATGTTTTTGAACATGTATGTTCAGAGACTACGAGACCTTTTTCTGCTAGTGGCATTGAATAACCTATAGTTCTCTCTTCCAGTGTGTTGCATTGCATTTTCTGACATGTGACTTCATCTGCTGTTTTGTATGCTTGTTGCTCAATATGCTGGGGTTCTTCTGCAAATTTTTTAGTGACATGTCAGTTTTGATTGCTCGTAATAATTCTGTATAATTTGCAAACTTAAGCAAAGGTGATACGTGAAATGACAGATACGCAGGTGACCATTATGAACAGCAGCCCAAGTCCTGGCACAGATTCTGGTGAGGCTTCTGACTCTCTCCCCTGTGAATCTTTGTCTCTTAAATCTCACCCTGCAAGGTCTTAACTTCTGTAACAGCTTGCTATGAGAGACAGAAACTTTTTAGAAGTATTTTTTTCATTACCACTTCCAACACCTTTATCCACAGGATCCTTGATTCCATCAGAGAACTCTTCCAAGTTGCAAACCATTACTTTCCTCTACAAAAGATGTGTTGTTTTTTTTTCTCCATATTATTCCGATCTACAAATTCTTCAGTATGGTTTTAACTACCTTGCCTGGTATGAAGTCAGACTGTCTTTGTCGTGCTTCTCCTGATTGCCTTGTCAAGCTCTGAAAAAATTTGATATATTTTTCACTCTCCATTCTTCTTTACTTAGGTCATCTTAAGCCTAAGTTTTTGCGGAATTAATAGTTTGTCAATTTCATATTTGATGCTTTAACACTCAGCTGAATATTGTCTGGCTCTGGTGAATTCTTACGATTAATTTGATATTTTTAAATGCTTCACTGATGCTTCATTTTGAGAGAATGCCTTATATATCCCCAGTCTAAAGAGGACGTGTTGTGGGATTGGCATTGACTGTCTCAGCAGTAATTTCAGAAAACATCGCATCACCTAGTTTTTCTACTCTATCCTTATCTTCTTTTAATTCTTTCTTGTATATCTTCATTATGTAGTGGTTTATTGCATTGAGGTAGCAAGCTGTCTGTAACTATCAGATTCTACTGTGTTTGAGCTCACAAATAGCAATAGGACTTTTGTAACATTTTATTGCTCTCTTACAGATGGCTGTGTAGTTCAATGGCAGGCTTTTATTGTACTTCCGTGTACTACCTAGTACCCGCCTATCAATTAGACCAGTATTGGACTTGCATTACCAGTTTTGAATTCTACTAACAACCTATATGCAGATGAAGATATGCATGTAGATAAAAAGTTTGGTTTGCATTTTATTTTTATATTGACAAATAAAATTTTCCATTCTAACATACGTGGTAAAGTAGTTCTTTTTTAAAAAAAAAAAGGTATGCTTATTGTCTGTGTGCAGAGAGCAGAAGATAAGCTTGTCTGTGTTCAAGTGGCTTGTGATTTTTTTGCTAGTGAAGACTTTCTCCAGGGCTTTGCAACTCTGCAACATGTATTTTTGTATCTGTTGTTAAAGAAGTGGTGAATTTTGTAATGCTTCTAGCCAGCTGCATTTTTTTCTGTGTTTGTATCTGCTTGCGTAGCTGCTGTTTCTTTGCAGTGACTGAGTATAAGCATTACTTACAGTCTTTTCTATTTTTGGTCTTGGAGAATGGAAGTTTTGTATTTATATTAGGCAGCATTTTGTTTCTAGAATGTCACTAAGTAACCAGAAAGGAATACTAAATAATGTCTGCTTGAATATGTACTGTAACTACCCCTTTGTAAGATTTTATAAATGTGTCCGTGATTAGTGCTTTGTTTTAAATAGCGGAGATCTGCAAAATAGTTCTCTTTTCTTTACACACTGTGTGTGTCTTTCAGTTTTGCTTAATGCGTCTTTCTTACAAGGGCATTGCTAAACCAATATTGGATGTCTCATCTAAAGTTAAATCTTTAGATAAGACATTCTGGTATGAGATTGTCAGTGAACACTTCACACTGGTCCAGATGTAGCTTATGCAGTATACCTTGCACTTGTAAGCTATATGCAAAGCCTGTTTCTTATTTTTTTTTTATACTTTATATACTTTTTCTTAATATAAAACATCAAAGATCCAGCCTTCTGTTGCAGTTTGCTTCACCTACATTGAAGTCCAGAGTTACAGCTTGAAATTTTAGTGCTGCAGTTGTCTTAACTTTCTGACCTCTTACTATTCTAAATGTTGGAGTAATTAGAGCTATATAAGAAATTCCTGTGTCTTGATTGGTCCCTTTCTCATGTTGCCACTATTTTTCTTAACAGTCCAGTGAAAATACCGCTACTAAGTTTGTCTTCCATATAACAAATTCTGGTGCTTTCATTTTCCTTTTTAATGGGCTTCCTTTTTGTTTTGTCAAGGGCAAAGTTCAGAAATAGATGAAATGATCTGATTTTCTGGCTACAATATGCTGTGTCATAAGAAATTCCAGGAATTTAAAATAAAAAGTCTTTGGTTACATGTGTAGAGATGAAATTATTTCTTCCCTCAAAGTTGTGTGTATAAAGTGATAGCATACTACTACTTGCAGTCATTTGAGAAGTCCGCTCTTTTGTTTTTCTTGAACTCTGTCTCTTTTTAAAAAAATATGTCTTCTGGTAATAATCTGAAAATGCAAAGCAATTTACGTAAGTTAAGTTTTGCAATGTATTTTAAAATGCTGAAATAATAGTAAAAAAAGTTTGATCTGTTTTTTTTTTTCCAGAGAGTCCCCAGAAAATAAAATTATATTTCAGAAAGTGAAAAGCAGAAGAAGTAGTTGTGACATAGAGAAGTGTACTAAGGATCATTTCTTGAGGAAGATTTTTTAAGGTATGTGAGCTATGCTTTGCAGAAGAGCCTTCCTGAAAATAAACTGATTGTTTTGCCTTGAATGGACTAATATTTCAGACCAATTTTTAAACAATCAGGCTAGCTTTAGATTACCACTTTGGATGTTTATTGATGGCAAAAGCTCTATGGAAGCATTTATTCAGCTGGTTCCTGTTCCATACATTTTTCGTCAAATGCATATATAGATAATATTCTGAATATCATAGAATGGTTTCGGTTGGAAGGGACCTTAAAGGTCATCTGGTTCCAACCCCGCTGCCATGGGCAGGGACACCTTTCCACTAGACCAGGTTGCTCAAAGCCTCATCCAATCTGGCTTTAAACAGTGCCAGGGAGGGGGCATCCACAGCTTCTCTGGGTAACCTGTTCTAGTGTCTCACTACCCTCACAGTGAAGAATTTCTTCCTAATATCTAATCTAAATCTATCCTCTTTCAGTTTAAAGCCATTCCCTCTCATCCTATCACTACTTGCCCATGTAATATGTGGTTAGTGTAAATAAATGGTAGGTAAAGCATGCATTTTATGTAGCCTGGTCTTCTGCATTCCAGGAGTAGATCCTACAGTAACAGAAATGTCAATTGTTTAACAGTGTAATTTTTTTTCAAGGTGTGAGTGGAGGGCTAAGAATAACTTATTTCACACTTTTAATGGAATGTAACTACTCTAAGCCTCACGTTGAGAAATTGAGATGGACTGTAACAAATTGATCACCTGTTACAAAATTGCTTTTAAATCAGTACAGAAGCTGTGAATTTGAGGATTTGTCTCCTGAATCTAAGTCCTCTTCCTTTTCTGATTTTGCAATATTCTTAATGTTTCTAGAAAGGGTCTGCAAAATATGAGTCATGCTAACTGATTTGGAGCTCATGCAGGTTTAGGAGTTGAAAGTAGATCAAGAGTGAGTGTGATGCTCTCTGCATACCATGCCCGTTCCATATTCCTCCTTCTGGAGGGGCCAGATACATGCTGTGCTGTCCTGTTCTGAATTTAACTGGAGGACAGGTGTGCTTCTGGTTTGTGGTTTGTCGGTTGCCTACCTGGTCATTGATAAACGACAAGTTCCAACTGATGCATGTGGATCCATCATTATGTTAAGATTAGCAGTTACAGTGTTGGATATATGAAGGCACTAGCTGTTATAAGGGTAGGAGAGCAATCTGGGAAAGTATTGCTATACATGTGCTCTGTTCTTCCCTGCTCATTTGATGTCGGTCATTGTCAGACACACGGGACCTTTGATCTGACACACTATGGCCACTCGTGTCAGGGACAGATTGCAATCTTTAAATTAAATGTAGATTGGCTATGAAAACTACATTCTTCTGAGTTATTGGTGGAATCAAGACGGACTACTAATGCTGGAATACTGGCTTTCTTTTCTTAGGGGAGTATTATGGTATTGAAGGATTGTGACTGTCATTGAAGTTTCTCGCTGCCATGCTGACAAAATTTACCATTGCTTCATTTGGAATCTGACTGCACCACTGTGGTGGTGGTGGTTGAGACAAGGCGTAAACTGTCTTCAGTAACTATGCTTAAATTTAGAACTGTTCAAGGTCTGGTTGCTCATTCACAGTATATTATTAAACGTACATTGAGTGTTTACTTCCTGTCAGTGATTAGTTAGTTATTTTGAGAGTGACTGTAAAAAGAAAGTATGTCTTACTTTCTTGGAATTGGCTTAACTGTTAAGGCTTACCAAATACTGATTGGCTAATTTGCATATCCAGTGATTTTTACAGTAACATATCTATATCTCACATTTCAAAATAAACTAGCTGAAACTCTTTGATGCCACTGGGATTTTATTAGTTTTACAAAACATGCTAGAATTCAGCTTGAGACTTCACTGGCATGTCAAATTATGCAAGTGTTGTTTGTGTGTGGAAAAAGAGATGAAACCTCATGGGTATCTGCCAGAAGTAGGAAAAATCTCTTCACAGTAAAACTTAGCAATTACTGAAGATTTTTTTTCTGTATGAATTTAGCATATCATGTGTTCATTGACATCAATTCTCCGTCTAGCTGCTTTAAAACATGATGCCATCTCTCTTTTTTTCCTTTAAGATAAAATATTCTCCCGTGTTCTTTTGAGAAAGATTTCCCCCCCCCCGCTGCCCCCAGACTATCTTTCACACTATATTTTCATCTTTTCAACATTTCAGTAGAAAGTACGTTTGTGTCTCAAACTTTGCATGTCTCCTACTGGTTCCACAGTAAATCTTTTCTAGGTTCAAATTTTGTTGCGCTACTCAATTTTCCCTGTAGTCTGTGATTGCAAAATCTGGGTGGGAATCTTTGTCTTACATGTTCAGTGTGAACATTGTAATGTTGTATGGTAAAGCCAAAAAATGGGGCTATTAGTATTTATTCTGTAATCCAGTAGCTGTGAACGTGGGGAAGCACAAGGAGGATCATGCCACAGATAGCAGCCCAACTTGTTCGCTGTCCTTAAACAGCATCTCCTGGTGCCGTGTTTGGAGACAGAGTGCAGATCTAAATGGATCACTGTGCCCAGAGAGTTGTTGTAGGTCCTTTCCAGCTGAAATATTCTGTTCTATTGGTCTGACCCTGTAGGGCAGCTGTCGACTCACCTGTGCAGAGAGATATCAAACTTGGAAAAATACCTGTCTGTGTTGGTGACAGGTTTTGTCTGTTTGAACATTGGCCTTTGTTCTTTTTAAGGGTATTTGAAATGCGCTTGTTCTTTTTAAGCATATTTGAAATACAGATTGCATAGAACATGTCTATTCATGTGTTTGGTAACTCTTACATTTTTGACTTAAAGTAAGTGACTGTGTCTTCTGTACTGTTTTCAGTTTAAAAGTGTTCAAAATATTAAAAAATTAAAAGTGATTTTAATTAAAAGTGTTAGATTTTAGGTTATCGACAGTCAGGTGGCTTAGATCTTGGATGCTTGTTCACCACTTCTTTGCCTCCACAATATTGGAGCATTTGAGTTTTGCTGAATGTCTTGATTGAGCATTTTCTTAATTTACAAGGAAGGCTTATGGAGTCTGGCTTTACCCAGCTGGGAATCATCAGCTCTGAGACTTCATACTTGTTAGTCTTACAGAATCAGAATTTTATCACTTTTGCAAAATGAATTTTTACTGTCGTGCTTCCATCCCGGTGAATGGAATAATGTAAAACAAAGACCAGGGTCCGGTTATGTTGTACAATTTTTGTCTATGTACCCAGGCATCTAATAGTGTAAATGGAAAAAATCTAACTACTGATTAGTGAAGGGAGGCTTAGCAGGCTGGACTGAGATGTTGTTGGATCTTCTGTCACACAGAATCACAGAATGCTTAAGGGTTAGAAGGGAGCTCTGGAGCCCTGTTGATTTTTGTGATCTTATGGCTCCACAGTGAGTCAGTAGAAGCAGACTGAAATATCGTATACTGAGAATATTTCCTCCCTCCATTGCCCTCCTGCCTCTCGGCAAAAGACAGAGGTTAGAGTAAAAGCAAGCAAGCCAGCATTTTACTCATAACACAAGGCCAGACTTCATCCTGAGATTCAGTTCCTATCTCTTCTGAATCTGGAATGTAAGAAAATAATGATACTAGCTTTTCTCATAGCTAATGTGCTAGGATATTTAGGTAACGTGCTAAAATGTGCTAGGAGAGAAATGAGCTTGGTCACAAAAGTGGTTATAGGTCTAAAGGGTGTTGAAAAATCACAGGTGCAGCTCCAGTGATGTTAATAAGTAGGTGCTTTAAGATTTTTTCTTTCGCTCGTCTTACTAAAATATTTGTGGTTTTGCAAGACTGTTCTTTAACTGTGAAAATATTATGATTAATACAACCAATAGCGACATAGTCCATCTTTTATAAATACAGCCAGCGTGAATTATTTACTGTTGTCTGTATGACTGTGCTACTAAGTGTCAGCCAAGGATTCAGAGTGAAATATACAGCTTCAAATTAAATAGCATATGAAAGCTTGCAATAGATTTCAGGTTACTCATACGACCTTGACTTGTCTCTGTTGTGTAGCTAGATGCATAGTAACATGGCACTATTCTTACTTTCTTTATGGGATCTTTGTTTCTTTGATTACGTAGCATGGTTTGTGTTCTGACAATAAACACACAGTGAATGAGGCTTATTTCCTTAACTTACTGGAAGAGCTGGAGGAGGCAGGGAACTGCAGGAAGAGAGGATTGGTCCTGGGAGTCAGGCTACGCTGGAGATCACTCTAGGTTCTGATTTGCAAAATCTGCTGAAATTTTGTGTGGTAACTGAAGCCAATAATGTTTTTTTTCCTCTGGATACTCATATGTGTGGGTTCAGGTCTTCCATGATGTGTCTGCACGTTTATCAGTATCAGATGGAGGTGTTTTAGAGCTAGCTCAAACACATGTCTTTGACCTGCTGTTGTGTTACAGGATTTCATAAAGCAGCGTTTCCTGCCTATTTATCAAATGATGTCCATTTGGTGCAGTGAGACTGGACTGCCTCCGGGGAAAGTTGTGTGAACTTAAGGACACTGCCCTAATGTGTGTCCCAGGGGAGCAATGGATGGTTGCTGTCCTGGTTTGGCCTAAACCAGGCCAATTTTCCTTTCAGTGATTTTTACTTTCAGCTAAGTCTCTTCTAAGTAACTGCACTTTCTGCAACTAACTGCATGTTTTGCAGACAGCGTCTGCTTCCAGGGCTGATAATGCTCGAAGTTTGTAGTTATCACTGAGGCACCGGTAGGGATGTTATGCAGAAAGGCTCCTACTGTACTTATTCTTAGAGAAACCAAGGTCACTGCTAAATTCTTCACTGCTTACGAGTGAAGAGCCGAAGAGGGGTCGCACCTGCAGGGAGGAGCAGACAGGGCAGGTGACCCAAAACTGACCAACGAAGGTATTCCATCCCATACACTTCATTCTCTCAGTAAAAAGCGGGGGGATCACGAGGGTCTTGGAGCCTTCTTCCCGTTCTTCTTGCCTTCTCACCCTCTTTACGCTATGGCCGGTGTCCGAAGAGGACTCTGTCTGTTTTCCTGCTGCCCCCGATCCGTGCATCCCTGAATCCAGCTCTCAACTGTCACTGGGCCCAGCCTGGGCCTTCCCGGAGCCTGCCCTGCAGTGCTGGTGGTGACGTGGCCGACATCGGGGGAGCTCGATCTTGGTTTTGTATATATTTGTATATATTTTTTGATTCCAATATTATTATTTTTTTCATTATTATAGTTTATTAAAACTGTTTTAACTTTCCAACCCATAAATCTCCCTCCATTTTCCCTTTCCCTTTCCCTTCTGGGGCAGGGGGGAGGGTTAGTAGAGAGCATCTGCCACTGGTTTAATAGCTGGCCCATCTTTAAACCGTGACAGTTGCATGCAGAACCTGGTTTGGGATATTTTAGTATTTTTGGGAGGTTGAATCTGCAAGTTTAATGGCCTGCTAACACAGTGTTTAGGAGCAAACAAGCTTCTAACTAGTTATCCTTTTTCCACAGGTGCAGTGTCTGAGAGCCTGTGTTTTATTTGGATTTTTCTGTGCTCTTACAACAGTAAACATCAGAAACAAATGTTTTGGTTCACCAGGAGTGGAACAGTATAGGTGGCAGTTCTTGTCAGAAGATACTGTCAGCTATACTTACTTGATTAAGTGAATTGGTCTTCAGTATCTGTCTTAGATGCTTTTATGTGTTCCTTCATAACTTAAGTTAGGGAGGTAGATTTTGCAGATGGAAACTGGAGGACAGTTCTGGGCCTGAGATCTCTTCCAGTCATAGATCGGTGTTTGAAACAGTGCTCTGACCCTCCTTTCGTTTTATTTTGAGGGGGTATATGTATGTGGTTAATCTTACAGTTAAGTTATTTCAGGGTTTAGACATTAATAGTTGCTTTTTGTCACACTAGAAGTTTTTCTTTTGATACACGTATAATGAATCTTGTTCTGCTTTCAGATGTGGTGAAGAGCCTGTGTTTTCCCCTGTGCGGTATATAGTGCCTTTAAAAAATGGGGTTTGGAGGTGACCTGAAGTATTCTCACGATGCTTTATTAAAACTGCAAGACTGGGAACTACGACTTCTGGAAATGGTGAAGAAATTTATGGTCATGCGAGTAAAAAGTGATAAAGACTATGCCTCCACTTTACAAAATCTTTGTAATCAAGTAGATAAAGAGAGCACTTGCCAATTGGATTATATCAGCAATGTGTCCAAGGTAAGACTAAAGTATTTTGAATTTGGAATATCCTTGGAAATAACAGTGCTGGATTTATTTTTGTTTGTTTTAGTTTGACTTGGATTCCTGTTCTTTCAGCTTCTTGAGAGTTAATGTTGCTACAGTGTTTAAAATGGGGTCCTCTTAGTTCCTCAGCGGAACATGCAGAAGTTGAGCTGCAGTTTTGCTTTGAAAATAATAACTGAACTAGAATCAATCCTGAATTCTGAAATGCAGTATTTTAGATTCCTGTGTTGAGCCTGCTACTTTGTTCAGTGTTTTGAGTATGCTATAGTAAGCTTTTCTTTTAAGACAGTTAAATGGGAACTATTGTTTATGTTATATAGAATTTGTGACAGAAATAGAAAAATGCCAGGAAACCCAGGCAGAGCCTAGCATTCCAGCTGTTATTCACGCCACAAAGTGTGTTGTAAAAACAAAACATTAATTCAGGATGTTTCTCATAATTGTGAAGTTACTTTGTATCCAATTTAAAATAACTGTGTTGAATTTTTATAAAGGTAGGACTGTCCTTTCCCCAAATGATTAATTTTAAGATTTAGAGCAAGTCCAGTAAAGGGACTGATGAAGCAAACTTCCCTATTTCACCTGTTTGTACGCTTCACTCCTGAATTGGATTCCTTCCTGACTAGAGAAAACTATTCTGTTTTAATGACTTATGCAATTCTTGGTCCTTCTGCTGTAGCAGTGATTACTCAGTCCCTTCAGTCTGAGATGAATCTTGATCTCCTCTCTGCAGGAAAACACCCTTTTAGGGCCAAGTTAAATTTTAGACAAAGCAGCTTTTATGTAGTGGGCTTATGGGGTGGCAGCTTGCATACTAGGTATGGCATAGCATTAGGAATGTGACTGCTCCTTGTGCAGCAGTCTAGGTTTATACTGGATTAAAGTGGTGGTGTGTGTGACTTGAAAGCTGTGCTGCTATAGCTAGCCTGCTTCAGCTGCCCCAAAAGTAGCACTCCGCAGTGTTTATCTGTAAAGAATTCTGTTGTTGCTTCCCTCCCCTGCAATAATTCTTGTCTTGTAAATTGACATACTACCTTTTTTTTTTTCATCTGTGTTTTGGTGGTGTATCTGAAATGCTTTTCACCCAATTACGTTTCTTATACACAGTTTGTTATAGAATTTGCTGTTTAAGTTGTGATGATTTTGGGAAATAAACATTAAAACATTGTCGTTAGCCTAAGACTGGCAGAAGTCAGGTATTCAAGCTTTCTACTGTTTCCCAAAGTTTTGTATAGAATTATTGGTGATATGTCTAATTATTCTTGCTATTGGTGCCCTGCTAGTATTACTCTTACGTGCTAGGTAAACTGTCTTGCAGTTCTTCTAGGTGATGAAACAGTGTGGATTAGGGCTAGAAAAGTAAAGGATCATTGGCATCAGAACATTTAGCATCATAAAGTATAAGCAACCCTTATCCTTCATGTGGCCAGCTATGTCTAGGATGGTTCATGCCCAGCGATGTGGGCACTTCCTGTGAGCAAATACATTTTGAAAAGCTGAAGATCTGACTTAAGCCATTTTCTTTTTGTGTTGAAGAGAGGCACATGTGTCACATTTTGAAGTCTTGTTTTAGACGTAGGCACTCAAGTTCTTTCAGGATTATTTTTGTTCCTTTTGTCTTTTTTTTTTTTTTTTTTCTCTTAAGGAGATGCCATTTTCCTCTCAAGCCCCATCCCTGATCTCTACATCTTTATATAACGGCAAAAATATTCGTGTGCTACTGACAGATCTTTTGTATGGGTTTGCCTTGAAATTTCACTGTCACCTTGGATTTTAAAGTTGTGTAGTGACACATTGTTGTATTGGTTTTGGCAGTTAAACTGCCTGAATTATTGTATGATTACTTTACTCACATCATGCTAATGTACTTTACTATTTCATGATACTTTTTCTCTCTCCCTGACATTTTACAGAATCAAAGTATAACCCAAATATTATGGGGCATAAATCTAGTGTCTTACATCTCCTAAGATTTAAAATACCTGTGTATTAAATTATTGGTATTACGTGGCTTCAAAACCAAATACCAAGCTGTCTAATTTTTTTTTTTTTTTTTTTTTTTTTTAAAATGTACAGCAAGAGTGAGCACTTTGAGAGAAATGGTGTTTGGGAAAATCTGTCCTATTTTTTTTTTTATGCAGAGACAGCAAACTTGCTGGGAGGCATAGTGGCAGCAACCACTAATGCTAGAAAAGCGGTACTTTTAAGTGCTTCCCAACAGCTCTTTTGTGTGTGTGTAAGTCTGAAAAATACTGTTAAACCAAATAATATTATATTTTGTTGCTTTTGATGGATTGTGGTTATTTTCTGTGGAAAGAAATGCTTTGTGTTTTCTGCTGTCCCCACCCAGCTGCTTTTCTGTCCCGTATAAATCTCAGTTTTTGAAGCCTTTCCACAATGTCCAAGTGGACACCACTGATGAGTGGCGTTCCTCAGGGGTTGGTATTGGGACTGATCCTGTTTAACATCTTTGTCAGCGACATGGACAGTGGGATTGAGTGCGCCCTCAGCAAGTTTGCCGATGACACCAAATTGTGTGGTGAGGTCAACACGATGAAGGGAAGGGATGCCATCCGGAGGGACCTTGACAGGCTTGAGAGCTGGGCCTCTGCAAACCGCATGAAGTTCAACAAGGCCAAGTGCAAGGTCCTGCATGTGGGTCGGGGCAATGCCAAACACAAATACAGGCGGGGCGGAGAATGGATTGAGAGCAGCCCTGAGGAGAAGGACTTGGGGGTAATGGTTGATGAGAAGCTCAACATGAGCTGGCAATGTGCGCTTGCAGCCCAGAAGGCCGACCGCATCCTGGGCTGCATCAAAAGAAGCGTGGCCAGCAGTTTGAGGAAGGTGATTCTCCCCCTTTACTCCGCTCTCGTGAGACCCCACCTGGAGTACTGCGTTCAGCTCTGGGGCCCCCAACATAAGAAGGACATGGAGCTGTTGGAGCGAGTCCAGAGGAGGGCCACAAAGATGATCAGAGGACTGGAACGCCTCTCCTATGGCGAGAGGCTGAGCGAGTTGGGTTTGTTCATCCTGGAGAAGAGAAGGCTCTGGGGAGACCTTCTAGCAGCCTTCCAGTACCTGGGGGTGGCCTAGAGGAAAGCTGGAGAGGGGCTTTTTACAAGGGCAAGTAGTGATAGGACGAGGGGGAACGGTTTTAAACTGAAAGAGGGTATGTGGGGTTCCCATGGGACAACGGTCAAGTACTGAACGAACTATGTCCAAGCATGTCCAGGGGGTGGTAATGAGGTGGTGATGAACTAGCCAATCGTAATACAGAACAAGGGCCTTGGCTATGAGACCAACAGGATATGGGGGAAGTTGAAAAATAAGAAAGAATGCTGCACCTGCAAGATATAACTTTTTAGCATAAGCCAATCAGAACTAATATAGAGGAGTGTGAACAAAGCATACTAACCAATCAGAATAGAAATGACACATACACGGAGTGTGCACAAAAATAGAATAGTATAAATGTACCCTCAATACCCTTATTTTGTTGCCCACATTCATAGTCATCAATTTGATCAAGGTTTGAGCATTGGAAATAATAAAGCAGACACACTTGTGTCCTATACGCAAATATCACCAAATTTATTTGAACAAGTGCGCCTATCCCATCAATTCTTTCATCAATCAGCGAAAATGCTAGCGAAACAATTTCACCTCACCGTGGCACAAGCATGTGAATTAGTTAGTGCTTGTCCTAGCTGTCAGAAAATTGGCATGGGAATTGGAATAGGGGTAAATCCTCGAGGACTGAGTGCGTTGCAACTGTGGCAAATGGATGTTACTCACATTGCAGAATTTGGAAGGCTCAAATATGTTCATGTATCTGTTGATACGTTTTCACATGTAATACGGGCTACAGCACAAACTGGGGAGACAGGTCGTCATTTACTTGCTTGCTTTGCAAGTCCTGGGGTTCCACAGCAACTGAAGACTGATAATGGACCAGCATAGTGTTCACAGATTTTTCGTCAATTTTGTCAACTGTGGGGTATTACACATATCACTGGGATTCCTCATTCACCTACGGGTCAGGCGATTGTGGAACGAGCTCATAGTACATTGAAACAGCTTCTGCAAAAACAAAAAGGGGGAGAGGAGACTGAACCTTCTGAGAGACTTGCAAAAGCTGTTTATGTACTTAACCATTTAACTTTAGCAGGAGATAAGGAGCGACCCCCAATTGTAATACATTGGGAGGCAGTTCGACAGGGAGCAAGCTATGTGAAAAACAAAGGCAAAGTGTGGTATAGGGAACCAAGTACTAACGAGTGGTTGGGACCAGGGGAACTATTACTAATGGGTTGAGGTTATGCTTCTGTCTCTACAGACACAGGAGTACGATGGTTTCCGATCAAATGTATTAAACCATATGTGGAGACAGAATCCAGATCCGGAGATCCGACAGAGAGTAGCAGAAGACAGCAGGGCAATCAGGGATGCAGCAGGAAATAGTTGGCTCAACAAAATCCTGCAAGAATTAGGTGGATTGTCTCTAAAAGGATGGTTAGCCACATTGTTAGAGGGAATAGTTTATGTAGTTGTGATTATAGTTATCATAGGGATCTGCGTGGGTTGTGTTAAGACAATCATTGAGAAAAGTATATGGAGGTAGTGAGATAATAAATCTAACTACTTAAAAAGGGGGAAATTGATACCGGATGGTTTAGCAACGGTTTAGCAAGAGTAGGCCTCAGAGTAGGCTCTAAAAGGCCTGCTCTGTGTTACCTTTACACAGAATCAGCTTTCCTGTCAGTAATTTTCCTTTCAGCTAGAATAACAGAGAATAACGGTGTGTTCTGAAGCAAACTGCATGTTTTGTAGATAGAGTTTACTTATGGGAATGTTTATAATAGGCATTATCCTATTTGTGTTACCCTGTTTGTTTACATGTTTGCAGAGAACTGTGCAACGAATGGTCAATACAGCCTTTTTGGCACAACAACAGAGAGCAGGATTTATGGGTAACCAAGGCTGGGATTCTCTGACCCAACTCTGCGAGACACAGGGAACCAGGTTTAAGTAAGAAACAAAGACAAAAAGGACAGGACAGGACATAGCTCGTTCAAAACCAAAAAGGGGGATTTGTGGGGTTCCCACGGGACAACGGTCAAGTACTGAACGAGCTATGTCCAGGCATGTCCAGGGGGTGGTAATGGGGTGGTGATGAACTAGCCAATCATAATACAGAACAAGGGCCTTGGCTATGAGACCAACAAGATATGGGGGAAGTTGAGGACCTTGGCTATGAGACCAACAGGATATGGGGGAAGTTGAAAAATAAGAAAGAATGCTGCACCTGCAAGATATAACTTTTTAGCATAAGCCAATCAGAACTAATATAGAGGCGTGTGAACAAAGCATACTAACCAATCAGAATAGAAATGACACATACACGGAGTGTGCACAAAAATAGAATAGTATAAATGTACCCTCAATAGAATAGTATAAATGTACCCTCAGATACGAAAATAAACGAGATCTGCTTAACAATCATATTGGTCTGCGTGCATTTATTCCGTGCCCTCTCGCGAACACTGACAAGGGTAGATTTAGATTAGATGTTAGGAAGAAATTCTTTCCTGTGAGGGTGGTGAGACACTGGAAGAGGTTGCCCAGAGAAGTTGTGGATGCCCCCTCCCTGGCAGTGTGGAAGGCCAGGTTGGATGAGGCTTTGAGCAACCTTGTCTAGAGGAAAGGTGTCGCCTGTGGCAGGGGGGTTGGAACTAGATTATCTTTAAGGTCCCTTCCAACCCAAACCGTTCTATGATTCTAAGTATAGCTTTTCACTTTAGCTTTTCCTATTTTAAAATAATAAAATATAGTCACACAAAACACAGAAATCCTGTTTAACCAATGTTTTCTCAGTATGGAAAGAGGGTTGTAAAGAACAGGAAAGTGTGCAAATGATTTTTTTTTTAAATGGAAAGGGAAGTTTTCACTATATTTCTGTCTTATTTAGGTTCATTTGGTGAATTGTAAGCTAAGTATTTTTTTTAGAGTACTTGTCCTGTTGAAGAATGCTTTAGCTGTGATTTTCAGGGTTGATTGAAACAGTACTTGTCTCATCAGTAATAAATCAACCTTAAAGAAAATGGAGATCTCTGACTACATTTTCACCTCTGAGGGCACTCTTACGAACTCTTCTATAACCACAAGACCCACTCCTCTCAGGCAAATGTTTAATGATGCTTTTATCCTGTGCGGCTTTGGAACATGGCTTCTCATGTCATTTGGAAAGTGTTCTGTAATGAAGAGGTGAAAGGTTTCAGCCATAGCTGGGAAGCTTTAGACTGACCTTTTACAACAGCATGCTAAGCAGTCTGAGATAGCTCTGTGCCAGTCTGTGGGATGTTTACAAGCTAAAGGAAATGTTAAAGATGGTTTGATATATACAGGAGTTAACTGTCTTTTGTTTCTTTCTGTAGAATCTGGTTTGTGTTGCAGAATTGTCGTGCAGAGATGGAAATATTAAGTGTATATGTTTATATATGAGATGTAAAGAAACCCCAAAGTTACCAAACCAATTAATGTTCTAAGTTTTCATCATCTAATGTGGATTTTAGTCTTTAATAAAAGTAAGATAAATGCTAGTAAAACTAGCATACTGGCTGCCTTCAAAACCTGATAATTGTATGGCATGTAGCCTTTCTGAAATTTTAGGTATAGCATATCACTGAATGTCAGGGAGGGATCCAATATTGTTCCCATCAACAAAGTGTGACAGGGATCTTTAGGGTAAAAAATGCTTTTGTTTGAGCTGAACTTTAATTTTGTGTTTGTACCTGTGGTACAATGGAAGTCTCTGTGTTAACCTTAACAGTTCTTAATTAAAATTCAAAGCCCTAGCACATTAAGTTGCCCTGAAAACTGACAGAATAGCCAAGGAAATTATTAAAGTAAGAATACAGAAAGATGTCAAGTTACTATGACAAATGAGTAACTGCTTGTGTCTCTTAACCTGTTAGCACCTTATGGTTTGGTACTGGTGGCTTCTCTGTGATGCTGTCAGTTATGCGAAGCAGCTGATGAATGGTATCCTCTTGAACAGTAACCACTCAAATGCGTAATACTGTGAGGTACTTAGAGAAGGGCAGTCAGCTTGAACAAAGTAACTGTGGCTGGGACACAAGAGAACAAAGGACATGGGAACGGGCTTGTCAGGGGTGTCAGGGGCAAAAAAGAGGCTGTAAAGCTTTCATCGGTGTCCGGAAGTACTAGGACAGTGCCGAAGGGTGACCATACAACATTGTATTTTTGACTCTGGTGCTTTTTTTATGATTTTATGAATAAGTTTGAGGCATCATTTTGCTGTAGCAGGAAGAACTTTATTTTAGAAGATCTCAAGTGCATTTGGGTAAGTTTAAAATTCTTTTTTAAATGAATTGTTTTAAACAGTGATGCATCTTTTCCCACAGTTCGTGTTTGTTGTTTGGTTATTTGTAAGCCAGAATAAACAAGTGCTTTTCTGTTCTGTTTTTTTTTTATAGTCTTGGTTGCTCGTGGTACAGCAAACAGAACAGCTGAGCAAAATAATGAAGACACATGCAGAGGATCTTAATTCTGGGCCTTTGCATAGACTTACAATGATGATCAAAGATAAGCAGCAAGTTAAGAAGAGTTACATAGGTGTTCATCAACAAATTGAAGCAGACATGTATAAGGTATTTTATTCAACTGTGCTTTATAAATTTATTATAGTTTTGTATGTTTAAAAAGTAATATATTGAGAGTGGATTTTTTTAGTTCCTCTGATATTTTGCTATGGTAAAAGTAGTGATTTGTGATATGTAGAATGCCTAGTTTAAATTTTAGTTATTTCCTCCGCATTTTCTCTCCCCTGCTAGCTGACAAGGCAGAGATGAAAAACTTTCTTCTATATGGATTTGTTTGGACAGATAGCATTGGAAATGCTCTTGTTCTAGTAGAGGATGATTATGCGTGACGCTTCTCTGTGCCATCTCTCTTCCTGTTCTCATTTCACTCTAGACATCCCTGGGACCAGGGCACTGAAAACTTTTGTTAATACATGCTCTTGACAGTCCAGACTGTTTTGGGTGGGGACACTAAAATATAAATCCAGTGTAAACCAAACATTAAGGCTGCAGATGGAGCTCTTCAAGGCCTTTTCCATTACATGTCGGTTGCCCTGCTTATGTTGAAAGCACTGTGTCTAGTCAGAAAAGCTGACAGAAATCTCAGTTTCATTCAGGTGTTCTGGGGGAAGTTTAACTGCAAATGCCAAAGATCAGATTTATAGTCTGAAAGGTCTACTGAGAGAAGGAAAAGCACTGTTTCTTCTTTCTCCCATCAGAGAATTTGAGATTTGGAGTTGTGTAATTAAAATGTAACATCTGAGTAGTACAGTACAAATGTCATGGACTGATGAGTAGAAGATTCTTAGGCTGGTTATGAGAAGCACTTTAAACTAGTACTAAATATATATTAAATATGTTGGCTGTAATAGGACTGCTTCTATAATATGCTGGGATCTTGGCATCTTCTCCAGGTATTGGCTATGGGGAATACATCCTCTTTGATGCATGGTCAGTAGGCTGTCTTATCTGGTAAAATATCCAAGCCAAATAATCACTCACAGCCACTTATGGATTGGTGCATCTGAAAATAGAGGAAGAAGAAGGAAACAGGAAGAAGAGGAAAAGCTGGTAGGATATGTTAGAAATAATAGGTGTTAAATATATAGAGAATTGGAGAAATAAAAAAAGAAAGAAATGTAAGAAAGAAAGGCTAGATGAAACAAGACTGCTGGAAGTTCAGGTATACTTTTAAAAGAGACTATGCAAAACATGTTTTTCCTGTTAATAAGTTAAATCTAATAAAATCTGTAATAAAACTGTCTTTTAATATATGGCTTTTTCAACAAAATATAGTGCACATAGAGCACTCCCCAAATTACTAATTACAAACCATATTGATCTTGATTAATTATGGACTGCATGGCCATACAAATATTTTGCATCCTCATGAATAAACTTGCATTGTTGTTTTGTTTTTCCCACTTCCTGATTTTCCTAAGAAGCAGTTGAATAGCATTCTGGTTAGATATGATATGCTCTTTCGTGGTTAGCTGACATTGTTTGTTCAAAGGTTTTGTGTCACTGGGGCACTTATAGAATGGTTCCCAGAAATTCAAAATACTTCTCATGTTCTGTGGTATTATTTCTGCTTTTGTTACATGCAGAAGCAAAATACTTATTATTTCCCAGGACATTAGCCAAACCTTGTGAAGACCATAGTCTGTGCAGTTCATAATCTTTAGGATACGCTGTCAAAAAAAAGTGTTTTGCTTTAGGTGAGATGCATATGTATCATTCTTTCTTATTCTAGATACCTCTATGATGAGGAATCGTTTTGATAAAATTCTTAAGGACTGTGAAATACCGTGTCTTTCACACAAATATAGTAAAACTTCTATCTTGTGGATTTATTCCAATTCCCATTAAGATATCGGATATTTTTTCTTTCTTCATGAAATTTGAGGAAAAAAAGTAGAGTACTATGGTAGTTAGGTGGGCAAGACTTTTTTAATCTAAAAACTGGGTTTAAGGTAATCCTTGACCATCTTAGTTCCTTAAGTGTTATTTGGGGATGGAGTTTCTCTTGGTTTTGTTTTTTGTCTGTTGGAAGAACGCAGCCTAAGAATCAGTACAATATATTTTGCAATTATTGCAAAGGTTTCTTAATACTTGTGGCCTATCTTTTATTTTCCAGTTTTCTGTAAGAGAAGCAGTTCTGTGTTATGTCTTAATTGTGTTCACTACTTCCTCATTGCATCTTTTTCTCCATTTCTTGAGATGTCTTTATAATGCAAGTGGGTCATAAAGTTATTTTTCCCTGTACCACCTCTGTTAGTCTATAATGAAACAGTTGTGAGTGTAATTTACAGTGTGTAGAAATACAAGATGAGAATATGGGATTGATGTGGAGGAACATTCCTGCCTTTAAATTAAATCTTTGCACAGTTGGCCCAGAAATAGAAACTGTAGATGGCACCTTGTTAGCTCTTTGAGGATTTCCATTAAGTTTCCAGATGTTGTTCTTGAAGGTGAAAGTAGTGATATCTGGGCCTCACCTCATGAAAAAAAGGGAGAACTGTGAACTCCAGCCTTCTTTATGCCAGGTGCAAGTAGAGCAGTTTTTCTGTAGACTGAACTTCCTTTTTTGCACATTCAGTGAGGGGAGCACTTCCATTAGATTAAGTTCCTCTTCCATGATTTCCCATTGTGAGTGTATTCTTCTTTTTGTCAGAGTTTTTACTTCTCTTTACTATATATGCCACCTTTTTGATATTATAGTGGCTGGTTTGTTTGTTTAGCTTTTGTTTGCAAGTTTGTGATTTGTGATTGTTTCTGAACAGTGCACTAATTTTGTCACATAGAGAATGAAAGTCGGGGACAGAAGAGACAACTTATTTTTTTTGACCAAAAATGTCATGTTCAGTGGAGCTGCTTCCACTGCAAAAAGATTCTTCGGTGCTGTCTTCTACTGTAGTTTGTTTTTTTGGTGTGTTTTTCCTTTTTTTTTTGGTTTCGTTTCTTTTCCTTTTTAGGGTTTTAAGTTTTACAACAGATAGAATAATTCTTAGATATCACAGTTCATACAAATGGCTTAGAAACAGCAACCGTGGATTAACCATTCTATCTTGCTTTTTTTTTTTTTTAGATGCTAAAGGAATTCCTTCTTATGCGTGGAAGTTTTTCATCTAGTATGATTTACTAAGCATCTTTTTGGTGCTTTTTTTTTCCCTTGTCATTGAGGTGGAATAGTGTTTATGATGAGCTGGATTTCCTAAACATATTTTTCATTACATTGATGTGGATGGGGATCTCTGTTTCAGGCCTCTTCATTCTATGCATTTATTGATTTTGATTTTGTTACACCATGCAATATCCTACTAAGATTGTCTCAAGCCAATGGGAAGTGGTAACACCCTTATTTTGGAAAATAAATCCTGTTAATTCTCTTTCACTAATGCTATGAATTTTTTTTATATGTTGAGCATAAGTATTTTTAATACTTTTTATATTTCTGTTTTCTTAAAGGTCACAAAGACAGAACTAGAAAAACTAAAATCTAGCTATAGACAGCTAATAAAAGAAGTAAATTCTGCCAAAGAAAAGTATAAAGAAGCTGTGGCTAAAGGTATGACTGACTTGTGTTAATTTCATCTGTTTATTAGTGCCATTTTCAAAAGTGCTAAAACTCTTACAATGAAATGGGGTAATGTTTTTATTTTGAGCAACTTGATTACAATGTAGAAACTCATTTAGTATTTTACGTAAGACAGGCTAATTGTTATGTGTGTTTGGTGGTACTCTTTTTAAAAACCATAGAATAAAGGATAGCCCTTCTTTTAATATAAATGGTAATCCTTTTAAGTTCTTCTGTTATTCCTTCAGTGGATGTATTTGGAATGTAAAATTGCTCAAATGAACTGTTAATAGTGTTAAGTGGGTTACAACTTCATCTCATCTACATTGTAGCTGCAGCCTACTTGCATCCTGTGACCTATTATGGTTGCTGCAGTGGCACCAACATCAGTTCCTGACAGTTAGTATAGCGAATCTGAGCTTTGTCAACCTTAAGCAAAAGGGGAGAAGAATTCATTTGCACACTTGAGGTATTTTAAAGGTTTTTAGGGAATGATGTGTCCAAACTGCATGGATTTTGATTCCTGTTGAATTATGCTAATAATTAGATAAATGAGAACCTTTGTTCTATGATGTATTGAAATATCTTGTTAATAATTATGTGCCTTTCTAAGATTTTTTTTTTTCTTTAGAGAAAATGAATTGGATGGCAGTATATAAATATAATTTCAAGATCCATCTTTAAGTTTTTGTATAACTGTCTACAAAGACAGTTATTGTCCTTGGTTCTGTTGTACAGTAATTCACAGTGCAATATGGTAGCTATCAGTGCTGAGAGAAAGATTGTTTCTTTCCAGATTTGTCTAAAATTTGGAGTGGTAGCTGGTATGTGAATGTAACAACAAAATAGCATGGGATAAGTTATACTTAGCACTGTTTAGCTTTTTTTTTTCTTTTACTGATATTACATTCACTTAAAAAATGTAAGCACGTACTCAGTTGTTCATTTCGTCCAGTTCCCTAGCTGTTTCCTACATATAACTTTTTAATTTGCTTATTTGGTTTATCCTTAAGTAACTACTTAACATGGGAACATATAGTATGTAACACGGAAAATATAATAGGATGCTGTGATGTTAGTATGCTCTTTTTATCCCATCTTCCTGTTATAGCTCTGATCATTCTCTATTCCTGAAGCACCAAACTTTCCCACTGAAATCAAAGAGTGTTTTGGCTGTCAGCAGCACTGATGTTTTCATGTGGTTCTGATTAACTGAATTAATATTTCTTTTGATAGAC
This sequence comes from Nyctibius grandis, assembly GCF_013368605.1. NCBI lineage: Eukaryota > Metazoa > Chordata > Aves > Nyctibiiformes > Nyctibiidae > Nyctibius > Nyctibius grandis. The sequence continues at coordinate 56,681,264 of NC_090695.1, read as the reverse complement.
AGCAAATACAAGCTCTTTCTAAGACACTTATTTCTCCTGTTGTTTTTCTTGACCTTCTCTTTCAGGCTTCCATTTAGTATTTGTCATCTTATAATACATACTTTCACTTTCCTTGACATCTTCGTGTAAATCTGTTTGAGAAACACTAACCTCCAGAAAAATATTGCAGGTTTTTCTCCCAAAAATTGCAGAATTGCTTCTCCCCTGTTGCACCCCAGGCCGTGTTCTTGTTGACAAATATTTGTGTGGATGGTGAACTACTACAGTTGTATATCATATATTTATGTAGTAGTTGTTTTTATGTTTTTGTGCCATCACAAAATATTCTCAGGTAAGCTTGAATTATTGTGTGTCATATTTTCCACCAGCTAACAGGGCAGTCACTTTGAATCAACATGTGGATGCTCTAATGCAGGGTTATGGCTGTTTTCACTTTTTGCTGAAAATGCTAAGAGGACTTGTGTAAAGAGTAATAAGAATAAGGGTTAAGCACTGAATGATACTAGTTAATGACAGGTTTTGTTTGTGTTAGGACAATGGGAAGGCAGCTGGTGGGAGTTTTTGAATAGTTTCATAGGGAGGAAAAGCTAACTGCTTTCTCAAGGATGCAAGACCTTCATTGTGGAAAGCTTTGTGCTCTCCAGATCTGGAGGAAGGTGAAAGTGTCTGAGATGCTGTCTAAGGAGCTGTTCCAGGGAACCCTTCAATAGCACTGCTTCTGCTTGGGCATCAGGGAAGCAGTGGGATAGTTGTGTTGCAGAGGGTGTACCACTGAACCTTGGCTGCCACTTGGTCTTTAGGCTGGATTGCACTGCTGTGTTGTGGCCACCAGTGTCTGCATGCTGTTTCAATCAGAAGTGACTGATTTATTGTTTGTTCTGGCCCTTACCCCATTTAGTCCTGTTTAACTGCTCCTTTCTGGACCAGCGATTACCATGGGAATCACAAATGCAGGCTGGTTGGTTGTTCTTGGGCATGGGATCCGAGGTGTCAGGCAGTCTGGTTGGTTTTACTCACTTGGTTGGTATTTTTTTGCCTTTTTTTCAGTCCTTAATTCCTACTTTTTTTTTTAATGTATGGTGAGAGAAAGCAAGCTGGGAGGGGATAAAATCAGTAAGCTGAACTAATCCAGTACCTCTCTAATGAGGCATGCTTCAGCAACTGGGACTACGGACAGATTGATTCCAAGAGTTTCTTACAGATTGGAAAGTTTTGTGAGGCGAAAGAAAAAAGGATGTACTGGGAATGCACAACATGTTCCTTTGCAGAATTGGGGCATTAGGACATGCTGGGGTCTTAGGTCATGTGCTGGAATCATTGGAGCAAAATATAAGATAAAACCTTATGAGATTGCTTTTTCATAATGAAATGGACAGCGCATTTGGATGTGTGATACTGAGGAAAAAATGGTGTAAACTTCTTACAACAATGGTCCAAAATAACACAGATTGTGTACAACTCTGAGCCTACAATGCTGTGCTGACATCAGTGATGCTGAGTCACAAGGTAAACGGTGTGGCATGTTGATGTTGGTGCTGCAGGAAAACACATCACAACAAAATGTATGCCAAATGATAAAGACATTATTTGGCTAAAGAAGTAGTCACAAATCTCTCTAAAAAAGTTTCATAAATAATGGGTAAAGAACACAAAATGGAAACTGTGGAACAGTTGTAGATGTCAAGTGTGATATCTCATTACAGTTTGAATCTTATTTGATTGGATCAGTAACTACTTCTGCTTAAGTTTGCTATTTACACAATTATTTTTGTTTCTGCAGAATTGTGCAGCTTTATTAAGTGTAGTTCAGAGTGTGCCTGTGAGGGTTTCTAATGTCTTTATCATTGAATTTTTTGATTAAACACTGCTTAGTGGTATATAGAAGAACAAGCTTAAATAAGGAAATGTTGAGTACATGAAATCATAAACAATGATTTGATCTTTTCCTTACATTTTGAAAAAATGAAAAGCATTAATTCTTAACACTTTAGCATCTATTTTTGTAGCTGATTTTGGTGTTAGATATTTAAATGTGAAATAGTTGCTCTTATATCAGTTAATATTGCAAGTTGGAACAGAGCCAGTGTAGCTTTGGGACGTTCATTCTGGATTTTTATACAATATAAACTTGAGCAGAATTTACAGTTTTCATGTGAATACATCCATTATAGGTGTTTATTGTATTCTTGTTACTAGTTAATTACTGGTTGAATGTAGAAGCTATGTTGCAACATTCTTATGTGACAGAATGGATCTGAAGTAAATAATAAAGGAAAAATATATTGATTTTAAGTATTAATTTCTTCATTTGATTTTATGCTGCTACAGCAGCATAAAATAATATTGTACCAGATTTCCCTAGTTTGGCTTGTGTCTCTGACAACATTCTGGTTTAGAGAAGAAATATTGACAGTACACCTAGAACATTATACAGCATTGCATCTGCTGGAAGAATGTTTTCCAACGCCTCCAACTCTTGTGATTTAATATTTCAAATTGATGTGACTTCTGTGGTACATACCGAAGTCGCACGACAGCATAAGCTGTGTGTATGATCAATAAGGAAGCTGTTGAAAAAGCTTTCATTAAATCAAATTATTGTCCTACTATTCTTTGTGATAGCTGAGTGGCCAGAAAATACTTCTATTAGGTCGCTGGTGCATTAAATCTGAGATGCCTGTTAAAATTGTGATTATACTAGTACATTTCCTGGTGGCATGTGTTGCCTTTAGTTGTTGCTGAGATCAGGGAAACTCAAGGTAGGGTATTTTTTGAGTTTGTTTTTGACTGAAACTCACATTGTTAAGACAGAACAAGTAACACTGGCTGAACTGGTCTGTCTTATTCACAGACATCAGCAGGCTGGATGGATTTCAAATTAATACCCTATTGTATGCGTTTCAACTCATAGACGCCAGCAGTGCTTGCAAGGGCTGGGGTTGTTTCTTGTGTGTAAAATAAAGCCTCTAGAGCGGGAAACCCTGGGGAGTGCAGAGCCAAGAGATCTTGGTGACTTCTTGTTCAGTGTGGGACCAACTTGAGCATATTGTTTCCGCTCAACATGGGTGTGCAGCCCCAGGATGTGCTCTCCTCAGTCCTCACAGACCAGCAGAATTTACTGGTGGTGCTTGTTAGCTCAGACATCTGACAGCAGTTCAAAAGATTGCAGTTTAATATATGCTATTTTTATACTGTGTTATTTGTTTATCTTAACATAAGCAGTAACTTTTTTGAACTAACTCTTAACTCAGAAGTTTTGATCTTTAGCGTTCTGTAAATTTGAAATCTGTAAGTATATACAAATAGTTTTTTCCCTTCAGAAAACTATTTGTTATTTGCAGTCATTAATTTGTTATATAAGGTTGGGGAAAAACTTTTTATCCTCTTCTCAGAAATAAGTTGAGTGGAGGAGGGAGGGAGTGAGTTTATTTGTTGAAGAAACACATTCATGTAAGCCTCTTGCAAGACATAAAGGGAAAAAAGACCTTAGGGATTAAAAGCCAAGATCCTGTCTTCTTCCTGTCTATCTTTGTGATTTTGGTCTTCTGAAACCCATTAATTAAGAGCACTGTATTTGCATCTCTTTATTTGGAGAGTGATGATAAGGCTGGTCACTCATTAAAGAGTTTTCTTCCTGAGACAGAACTAACAGTCAAAGACGCCCTAGTTTAGTTGCAGCAGTTTGCATAAAAAGTACTTTGTAGGTCAGTATAAATTATTTTTTAAGTCTCCTGACTTCTGGGCACAAGTATAAATTGGGAGAGGGGTGGCTGGAGAGCAGCCCTGCAGAAAGGGATCTGGGGGTGCTGGTTGACAGCAGGCTCAGTATGAGCCGGCACTGTGCCCTGGCAGCCAAGGGGGCAAACAGCATCCTGGGCTGAATCAAACACAGCATAGCCAGCCGGTCAAGAGAGGTGACTATCCTGCTGTGATCAGCGTTGGTGAAGCCTGACCTTGAGTGCTGTGTGCAGTTCTGGGCCCCACAGTTTAAGCAGGATGTGAAGGCACTTGAATGCATCCAGAGGAGGGCAACAGAGCTGGTGGCAGGGCTGGAAGGCATGTCCCGTAAGGAGCAGCTGAGGACTCTGGGTTTGTCTCATTTGGAGAAAAGGAGGCTGAGGGGTGACCTCACTGCTCTCTGCAGCTTCCTGAGGAGGGGAAGTGGAGAAGGGAGGTGCTGATCTCTTCTCCCTGGGATCCAGTGACAGGATGCCTGGGAATGGTTCAAAGCTGAGTCAGGGAAGGTTCAGACTTGACATTATGAGCCATTTCTTTACCAAGAGGGTGGTCAAACACTGGACCTGGCTTCCTAGAGAGGTGGTTGATGCCCCATGCATGTCAGTGTTTAAGAGGCATTTGGACAATGCCCTTCATAACATGCTTTAACTTTTGGTCAGCCCTGAAGTGGTCAGGCAGTTGGACTAGATGATCTTTGTAGGTCCTTGTCTATAGGTCCCTTCCAAATGAAATATTCTAGTCTAGTCTGGTCTGGTCTTAGGGAAGTGAAGCCAGGTTCAGCACAGGAAACAGAATGCTTCAAAAGTTGTGTCAGTGGTGGTTTTCGTGGGATCAATAAGAACTATCATATGAGGAAATAATTTTCATAATCACCTATGTTGTTTAGATGTGCCTAGCATGATATGAAATACTGAGTTTAATAGATAGCTTGGCTCAGGGAGATCCCAAAATCAGTTAAATGGGTAATATAGAGTAATCAATTATAAAGAAGTTCTATAAGCTATGTCTCTCCTATTTAGTGATGAAAACTTGGGAAATTGAGCAAACTATGAGGAAATGCTTAACAGAAGAAATGAAGAGATTAGAGGGTTGCCTCCAAAAGCAGGGGGCAACAATTTTTTCTCAAGAATTCACTGTAAATAGTGTAACATATCCTTCAGTATCGGGAATCAATTGCCCTGAATATACCTAGTTAAATTGGCTTGATATATGACTGTAAGGCTAGTCTTTTTTTTTTCTGTCGTATCTAGGTTTTAAAATTATTTGCTTTAAGAAGTGCTTAGTCCTTACCAAAATTCACGTAAGAGAAAGGTCATGCTGGGGTTCCATTAATGTTCCTGCCACTTATTAGTCTGTGGAAGCAGATTTAAGTCAAGCTTTAGGTCTCCTTCTCTGGAGACATTCAAAACCCTCCTGGACGCGTTCCTGTGTGATACGGTCTAGGTAATCCTGCTCCGGCAGGGGGATTGGACTAGATGATCTTTCGAGGTCCCTTCCAATCCCTAACATTCTCTGATTCTGTGATTCTGTAATGTAAAAATCATAGAATCATAGAATAGTTTCGGTTGGAAGGGACCTTAAAGATAATCTAGTTCCAATCCCCCTGCCATAGGCAGAGACACCTTTCCAGTAGACCAGGTTGTTCAATGCCCCATCCAACCTGGCCTTCCACACTGCCAGGGAGGGGGCATCCACAACTTCTCTGGGCAACCTGTTCCAGTGTCTCACCACCCTCACAGGAAACAATTTCTTCCTAATATCTAATCTAAATCTACTCTCTTTCAGTTTAAAACCGTTACCCCTCGTCCTGTCACTACTTGTCCTAGTAAAAAGCCCCTCTTCCACTTTCCTGCAGGCCCCCTCCAGGTACTGGAAGGCTGCTCTAAGGTCTCCCTGGAGCCTTCTCTTCTCCAGGCTGAACAGCCCCAACTCTCTCAGCCTCTCTTCATAGGAGAGGTGTTCCAGCCCTCTGATCATCTTTGTGGCCCTCCTCTGGACTCACTCCAACAGCTCCATGTCCTTCTTATGTTGGGGGTCCCAGAGCTGAACGCAGTACTCCAGGTGAGGTCTCACGAGAGCAGAGTAAAGGGGCAGAATCACCTTCCTCGACCTGCTGGCCACGCTGCTTTTGATGCAGCCCAGGATGTGGTTGGCCTTCTGGTCTGCAAGCGCACAGTTTTAAAAAAAATGTTGTTAGAAGAAGACTTATGAGTATAAACGAAGTCTTCAGTATAATAATGCAAAATAATAATATGAAGGAATATTCTAGGCACAATGAAATAATGCTCTGTGAAAATGTATGTCTCCGGAATCAAATAAGGAAGTGACTATATGGGAGGTTTGTTATTGATAAACAAATGTGGAGACAGAAAAATATTCAGAAATTATCTCTGTTATTGTAAATGCTGAAAAATATGTAGATGGAAAGATAAATGCAGTTCTGCTAAGTTATTTGAAAAATAGTATAAACATTGGGAAATGTGTAACAGATCACTATATGCATTGACAGCTTTAGACTTTAGTGCTGATATTTAAAAAAATAAAAGGTTCTAACGCAAACCAAGGAAGAAATGTTTTTTCTGTCTGAAGCATGACTATAGGCTGAAGTTTTACATATTTTCTCAGAGGAGGATTGTTGCTTCATTCAAGAAAAAGAAAAGGAAAAAAAAAAAAGTAAAAGCCCCGATACTCCCCTCTTTTTTTTTTTTCCATTTAAAAATTTTCTGAAATCAAATGCTGTGATACCCTAGTGAGGTTATAATACAGTAAATTACAACAACTATGAAGCCAAGCTTCTTGGCTTTTCCTGGGACCTTGCCTGTCCTCTGCTTAATCCTAACCTGTAAGCTCTCTGTCGGCTCCCCTTCCATCCCCAGGCAGAGCTCCATGAGCTCCAACTATTCTCTCACATAAAGGGAAGCTCCCTCTCCTTTCTTTCCTGGCCTGTCTGTCCCCAAGAGCCTGTATCTCTCTGTTGCAACACTCCAGTCGTTGAAGCCATCCCACCATGCCTCCATGATCCCAACAAGATCATAGCCCTATGACTGCACACAGATCTCTAACTCATTGTGTTTATTCCCTGTGCTGCATGCAGTAGTATACAGGCACTTAAGTATGGCACCCCAGCATGTTGAGTTCCTGGAGAGGATTTGGGGGGATTTTTCCACAGTGGTGCCTTGTAGGAACCTTCTTGCCCACATGCAGGTGCTGGAGGTGACCCCACCCAAGCACCCTTTTGTTGACTTTGTGATCCCTTCCCATCACACACCTCCCATGCCCTTTGCTCAGCAGTCTTATCCATTGCTCCCTCAGGACTGCAGGTCACCCTCTTCCTCCCCTGTCTTTCCTAGTTTAAAGCCCTCCTAATGAGGTCAGCCATCATATTGGCAAAAATAGTTTTACCCTGCTTGGCAAGGTGCTTCCCATCTCCTAAGCAGATAGTGGTCTGCAAACAGGGTTCCATGGTTGTAGAATGCAGAACCCTGTCAGCAACACCAGCTCTGCAGCTACTTACCAACCTGTATTGTCAGTGCCTGCCTCGCACCCTTTTCCGGCATTGGTATGATTGAGGAGGATACCACCTGGGCACCCGTGCCCTTGACAGCTGCCCCCAGAGCTCTGTAGTCACTTTTGATACTGTCCACATTTCACCTTGCAGTATCATTGGTGCCAACATGTATTATAACATTGCCTCTGCTGTTTTTCCCTATATTTACCAATACCCAGAAATTTAGGTGGATTTGCTTTTTCCACTTCTGAACTTCAGAGGTGGTTATGTGAATTCCTGACATATATTCTTGTCCTCCAAGTTTCTCTGGGATTGTTAGTCATAGTTTTCTTTATGTATAAAGGTTTTCTTCTCATGTGTTACTCATGTGTAGATCTTCAGATTGCCCTTCTAATTTTCATTTTGTTTATCCTGTAATTCTGGTGCTTTTCTGTGTCCATTTTTCTAGCATATTTAAGGCTTCTCACTGTGTTTCTGTTGGGCATATATATCCCTCTATTGTTGTGTCAGGTCTGTCTCTGCCTGCTTTTGAGACGAAATTAAATTCATTTTCAAAAACTGGACTTGTCTAATAAAATTATATTCTCCTTTGTCATATGGACGTTATCTTCATTAGTGTTTCTTCATGGCACAATATTCGCTGTTTGCTGAAGCCAAAGGTCATGTTTTGATGCAGGAGCTATAAATCCAGAATGTTAATTCATGTGTTTTGAGCTAAGCCTTTACAATGATCTCCATTGCCTCTTTTATGAACACTTTGTCACCACTTCTGAATGGCTTAAGGTCATACCTATTGGTATCACTAAAGTTCCCAAGAGCGAGAGGTAAGGGGTAGTCCTTCTTGAAATGCCATAACAATGGACTGCAGACAGACTTCTTCTGAGATTTATGAAAACTGGACAAGAAACTCTTTCTAATTGTAGACATTCCAAAATGTGCCTAACTGTGACAGATTTATGTTGTTTTCACAAACTATTTAGTATTTCACTTATGCCTCCTCAAAAAGCAATTATGATATTTATTGTCTTTTAAGAGCAAACACGTAAAGATACATGTGAGTGTCTCAAGCATGAATATGAATACATGCTTAGACAGTGACAAGTTTTTAGCTTTCTGTGTCTTTTCAACTTTTTATTCTTTCAAATTTTTTTTCTCCTTTCCTGTCCTCAAAAGTCCCAAAGAAACAAATCAAATAAAAACGAAGCAAACATAAGAACAAAGAGCTTCATAACTGACACTTCCAGGAGGCCTTCTAGACAGTTTTTCTAACCATTATTGCAAAACAACACTGAGAGGAAAAAATAAAATCTTTCTGTAGAGTGGGATGTCATTGGCAGAGGGTTTTGTCTGAGCTGAAAGACTGTTTTGTTACATTTGCAATGAAACAGAAGTTCAGGGGTTATGGTAACGTGTATCCATTGCAGTATAGAGCTGAGCTTTTTTGCTAGCAGCTGATCTACAATGTACACATAAAGAAATAGTTTTGTACAGCATTGGATTTTGGAATTCTTCATGACATCTTTTCTAGAGTAAACAATCGAAAATGTTTCTGTTTGAGCTTTTGATTTTGAGGGGAAAGCTTTCTATTTCATGTTACTCAAACCTGAGATTTTCACTGTATGCTGTTTCTCTTTGAAAAGAATAGATATTTAAGAAAATAATTTTGTCTTTTGAGCATTTACTTGCCCATAAGATTTAGCTGAAGGGCTGTAACTAAAGCAGCTTAACTGGAATTCTCTATTGCAGAAACAACAGTAGGTGTAAGCCTCAGTCATTAGTTTAACCTGTGCTATCATGAAGCTGGATTTGAAATCTGAACAGCTAAGGTTGTACCAAGCCTTGACGTGAGTCTTAAATGTTGCACTACAGGTAATCTTCAGGAGGTGGATCCTTGTCCTACATGATTTAGTGGGTGCTTTACGCTGTGTTCCCCAGAGTCAGAATTTTGCTCTTTGAATAAAACACCAAAATCTACAATGCAGATTTGAGGACCTCACGAGTATTAAATTTTATTGAAATCAGTAACAACTAAATGTAGTGAACATATAAGGGAATACGAGCCTTTACTTACAATTTTTGACCAACCAGAAAAAGATGTAAGAGGGTGAAAACCTGAGCTCTTCAGTGTAATTATTTCTTTTTAATCCAAAGTATGTATGGAAATTTTCTGTATTTGCACTGACTGAAAGTCAGTTTCTTTGAGGCATTTGCACTGTACATGGTACTTATTTAGAAAAAGATGAAGTGAACATTATGAGCTGAAATTTTTCTCAGTTGGTTGTTCTATCCAGTTTCTGTTCTTCCATTCAAGGTGAGTATTAGGCTACAAAAGATTAATACTTACCATTATAAGAACTTCGAAATAGCAAATCTGCCTTCTTAATAGAAAATACTCTAAACCATTTTTTTTCTGGATGGCTCTGTTGTACTGTATGTAGCAAAATTTTAAAAGAGTTTTAATAGAAATTTAAATACTCGACTGTCTAGAATGTTTTAAAAAGAATGCCAGCTTTTTTCTTTTCAAATGTCAAGCCTTCATAATTGAATTTTGCAAGCTTCATAATACTGTTTATGGCATGACATACTGTACACATAGTTGCTATAAACACTAAACAGTTTTGTCAGCAACTGATGGCAGTAGAATTATAATTAGATCTATTTATGAAGTTTGTTATGCAGATAAAGAAAATTGGATGTTTTCCTCTGTGCTAACTGACATATAGAAGAACTGTGTACTCTGCCTCACTGCATTTTGCTGCTTTAAAAAACAAACTACAATATGGAAATAATACTGTAGCTGTGTTTCTTGTAGGTCCAAAGGCTGTATTTAAAAGTTGAGTGTATATGATAATTTGATTTATTTTGCAATTAGTTGAGATGTTGTGCTGAGGAATAATGTATAGCAAAGGAATTTAGTCCTTCAGGAGATGGGAAAATGGGATAGTTTAGCCATTAGCAAGGTTTCTGAAAGAGAGATAGTATTACTAAGTCTCTAGTTATGTGGTTGTGATCATTTTTAGTGTAAATTTTCAGTTTAGTTTAACTGTTGAAGAGTGTTTGTTGTGGTTCATAGGTCAGAAACCTGTAGTGATGGTTGTCATGGTTTGGACTAGAACAGAACCAATCTTCCTTCCAGTGGTTTTTCCTTTCAGTTAAGTGTCATCTGAATAATTGCACTTTCTGAAGCTGGCTACATGTTTTTCAGACATTGTGTGCTTCTAGGATTGATAACGCAGAAGTTTATAGTTATTACTAAGGTAAAGGTAAGAATGGTATGTAGAAAGGCTGTTGCTTGTACTTATTCCTGTAGAAACCAAGGTCACTGCTAAATTCCTCATGGTCCACAAGTGAAGGGTCATAAAAGAATTGCACTTGCAGGGAGGAGAGGACAGGGCAGGTGACCCAAAACTGACCAACAACGTATTCTATCCCATACACGTCATTCTCAGTTTAAAGCTAAGGCATCATGAGGGTCTTGCTCTCTTCGTCTATGGCCGGTGTCCAAAGAGGACTCTGTTCATTTTTCTCCTGCCTTCAATCCCAGTCTTCAGGTTCCTGAATCCAGTTCCCATCTGCCACTGAGTCCAGTCTGGGACTTCCCAGAGCCTGCCCTGCAATGCCAGTGGTGACCAGGGGAGTTTGATCTTGGTTTTGTATATGTTTGTATATATTTAATTATTTCAATTTCTATTATTATACTCTTTTTCATTGTTATTGTTTATTAAAACGGTTTTAACTTTCCAACCTGTAAGTCTCTCTCCCTTTTCTCTTTTCCTTCCCCTTCTGGGGGGAAGGAAAGGGTTAATAGAAAGCATCTGCCATCTGTTTAACAGCCAGCCCAGCTTTAAACCTTTACAATGTACACAGTATAATTTGTCATACGCTGATTTTTGGTAAGCTGAAAGCTGGTAGGGGATGTATTTTAAAGATATGCATTAACAAGTTGTAGGTTTTAAGCTCTTAAACAATGACATATGGAAATAATTTCAGATTATGTAATCTAGGGCATGCTTGAGTAGGAGTGGCTGAACATACAATAAACTCAAGAGAGAATCCATCATTTCTCCCTCTGCTACCACCTTGTCCCCCTCGTCCTGTTTCCCTGGCCAGTGCATCTCCCAAGGGAATGGGGCAGGGCAAGCAAAATATGGTGCCTTAGGCTTTGACTTCCAGCTGTCTCGTCCTCCTCATTAATCCAGTCCCTATATTGTAGCTGCTACTTCACCTCTTCCCCTCCAAACCCTCTTCAGTAACCTTCCATTATTCCCTCGTGTTCACATGCGTCTCATTCTCACGAAAGACCTTATAGTGCTTATTTCTTGGTCTGCAGACAACCAGCTTGACACTGTAGTCTACTGTATTTAGAAATTGTGTATGATACTTCAGTTTATTCTGAAATTAGTTGAGGTGTTCTGCTGAGGAATAATGTATATAGAGAAGGAATTTAGTCCTCAAGGCAGATGCGAAAATGGGATTGTATACCGTTCATTATATTGGTACACTGGTGTCAGACTTGCGTGTATTTGGTGGTATCTAACTTCTGGGATGTCATTTTGTGATGTGCTGGTTTGTTTTTTTTTTCCTCCAAATGATCTATATTTAATTTCGAGATAAATAGTGCAATGTTTTTATGTTTTGGGGAAATAAAAATATTACAGTCTTCCCATGAAACATGAGTTTTGATTGTTTGCCAAAGACAAAGCCTGTTATCTCTGGCAAAAGTTTTAGGGAAGGCTGAGATTGTTGTCTGTCCAAAACAGTTTTATAGAAATTTTTAAAGTGTATTGTTTCATTCATACAGCAGTTAGATTGTTTTCGGTTAAACAACAGACATGATATCCCTTTAAAGTAATTTGTATTACTCTGTGTTTAAAATGTAGCTGACAGTGGCAAGGTAGCAAATGTCTAGAGAGCCATATGAGGGGACAAACAGATAGACAGCTATCCTGACTTCATGGCAATGTGTTACCTAGGGAGTTCCTGGGTCAGAAGTGTTGTCTCTCTTAGTAGCTCTTCAAGACTTTTTTTTTTGCGTACACATGTCCATTCACTATTACACTGCCTAAGGTTTTCATGCTCACAATAACTTTGACCAAAAGATTGCATAGATTAGCTCCATGCTAGGTGAAGAAGAATGTACTTTGTATTTAACAAAGTACATGCTATTTCCATAAAATGCCTTCCAGTGGTTAGTTGAAAGAGGCTGGGAAGGTCTGTTAACTGTGTCCCCCCTCTCACATGTTGTCTCCTGGTGCTTCAAGGAGTCCTCATTTTAGTCATTACTTCTGGATTCCTTGTGTTTCCTGCCTTTCTGATGCTTAATGCCCTTCTCTAAACCTTTTTCATTTCAAATACGTCCTCCCTCAGGTGAAAGAACTGCATAGTGTGTTGTGTGGATTTAATCAGTGGCGTAATAACGTTGTCTAGTCCTTTGCTAAATAACATCTTGTCCGACGGCTGCCGAACACTGAGTTAACATCTCCATCGATCTTTCTGTGCTAACCCCAAGATCTCATTCCTGAGTGCTTTCAATAAGCTTACAACAGGTTACTAAGCTTGAATAGTTTTTTCCCCATATGCATCTCTACAAATATTCACACTAACTTTAGTTTACCATTTTGTAATTTAATCAGTACATCTTAAGGTTTATTCCCAGTTCTTCATTTGGTTCCCCTGTTTGCTTCCTTCAGACAGCATCTTCATGATCATCTTTATCACCTTATGTATCAGGACCCAACTGATAGTCCTAGGGCACTCCATTGAGTGCCTAGTTCCTCCTATAAAAACTAATCATAATATTTCAGCTAAAACTTTCTCAAGTTCCTCGAAAGTTCTAAAGCTAAACACCATCCAGTCCTCATAATTTCTTCTTATTTCATTTATTCTCTAACCTCTTCTTCTGACACCTCAGAAGAGAGAAATTCATTGACTCTTTCATAAAGAGAGATTTCAGCCTGGAAGTCTCTGAAGGTCTTTCATAGTGGACACAGATGCAAAAAAAATATTTTTTTTTCCTACCAGCTCGTTTCATATAGTGACTGTCCTTTACATTTTCTGACAAGCTTGCTGACTCCAGTGTGTATGAAAGAGGATTTGTTACTGTTCTACAAGTTTTTCCGTCAACTTTTTTTGACGTACCTTAATATGTTCCTGTATTTTAATTTACTGGAGTTCACAGTCCTTTGTGTATTCCTCATATGACACAATTTCAGTTTTTCAAGGTCTGCCCTCAAGCTTGTGTTCTACCACTTAGCTATGAAAGCTTCCTTTTTATTTTTTTCTCAGCTACTTTATGATAAGTGGTAGAAATGTTAAAATACAATCTTTTCTATTACTTAAATTATTTTAAGATTAGAAGAAATGTAGCAGTCTGAATGAGATTGATTTAGTTAGTGTATGTTTATCTGTGCAGATAATTATGAATCTGCACTTGGTAATTGCAGATACAGGATTCCTTTAAAATGCCTTTAGTTTCTGAAAAATTAATGAGGCAATTCATAAATATCAAGAAAATAACAAGGATATGTGTAAGAGCCTAGCTATCTCAGTAAGGAATCATGTCAAAGTAATCTCATATCCTTTTATGACAAGCACAATGCATAATCAAGTTGAAAATATTCTAGTAGAGGTGCAAAACTGTTTGCATAAAGCTGCTTGGAGAATGGTTATTAATGAAGTCCTGTCAGAATAACGTACCTTATGGGACATTGCAGGATATATGTTGAGACTAGGTTTGGGTGGTCTTTCAGTGTTTTGTTACTTTGATTCAGAGTTTGTTTATTAAATTCCCAGGCATCATTGTGCCTTGAAGGGATTGAAAGTGCCCTGGAGGGCAGCTGTAGAGTTAACAATAATTTGATAAACTGAGAGATGAGTCTCAAAAAATAGCATTACTTGGCAGGATCAGATGCCAAAGCAAAAGTAATCAGTGATGCCATGTTTGTATGGTATTAAAAAAAGACACACTTTCTTCTTTTTTTCTTAATTTTAATTTTTTTTTTTATATGAGCTAAAAGTATCTAGAATGTAATGTTATTCTTTGGCTGTGAGCCTTGACTGAAGTTTCAGTTGTGTAAGGTTTTGAACCAGTCACCGGCAAAAAGAAAACAGGATTTAGAGGGGAAGACCTGTAGGTCAGTTAGCATGAAGTTTAGAAGATTGGGCAGAAGAGGAGAGTAAGTAATCTAGAATATAAAAGATGGTTTGCAGAGGATGGTAGAATCTATTTTTCATACCTATGGCACATATGAAGTAAGGGTTTAAATTAAAGCAAGAAAGATTTACATTGGAGAGTGAAGGGGCAGGGAGCTGGGGGAATGCTTTCAGCAAGCACAGCGGTAGACCTGAGTGGTACTAGGAAGTTGCAGTTATCTGTCATTGGAGATCTCAGGAAAATCATAAAAACATATGCCACATAGTTGTGCAATTACTGTGGCAAAGAATAGAATAGGTGACGTCTTGAAGTACCTTGTAGCTCTAGGTTCAGCACTGAACTGGACTTGTCAGCACAAACTTCTGTTCTCTAATAGTGTAGAGCTGAGATTGTAGAGCCAGCCTCCTGATCAGGATACTGACAGCGATAAGGAAATGTTAAGCTGTGGTAGAGAAGCTGTGCATTTTGGACAGGAGTAGTAGTGTGCGTTCAGCTGCTCATATGTAGACTGCACCATTACTTTATTGAGATGATATGTAGCAATAGAATTTTTGCTCACAAAAAAAGACAGATTTTTAGTTAATCATGGATCTGACCTAGTAGGACATCTGTTATTTTCTTCATTTAAAAAAATGTTTATTTGCTTTGAGGCAAGTAAAAGATTAGCTTTGTGATAGTCACGTGTATGAGTTTTGTTCTTTATTCTTCTTAGTATTATTATTTTAATACCTGTGTAGATAGTGGTTTTCATATACTTTTAGATAAAGCATTCTCACATTTCTGCTCAAAGGAAATACAGCAATTTTTTCTTACTTAGGGTTTTAATTAGAAAGCCAAGACATTTGGTCTTACAAATGACCTGAAAACAGATTTTACCTTTTTCAGACAAGTACCTTGAAAAGACTACTGTAGAAAAAGGTGCAAACTGTATCATAAATGTACTAGATTTATGTCATCTACAAGTTTGTATACTTTTTAATCACCACGTGCATTTTTCTTTTTTTTTCCTTTCTCAGGAAAGGAGACTGAGAAAGCCAAAGATCGGTGTGATAAAGCCACTATGAAGCTTCATATATTGCATAATCAGTATGTGTTGGCACTGAAAGGCGCACAGTTACATCAGCACCAGTATTATGATACTACCCTTCCTCTGTTACTTGATTCACTACAGAAGATGCAAGAAGAAATGATCAAAGCCCTGTAAGATGTATTCTTATTTGTTTTTAATTTGTGGAATTCTATATGTGTAGTATTCTAATTAATTTGTAGGATTATTTGAAAATAATAAACTGTGATTAATTAATTATATTTCAAGGGATAATGAAAAAATGTATTTTCATCTTTAAACTGACAGTAATTCTGTATAGAAAAGTCTATCCAAATAATGCAGACTAGTTTTGAGTGGTTACTTAAACATTCTAGCGAGACACTGTCTTCTCATAAAAGTTTAAAATCTTACAGATTAACTGCAGTGTTTATAGCTGAGCTCATGCATTGTCCTTTGGTGGTATACTACAGCAAGTTTGTTGCCTCTCTTGTGTTCTTATTTTTATGAAATTCCAGCAGCAACAAATTTGGTTTAAACTGGCCAACTGTTTTGAAAGTCATTGGCCTGTGGAGGAGGGCCACGCAGATGCATGGTTAATCATATATGTGGGAGAAGTAACAGGATCATACAAACCTGATCACACTGTAAGGAATCCAACCTTAAAAAACAATTACCTTTCTCCTGAAAGATCATTTTTTACATCATTACAGAGGATGTGCAAACTGATTATCTCTGAGAACAGACAGCGAGGACTTTAAGCCCTCTTTTGTGGTTTGTAACCACCATGCTGCCTCTTTGTCTTTCCTGAAGCAGCGAGTTGGTTAGGGAGTCTGTTCTGTAGGTCTTTTGTTGGGGTGTAATTTAAATCACTTAGTCTAAAAGAAAGGGCGGTTACTTTTGTTTGTAGGTAGTGTTCATTTAGATGTGAGGCACTCTTCTTTAACTTGTTTTCTTACCTTCTCTGAAGTCTATGTTCATCACACAGCACACAGGAAGTGAGGGAGAGTTGGGGATTTCATGCTTTTCATGATTATGTAGTGCAGACATCATTAACTGCCCTATGCAGTATCGTATTAATTCATTTGATTCTGGTGCAGGTATCAAAATGAAATAGACCTTTGTAGTAGTCTTTGTCCAGTCCTTTTAATCTTAATTTTGTATGTAAAACCACAGCAAAAGGCTACAGTTAAATTTGAGTGAAGTAATTAAAGCGATTTTTTCAGAATTGTGAGATAGGATAATTCATTGAAGAGTTTTTATGATGGAACAAGAACCTATCGAACTCCAGACAAGCTTTTGCTATGTCTGGAGTAAAAACCTGTAAGAAAATCTTTTTGTCACTACACAGACATTTTTTGAGATGTGAATGTACTGGAAAATTACTCCTTTCTAGTATCTTTGGTGTACACAAAGAGGTGATGATTTCAGGTGTAGAGCTTGGTGTGGCCATCTGTGTGAAACATACTTCCTTAATAATCCTGATTTTGCAGATGAATTAGTTTGGTAGGCTTGAAGTTTGGTAAACTTGAATTGCTAATGATTTTTTTTTTTTTCTTTGTAATTGACATAGATTCCCTTTCTCTTCGACGTGGCATTGCTGTAGTTGACATTCATCTATCTTTTTGTCACACTTTTTGAACTATTTTCTGGAACCTTTTCACACATGTTGTTCACAGGCAAGGCAAGATTAAATGCCTTCTCTGGTCTGTTTTCACCTCAGAAAAAGTTTTGAAAAAATCCAATCACATAACTTTTTTTACAGAGTAAACGTAACTTGAGATCTTATCCAGGAAGAAAGTATTGATACTTTTTTATCTGGGCTGGCCAGAATTCATCAGTATTTTAAGAAAGCTCACTGTGCTTCAGCACCTGGCAAGCCAGCAAGTTTGTCAAAGATAAAAATGAAATAGGAAATGATTATGAGGGTTTATTTATGGAAAACTAAAAGAGAACAGAAGGGTGTTCTGAGGATGTGTCACTGGATGCTATTAAGAGTAGTGGCACAATATCACCTATTCTTTTACCGTTCCCTATTCACTTGGTTTTGCCTGCTCTTGGAAGAAGATAAAAACAAGGCTGTGTGGCTTGTACTTTCTCATAGGAACGTCTTGCTTGATTTTGTTTCTTCTTGTAAATATATGCTGACTTCTGATTTATGCTTATTTTTGTCCGAATGACCAAATCATAAAATAAATGTATGAAAGAAGACAGTTAAAATGATAAAGACAACCAGTTTTTAAAGGAAATGCACCCTATTTTGTGACTTGTTTTGCCTTATGCCAGAATATATTTATCAGTCAGAACATGAAAAACTTTTGTGTAGGTTATAATAAGCATAACAAGTCCTTTGTGAAGAAAAGTGTTATCAGTGAGCCGTATACATTCCTTTTCCTTGTAATCACTGATTTTTTGATTTAGCTACCCTGTATGTAGATGCACTGAAATCAATACAAGGAACATGGTCTTAGAGAATTTTTACTCATAGCCAGTCTGTAAAGAAAAGGCCACAGTTGATCTGTTATTTCTTTGAGTAATATATTGTCTTATTTTTTCCCTTTTTAGCCAGTTGCAACAAGAGTTTGTAGAAACAGCAAATTGAAAGTTTGAAGCATCTTCAATGCCATCTATGCCTTCAGGGCCATGTTATACACTAGAATTTTTTTTCCTCTCTAGAAAAGGAATCTTGGATGAATATAGCCAGATCACCAGTCTTGTAACAGAAGAGATTGTGAATGTCCATAAAGAGATCCAGACCTCAGTCGAACAGATAGACCCTAAATCTGAGTATAATGACTTCATAGATACTCACAGGTATACATTTTAATCTTGGTGTACATGTTCATGTTTCTTCTTGAGAAAACCATGCATTAAACTGCAACACTGCTTAAATGATCAGAGTTGAATTTCTTCATGTTTGGTTCCTTTTACATTGTTAACTTGTAAAACTTTACTCTAGTTTGAAATTTGTTCTACTTGCACGTGCAGAAAGCAAACTATACAGAATCACAGGATCACAGAATCAGCCAGGTTGGAAGAGACCTCAGGATCATTGAGTCCAACCATTGCCCTGACACCACCATGTCAACTAGACCATGGCACTAAGTGCCATGTCCAGTCTTTTCTTAAACACATCCAGAGATGGTGACTCCACCACCTCCCTGGGCAGCCCATTCCAATGTCTAATAACCCTTTCTGAAAAGAAATTCTTCCTAATGTCCAACCTGAACCTCCCCCTGGCGAAGCTTGAGGCTGTGTCCTCTTGTCCTATCGCTAGTTGCCTGGGAGAAGAGGCCGACTCCCACTGTGCTACAACCTCCCTTCAGGTAGTTGTAGACTGCACTAACGTCACCTCTGAGCCTCCTCTTCTCCAGGCTAAACAACCCCAGCTCCCTCAGCCGTTCCTCGTAGGTCACACCCTCCAGACCCTTCACCAGCTTGGTCGCCCTCCTCTGGACTCTCTCCAACACCTCAACATCTTTCTTGAAGTGCGGGGCCCAGAACTGAACACAGTACTCAAGGTGGGGCCTCACCAGTGCCGAGTAGAGAGGGACGATCACTTCCCTAGACCGGCTGGCTACACTATTCCTAAGAGAGGCCAGGATGCCATTGGCCTTCTTGGCCACCTGGGCACACTGCTGGCTCATGTTTAGCCGGCTGCCGATCAGCACCCCCAGGTCTCTTTCCGCCGGGCCACTTTCTAACCACTCTTCCCCCAGCCTGTAGCGCTGCATGGGGTTGTTGTGGCCGAAGTGTAAGACCCGGCACTTGTTCTTGTTGAACCTCATGCCGTTGGTCTCGGCCCATCTATCTAACCTGTCCAAATCCCTCTGTAGGGCCTTCCTACCCTCCAGCAGATCGACACTGCCACCCAGCTTGGTGTCATCTGCAAATTTGCTGAGGGTGCACTCAATCCCTACGTCTAGATCATCTATAAAGATATTGAACAGCACCAGCCCCAGAACTGAGCCCTGGGGAACACCGCTAGTGACTGGCCGCCAGTTGGACTTTGCCCCATTCACCAGCACTCTCTGGGCTCGGCCATCCAGCCAGTTTTTAACCCATCGAAGAGTCCACCCATCGAAGCCCCGGGCAGCTAGTTTGTCTAGGAGGATGCTGTATACATGGAGGATACAGGACAGTCCAGATTCAGTGTAAGCTAATTTACTCTGTATTTGGATGCAGTTTGCGTTCTGAGCTGAACTAAATTTCTCTGCTTTATTTCTCTTATTGTCCAAATTCTATTTTAAAGTGAACTCTAGGTACCTGTGTGTACTCTGCAGTTATTGCAGGTTCAGCAGTGCCTGAGGCTACAGAGTATGCAGGTAGTGCAATTAAGATTTTCATTTTAAAAATAAACTCTATTTGCCATTTATTGAACTGTTACTCAGTATTAATATATGCAGAAGTTGTACTAAGAATTCTTGCATTATCTTTTTTGTTGTTATATGTGAGTTGGTAATTGTCACATGCAGGTTTATAGCAGGATTGGCTAAGAGTGCACCCATTCACACTGATACCCCTTGAGAACCTTGGTTATGCTGTGATCTTGATTCAAAGAATTGTATGCCATTTTGTTATCTGTTATAAAAATGTTACATAATGTTATAAAAAACATTATTTTAAGACAATGTTCTTCATTCAAAGGAAAAAGAATATGTATTCAATGGCTACCTTTTATTTCATATGTAATTTTAACTATATTCTAGTTATTAAAATAATTCAAAAGATGATGATTTTCTTTATGATCTACTCAAAGATACGTGTTAATTTTGAAAATATTTATTTACTGAATTAGGTCATCAGAAGTTGTTGAACAAGAAATAGAGTTTGATATGTCTTTGTTAGAAGAAAATGAAAACCTTCAAGCTAATGAGATCATGTGGAATAATCTAACAGCAGAAAGTTTACAAGTCACGTAAGTCTTTCTTTACAAACGTTTCATCCTTTGGAAATGCTGTTATACATTATATCTAGTCTCATTCATGTCGTCGCATAAGTGTGTCTTCATTTTTAAGGTAGAGTTTCTAAAAATATTATTTTCACACTATAGACTCTTTCCCATGCTGGTTTTAGTGTCCCTTTGCACAAAATACTCCTCCCCAGTCCCCCCAAAAACTTGCCAGCATTTTCAATATGTATTCCTCTCCTTGCCAGTTAATTTGTACAATGCTCCAAATCTGTCATGAGTCCTTCTTGGGAACATACTGGTTCATCTTCCCAAAAGTGGTACCACATTCAGTACTCTAGGAAAAATACTGAAATCTTTTGGTGAAACCACTGAGTACAGTGATGTCATCAGTGATTTAAATAGCCATGCAGAAAATTTTCATAATATATTAATTTCACTTGTTTTGTAAGTATTTGCTTTTGTTTTGCAAAGGAAAATCTTATTCATTATTATAACCTTTAAAGTACATTAACTTACTAACACAGATGTAGCTGTTGTATTGCATTTCATGGAGCTTTTAGCTATTCAGGGTGATCAACTACCTCTTTATGTATTTTGTTAATATATTGCCTATTTAAATCTTTTCATTACTTTCACCAGCTTCACCTTTAATAATTTGTTACTGGGGAACAAATCTTCTGCTGAGGTTATTGTGTTTCTATTATATTGTCAGCCTCAACTTTTCACATAAAATGATCTGATGCAGTCACTTATAAGATTGCAACTATTAATTGTACATTTAATTTTTTTATATTGATCATAGCAATTTAAAATGGAAAATTCAGAATTTCATTGGTGGATGATGTTTTTATTGTCTCTACTGTATTTCAGTCCATGTTTGACTTATTTGAAGTTTTCTTCCTTTAGAAAGCTAACTGATCCAAGTAAGATGTCAGTGGGGTGTTGTGGTTTTTTTTTTTATTTTTTAAAAAATTTTCATCTGCTGAATCAAACGATGAGCCTTATTTCTTGTAGGTTTTTATGAAAACCAAAATCATAGCGAGTCCTAATAGTAGTGAGGTATTTCAGACATAAACACATTGCAGTGTCGTCTGCAGATTATTCTAGTCCCTGTGTTTTCTCAACATCACAGAATCTCTGGATTTTATTAATTCCTTTTCAAGGTCATTAATCATCCTCTCTTTTTTTCCCATGCAATTTGATTACATTCCATAAATTTGTTCCTTAATAGGTATTGAAATAGCCTTTTTCATATGAAGTTTCAGCCTCCTTTGTCAGACTCCTCCTTAGCTCCAAAGCAGCTTCATCTTTCTTATGAAAGGATCCCTTGATAATTAAAGCCCCTCCCTTTCCTTTAAACATGTTGTTTATAATATGTTCTGCGTTATTACTAAATAGAGATTATGTGTGTTTAAACTATGTAAATGTTGTACATCTAGAGGTACTTCAGCTCAGTAACAGGAAAAATATATATACCAACCGTATCCTGGGTTGCATCAAAAGAAGCGTGGCCAGCAGGTTGAGGGAGGTAGTTCTCCCTCTCTACTCTGCTTTTGTGAGACCCCACCTGGAGTATTGCATCCAGCTCTGGAGTCCTCAGTACAGGAAAGATGTGGACCTGTTGGAGCGGGTCCAGAGGAGGGCTATGAAAATGATCAGAGGGCTGGAGCACCGCTCCTATGGAGACAGGCTGAGAGAGCTGGGGCTCTTCAGCCTGGAGAAGGCTCCAGGTAGACCTTATTGCAGCCTTCTAGTATCTGAAGGGGGCCTACAAGAAAGCTGGAGAGGGACTTTTTATAAGGGCATGTAGTGATAGGACGAGGAGGAATGGTTTTAAACTGAGAGAGGGTACATTTAGATGAGATATTAGGAAGCAATTCTTTCGTGTGAGGTTAGTGAGACACTGGACCAGGTTGCCCAGAGAAGTTGTGGCTGCTCCCTCCCTGGTAGTGTTTAAGGCCAGGTTGGATGGGACTTTCAGCAACCTGGTCTAGTGGAAAGGTGTCCCTGACTGTGGCAGGGGGATTGGAACTAGATGATCTTTAAGGTCCCTTTCAACCAAAACCATTCTGTGATTCTATGAAGTCTCCCTTTTCAATAAAGTATTACAGGTTTTCAAAGATCCTGCCTTCCATAGCTCAAGAAGAGAAGTAACTTCTTGTTTGGCTTGTCTTCTGTATCCCATTTTTTAGAAATAAGACATCAGTATGTCTAAGTGAAAGAGATGAAATGCTCCTTTTCTAGTAAATTATTCTGATTAAATGCATATTTGTGTTTATAGATGTGTGTCTGCATATTTGCCTACATATATACATTTTCAATACAATTTCCAGTGCTTCCTGCTACAAATCTTATATTCATCCACTTTAAATTATTTTGTGAATTTGACAGGAATTTTATGGTGTGATACTATTTTTTGGAAAAGGAATCAAATAGCTCTTTCAGGTGTTGCTGTCTCTAAGGTGTTCACTTTCTGGTATAGATGATACTAGGACTCTGAGCAAAATGTTTAACTGTATTAGGTGAGACCAAGAGTTGACCTAACCAACTTTCTTCTCTCTTACATTAGCCAACAGGGAAAAGACTAGGGAGGAGAACAAGAACAAGATGATGGTGCAATGCTATTTCCTCAGAATGATGTGTCAGCCTCCCATAATTTTCAGCTCAGAAATGTTTCAAGACAGAAGGAGTGTTTGTTTGTAGTAACCGTAGGGGTAGCTTTATAATAGCCTTAGCTGTATTTTTCTTTCATGGCTTTGTCCAGACAGTTTCAGTATGTAGAAGTATCTGTTGTCCACAGAATTTTTGGTCAAGGAATTTCAGAGATTAATTTTGTAGTATGTGAACCTGCTACTTCTTAGTTTTGTTTTATGACTCTTAAGCTCTTGTTTTGGAAGAGAATAGGAACAATCTATTCCTTTCTGTTCATGATATTTTAAACTTCTGTCATACTCATACTCGGTGATATCTTTTTCAGAGCCATCTTTAGTTTGTCCTTTCACAAAACTTACATATCCCTTATCAAGCTTGTCATCTTTATTTGAATGTTTTCAAGGTTACTGTATTGTTTTTGAGATGAATGACCAGAACTGTGCAAGTAATTCAGATGCATAGTTTAGAGAGAGGCATAATGAGGTTTCCTGTGTTCTTGTTCTGCTTTGTTTTTAACAAATCCCAGAGAATCATTCTTTTTGATTTTCTGACCACTGCAGTGTATCAAGCCAGTGTTTTCATGGAATAATCTGCTGTAATTCCAAGATCTCATTTCTGAGTGGTAACAGCTTAGAACCATTCACTGCATAAATAAAGCTTTGGGTTGTTTTTCTCCCTGTATATTTGCATATTTCAATATGCCTTGAAATTAAGCTTCTAAATAGCAGTCCAGTTATTGAGTATCATAAGATCCAGAATAATCCTTCTGTATTCTTCATGTTCAGCCTCTTCCTTCTACCTCAAATGACACTGTACGGTCAGCATTCTTTGCCAATTTTTAAACTGTCCTTTTATTTGGATTATTATGAACATGTTAAGCAGCGCAGATTTTTGTGACGCCCCACTAGCTCCTGACACTATAAAAGCTGTTTATTCTTACTGTCTTCATCCTGTTTTTTAATTGCTTTTTAGTGCAGGTGGGAATCCTTTCTTTTATAACTGCTTAGTTCTCTCTAATTGCCTTTGCTTATATACTTTAACTGTGTTTTAGATATGTTTTGTTACAGTCTTGCTTTAAAACCACTACAGCCAAAAAAAACCCACGTGTATTTGCATCATCTTACTGTGTTTACTAGAAATTCACTGGTAAGATAAGTATATTACATCCTTCATCCATAGATTATGACTTATAAAAAAATCTTACTGTATGTGCTGAAACAATAGAAATTTGTTGATCTTTAGTATTGAGGTCATAGCCTTGGATCTTCAAAATACTACATCGTTATGTTTCTGCAGAGGAACTACCTTTAGTATCTACCAAATATAATATATCCGGTACACATAGTGGATTTATTTCACAGACTTGTGATAGATTCAAAGATGTATGTTCATTTCTGGTTGAATCAGGTTTTTTATTGAGTATGTAAAGGAAAAATGACAGCTTTACATACATTACCCTTTAAAGGTTTTCATAAAATGTATTTTAAGGAAAAACGATGAGAAAACTGGCTCACTTTTACATTTTTATGTAGGTTTTGTATTTATGAATAAAGTTTTGACAAAGGGAGGTAGTTAAAAGTCAGTGTTGACTAGCCAACCTTTCTAAGTAATGAGAGAGGTATGGTGTCTCCTAATAAATGTTGATGACTGTCACTGATATTGAGATATTCTGAAAAGTGTAACAGAATAAAAGTTTATGCTTTGAAGATGCTTGCATTAAAAACTGAGAGGAGGCAACCGTAATGGAATAAGTGCTGATCAGTGGGCATATGAACTAATACCCAAATTAATTTAAAAACATCTTCTGAAGTATTAGTTCTGTAAGCACAAGCATTTATTTGTATTGATGTTTGAGGCAGAACGGTGCTAATGACTAAAGAAATCTGAAAGGCGGCTTTCCAGGTAGCCAGAACCCAGTTCGAAGACGTATGCTTTCTATATTTTTTTTAGTCTCATTTTATGTGTTCTCATGACATTGAAACCTGCCAATTTGGGATTGTGTGGTTGTTAAAGCTAATAAGGATTATAATGACTAACTGGTTAGTAATAAAAACTCTTTTGTAAACTGGTTTGATCCAGGAGGCAAATACAAGACCACAAGAAACTTCCTTTGACAAACCACAAGCAAGCCAATACACAAGCAAGGCAGATGCAGAGATGTCAGTTCTGTCCAGTTTGAGTAAAAATTACTGTTTAAAACAAAAAATAGAGGTTGAATACAAGGAGACAAGTTAGTTTAGTGTGTATATGGTTCCTTTCTTTTGTTTTCTCTAAGATAAAATCAAACATCCTAAAGTACCTCAGAAGTTTTAGAGAGAACTACATCAATTTTCTATTTGAATCTGATGCTGCAATATAAAGTCTGATATTTTTGAAATGGTAAAATATTTTAATGTGTTGTTTCTGTATGTATATGCTCATACCTTCCAGTGATGAGTAATCTTATTAATTTGATTTTAGTTTCTTGAATATTGGTGCTTGATCATTAGATTAAACATCTTCTTCCTGTAAATCTATTGTTAAGCCATTACAATGTTGATTAAAATTTTGCTTAGAAAGCTGATCAAAAAGCAGTATCTGCAGTTACCAAATCGGTAATTACCTTTTTAGCAAGGTATTAAAAGAAAAAAGTTAGCTGATATTAAATTGGAGACCCAGTGTAAGAAAGTTGTCGTTTCTGAGAAGTTCAGCATGTGGATTGTGACAGCCTAAAAACAATAAAAATGTTTATTAAAACGGGAGCTGTGGGGATATTACTTTGAGAGAATGTTTTAGGTGTTTCCCGTATCTCAAAATAAACACATGCAGATGCTTGTTCATTTGGGAAATAAAATTCTATTGTTCAGTTTATTCCTTTTTTATATTAATTTAAGTCTTCCAAGATAAGATCCAGGACTGTCTAAATAAAGAATATGTTTAATCAACATTGTGTAAAATATACTGGGAGGAGAGAGAACTAATTCCATGTTTAGAATCTAATCATTCAGTTTGGTATATAAGGACGTGGAACGTGGCTCCTAGATATCTAGAGTCCATGTAAGTTACTCTCACTTGTCGTTCTGTGCCACTCCCCAAACTGGAATGGTATCGGGCAATAGATCTGTACAGCAGTAAGTACTCCATGTATTTTGCCTTTGTTCCACTCTTTACATCGATAACTTTTTTATTGAAATTAGGCTTGACAATACAGGGGAAGCAGAGTAGAATAGTTAAAGATAGATAGATTGAATGCCAAGAAGGAAATGAGCTGTACATGTTTATTTATTTATTTATTAAAAAAAAAAAATGTTCTCCTGGCTTAACAGTTGCTTGAAGTCAATGTATATATTTTGATATGCATTTTAGAAGTCATCATTATGTAAGCCATTTATCTGCGTTGTTCACAGTGCAAATGTTATTGTACGTTTGTTGTCTTTTTGGTTATTGGAGTGTTTGCCAGCATAATTGCAAAGTGTCAGTAATGGTTTTAATGTGCAATAACCCCTTCTCTCTTCGTATTGAGTGTTCTTGTAAAAGTTTTATCTTTCCTTTGGGTTAACCATTGCCAAAGATTGTGTGGCTTTAAAAAAGTTAATTGTAGAGAAAAAGATATAGATCACTCTGGTAAGAGAAAGTGTCCATTTGTATTTTTGTTATTTCTAGGGGTGAATATAGCCCAACTACTGATTATGTGTGTTTATTTAACATGTGCCTCAAGATTTGGAACGCTTTCATCTTTCATAAAGCATCTCATAAATTAGTAATATATTAGGAAGGTATTAATATATTAGGAAGGTATTAATTCACAGAACTCATCACACATTCTGGAAAAAAATTTCTTGATAGGAGAGACTGCAAGCAGCAGATCATTCTGTAACCTTGTATGTATACAGAGGCTAGTATGGAATCTGTAATAATATGGGTTAATAGCATAACATAACGGTATATCCACAAAAAAAGAAGACAAAGCACTGAGTAAGATAATTTAGAGAGTAGTGCTCCTTTTCATTTTCAGGAAAAAAAATTACAACGTTCCCAAATATATACAGTTTGTGTGTTCACAATGTGGGTTTCTGAAATCTATGTCTTACAGGTTAAAAACAGTAATAGAAGAACTCATTCAGACACAACAAACCCTTTTGAGCAAAGAGGAACTTGTCTTGGAACTAGAGAAAAAAATAGAAGAGTCCTCCAAGACTTGTGAAAAGAAGTCTGAGTAAGTTGAAATGAAATTTTAAAATACAATAATTTGAGGGAAAAGCATCTATAATGCAATTCCTGTGACTTAAATAAGAAATAACCTCCACTAATCTTGTTTTGCTTTTGTGAGAGGTGATTATGGTGAAAAATAGCAATAAGTTAGTTTTCCATCTTTAAAATAACCCTTACTCTTTGCAGATCCTAATTCAGTATCCTCCTGGGCAAAATGTCCAGCATACAGCTGGATAAACACATAATGCAATGGGTGAACAATTGGCTGACGGGTAGGGCTCAAAGAGTTATAGTAAATGGAGTTACGTCGGGCTGGTGACCAGTGGGTTTCCTCAGGGATCCATCTTGGGGCCAGTGCTCTTCGATATCTTCATTAATGATTTGGGTGCAGGATTTGAAGGACTACTATCCAAGTTTGCTGATGACACAAAATTGGGAGGAGCTGTTACAGAATCACAGAATCACAGAATCAACCAGGTTGGAAGAGACCTCAGGGATCATCGAGTCCAACTGTTGCCCTGACACCACCCTGTCAATTAGACCATGGCACTAAGTGCCATGTCCAGTCTTTTCTTAAACACATCTAGAGATGGTGACTCCACCACCTCCCTGGGCAGCCCATTCCAATGTCTAATAACCCTTTCTGAAAAGAAATTCTTCCTAATGTCCAACCTGAACCTCCACTGGTGAAGCTTGAGGCTGTGTCCTCTTGTCCTATCACTAGTTGCCCGGGAGAAGAGGCCAACTCCCACTTCACTACAACCTCCCTTCAGGTAGTTGTAGACTGCACTAAGGTCACCTCTGAGCCTCCTCTTCTCCAGGCTAAACAACCCCAGCTCCCTCAGCTGTTCCTCGTAGGTCAGACCCTCCAGACCCTTCACCAGCTTGGTCGCCCTCCTCTGGACTCGCTCCAACACCTCAACATCTTTCTTGAAGTGCGGGGCCCAGAACTGGACACAGTACTCAAGGTGGGGCCTCACCAGTGCCGAGTAGAGAGGGACGATCACTTCCCTAGACCGGCTGGCTACACTATTCCTAAGAGAGGCCAGGATGCCATTGGCCTTCTTGGCCACCTGGGCACACTGCTGGCTCATGTTTAGCCGGCTGCCGATCAGCACCCCCAGGTCTCTTTCCGCCGGGCCACTTTCTAACCACTCTTCCCCCAGCCTGTAGCGCTGCATGGGGTTGTTGTGGCCGAAGTGTAAGACCCGGCACTTGTTCTTGTTGAACCTCATGCCGTTGGTCTTGGTCCATCTATCTAACCTGTCCAAATCCCTCTGTAGGGCGTTCCTACCCTCCAGCAGATCGACGCTGCCACCCAGCTTGGTGTCATCTGCAAATTTGCTGAGGGTGCACTCAATCCCTACGTCTAGATCATCTATAAAGATACTGAACAGCACCAGCCCCAGAACTGAGCCCTGGGGAACACCGCTAGTGACTGGCCGCCGGTTGGACTTTGCCCCATTCACCAGCACTCTCTGGGCTCGGCCATCCAGCCAGTTTTTAACCCATCGAAGAGTCCACCCATCGAAGCCCCGGGCAGCCAGTTTGTCTAGGAGGATGCTGTGGGAGACAGTGTCGAATGCCTTACTGAAGTCTAGATAGACTACATCCACAGCCCTGCCCTCATCTACTAAGCGGGTCACTTGGTCATAGAAGGAGACCAGGTTGGTCAAGCAGGACCTGCCTTTCATGAATCCATGTTGGCTGGCCCCGATGCCCCGATTGTCCTGCATGTGCCGTGTAATGGCACTCAGGATGATCTGTTCCATCACCTTGCCTGGCACCGAGGTCAGGCTGACAAGCCTATAGTTCCCTGGATCATCCTTCCGGCCCTTCTTGTAGATGGGCATTACATTTGGTAATTTCCAGTCAGCTGGAACTTCTCCAGTTAACCAGGACTGTACATCCCAGATGTACATACAGACTGGGAAACGAGAGGCTAGAGGGCAGCCCTGCTGAAAGGGATCTGGGGGTTCTGGTTGATGGCAAGTTGAACATGAGCCAACAGTGTGCCCTGGCAGCCAAGAGGCACAACTGTGTCCTGGGGTGCATCAAGCATAGCTGGTCAAGGGAGGTGATTGTCCCGCTCTACTCTGCACTGGTGCAGCCTCACCTTGAGTACTGTGTGCAGTTTTGGGCACCACAGTATAAAAAGGATATGAAGATACTAGAGAGTGTCCAGAAGAGAGCCACAAAGATGGTGAATGGTTTAGAGGGGAAGCCGCATGAGGAGTGGCTGAAGTCACTACGTCTGTTCAGCTTGGAGAAGAGAAAACTGAGGGGAGACCTCATTGCGGTCTATAACTTCCTCACAAGGGGAAGTGGAGGGGAGTAGGCATTGACCTGTTCACTCTGGTGACCAGTGACAGAACTCGAGGGAATAGCAGGAAGATATGCCAGGGGAGGTTTAGGTTGGGTATTAGGAAAAGGTTGTTCACCCTGACGGTGGTGGAACACTGGAACAGGCTCCCCAGGGAAGCAGTCATGGCGCCAAGCCTGACAGCATTGAAGAAGCATTTGGACAATGCCCTCAGACACATTGTGTGAATTCTGGGGTTGTCCTATGCTGGGACAGGAGTTGGACTCGGTGATCCTTGTGGGTCCCTTCCAAGTGAGGACATTCTATGATTCTATGATTCGAGAACTGAGCAGCTCCATTAGTTTAATATAATTGTCATAGTGTTGGGATGGTTCAAGAACTGGACCTTTGATTAGCATTATAACTTCATCTTGATGGAAGAAGAGGAGTCAGTTCAGATTGCCTCTCTGATGAAGTACATTGTGTAGATATAATTTTGTGAAAGTCTTTGTCGGAGTCATGCACAACACGTACTCTTTCTTATGCAATAGCATGTTTGGAACTCATCAGGTTAAGTTCATTCTTTGTTGCATTTACTTTATAAAACTGAATGTAGATCTGATACCCGGTAGTACTGTGTAGTAAATAATGAAGGCTAGGGATTAATGAGTATTGTAGTTTCATTAATAAAACATTATTATAAAGAATCATTCTTGGGCAAGATCGTTAGGTTTGTTCTACCACTGGTTAGAAAAAATACTCATATCCCAGTCTGAACTGAAGTTAATACAACAGATAAAGAAACCTTCTGTCTGTAGTGATGTTTTTCTGATTCTTGTTGCAATCAGTCATAACCTTACGAACTTGGTCATAAATATTAGTTTACAATACCAGTGAATTGGAATGCAAGCCCTTGGGTAATCCTGTCTTCATTCACTGAAGAAGTCTTGAAGCTCTTCGTTGAAGGCATCTTGTCACTTGGTACATTGGATAGTATTTCATTCATATCCAAAACTTTATGTATGTATATGATATCAATGTTTTGATTAGATACTTTCCTGTTCTTTCTTTGGTGAAGTTCACATGTACTTACAGCATATTTTCCAGTTTTTTGGATCTTGACCTACTTTCCTTGCTGTATGCTACTTAAAGGATAAACTCTATTTGAACTAGATGAATTTTGTGGTGGTTTGTGGCGATTTCTTTGTTTTTCCACTGTATTGTTTTGTTATCAGTTATCTCTCTCTGAAAATAGTTCAGGCCATGCCTGTGTTTCTTGCTGTGGGTAGGCTCCTTTGACTGATCCTGTGGCAGATGTTTGTGGTGTTGAGGAGATTATTTCAGTTCAGACTCTACCAGTACCTGTAGATCTTATTAAAAGGCATGAAATCTGGCTTAGATTTCTAGTTGTAAGATAAACATTTCCATGAAATCACTTCAGTTCTGGTTTGTCCTTGGTCATGCCTTCCTCCGACAGACTCCATTTTCACCTTTTAACTGCAGTGCAGAGTGATTAGGATGTTTTTGCATGTACTCATGGTCCCTAGAAGATCTCATCCAACTGTTGCATGTTCTTAACTGCTGTCATAGCATGTTGCACTGGCCTCAGTGCTGCAAGACAAGGTGAAAGGTAAAGGTAGTTGAGCAATAAATGAAAGCTTGCCTCTTTGAGCCAGAGGTCATTCTGTTGGTGCAATGCAAGTCTATCATCAGGAAAGGAAGTGAGAAGGTCCCCTCCAAATGCAAGAGCTCTAGAATCTATGTTATTGTTGAGCCTCACCCAAGGTGCTGAGCTTCACCCTTCAGTGCTGAGGAAATCTCCTTGTCTGCTTTATGTGGGCAAAATGATGGTAAAAGTCTGCAAAATCATGTTTTCTGTCTCTTCACTTGAAACAGTTTGGACTTCTTTCTGACACAGCTTCAGTACCGCAAGTTCTGAGTTGTTCACAGACTTTGCAACGGCAGTCTGAGTTGGGGCTTGATAGTATTTCTTGGTGTCTAATTCTGGCAAGACCTCAAATTGATCTTTGCACGTACTGCACTTTTCATTAAGGCATGTACAGAAGTGTATCTTGAGGCCTCTGATTTTGTGTTCTTCCTCAATATTTAGCTGTATTGGTAATATTATCCTGGCACCAATATCCCTTTCCGCCTTCAAATGACAATATCACCTGCAACACAGAGTGTTTTAATTAAATTTTATTTATATATGTGTATGTCAAGCATTCCATCTGCCCTCCCAACATGATAGCATGTTGAATATTTGGGTTTTGGTTCGTTTCACCTTTTTACCACTTCCCAACTTACTGCTCTCTTCTGTTCTTGCAAGAATTCTTCACACCAGATCTCATTCTGTGAGGCTGCTAGTAGCTCTGGCTGGCCACAAAGACTATAAAATTTGCACTCATGCAAGCAATAGGCAAGTAATTTTATAGATTCTAATTCCTCATGCATAGATGGAATGGAGAGTATTCTATGTCGGATTTGAGTAAACCAAGTAGACAATAATCCATCTTGCCACAGTTCAGGAAAGAGAATAGCGTGTGACTTTTAACTTGCAGGGTATGTCTTGTTGTCTCAGGATCATGATGACTTGAAACCATTCAGTGTTTGGGATGTTGTAATTCTAGCCAATGTGTATTCACCAAAGCCCCACTGATGGTGTAAGGCCATCCTTTTCACAGGGTGGTCTCTTTTTTTCTTTCATAATGAGGACCAAATGAAAGAATATTATCTTGTGTATAATGGCAGGATAATTGTTCAGTTCTCTGTATGATGGTGTTAAATGTGTGCAGTCTCATGCCAAACTGCAGTTTCAGGTCCTTTACTTGTGTCTACATACATCATACTTATCCTTTTTACATGAATGATAATTCTGCTGGTTGTAAAGAGTTCTGTTCTTTGGTGACTTCGTACAATGCTCATCTATAGGGATATGGTTTTTATCTTTTTCTGCCAATGAGGATTTTATGACAGATGGTTCCTTTATCACTTTGGAACCTGTTTGAATAGTCATTTAGCTCAGTATCAGTTTGTGAAGGAACAATCTCAATATTAATGACTTTTAAATTTCTTTTTTTTCTCCGAGGGTAGGGCTTGCAGGAAGGTCTGTCTTCCAGGGATTATCCTGAAGATATAGAGTGACAGAATACTGTGATTTTTCTTTACACTGTTTTCATTCTTCATAGTTCTTGTCCTTCTACCTCCTTCATCTGTTCTTGCCGACTCTGAGAACTCTGCATCTCTTTATAGGCCACATGTTGCTGGGCTCCAGCTGAGTGCTTTTAAGGGCATCTGTGTTGTACTGTGGATCATTCTGTCTGTTAGGCAGCTTCTGTCCATCTTTGCTTTTGACAGTTCTTAGGGATAATAGTCATCTAGGTACCTGTAGATGTTCTAAGTGGTCTGCTTGTCATAATCTAAAAATGTATTTCATCTCTAAAGGATGAGGAACCCTAGTGTTTATAAATTCAATCAAAAGTGTACAAAACCAGTCGTTTCATCTATTTTTATTACAACATTATTTTTGTGATAGATTGAGAGAAGAGAATGGCAAATTAGGTATTTGCTTGCATTGTCCTGTAGCTT
The DNA here is from genome assembly GCF_013368605.1 of Nyctibius grandis. Lineage (NCBI taxonomy): Eukaryota > Metazoa > Chordata > Aves > Nyctibiiformes > Nyctibiidae > Nyctibius > Nyctibius grandis. The sequence goes on along the minus strand of NC_090695.1, from coordinate 56,648,175 downwards.
TGAAAATTTTCTAGACTCACTTCATGTGTTTATGCCTTTGAACAAATAATTCCATAGAGGAATTTTCATGCTGTCGCTTATAAAAGTTTAGTAAAATTCATTGAATTAATGGATAAAGTGAAAAAAAGAAAATAGGTTCCAATATTGAAAATGTTGGGTTTGTTTTTTATCTTTCATAGACAAAGTATGTATTTTAAATCCTGTATAGTTTTAAATTGTTTGTTATTTTTCTCTGCAGTATTGTACTCTTGCTGAGCCAAAAGCAAGCACTGGAAGAACTTAAGCAAACAGTTCAGCAATTAAGATGCTCTGAGGCAAAATTTGCAGCCCAGAAAGAGCTACTGGAACAAAAGGTTCAAGACAATGATGGGAAAGAGCCACCACCTGTTGTGAATTATGAAGAAGATGCCAGATCAGTCACTTCTATCGTAAGTTTTACATCTGTTTTACTCCATTGTGCAGCCTTCTTATTGTACTTTAGTCATGCGATCCGAGTCTCAAGATATTCACAGGGATGACTGAAGTGTATAAACTTCACTTTGTACTTGTGGAGACTTGTTTAGGAAAACAGTTCTGTTGTGTGATTTTTTTTTTTTTTTAAGTTACAATAACTTGTAACACCCTCTGTATGTCTGTGGACTTGGTTTGGTCTTCTGCACGCTTGATGCTTAGATTCTTATTAGATTGTTTTATAATCACAAGTGTAAATCCTTAAATAGATTAAGTAAACATGATTGAGTAGCTATAGGTAATTTCATTGGCTGTTTTGAAGAAATATGTTCACAGCTGTAGATAGAAAACTAACAGTAAAAGCTATTGGAATCACTGCACACATTGTGTAATTGAGAAATGATTTTTTTTGTACTGTAATTACTCTTTAAACAGAAACAAACACTGGTTTCTTTGCAACTTATTTTTAAATGTTTACATGCTCTTAATAATCAAAAGAAACTTTTTGTGGTATTGATGAGACCCCATGTAATTTAAATAAGTACTTTGCTAATATTTTATGTGACTTCCTTTTCTCAATTGTATGCAGCTATGTGTAGAGATAGGCCAGATAAAAAAAGTGAACAAACAGTCCCTGTTTACTAGAGGGACAAGCAGTAGTGTTTTCTTTTATGGATTAGGTTTGACACATAGGAGATGCTTGTGGCTTGTTTTCTTTAGAGGTTTAGCTTGCCATTTCTTGTGGCCCACGGAGCAGTAGCTCAGTGAAATGATGATGAAATGGTTGTATCTGACAGGAATGCTTTTGTTTTGTCTCTCTATTTGTGGAACCAAGTTTGTTTTTTTCTTCCATTTCCATTCTACAATTGTACTTAATAGTCAGTATTCTCTTGCTTCCACTACTACTGTTTAATATTTACAAGGCACTAGCAGGTGGTTGCCCTTTTCACTGGTACAAAACATTATTTTACAAAGCTTGTATGCTTGTCATGATCTAGGAGGAGTTGATAAAGCACAAAAAAAATGGAGAAGGAGAAAGGAAGGATCAGGGTAATGATTGTGAAAGTTTAGGAAGCTTGGAATCTCTTTGGTGTAGGCTATCTTATTAGTTCATGTAATATCCTGTAGTAGTGCTAGTGAATATTGTCTGTAAGGGTTAGTTGAGATGATGAATCTAATCAAGAGAATAGTATTCTTTTACCTCAGTTCAAGATTACTAAAGTCTCTCTTCTGGTGTCCAAATCTCTTTTTCAATGGGTGGCAGAAAATAATCCTTGCATATATGTACAACACACAGTGAAGAATTCTGATCTCTTAATTTTTTTGGAATAAAAGTTATCTATGATAATTTATCTTTTTTTTTTTTTTTTTCTGGAGGAGGTACATACTGAGGTTTCTAGAATGATGCAAGAAATACATTTTTGCATATATTAAGTGTACCAAGAGTAAGAAAAATATCGCTATTTTGTCTTCATAGGATTTAGTCTTATAGTTTGTATGCACCATGAACAATAATGGAATATGTCTTAAGTGCTGGGTGGTTTCCCTTGAGTAAGTTATTTAAGACAGGCAAATACCACTTAAGTTTTGTTTAACTATTAAATTGATAACCTGTGCTAGTAAAATTGACTAAAAAGTGGTAGATACAGCTGCAGTCTAGATTAAACTTTTCAAATAGCAGTACCTTGAGAGAGCAGTCTTGACTGTATTGCAAGATGAAAAAATAGTACATTGAAGGGCTCTTTCTATAAATAAGCAACCTGATGATTTTTATGATGGGATTTTTTTTTAGTGAAACTCCTTAAAATTATACAGATGCTAAATGATCAGAAATGAAATGGTCCTGCTGGTGATGCTCATCCTGCTGTCATTCAGGAGGATCGTTGTTTCTTCAGCTATAAATCCACTTAGGTTTCTCCTCTTTATCTAAAAGCAGTTCACCTAAATGTTTTCTGATACTACATTTGAATGTGGTTATTTATTCCTTTTCAGAAATTCATCATAAACACTTGTTTTACAAATTTTTTTCCTAGGAATGACAAAATAATAATTGGCTTGTGTTGTCTGTATGCATATGAAGTAGATTTTTGTGTATTTGGTCACAAGTGGATTTTTTTTTGGTAATTGAAAATTAAAAATATGATATACAAAACAACTTTATAAAGTTTCATGCCTCTTAAGTATTTATGTGGCATCATATAAATACAGCCAATATATGGTATCATATAAATACAGCCAATTTCACAGTGGAATGGTGTGCAGATTGTTTTGTTTTCCATCTCTTACATTAGGTAACAGTACAATATAATACTAACAAGGAATGAAATTCTGAAATGCTGTTTCATGTGGTTTTATAGACAGTGTTATGTTATATATGTGTTATAACTTCCGTTATTTCCTTGTTCTTTTTTTGCTTCTGTTCAACTGTAGGAAGTTTCATATTTTGTTAGTATCTTCAAGATAGTTTGGTTTGGTCAATATATTTTATTGTTTGTAGAATGTTACCTGTGTATTGGTGTTCATGTACACATTTTAACAAAAAAAGGAAATTGCTGGATGATTCTGTTTTGTTCAAGCATAATAGCATAGTAAGGAGTTAAAACAATTCTATTTTTGGCCATTCCTGAACATTGCATTTAACAATTTTGGAATCATAAGTGGAAAAGCAAAACATATTTTCTTGTTTCTAGCATTTATACCTTTCTACTGAGATAACCATGCAAGTCAGAGGTAATTTTAATGCTGAAGGTGCTACAAGTTTAAAATAATATCTTTGAGCCCCTTAGAGTTAGGCAGTTATGTAACTATGCACTATGTAATTGGGAGAATCATAGTTAACTTTTTCTTCTATACTTATATTGACGTAAGGAGATAGATACTAAGAAAAAACTGTTTATTCCTTGACAGATGGTTTTTTGCTAAAATGTTGTAGTATCCAAATTGTTATATAGTAGGTTGCTTTACAAAAATTAACTAGTAACTGGAAACTTGAACTAACTTTTCAGTGTTTAGATGTTCAGTCAATGGATGTGTGGCCTGTCATTTGTCTTAAGATGCATATGCTATTCTTGCTATTAATATGATCAGCAGAGCATGGCAGTAGTCCACCATAATTAAAACAAAGAAAACAACAACAACAAAACTTTTATATGTCTAATATAAAAACAAAAACATCAGGAATATTTGGAATATTGCAGTGCCAGTTAAACATTTACTCAGATAATTAAGTACAGTGATGGTAGTTTGCATTTCGTAGTCAGACTTTAAAATTACAGCATCAGTATTGACTTGGAAATTGTTACAGAATAGGAAACCTTAAGCCTGGCAATAGATTTAGTAAATATAAAATAGTAATTCCTTTTGTTTAGCAATAATACAATGAAATCTGTATGCAACAATAATATGTCATCTCCTTTTTCCTTACATGGTAAAACCAAGCATTATAAAAATGCAAACCCATTATTTGAAAGAATATTTATTTAAAACTATATGGTTTTCTCACTATAGAAATGTTTCATATAGATTTATTTTGCTTACTGCAGCATTATACTGTAACCACTGCTAAAACTGAGATGTGGTGTGCAGGCTCTGCAATACTTGAAAGACTTGTCAGCAGGTGGAGCTCAGTACCAGAAGACTAGTTACGACTGAATAATCAAAATTTTTCATCATTACATATGTTTAAAAAATGCATGAGACATAGAAATGTGGAGCAAAAAATTTGTGTTCTCTTCTGTCTAACATCTAAATAATCTGAAGTGATGATTTGGTTTTGTTTTGTTCTGATTTTTTTGAGGTTTTTTACAAATAATAAAATACAACAGTAATGTAGAAAGACCCTAATGCATGGTCTTCAACAGCAGGTAAGCCAACAAGAAGAGCTGCGCAGCTATACCGCCCATGGAGCAACAGCACAAAGTCACTGTTCTTTCCCCATATGTTCCTTAAAGGACTTCCAGTCCAGCTTGGTAGTCAGGATGGAAGGCTCTGGAATACAGATGAGTCAGGAATGAGACAGTAATGTCTCTGGTAACATGAACTCATGAAAGGTACACAGGGCAAAAGGAAGGTGAAGCATCATATTATGGTACAGCCACTGGGATGGATCTAGCTATTAATGCATCATTCCAGGAGAGTGCCATGCTTAAAACTGTACACAGTGGGGTAACAGAAAATAGGTATTAGTAAGAGATTTTACATTTCTGAATTCTGGTTTTATCTATTGTAGCAGGATTATCCAAAAGGAAAAAAATAGAAAAGTTCACTGCATATCTAATTGGTTTTACTATTTGTCATTCTTTTTTAAAGGGCTTCAGAGATGCTATTCTCAGTGATTGCTGTAAAAGTAAGATAAGCCAGTTTTTGGTGAAGATTGTGGTAAATAAAAAGTTCTCAGTGGTTATGGAAGAAAAAATACTAGATGCATGAAACAGTGCTAAAGTGGTAGTTTCATTATTTGTGAATTATTCTAAAAGTACTTTTTTATTTTCCTAATGTGAATACTTTATATTTCCATCCCTGCTTTTGACTCAGTGCTCCTTCTAATAGTGTAATCAACAAACCAGTAGTCCTAGAGCCTTCCCCTGCAGGTTTGGGTTTAAAGCAAATGTTTTCAGGATTCTCACTAAAATAATAATTGACAAATTTAATAAATTTGTACATTTTTAATTTTTTAAAGTCAGTTACTGTGCTGGTTTTGGCTGGGATAGAGTTAATTTTCTTCATAGTAGCTAGTATGGACTTTGATTTGGATTTTTACTGGAAACTGTTGATAATGCGGGGATGTTTTCGTTACTGTTGAGCAGTGCTGACACAGAGCCAAGGCGTTTTCTGCCCCTCACACCACCCCACCAGCGAGCAGGCTGGGGATGCACAAGAAGCTGGGAGAGGACACAGCCAGGACAGCTGACCCCAACTGACCAAAGGGATATTCCACACCATATGGCATCATGCTCAGCATATAAAGCTGGGGGAAGAAGAAGGAAGGGGAACATTCAGAGTGATGGCGTTTGTCTTCCTAAGTAACTGTTAATGTGTGGTGGAGCCCTGCCTTCCTGGAGATGGCTGGACACCTGCTTGCTGATGGGAAGGAGTGAATGAATTCCTTGTTTCGCTTTGCTTGTGCACACTTTTGCTTTACCTATTAAACTGTCTTTATCTTAACCTATGAGTTCTCTCACTGTTACCCTTCCGATTCTCTCCCACATTCCACCGGGGGAGAGTGAGCAAGTGGCTGTGTGAGGCTTGGTAGCAGACTTGGGTTAAACCATAGCAGTTACATGTATATGAAACAGCATTTCCAGGAGTTGGTTATGTCATTAAAGATGCTTCATTAAATGCATTTAGGTAAGGTATCAGAAGGCCCTGAAACATAACCCACTGAGAGATGTACCCACACTCTAGGGGGTCTGCCTTTCCCATACTGTCTCAGGCTATATAGGATCTTTATTTTCAGACAGATGCATGGAAATGGTTAGCTTCTGTGACAGCCCATTGCAGCAGTGGCAGAGAGCTTGATGGTAGAGATAAAAGGTTTGGGTTTTTTTTACTGGCTCAGAGGAAATGAGGCATTCCTATGCTTTGTAATGCATCACCAAACAGCTCCCTTGTTTATCTGTCTATGTAAGTAATTCTCTACTAGTTTGTGGCTCATGACACATACGTAAAACTAAGATTATATGAGGGCATGTATTAGGAAGTGGTAGGGGAGCCCTTCACAGTTACTTGATTTATATGGTTATAAACCTTGTAGACTTCCACTGTGCTATTCCAAGATTTTAAGTTTCTCATCAGTAGAAACAGGGCAGGGTAAGTCTGTGCAGCATTGGTACCCTTATCCTTTCCCTCATTTTTGTCTCAGCAGAGGAAACACTGCCAGTGCAGTCATGTTGTAGAAATTGTGCCTATTAATTCATAAAAGACTTGGAAATAAACAGTTGTATTTAATGGATTCCTGGACAGCTGAAGTTCAACTAAGGGATCTTTGCTTTGGGCCACTTTCCAAGCTTGCTGGCTGGGACCTGTGTTTCTGGCTTACAGCCAGAACTTAACATGGAGCAAAAATGCTCCAAATGTCAGATGCTTCTAGAAGTGTGGAGGATGAACTCTGTTCCTCTTGCTCTCAGAGTGAGTATGTTCCAGCTTCTGTTTCTCCTCTTTGTAAATACTGCTTGCCTGACAGACGTACATCAGAGGAAGAACAATCCAAAAGGAGATACTAAGGTAACAGACAGATAAACTCAGTCGTATTTTGTCTCACATAGGTATTACTGACTGGTCCAGAATTTACAAGATGGAAAGTCAATGGAGCTGTCAAGTCTCTTTCCAGTGAAAGTGCCTGGAAACTTTTGAAGTAGATTAACCTGACAGTAATCTTTTCATAGACTATGGCTCGAATTATATATTTCTTAAGGTTAGCATATTATGTAACAAAAAGTGTTGAGCAATAACCTAGTCTTGGGCAAAGGCAAAATTAGAAGTGTTAGCAAACTTTGTGAGGAATGGAGGGAGGTAGCTTGTTCAGAGTAAACAAAACTCTCAGAATATTTTAAGTGCACAATTAGTTTACCCTCTCTGTATGAAGGAGAGTATATGTACTTGAGATAAGTACATATACTTGTCTTGAACTGCTAAAAATATTTCAAGAGCTTTCAATTTTCCTTGAGAAGAAGCTTCATCATAATAGTGTTGCAGCATTGCATACCCACTGGGGATTTGTTATTTCGGTCAAAATCTTCTCTGTGAAAGCTTCACTCAGAAGTTTCCTTTTGAACAGAGATCACATACTGGTGTCCAGTGTTTGTTTCAGTGTGTGGTGGAATGTTTCTCTGTGTTCTGGGAGGAAAGTAGTAATTCTCTGCCAGAATTTTCAGCACTGGCCTCTTGCATCTTTTTCATAGTGATGGGACTCAATTAGTGTGATTATTAACTTCTCATAGCCTCTAGGCAACACACAGGAAATAATGTGATAGAATTTGGCTGCTTTAAATCATCTCTCTCCTTTTCTTTTTTTCTAAGTAGCTGGTTAAAAATAGCCGTGTTCTTAAAGGCAATTATTATGCTTCTAAAAGTCTTAAAATCTACTATAAAATATTTATTGGAATTAGAATTTATGGTTTTAGTCTAGTGCCACTGGTAGTTTATTGCCAGATTTGAAGCCTGTGATTTTATGGTTTGTTTTGTGGCTTCTGCTCTTTTCTGCCATGTAGGGAAGCTCTTACCTGCTACAGACTGAGAAACCAGAATGGCAATCTAATCTATTTTTCAGAGCACTACCCTTAAGATATATACCAGATCAGTTTTTGTTCTCATTTTTTACTGTTGGTGATCTTTAACAGTGGGATAAATAAAATAGCATGTTTGAGATATCACTGACTTTTTTTTCTTTGTGTCATCCTACAGTAAGACAGCTGCAAAACATTTCTGGTCAGCTTGGAATCCAGGTGCCTGAACATAAATATTAATGCCATTTTTAGATTGCTTAAGGTATCCTGCCTGACATCAAGCTGTGACTCATGTCTGCCAGTCCCATGTAGATGTCTTGAATGACCTAAGCCATAAAGAATACTAGATACTAATATCCAAAGAGGTGAAGCCGATTTTCAACAGACACTTTGAAGTTCTTGGCTCAAAAAAAGTCTTTAATGGTAGGAAAAGTGAAAATCTCCTGTGAGATGTGATAGTCACTGTAATCCAGTAAAAAAATTCCCGGATTACGTATCTCAGCTTCTTTTTAGGGAGGTACAGAAACAGGCCACAAGGAACTTACATTTATTTGACTGTTGTGTAAGAGTAGTGTGAGAAAGGCAATGACATTTGCATGAAGGTAATAATAGATATCCAGGAGTTTCTGAAGCTAATGTCCTCATCCTAAGAAGAAAGCAAGCTTTGGAGTATCAGAGCCAAGATGCATGGAAATGTGTCATTCTTGAAAACGATTTAAGTCCTTTACTTTTGGAGCACTATTGGAACTCTGATAAATTACTTCTGTTTTTAGTCAAACAACGTTCCTGATTTGTAAGCAGGTTTGTTTTCTGGAAGTTACTGCAGAATTTTTCTGCAAGCAAATCTTTTTTTTTCCCCCCAGGCTGCTTAATTGCAGAAAGCAAGAGTTTGTTGTCTGGAAACTAGGCTATAGATCTGTACAACTTAAAAAAAGAAAGAAAAAAAAACAAATTAAGGATAGAGTACCTGAGAATGGTTTGCCTGCCTCAAAGTTTTCCTTAGTCTTACTCAGTGCCTTTAATAAAAGACATTTGCTTAAAAAAAAATATATATCCTCTTCCAGAATGTATGATGATTCTCTCAGCTGGGGAGAAAGCAGAGGAGGTTGTTCTGGGGAAAAAAAGTTCAAATCTAACATCTGTGAGATGCTGAATTTAGATCACCTCTTTACCAGGTGCTCCTAACTGGTCCTCTCATTCCTAATCAGCGCTTACTTGAGCAAATAAAGTTTTTAGTCAAATAATTTCTATTAACCCTTTCAGGGAGTTATTAAAACTGGTTGGAACAGGTATTTCATTTGACTTCTTATTAACCTTTGGCAGCTTTATTAATTTTCATAAACATGACATTTTGAGAGAAAAGAGATTTTAGATATTTCCTGCCTCAGTATATCACAGGAACTTGGGATATATGTGTGTGGTGGGTTCACCCTACCTGCTGGATGTCAGCTGCCCACCAAAGCTACTCTATCACTCCCCTCCTCAGCTGGGCAGATGAGAGAAAATGTAACGAAAGGCTTATGGGTTGAGGTAAGGGCAGGGAGAGATCACTCACTAGTTACTGCCAGGGGCAAAACAGACTCAACTTGGGGAAATTAGTTTAATTTATTACCAGTCAAATCAGAGTAGGATAATGAGAACTAAAAACCAAATCTTAAAACACCTTCCTCCCACCCCTCCTTTCTACCCAGGCTCAACTTCACTCCCGAATTCTCTACCTCCTCACCCCAAGAGGCACAGGGGGACAGGGAATGGGTGTTGTGGTCAGTTCATTGCACGTTGTCTCTGCTGGTCGTTCCTCCTCAGGGTGAGGACTCCTCACACTCTTCTCCTGCTCCAGCGTGGGGTCCCTTCCACAGGAGACAGTCCTCCATGAACTTCTCTGATGTGCATCCTTCCCACAGGCTGCATCTCTTCACAAACTGCTCCAGCAGGTCCCTTCCATGGGGTGCGGTCCTTCAGGAACAGACTGCTCCAGCAGTCCATATAAACACTGTTTATATGGATCATTGTATCTACAATTTGGTCATGACATTGAAGTGTCTCAGGAACAGTGCAATAATGTAGCTTTTTAATATGTGATGAAAATTAGTGAGGAAATAAGGATTTTCAACCAAGATGACTGAAACGTCATCTCAGTTACTTTCTTCAACATAGTTATTAAGAAGTTGATGCATTGAGTCATGTGTAACTATACCCGTAATCTGTAGAAATTATTGATTCTTTTTTGGAGGGAAGGGAAAGACGTTTCTTCTGTAACAGAAGACTGGATTTTGATTTGACAAGCAGCTCGAGGACGCTTAATAGGTACTACTGATGAACTTTGAGGAGAGACCCCTTGGTTGAACAGTCCCCTTTTAATGGCTAATAACTGAAACATGTGACAGACTCTGTCTGTTGACCACTGAGCAAAACAACCCAAAGTCTTTTTTGTAATTCTGCAGGAGAAATGTTGCCTAATTCATTTTGGCTCATTGTGCTAGATACAATTTATGAACTTCACCTTCATTAGGATCGAAATGTGTTGCTCTCTGATACTATTACTGAGACTTGCACACTGAGTCTTTCCTCCTTGGTGTCTGTATTTTCAGAATAATCTTGTTCGTGTTTATGATTTATAGAGCTGTGATGTATAACGTGAGTTCAGTGGACCATAGGCTTTACTCAGAGTGGAATTTGAATGCTGTCCGTTTATTGGGTTTGCATTTTTGTTTTTCTGTTGTTTAAATTGGCAGATATTTGTGGTGGTGTTTACTTAATGTGTAAAAACGTCTAATACTATGTTGCTTTGCTGTTTCTCTTATTTGAAAAAGTAGTAGGCATTTGTGTGTTATACATGTCTGTTCTGAACAACAATACTATTATATTTCCAGTAGTTATGCCAGTATATATTATTTCTAGAAATAAAAGCTTAATTTTAAACTGACACCCTGCAAAGGTTACTCATTAAGCCTACCTCAGATATTCTGCTAAAGTTGTGTGTTGCAGCTGTCACAAAGTTGCTCTATCACTTTATTAATATGCAAGCTGATTTTGTTAATAAACTGATGCAGGGATCTGTGAAAACCAAAAGCAAAAATCACATTCTGACTGTGCTAGCTGTCAAACAGAAATGCCTGATCAAATTTGAATCTAGTCATACTACAAAATCTTTCTGGTTGTACAAGGATCACTTTTATTCTTTAATACAGCTAACATTAAATGTAGATTGGCTAAGAACCTGTTGTGTCCCATCTGACTGAAGCTGTTCTGGGTTAACTCCGTGATAAAACAAAGGCATCCTCTCACAATACAATTTTCATCACAGGATACAATTGCCAGTCTATATTTAATAATGGTATTTATTGGGGGAAGAAAAAGTCTTTACATCCTGCCAGATCACATAACACATGTAATGCTGTTTCGTGTCGCTTGATGTAGCATTTGCCAGGGTGGATTCATTAGAGCCAGTCAACGAGTCACAAGAGGGATCTTCATTGGTATGTGCCAGTTTTTGGGTGGCAGTGTGGAGAGGGCAGAATCCAACAAATATTACCTTAAACTGGTCAGAACAGTACGGTAATAAACTTATAGAAAATGAACCTCTGGTGAGTTCACGTAGTGGGTGGCTGGGGAGATCAGATTCTGCACAGGCCTCTAGGAACTTCCTTGGAGGTTAGGGGAAAACTTGGGGGTCCCCCCTCCGGTGGAGTACTGTCTTCTGTGAATTGGCATTGAGCTCTGCTGAAGCTGGGTTGCAAGTCCCTGCCTATGGCCCGGGAGTCTGCAGCTATCGGGTGTTTAGTTCTTGGTGTCTTGTGAACCCAGGAAGAACTTATGGTTACTTGTGGATTTCAAGGTCATTCAATATAGAGAGGATGTTCTTGTTCTCTATTCCTTCCTTACATGTTGACTTCTGGCCACTGTTCCCCTAGCAGCTGTTGGCACTTCAGGGTATAGCTGCTTCAATGCCTCTAATTGTTTTCCAGGGACCAGACTTTCTTGGGCTTAAATGCCTAAAATCTGGACTCCACCACTAGATTTGTCAGACACATTTCTTTAGCAGGCATTACTGTGTGTATCTGTGACTAAAATGCAGCCAAATCCAAACTACAGCTTTTTGAATATATATTTAATGAGATCTGGAAAGATTATGTCATTCCTTCTGTTACTGAGTAATGTATTCTCATTAAAGTAATTGACCTGTATACTAAGCGCAGTCACTAACAGCATGCTGTATTCAATTCATGCTGTGTATCAATACTGTATTTGGATGTCTTTTGGGCTGCATAACCCCCAGTTGGCACAGTGCTCTGCTTTGTTGCTGAAGCACAGACTGCTTGCTCCCATAGCTTCAGTTTTCACTTTAGCTGGTACAGCATCCAGTTAGTTGCTTCCGTTGTCTGTTGATGTCTTCCCCTTTGGATTCAAAATGCTGAACTCTAAAGAGATGCAGTCCTCCTTAGAAAGTCTCCTTTTAGAGGGAACCTTTGCTTGAGTTGAGGACAGGTGAAACTGTTTTCAGGTTCTCTAGGAAGAAACCCCTAAACTGTCCTCATTGACCCCTCACCTTTGCTCCATATTCCCTGTATTTTTCGGGAACATCTTTTGACTCACCTGCATAGCAACAATAATTTACCTGCTTGTAGCTCATAGCTGTAATTTTTCTCTTTGGTGCCTTGTGAACCCCTTCATAAAAACTGCCAGACAGATTTGCTGTATGAGATCGTGTTTCATCAGGATACTGATGCCATTGTAGTCAGTGGGACTGGAGGAGCTTTGCCTGTGCAGACCAGGAATAAAAGATTGAAAACAGTTAATGCTTTGTGCCTTGCTGAAATGTGGTTTGGCTTCCTATCTGCAGTTTTGGAGGTTTAAAATAACCAGAACACAGGTTTTTGCTAGTAGTGAGAAAAGGAGAATGGTTTGTGTTTCTCAGTCTGCAGGGTATGTGGGTATACACAGACTGCTGGCAAACCTGTTACTGTTATGTTAAGTTTGTGGTTAGTAAAAATAACTTCCAGTTCCAGGTGGCATTCTTTGGCATGTACACTGCTCTCCAGGGATTCACCAACATGTTTGTTGTAGCTGTGACTGATCTTCATCATTTCCTTACTCCAGTAACTGACCGTTGCAGAGACCATTAGGAATTCAGGGGTTTTGGCCATTTTGTGCAACACTTCTCATGGTCAGCAATGTGGATCCTCACATAAAAATGCCTGGAAGTTGTATTTAAATATCTGCTTATCTGCTGAGTTCATTGTGTCGCGCACTGTGTGAGTAGTTTGGTCCTTCAGCCACCTGCACTGTAAAATTGTTCATGCATCATGCAAAATGTAGCCTAGAGGTTCTTTACCTGTGGCTTTGTATTATTAGCCCATATAGCTGTCTTTCACCAATTTTTTTCTTGTATTAAAATTGTCCTGTTTTGATGGCTCTCTTGAACATAGGTCAGCAGGGATGACTCTACCTCTTTTTATTAGGTCAGTGATTGTAATGAAGTTCTATTAGTCCTTAAGAAATATTTATCAGTTTGAAGAGTTAGATGTTAACTTTTTTAAAAGTTAAGCTATCTACTCTCCACTTAAAACTTCACCATTCAGTTGAGGAAGTGCTATTACGGAATATTGTCATTTGTTAACAAGTGCCAAAACCACTGTCTGCCTTTATACTTTTTGTGGAAAATTGAGTATACGAAAACTTCAGGACATAGAATTTATTTTCTACGCTAGTGTCCATCTTTGGTGGAGGAAAACTGATCAGTTGATGTTTTATCACAATTTAGTCGAATAGAGGTGAAGTTTTCCAAATACTAGTAATGCAGCATAACACGTGTGTGTTTAAAAGAAATCCGTTTCTTCCATTACCTTATCAAGAACTTTCTTTCCAGCTCAGGTTTTGGTTTTTGTTTTTTAACTTGAAACAGGGATGGCAAGATCAGTCTGTGTGTGTGTGTATGCATGTATATAACCAGTTTTAAGACATATTTCACATTGCTTCAAATGGCAGCTACAGTGTTGATCTTGATTACAACTCTGGGACAGTAGTTCTAGCATTACTGTATTTCTCTGTTCTTCTGTAGAATTTGAGTCATACATGCCTGAAACTATTTCAGCTGGATGTATGCAGTAGTAAAGTACAGAATAAAACTAGCCTTTTTGCATCAAAAATGGTTCTAAGAATTGTTAGCTTTAAATGATTACTGGATGCACATGTATTTCGAGGTAATAAAACGTGCTTTTCATAGCCATCTGACAAACTGTAATGTTTACATGATGGAAATATAAAATTGCCTCACAGTTGATTTGCTTTGCATGTTATATGATCTCTTAACATTTTTTCTCTAACATATTTTGAGCTTTACGTTGATTTTAAATATATGGTTATATTCTTGAAAATTCAAGTCAAGTTCATGAAATCTCGCTGATTCACTGATTGCTTATTCTGATGGTGTTAGTATATGTAACTGCCAAGCCAGAAACTGTGGTTTCTAGGCTAAAAATTATATCTGGCTTAGGAAGATGAAAATGATTGGAAACAGGGAGAGTATTTTAAGAAAAGTAATACATTCCCAGTCCATTTTTATACTCTTACATCACATCCATTCTTGACTGTGGTTCAGGTTGTTTTGGTCACTTCTTGCATGGAACAGTGGCAGTAGTTGATTCACTGCTCTTTGGTTTCTTGTGATTTGTGCTGGTTTTGGCTGGGATAGAGTTAATTTTCTTTGTAGTAGCTAGTGTGAGGCTATTTTTTGGATTCATGCTGAAAACAGTGTTGGTAATACAGAGATGTTTTAGTTACTGCTGAGCAATGCTTACAGAGAGCCAAAGACTTTTCTCCTTCGCACATCACCCCACCAGCGAGCAGGCTGGGGATGCATGAGAAGCTGGGAGAGGACACAGCCAGGACAGCTGACCCCAACTGATCAAAGGGATATTCCACACCATATGGCATCACGCTCAGCATATAAAGCTGGGGGAAGAAGAAGGAAGGGGGGAGGACGTTCGGAGTGATGGCGTTTGTCTCCCCAAGTAACCATTACGTGTGGTGGAGCCCTGCTTTCCTGGAGATGGCTGAACATCTGCCTGCCGATGGGAAGCAGTGAATGAATTCCTTGTTTTGCCTTCCTTGCATCCATGCGGCTTTTGCTTTACCTATTAAACTGTCTTTATCTCAACCCACAAGTTTTCTCACTTTGACTCTTCTGATTCTCTCCCCCACCTCCCTGCAGGGGCGAGTGAGCGAGCAGCTGGGTGGTGTTTAGATGCCGGCTGGGGTTAAACCGCGACATGGTTCTTGGTTTTCTTGGGTGGCAGCACAGCTTGAATGTTGAGCAAGATGTTGTACTGGTAGATGGTGACTTTGACCAGCAGCTAGTTCATTGTCTTGGTTTTTTGGATGGTGAGCTGCCAGAGGATGTGAGAAGCTCTAGGTTTTCTTGCTTTTGTGAACATCGGGTACTGCAGTACAAGAAGGAGCACTCAGTGTAGTCTGTTTTATGTTATCCCGTTGCAACTTCATGAGCTTACACAGAATTATAGCAAGAGAGGCCTTGTGTGTATATTCAGGATCTCTTACTGTGATATGGCAATGTCAACCAAGGAGGAAAAGGATCATGTTATGACCAGGTACTTCTCTTTCAGCTATAGCAAGTTCTGTAGAGACTGAAATTTGATAATTTTTGATTACTTGAAACTAGTAAAGTGATAGTGTAAGAATTAGTAAAATATTTGTGCATTCAGTTAATGATAGCATTATTGATTAATAACAGTGCTTTTGAAATCAGTGAGACAATTCATATCTATACATTTACATACCATCCTGAGATTTTTGTAGGACGGAAGCCTACAATTTCCCTGTTACATGTTTCCCCAGTTACATAAGGTAATGGCATTTAAACTTAATTTTTCAAAAATATGTGTTAATTCTAAATTTGGCTCTAAGCTTTCAGAAGTCTGAATTGGTTTGTTAAATTGCTTTATTGAAATAAAGTCTCCTTTATTTGGCATCATTATGCAGTCAGTGGATGGAGGTGTATTAGGATTTAGCGGTGTACAGATATATTAATTAAGCAAAGCAGGAATTCCTTACTGAATTTCAGGGGCCTCTCTATCTGCCTTGCAAAAGCTTTTGTCTATCTGCTTTTTCCTTCCATAAAAATAGCTACTGGACAGGATCTCATTGCCTCAGCTTAGGTGCAGAATCACAGAATGTTAGGGATTGGAAGGGACCTCGAAAGATCATCTAGTCCAATCCCCCTGCCGGAGCAGGACTACCTAGACCATATCACACAGGAACGCATCCAGGCGGGTTTTGAATGTCTCCAGAGAAGGAGACTCCACAACCTCTCTGGGCAGCCTGTTCCAGTGTTCAGTCACCCTCACCGTAAAGAAGTTTTTCCTCATATTTATGCGGAACCTCCTGTGTTCCAGCTTGCACCCATTGCCCCTTGTCCTGTCAAGGGATGTCACTGAGAAGAGCCTGGCTCCATCCTCGTGACACTTGCCCTTTACATATTTATAAACATTAATGAGGTCACCCCTCAGTCTCCTCTTCTCTAAGCTAAAGAGACCAGCTCCCTCAGCCTCTCCTCATAAGGGAGATGTTCCACCCCCTTAATCATCTTCGTGGCTCTGCGCTGGACTCTCTCTAGCAGTTCCCTGTCCTTCTTGAACTGAGGGGCCCAGAACTGGACACAATATTCCAGATGCGGCCTCAGCAGGGCAGAGTAGAGGGGGAGGAGAACCTCTCCTGACCTGCTAACCACACCCCTTCTAATACACCCCAGGATGCCATTGGCCTTCTTGGCCACAAGGGCACACTGCTGGCTGATGGTCATCCTGCTGTCCACTAGGACCCCCAGGTCCCTTTCCCCTACGCTGCTCTCCAACAGGTCTGTCCCCAACTTGTACTGGTACGTGGGGTTGTTCCTACCCAGATGCAGGACTCTACACTTGCCCTTGTTATATTTCATTAAGTTTCTCCCCACCCAACTCTCCAGCCTGTCTAGGTCTCTCTGAATGGCTGCTCAGCCTTCCGGTGCGTCAGCCACTCCTCCCAGTTTTGTGTCATCAGCGAACTTGCTGACAGTGCACTCTATTCCCTCATCCAAGTCATTAATAAATATATTGAATAGTACTGGTCCCAGTACCAACCCTTGAGGGACTCCGCTAGACACAGGCCTCCAACTGGACTCTGTCCCATTGACCACCACTCTCTGGTTTCTTTCCTTCAGCCAGTTCACAATCCACCTCACTACCCGATCATCCAGACCACACTTCCTCAGTTTAGCTGCGAGGATGCTGTGGGAGACCGTGTCAAACGCTTTAGTGAAATCGCGATAGACCACATCCACAGCTTTACCATCATCTATCCACCGGGTTATGTCCTCATAAAAGGCTATCAAGTTGGTTAAGCATGACTTCCCGTTGGTGAAGCCATGCTGAGTGCCCCTAATGATCCCCCTGTCCTTGATGTGCCTAGAGACAGCACCAAGAAGAAGCTGCTCCATCACCTTTCCGGGGATGGAGGTGAGGCTGACTGGTCTATAGTTACCCGGGTCCTCCTTCTTGCCCTTTTTGAAGACTGGAGTGACATTCGCTTTCCTCCAGTCCTCAGGCACCTCTCCCATTGCCCACAACTTAGCAAAGATGATGGAGAGTGGCCTAGCAATGACTTCTGCCAGCTCCCTCAGCACCCATGGATGCGTCTCATCAGGGCCCATGGATTTATGGACGTCCAGGTTGCTTAATTGGTCCCTGACCCAGCCCTCATCAACCAAGACAGATTCCTCCTCTACCCTGACTTCTTCTGGGGCCTCAGGGGTGCGGGGCTCCTCAGGACAGCCTCCAACAGTATAGACAGAGGCAAAGAAGGCATTCAGTAACTCCGCCTTCTTTTAATCCTCTGTCTCCAGGGCCCCCCACCTCATTCATCAGTGGGCCTACATTGCCTCTAGTGTTGGCTTTACCTGCAATGTATTTGAAGAAGCCCTTTGTGTTGTCCTTGACCTCTCTTGCAAGGTTTAATTCCAAGGAGGCCTTAGTTTTCCTAGTTGCCTCCCTACATCCTCTGACAACAGACTTATATTCCTCCCAAGTGGCCAGCCCCTCCTTCCATGATCTGTACACCCTCTTCTTCCACTTGAGTTTGCCCAGCAGTTCCCTGTTTAAGCATGCAGGTCTCCTGGTACCCTTTCTTGACTTTCTACCTGCTGGGATGCTCTGATCTTGAGCTCGGAAGAAGCAGTCCTTGAATGCTAACCAACTATCTTGAGCCCCCTTACCTTCTAATACCCTGTCCCATGGGATTTCCCCTAGCAATTGCTTGAAAAGGCCAAAGTTGGCCCTCCTGAAGTTCAGGGTTGTGATTCTGCTAGCTATTCTGTTCCTGCCACATGACATCCTGAACTCTACCATCTCATGGTCACTACAACCAAGGCTGCCCTCAACCTTCACTGCTCCAACCAGACCCTCCCTGTTAGTGAGGATAAGATCCAGCAGCGCTCCTCTCCTAGTTGGCTCATCCACCATTTGCATCAGAAAGTTATCATCAATGCACTGGAGGAACCTCCTGGACTGAGGATGGCTGGCTGAGTAGGCCTCCCAGCAAATACCAGGGTAGTTGAAATCCCCCACAACAACCAGACCCTGTAATTGAGAGACTGCTCTCAGCTGCCTGTAGAAGGCCTCATCACCCTCCTCATCCTGATCCGGTGGCCTGTAATAGACACCCACAACAGTATCACCCCTGCCAGCCTGCCCCTTAATTCGCACCCACAAACTCTCAACTCGCTCCTGATCCGCCCCTGGACAGAACTCAGTACATTCTAGCTGCTCACTCACATAAAGAGCAACTCCACCACCTCTCCTTAGTGGCCTGTCTTTCCTGAACAGGACATAGCCATCCATGACCACATTCCAGTCATGCGAGGCATCCCACCAAGTCTCTGTAATTGCCACTAGATCATAGCCCCCCGACCGAACACCGATTTCCAGCTCCTCCTGCTTATTCCCCATGCTGCGCGCATTGGTGTACAGGCATTTCAGGGAGCGAGCTGAGCACACCGATTTCACCCCAGGGGGATGAGAGGCCTCCTGGTCTGCCTCAACACTAGAGCGTTGCCCCAGTGGTGCAAGCCCAGCTACTACCCCATTCCCCTTCGAATCTAGTTTAAAGCTCTCCCAATGAGCCCTGCAGAACATTTAGTCATCTTCTTCCCTAGAGCACAGTTGACATTCTTGATGATAATTAAGTGCAATCAAAATCCTATCCTACATTTTTTAAAAATAAATAGGCTCTTTAGTATATAATAATTAAAATGTTCCTTGTCTCTGGAAGCATTATTGCTAGCCCCCATTAAGAGGTATCGTACTTCCCTAAAGACTTGTAAAACATATTTGTGTGTTTGGAAGATTTACTATTCATTTCAACAATGAAGGTGACATTTCCCTGACATTTCATATGTAGCTTGAAAAACTGTTCCTCTGAAACTCTAATTAAAATAGAAAACATAGTGCAGACAACTTAACTCTGCGTTCTGTTAGTCACTCAAAAAGAAAGCAAACAGTTGATCATAGTATTCCTGCTCCTTTTTTAAGAATTCGTTTATTTACACAGTGTTAGCTGAAATCTAAGCTTTCCTAAGTAAAATCTGCCAAAGGCTTTCAGGTTTTTATCTCTAAATGGTTCACCAATCTCTTGTTTAATGCTCTTTCTTATTACTGTTTCCCTGAACAACAAAAAAATTATTTTCTAACCTCTGTTGCGCAATCAAGGTTCTGGTATATAAGTAATTATATGCATATAAGTAATTACAAGAGCAGAAAACTGTATTTGGAATAAAGCAAATATTTTTTGATAGTAAGTTGAGTGAATTCCTTGACTTGCTATAAATTATATATATTATTTCTAACAGTCTTTTTTTTTTTTTTTTTAATATTACCATCATATTGTGTATTTACATTCCTACAGACCAGATTGTAGTAACAGTGTTTGATTTCACATATACCAGTAAGGAACTCTGAGTTAACACTCAAAATAAGGTCCAAATGTTCCTGAAGATATAAGGTCTCTGTTTACTTACTGATCAAAACCAAAAAGTATGCTAGAAATTTTCAGAAAAGAAACACAGACTAGGGAAGAAAACATTACATCACTGTATAAATTGGTTTGCACCTGCTTCCCAAATGCTGTAGAACTGCAGAATAATTTAAACTGGAAGAGGTCACAGGGAGGCCATCTGGTCCAGCCTTTTGCTCAGAGCTCAGGTCATCTTTGATGTTATCTCAGGCTGTACAATGCCTTGTTGCAGTTGAGGTTCTAGCAGCTCCCGTGATGGAAGTCTCTCTGGGCAACCTGTCCTCATCATGAATTTTTTTTTCAGTATCTCACTGGAATTTTTCTCAAAGTAAATTTTCTGTTGCTGTTTGTCCTTTTGCTGTGTACCACCTAGAAGAGTCTGGTTCCATGTATCCACTTTTATTTTCAGCTCCCTAAATTGCAAAATTGATGTAGGAGAATTCAGAAAGGCAAAATAATGCTCAGATGCGTGGAGGAGCTTCTGTAGAATTAGTGAATAAGTAGATTGGGCTTTTCAGACTTGAAAAAGCAGACTGAAGGGAAATCTGCCACAGGTTTAATAGCCAGCCCAGCTTTAAACCGTGACAGTGATAAAGATGTATACAATGTGTTGGGTGACATGGAGAAAGTGCATAGGGAATAGTGGTTGTTCACTGTTTCTTCAGAAGCAAGAAGGAGGGACCATCAAATAACCACAGCAGGCAGATGATTCAAAGCAGGCAGACAAACGTGTTCTTCAAAAACATACTAATTAAGTTATGCAACTGATTGCTACCGCAATGGGTTGTAATAGTTTATATAGATTCAGAAAGCAGCTGAAAAAATTTATGGAAGGAAAATTCTTCCATGACTGTTACATGTAGAAACATCACGTCTTACTCTATTAAGGCAAATCTTATACCACAGATCTTCAGAGGACCAGAATATGCTCTGAGGAATTACCATTCTTCTTTTCTTACAGGCCGTTAGGCCGCTGGCATGACCTGGGATGTATCTTTGGTCTGAGAAAATGTAGTGCTGTTCTTAAATTTCACACCAGTAAGTCTTGTTTTTCAGGCTACCCCTTGCAATTCAGAAGGTGGAACGCTAATTTACATCCAGTGCAGTGTTTTACAATATGTGCACGTCAATTATGCACCACTTCTGCTGCTTTCAAGGCGTTACTTGTGTTTAAAACAAAAAATGTTACCTTATCAAAAACTGATTTTTAAATAGCTGTGTTGTTTAATTGGTTTCCCTGTATTCTTGAGATATTTTTAATTAGCTTTGAATGTTTTAATTTTTAATAACTCTTGTGTTACATCTTCATGGCTCTGCACAGTACTGCTCCCAGTTACACAGAATGTTAGGGATTGGAAGGGACCTCGAAAGATCATCTAGTCCAGTCCCCCTGCCGGAGGAGGACTACCTAGACTATATCACAAAGGAACGCGTCCAGGCGGGTTTTGAATGTCTCCAGAGAAGGAGACTCCACAACCTCTCTGGGCAGCCTGTTCCAGTGTTCAGTCACCCTCACCGTAAAGAAGTTTTTCCTCATATTTATGTGGGACATTGCCTCTGTCTATACTGTTGGAGGCTGTCCTGAGGAGCCCCGGACCCCTGTGGCCCCAGAAGAAGTCAGGATAGAGGAGGAATCTGTCTTGGTTGATGAGGGCTGGGTCAGAGACCAATTAAGCAACCTGGACGTCCATAAATCCATGGGCCCTGATGGGATGCACCCGCGGGTGCTGAGGGAGCTGGCGGAAGTCATTGCTAGGCCACTCTCCATCATCTTTGCTAAGTCGTGGGCAACGGGAGAGGTGCCTGAGGACTGGAGGAAAGCGAATGTCACTCCAGTCTTCAAAAAGGGCAAGAAGGAGGACCCGGGTAACTATAGACCGGTCAGCCTCACCTCCATCCCCGGAAAGGTGATGGAGCAACTTCTTCTTGGTGCTGTCTCTAGGCACATCAAGGACAGGGGGATCATTAGGGGCACTCAGCATGGCTTCACCAAGGGGAAGTCATGCTTAACCAACTTGATAGCCTTTTATGAGGATGTTACCCGGTGGATAGATGATGGTAAAGCTGTGGATGTGGTCTATCTCGATTTCAGTAAAGCGTTTGACACGGTCTCCCACAGCATCCTCGCAGCTAAACTGAAGAAGTGTGGTCTGGATGATCGGGTAGTGAGGTGGATTGTGAACTGGCTGAAGGAAAGAAACCAGAAAGTGGTGGTCAGTGGGACAGAGTCCAGTTGGAGGTCTGTGTCTAGCGGAGTCCCTCAAGGATCGGTTCTGGGACCAGTACTATTCAATATATTCATTAATGACTTGGATGAGGGATTAGAGTGCACTGTCAGCAAGTTCGCTGATGACACAAAACTGGGAGGAGTGGCTGATGCGCCGGAAGGCTGTGCAGCCATTCAGAGGGACCTAGACAGGCTGGAGAGTTGGGCGGGGAGAAATTTAATGAAATATAACAAGGGCAAGAGTAGAGTCCTGCATCTGGGCAAGAACAACCCCATGTACCAGTACAAGTTGGGGACAGACCTGTTGGAGAGCAGCGTAGGGGAAAGGAAGCTGGGGGTCCTAGTGGACAACAGGATGACCATGAGCCAGCAGTGTGCCCTTGTGGCCAAGAAGGCCAATGGCATCCTGGGGTGTATTAGAAGGGGTGTGGTTAGCAGGTCGAGAGAGGTTCTCCTCCCCCTCTACTATGCCCTGGTGAGGCCGCATCTGGAATATTGTGTCCAGTTGTGGGCCCCTCAGTTCAAGAAGGCCAGGGAACTGCTAGAGAGAGTCCAGCGCAGAGCCACGAAGATGATTAAGGGAGTGGAACATCTCCCTTATGAGGAGAGGCTGAGGGAGCTGGGTCTCTTTAGCTTAGAGAAGAGGAGACTGAGGGGTGACCTCATGAATGTTTATAAATATGTAAAGGGCAAGTGTCACGAGGATGGAGCCAGGCTCTTCTCAGTGACATCCCTTGACAGGACAAGGGGCAATGGGTGCAAGCTGGAACACAGGAGGTTCCACTTAAATTTGAGGAAAAACTTCTTTACGGTGAGGGTGACTGAACACTGGAACAGGCTGCCCAGAGAGGTTGTGGAGTCTCCTTCTCTGGAGACATTCAAAACCCGCCTGGACGCGTTCCTGTGTGATATGGTCTAGGCAATCCTGCCCCGGCAGGGGGGTTGGACTAGATGATCTTTCGAGGTCCCTTCCAATCCCTAACATTTTGTGATTCTCTGATTCTGTGGGACCTCCTGTGTTCCAGCTTGCACCTGTTTCCCCTTGTCATGTCAATGGATGTCACTGAGAAGAGCCTGGCTCCATCCTCGTGACACTTGCCCTTTACATATTTATAAACATTAATGAGGTCACCCCTCAGTCTCCTCTTCCCTGAGCTAAAGAGACCCAGCTCCCTCAGCCTCTCCTCATAAGGGAGATGTTCCACTCCCTTAATCATCTTCGTGGCTCTGCGCTGGACTCTCTCTAGCAGTTCCCTGTCCTTCTTGAACTGAGGGGCCCAGAACTGGACACAATATTCCAGATGCGGCCTCAGCAGGGCAGAGTAGAGGGGGAGGAGAACCTCTCTTGACCTGCTAACCACACCCCTTCTAATACAGCCCAGGATGCCATTGGCCTTCTTGGCTACAAGGGCACACTGCTGGCTCATGGTCATCCTGCTGTCCACTAGGACCCTCAGGTCCCTTTCCCCTACGCTGCTCTCCAACAGGTCTGTCCCCAACTTGTACTCATACATGGGGTTGTTCCTGCCCAGATGCAGGACTCTACACTTGCCCTTGTTATATTTCATTAAGTTTCTCCCCACCCAACTCTCCAGCCTGTCTAGGTCCCTCTGAATGGCTGCTCAGCCTTCCGGTGTGTCAGCCACTCCTCCCAGTTTTGTGTCATCAGCGAACTTGCTGACAGTGCACTCTATTCCCTCATCCAAGTTATTAAAGAATATATTGAATAGTACTGGTCCCAGTACCGACCCTTGAGGGACTCCGCTAGACACAGGCCTCCAACTGGACTCTGTCCCATTGACCACCACTTTCTGGTTTCTTTCCTTCAGCCAGTTCACAATCCACCTCACTACCCGATCATCCAGACCACACTTCCTCAGTTTAGCTGCGAGGATGCTGTGGGAGACCGTGTCAAACGCTTTACTGAAATCAAGATAGACCACATCCATAGCTTTACCATCATCTATCCACCGGCTTATGTCCTCATAAAAGGCTATCAAGTTGGTTAAGCATGACTTCCCCTTGGTGAAGCCGTGTTGACTGCCCCTAATGATCCTCTTATCCTTGATGTGCCTAGAGACAGCACCAAGGACAGGTTGTTCCGTTACCTTTCCAGGGATGGAGGTGATAATTGTAGATATCTACAATAGCAAGCTAAGAAATGCGTATTATAATTCCTGGGAAGGTGCTTTGAAGATAGATGATCTGCTCAACGCAAATAATTATCTTATATTCAGCCAGCAACTCATTCCCTGTGTGAGTGTCATGTTAGTAGTTTAAAACATCCTGCTTTGTTTGGTAAAGATAGCTTGAGTCTTTATCTGGTTTTCTACATGTGGTCTTTCTGAGATACCCAGTTCTGTCATGGATGAGAAAAAGAGACTTATGAGGTGTCAGGTTAGTCTTATTTCTGAAGTCAAATCATAGACTTAAGGGACATCAGGCATGTTCTAATGAATGTTCGGGTTTTAATATGTGTCAGCATTTACATCTCCTTTAGTATGTGCTAATACCTATGAAACAGATACACAAAGATTTTGTGGTTAGTATATCTGCTCATCAGTAGACCAGAGTTATTGTCATAGTCCAAATTTATTGCATATTTTTGAGGTCTCTCCTCAATAACTTTTAATCTCCACTGCTGAAATGACTAATACAGAGGATGATTTTCAGAAAACTATTTTCTCTAAAGCTTCTTTGAAGAACTCTTGCTTATAAATCACAAAACTCCATTCTCATGCCAGACATCTATAGCCTTCTAAGAGCAAAAATTTTGCTTGTTTTCCCCATTATCTGAATATGAAGCCTTAAGAAGAATGCTGTTCTGGTACATTTTTCATGAGGGAAATCATGTCTTCAAACCAGAAATTAAGCTAGCATTCATTTCACGAAAAAGAGAGCATCTTAATTGCTGTGGCAGATACTGTCTGGTATGTCTTTTTTATCTAAGTTCATTGAACATACCATTTGCAGTAACTACCAGGAATTCCTCCCTTCTGGTTTATCTTAAAGCTCTTGTACTTTACTGAAATAGTTTTCATCAAAATTGCTGAGGACCAGTTCCCTAGCCAAATCTCAGAAACAGTACTATCATGCTCATCTTTTCGATACCACTCATTATGTTCTTCTAATTGAAATCTCCTTGTCTTATGAGAGTGTCTTCTCTTTCAGTTGGAGAGTCCTCCTCATATTTCCTATAAATTTCCTGTGAAGGTTCTCTAATTTCATTTGCAAGCCCACATTCAACTTCTGTATCCATGCTGATGGTTCATATCTGACTCATTAGGCAGTCTTTCTTTGAATGGAATAATATTAAAGTATTGGCATATTTATATCACCTATATGTATATGTCTGGCTATTTTTTTTTTAGCAATATTCAATATATGCTGCATTGTCCCTTGTCCCTCTTAATTGCTAATCTTCCACCTTTTGATCAGTAGAGATAGTGTTACTATTTGCCTGTCCCTCAGAAGCATTAGTTCTGTTTTATCTTTGTCTTAGGTCTATCTCCAGTTTCTTACTGCCTTACTTTTTTAAAAAGAGCCTAGGTTATTTTTCTTTTATAATAACATTTAAGATAGAGCCATTTTTCTGGATTTATATAGCTAAAAGGCTCTTTTGGGCTTTTGCGTTATGCAGTTCAATTTAAACTTTTGCCCTATCTTGTTCCCTGTTGCTTTGTCTTGCTTACATTCATTCAAAATACCATTGCGAATATGATTCTTATGGCCTGTCATTTTGATTGTGTCACACTTCTGGATGTATTGTATAATTTTTCATGCACTCTAAGATCTGTGGTGATTTTGCGCAGTGACAGAGCTGTATGTCTGACAAAAAGGAGATTTTTGTCCACAGGACCCTAACAGTTGTAGTGCATGACCACAGAAGCTAAATTTTAGTGGAGATTCCGTTAAAATGGACAGGACCTCATGTTGCACAAAATTCCCCAAAGTGAACATACAAAACACAGAAGCTCAGCTTTCTGTATTTCACATATAACGATGCAGCTGAGGAAATCCTCAAGCAAAATAGGGAGTGCTTCACTTACATTTTTCAACTGGCCTGAATCCTGTGCTTCTTTTTGAGTTCTTACGCTTTACTTTTCCTCTCTGCATCTTGCCAGAAGAGAAAAATGGAAAGTAAAATCTAGAGTACCAGAGTGGTTGTTGTCTTCTGTGACATCTCTTTAAAAAAGAGCTGAGGTAATTGTTTTGACTGTTGAGAAGGAAAAAGAGAACAGGAATGAAAAGGCTGGCTGAGGTGTAAACAATTGGGAAGAGGGCTTTCAACATTCCTTGTTTAGTGGCAGAAGAATTATAACACTGCTGCATCCACAACTGGTTGCTTGTAAAATATGACAGAGCACTCTTAATCTGATGGTTACAAGTAATCGCTGTCAATCAGTTTCTCAATAAATGTTTTTTGTCTTGGTAAATCCTTTCTATTTTATTTGGAAATAAAAGCAGTAGTCCTTTGCATTATTTATCGAAGGGGATAATGACAAGAAGTCCCATCTGTAAAACAGCTGTTTGTATTCCATATAGAAGTTCATCAGTCTTGCATCGTTCCAGGGTAAGTAGTTGGATTTTCAGCAGTTTTCCTAGGTTACCTGTCTAATGGATAGAAAATTCATGACCTGTTCTAAATGCCAGTCTGAAGTCTCATGGAAATTCATTTTAATTCATTCTGGAGAGTGATTAGAAATATGGCTAGTCCTAAAAGGGAAATATCAGTCAATGCATTTTTCATAATTCCTGGTATGATATGCTCATGTGCCGCAGGTACATTTAAACACAATCAAAGAAATAGATTAAAAATGTTCTCTAATGACGTTACATATTTTCATACATATCTAGCTTCTTAATGGTAAACTACAATTTCTTCTGCAGTAATTCAGTCCTTGCATAAAATATTATGGCCCACAGATTAGTTTTCATTTTAATGAAATTGGTGTAGTATAAAATAAAGGAAGTGACAAATTGTGCTACCATTTTGCTAATATCTCTGAAAGGAATTCATTTAAACTAAAATGAAACTGAATCAGCTAATATGTTTTAGTAGCTGCATAGTGTATGCTAGCAAGCATGCTATTCCATAATGCTCTCTACAGCATCTCTGATGCAGAACTCAGAATTCTTTTCCAGTGTCCTTCTCAAGTTTGTTAGTCAAATAGTAACGTGGCTTACGAGTTTGTCTGAAGTGTATGTGGTGACTACATAGCCAGCATGGTTGTGCTGGTTAGTCAGATGTCTGATGTTTCTTGGAACGAGTATTATGTGGAATTACAATGAACTTTTCTTCCTGAGGACACAGAGAGTCTCTGCGCTCTGTTGGCTTCTTTCAGAAATTTTAAATAACCTAATATCCTGAGATTATCCTTTCATCTTCTAAATCCCTTGTTAAATTGTGAGGGCCTTGGCTGAGAGATTCAAAATTTAATGTGGCTAGGGTGGAGATCACTGAAAGACAGCTCTGATGTGTATTTCCTTTTATTTTGGAAAGCAGACTTAAAATAACACCCTGACTTAACTGATAAGACTGTACACATATATATTAAAAAAAAGTAGATAGGCTGTTCTGGCTTGTATTCTTACAGTAGTTTAGAAAAAAATTTATACCTAATATGCATTAAAAAAATCTATTCACACTGGTAAATATACTATTCTCAGTGAAAACTGGTTTCCTCCAAGATCTAATGGTTCCTTCTAAGGTGGTCTGCAGCTGGGCAATGGCAAAAAAAAATCAGTAAAAGACCACTGTTGCTGCTCTTCAGTTTTATTCAGGTTCCTCTAAAAATACTTAAATGGTATAAATAAACTCAGTAAAGGCTGCAGTTTTGTTTGTCATGTGTTTGATAATACTTGCTGTGCCGGCGAATTATGAGTCTTCATTGCTGTGAGATACAGAGTAGTTTCACTATGTCAGACAGAAAGTGCTATGAAAATACTAAACAGTATTGCAGTTGAACAAAGCATGCATTACATTTTGAGCTAAATTTATCCCTTAAATCTGCATTTTAATGCTCATTCTATTTAATGTGACTATTGGCCTCTATATATCATTTGGTGGTGCTTATCGAAGTCCTCTGGTGGGGCCTACTCCATGAGTCTTTCTGGTACTTTGAATCAAAAAACCCTCTTGTTAAAAACATTTTTCGGTAGGGAGAAACTGGTGAATGCAGAACCTTATTTGTAGTTTGATGTCATTAGGTAAGCACACTATTAGCGTAAAATAGAAAGAAAACTCCTGGGTCTGTTTAGGGGAAGTGTAATGGAATTCATGCATCTTTTTGGTAACTTATTTTTTCCTGTCACGTAAGAACTAAACGTTTAATTGCAGTTAAATCTTATGGCTCACTTCTGAAGAGATGTGTAAAATGAGTGGATCATTCCACACCCAGCAAGCGTGCAAGCAAAATTAGACTCTGTGTCCCTCTGTTGTTAATGAGTTTTGTTTTGTTTTGTTTTTTTTGGTGCAGCCAGTTGAATTCATCAATATTATAAATATAAAAATCAGGACTCAGCACAGAGTGTTTTATTATAAGAAAATTAGTTGGTGTACATATTACTTGAGTGATAAAAGGAAGAAAAATGTTATTGATGGGTAAGTGGGCACGTAGTTAATGAGTATTTTAGTGACTAAGAAACTCCGTGCTATTTTTTTGACTATTTGACTGTTTTTTGCACTCTTTTTTCACAGTGTACAAATTAAGGCACATTGCAGAATTTTGCTACCAAATAGATTTATTTTACTAAGACAACGTTTAACCTGTATCCTATATTCTATATACAGAATGAATAGATTTTGTTGTTTATTCAGAAGTCCTGGAATAAACTGAAGCTGATATTACATTATCAGATTTCCAGTTTCTTCAGTCAAGGGTGTATGTCCTAAATTTGGAAGTAATTTTTCTTTGTAACACTACCAAACAGTTGTAGTCTGTCTCCATTATCAGTTTCTTATAGTTCAGATAACCTGTAACTCATTAGAATGAGGTTGTTAATGTGTGATCTCTCTGCTTCAGGTTTAATTACTTTGCAAACACTCATTAAAATGCCTTGGCTGTTTCTGAGAGTGATTTACAAGAAATAAGCTCAGTTTGTCAGTGTTAAAAACACATTTTTGTATTTTTTTAAAGATTCTTTGGTATTAATTTTGAGAACTGATGGTAAATCAGAGATTAGGAAATATACAGTCTTCGGACTAAGTCAAGTTATGCGCACCTTGGAATTTACATTGACTTGTGCTGAACTAGAGGTGCATAAAGGCTGTTTCAGTGTTCCAGTTAAATTCTTGCAGAATTTAAAATCGAGACAGTGGCTGCTTCTGTGGTTTACGTTAGTGCCAGAAAACAAATGGATGCTATAACTTGCACTGATTGGTATTAATATTTACAAGTGGTGTATTGTTAGGGAAGAACATGTTGATAAAAGGGAAAAAAACCCCATATATTAAGTACGGATAATGTAAATAAGTATTTTTGAGTTTTACGCTGTGGGTTTTTTTAATATATGGTTTCAAATCAATGTCCTTTTAAAAAATTAGGTATATCAGAACCGAGAATTATGTCCTTTGTTTTGGGGGTATGAAAGAATTCCAGTTCTCTTAACAATAGTGTTACTTAATTGCACAAAATATTTAAGCAATTATAGAATTTGTCAGCGGATAAATTGATATCAGTTAGCTTAATCCCACTGATGTTGATGCTTACTGATTTGTATCAGTAGAGACTCACCCCCTATCTTTTATTTAAATAAAATCCAGGAGTCTACAGTCCATGTTCTCCAATAATTCTATCATCATACCAATTTACTTGTTTTCACTGGAGATACTGCTTTTTCTCCTAGGACAAGAAGGACAAAGTCTCAAGATTTGACACTATACGTCATTCCATAGCTGGAATCATAAGGTCTCCAAAAGCCATGTTGGGCTCATCATCGGTAAGTAGTATTGATAATGTAGTGCTGCACTACATTCAGCTTAAGTAGGATTTTTTTTTTGTGAAACATCATGCATTTCCATCTACATAGACAAAATTTACATTAAAATAATGTTATAAAAACACTGTTCTGATTGATCAACAGACATGATAATATAGTGGCATAATAGTATGTCAGAACAACTTGTTGCACTTTAGGGAAAAAAAGAGAATTTGTATGTTCTCTGCAGCTCCCAGACTGGTGCTATACTTTTAAGAGTACTCTTCCCAGTGAGTCTGATTTACTGGAAATGCAGTGTATTATGACATTCTGTAGTAGGTCAGCTAGTCATGCATGTTTTACCCATTGTTGCAAGAATTATATTCCCCGTATTTGCTATAAAGATGCCAGGATATAAGCATATTATTATTATTATTCTTGCTATTACTACTTACTCAATAACTGGTACTATTTAAGGAATTAGGTATTATACATCTGCCTTCAATCCTCACTAAAAATGGTTGTTGAGTATCTCTTACTTCTGGTTGGCTTTTCTTCAGGTTCCCTAATGGCTTGCAGAAACTTTTTTGTTTCTTTTGCTTTTTTACTACCTGTGTTTGTTTTCATGTAGAAGCTTGTAAGACTAGTTAGAATACTTGAGCACCTACTTAGGGAGGTGTCAGATTTTACTTGAAAACCTTCCTCCTTTGTTTTCCTGAAGTGGAACAGGTGATCATCCCAACACTTGCGACAAAAAAAAAAAACCATAAAGATCAAAACCAAAAAGAACCCAAACAAAAACCAAACAAAAAAAAACCACAAAAAAAGTTGAGCAGAATTTTAAAAACTTTTTAAAACTGCCTTGTAATTATGATCTTGTCACCCAAAACATTAGCTCAAAATAGAGTTTTTGAGAAAACTTAAGAATGAATGGGCCATCTATTTTATGCTGCAGGATTGCATCCAAGGACCCATTAAAGGACCCGGTAAACTTTATTTAAGCTAAACAATATTCAGAATGTATAGAAGAGATTACAATTGCATATATACGTATACATATATGTGTATGTACATGTATATAGTGATAAAGGAATGGAATAATAAATATGATAACGAGGTAAAATTAGGACAGGAATGCTTTTACTATGAAAAATGTTAAAGTTGCATGACATATTTGAAAAGTAGTAGGAAAAACCATGCTAAAATATTAAAATATCCCTGGAGATGAAGGAAATCTCTGCATTATCATGATCTTTGGTTTATAAACTTCTAATTGATGTAAAAATGCAACATTTCATATTAAAATCATATTAAAATATATATTGCTGTGACCTCCCTTCTTTGTGTACGTGAGACATAGCCTTCAACTTTGTCTATTTGTGTGTGTTTTACTACTTGTTACAATTTTTTTTAAAGAAATAAAAATACTACCTAAAACTACTTCAGAGAAAAGTTTGAAGAGAAAAAATTTCCAGGAGAGGATCAACATTTAAGTTGAAATCAGAGGAAGTCAGTGTCAAAATTTTCATTGGCTTTAATTCAAGTGTCATTTTAAATAACCTGTATGTGCCATTTTGATTTTCATTCTAGTCTTTATCGCTAATAATTCCATGGAAGTTCGTGTAAACCTGGGTGTAGATATATGGCAGATAGGGTTGCTGAAGCCTTGGAATATGTTTGGGAAAAGTAATATCGGAACTGGGTCATTTCAGGCAGAAAGTAAAATCTGAGTAACAGGTTTACTCTTAATAAACTATCACTTAAATGAGCTTCAAAGTCAATATGTAATCCAAACAATTATCAGTTCTACTTTATGTTTTGATTTAGCGATTTTTTGTGTGTTAGAAAAGCTAACTGTGCATACACAGCTAAAATTTCCTTCATGAATTAGTACTTAGCTCTTAATGTGGTCAGCTACTCAGCTTTT
The DNA here is from genome assembly GCF_013368605.1 of Nyctibius grandis. NCBI lineage: Eukaryota > Metazoa > Chordata > Aves > Nyctibiiformes > Nyctibiidae > Nyctibius > Nyctibius grandis. Next base: position 56,616,365 of record NC_090695.1, on the reverse strand, counting down.
TCCTGCTGACAATTACATAACTGCACTTATTGCTAAATGTATGAACTGGTACTTAAAACTTATTACCCATCAACAAAGTAGACAAAGCGATTATTGAAAGTGTATTATAAAATAATAATAACATACATACAAAACAGATTTTTTTGTGTCATCTGAAGAAAGTCGTAGAGAAACCCTCTTCCACAAGCAGCCAGGTGTTTAACTGTTACTTTACATGTCAGCGCTTAAATAATTTACATGTTCTCAGAATGAGAAGGCAAAGGGTAATATAGGGGAAAAAGTATAGTTTGAACAGAAAACAGCAAGGTTAGGGGTTAGGAATTCAGGTGGCTTCTCTTGGACCAAATGCAAGCCAGTTTCCTATAATAGCAAGAAACATAAGTTTAATCAAGTGAGGAGAGAAAACACAAGAAAAGGGGCAACTTTCATGTATCTGTAATGCAGTGCTATGAATGAACTGAATGAAGAGTCTAAATGATTTGCATTGTGAATGCCAGCTTCTGGCCTTCTGTCTGGTTTTTTTGCTGCTGAGGCATTTGAGCTTGGCACAGATACCTGTTATTGTTTATAGGATAAATTTTTATTGTTTGTAGGATAATAGGTAGAATTAATGTTGGTTTCATGTGGTATGTTAGCATGTGGGAATGAGCCAGGTACATTGAACCTAAAGGCAGGATATTCCATAGGGAATTGTCTCGAATTATCAACCTAGATGTATTGCTTTACTTTCTCATTTGTGTCTGTGCCTCTCTTTTACACTGGGAGAGAAAAAATGTCTTGGCGAAATGTTTTGTTTGCTTAAAGATGGAAAACAAGGAAGTATGCAAAGTTTTAGCTCAGAATATATGTGAAAATAGAATACTGAGTAAGCTATTAGTTTAATAAAATATTAATTCCATTATTATTTTCTTTTCATTGACCATGTAAGTACAGGAATAATATCTCATTTTTTTGGACTTAGAAATAACACACTACTGTTTGCTCAGTTTTTCTCTTTATTAAGGGCAGCAGCTGGGGACTGCTTCATTTTACTGTTGGAGAAAAATTGCTGCTTCAATGTATTGTTAAATAGAGAGAGAGGAGGGGGCTCAGAATAAGTAAAGAGGACAGTAATAGGTCCATAAGGAGCATGATGGAGTATAGGAGGGTATTTCCCTCCTCTCAGAAGGAAAAGTGTGGTGAAGTATATAAGGGCACACACCCCTCAATACCGCTCCTGGCAAATAACCCATGAGCTAAATGTGGCAGTAAATGGCAATCTAGAAGAAAAAAGAAAAGGCAAAAAAAAGAGAGGGATGGGAGGGAGAGTAGAAATTCAACAGTGTGAGTTCCTTTCCTTCTGTATTATTTTGTTAATTCTTTATTTTTAGCTTCCAGTCAAATTAACAACAAAAATCTTGGAAAAATATTTCTTCATTTAAGCTGTTGAATCACTAAGTAATTATATAAGTGTGTACATACAAATGAGCAAGAGATCTCATCCCCCAAGTGAAACTGTAAAAAGTTGAGGGCTAGAATACAAATTTGTTCTTTCAGGTATCTGATTAGTCATATTAAGTTGCTTACTGATATTTAAACTCAGAGTTTAAAGAAAAGAGATGGGAATTTAATTTTGTGCAGGTAGCTTTTTTTCCTCTACCTTCTTTAAAGACTAACCTCTCTTGTATTTAAACCATTTAATTGTAACTACAAAATGCAGTAGAAACATTAGCACTAAGTGGTGTAAACTGAATTGAAATAATATTAAAATGATTACATGTCTTGCATTTGTACTGCTCTTTCTGGGCTTTCAGTTATGTTTTCTTTCGTAGCCAGTCAGGATGAATATTGTAACATACGGAAAATATGTTGGAGTCGGAAGACTTGTTCATAAAAATAGTGTAATTTTAATAACATTCAAAACATGAGTATTACTACTTGTTTCATCAAAGAAATCACCTTGATTATGATTGCTTCATAGTATATGACGAAAAGTAAAGGTAATGTAAGGTAGGAGACAATCAGCAGAGGATACCTTGTGGAATTTTCACTGTTTCCTTCTAAAATAGTAAATACTAGTTTAACCAAATTTAAAAGAAGGGGGAAGATTGACGTTAGTGTCATAAACAATGCCATAGTTAGCAGTGTCTGAAATGCTCTTTTGTTCTTCCGTGAGCTTTTTCTCTGTCATAAAGGCTTTTAAGATGTTTTATTCTGGGATGTCATCATGATTGTCTGAACAGTGACTCAAACTCGACCCAGTTCGGACATAAGCAGGTGTTATTATCTGGTGTCTTCCTCTTTAGTAAGCTATAAAATGAGTTGCATGTCAGATTTTTTTTTTTTTTTTATATCTTCCTTTGTGAAGACCATGAACTAGTTTATTGACCTTGAACTGTCCTTTTATCCTTAGAAACATTTCCTCTCAAGTAGAAATGTGTTTCTGCGGCAAAGGCTTTGCTACTCTGAACCCCTTAACATTTCTTGATAGCATAGCAGAGGTCTGGGTTTCTGACAAGTCAAACTCGGCACCTTTGAACAATAAATGTTCAAGTAAATAACATTCTCTAACATTTTGAAAGCTTATTTTTTCTTTTAGGAATTTCTGAAAGAGAATGACTTAGTGTCATTTAACAGTGGTAGACAGCTCTGATCTGAGTAGTATTTAGGTGTTGATGGAATTGAAATGTATGACTGCTGTTCTGGCCAAACAGTATCTTGGGCTTTTAGTAGTTCACTATGCTGATAAACACAGTACCTTGGAGTACATCTTTTGCTCCTAAAAACTCTGACTGTGCACTTTCTGTTCAAGCTTTTGTTATTTCTTACATAGTCCTTCCTAGCTCTGAATCTGTATTAGAGCGAAATCTGTAATAGGGCATACTCACTCTTTCTAGCGGTGAGTCTATTGGTTACAGCGCTGACCTCAAATCTCATGTCTAAAATTATTCCTGATACGAACCCAGGGCTGTAGATCCTAGTGTCAATGTCTGAGAATGTGAGGCTCTGTCAGGCTCTTAAACATGTTCTCCAGTTTTCTACCGGGATCCTGGACTAAACTAGACCTATTGAGGTATAACTTAGAATGGCAGCCAGGAACTGACAGACACAGAATCACAGAATCACAGAATGTTAGGGATTGGAAGGGACCTCGAAAGATCATCTAGTCCAATCCCCCTGCCAGGGCAGGATTGCCTAGACCATATCACACAGGAACGCGTCCAGGCGGGTTTTGAATGTCTCCAGAGAAGGAGACTCCACAACCTCTCTGGGCAGCCTGTTCCAGTGTTCAGTCACCCTTACAGTAAAGAAGTTTTTCCTCAAATTTAAGTGGAACCTCCTGTGCTCCAGCTTGCACCCATTGCCCCTTGTCCTGTCAAGGGATGTCACTGAGAAGAGCCTGGCTCCATCCTCTTGACACTTGCCCTTTACATATTTATAAACATTAATGAGGTCACCCCTCAGTCTCCTCTTCTCTAAGCTAAAGAGACCCAGCTCCCTCAGCCTCTCCTCATAAGGGAGATGTTCCACTCCCTTAATCATCTTCGTGGCTCTGCGCTGGACTCTCTCTAGCAGTTCCCTGTCCTTCTTGAACTGAGGGGCCCAGAACTGGACACAATACTCCAGATGCGGCCTCACCAGGGCAGAGTAGAGGGGGAGGAGAACCTCTCTCGACCTGCTGACCACACCCCTTCTAATACACCCCAGGATGCCATTGGCCTTCTTGGCCACAAGGGCACACTGCTGGCTCATGGTCATCCTGTTGTCCACTAGGACCCCCAGGTCCCTTTCCCCTACGCTGCTCTCCAACAGCTCTGCCCCCAACTTGTACTGGTACATGGGGTTGTTCTTGCCCAGATGCAGGACTCTACACTTGCCCTTGTTATATTTCATTAAATTTCTCCCCGCCCAACTCTCCAGCCTGTCCAGGTCTCTCTGAATGGCTGCGCAGCCTTCCGGCATCTCAGCCACTCCTCCCAGTTTTGTGTCATCAGCGAACTTGCTGACAGCGCACTCTAATCCCTCATCCAAGTCATTAATGAATATATTGAATAGAACTGGTCCCAGAACCGACCCTTGCGGAACTCCGCTAGACACAGACCTCCAACTGGACTCTGTCCCGCTGACCACTACTCTCTGGCTTCTTTCCTTCAGCCAGTTCACAATCCACCTCACTACCCGATCATCCAGACCACACTTCCCCAGTTTAGCTGCGAGGATGCTGTGGGAGACCGTGTCAAACGCTTTAGTGAAATCGCGATAGACCACATCCACAGCTTTACCATCATCTATCCACCGGGTAACATCCTCATGAAAGGCTATCAAGTTGGTTGAGCAAGACTTCCCGTTGGTGAAGCCATGTTGACTGCCCCTAATGATCCCCCTATCCTTGATGTGCCTAGAGACAGCACCAAGAACAAGTTGCTCCATCACCTTTCCAGGGATGGAGGTGAGGCTGACTGGTCTATAGTTACCCGGGTCCTCCTTCCTGCCCTTTTTGAAGACTGGAGTGACATTCGCTTTCCTCCAGTCCTCAGGCACCTCTCCTGTTGCCCACGACTTAGCAAAGATGATGGAGAGTGGCCTAGCAATAACTTCCGCCAGCTCCCTCAGCACCTGCGGGTGCATCCCATCAGGGCCCATGGATTTATGGACGTCCAGGTTGCTTAATTGGTCCCTGACCCAGCCCTCATCAACCAAGACAGATTCCTCCTCTATCCTGACTTCTTCTGAGGCCGCAGGGGTCCAGGGCTCCTCAGGACAGCCTCCAACAGTATAGACAGAGGCAAAGAAGGCATTCAGTAACTGCGCCTTCTTTTTATCCTCTGTCTCCAGGACCCCCACTCATTCATCAGTGGGCCTACATTGCCTCTAGTGTTGGCTTTACCTGCAATGTATTTGAAGAAGCCCTTTGTGTTGTCCTTGACCTCTCTTGCAAGGTTTAATTCCAAGGAGGCCTTAGCTTTCCTAGTTGCCTCCCTACATCCTCTGACAACAGACTTATATTCCTCCCAAGTGGCCAGCCGCTCCTTCCACGATCCGTACACCTTCTTCTTCCACTTGAGTTTGCCCAGCAGTTCCCTGTTCAACCATGCAGGTCTCCTGCTACCCTTCCTTGACTTCCTACCTGTTGGGATGCTCTGATCTTGAGCTCGGAAGAAGCAGTCCTTGAACGCTAACCAACTATGTTGGGCCCCCTTACCTTCTAGTACCCTGTCCCATGGGATTTCCCCTAGCAATTGCTTGAAAAGGCCAAAGTTGGCCCTCCTGAAGTTCAGGGTTGTGATTCTGCTAACTATTCTGTTCCTGCCACATGAGATCCTGAACTCTAGCATCTCATGGTCGCTACAGCCAAGGCTGCCCTCAACCTTCACCTCTTCAACCAGACCCTCCTTGTTAGTGAGGATCAGATCCAGCAGCGCTCCTCTCCTAGTTGGCTCATCCACCATTTGCATCAGACAAAGGCATTTTTTATACCAGAAACTTTACTATGAAAGTGCTAAAGAATTACAGGTACTGGGAAACAAGAAGTTATGAGTAGATTCCCTTTCCTGGGTCTACTCATTCCCACTCTGAGAGTCTGAGATTATTCCTAGTGTTTTTTGGCTAGGTGAGTCATCTTAACCTAAACATCTCCTCAGGAAGATGTTAAAGGTGCAGGTGGCCTTAGCTGCCCGTAGCTGCATCATGTCAAATTTTTCCCTTCCATGCACCAATGGAGTGTTTCCATTCTCTTTCCCCATAGGGGAAATATTGTATCATCTTTGATGATACAAAAAATCTCACCTTTTTTTATTTTATCAGGGCAAAGCAGTAGGAGAGTTTAATTCAGAATCATGTGCTTTGTTTGTATCTGTTTGATAGTGCTTAATTGAGGTGTGAGTCTTCGTGCTGTTATCTAAATAGCAATTCATCAGGCTTGCCTGGGACACATTCACATATCTGTTCAACTCACAATACAGTACACGCTGTGTTATTTTGTTCAAAGCTTTACCACTCTGGTAGTGAGAATTTCTATGAGCTCTGTCACTAACGATTTTGAATGACGTACAGCTTAAGTAAGTGCTTGTCTGTCTAGCCATAACAAATAAATCTGAAGTGGCCATTGAACAAAATATAAAGTTCTCCTCAGTGTTTTCTTAAACAGTGTAAGCTTGTTAAAATTAATATGTGAAATTGTAGGTTAAAACTCATTACCTTCCGTTTATAGCCAATGAAAGTAATTTCTTACGATCTTTGTGCCTTCAGAAACTCTGTTCTAAAGTTCATACACAGTACATCAAGGTGTATATTTTGTGCTACAGTGTAAATGCTAAGAGCAATGTCTCATAGAGCTATTAATTGATTTGGGATGCAATTGGTGAATTCTATGAAAACAATTTATCCAATTCAAATGCTTCGTAAAAATCAATTTCTTATATTTTTATGTCTGAGAAATTTCTGTGGATAAAGAAATGGTTCATTTTGAATTGTTGTTAATAGCACATCAGAATGTGTGAGGAAGAGCTGGTCGGTACAGCTTAGGAAAAAATAGCAGGCCAAGTGAAAAATATTACATGGTTTTATGGACATTTCCATAAACTTCTGCTTTTTATATATTAATTTCTTAGGTAATAGAAAAGAAGGTGATCAGTATGCCTTTTGTATAAAGCCTTGATTTTGTTTGTTAATAGAAATACATAATTTAGATACAGAAACGGAAGTTATTGTTGATCGTGCTTTTCTTGTAAAAGTAAACTCATAATAACATAATAACATTTTTCTTCAATATTTTTCCCAAGTTCTTTGATGTAATATCAACCACTGAGAAACCACTGGCTGAGCAAGACTGGTATCATGGTGCAATTCCAAGAATAGAAGCCCAGGAGCTGTTAAAACAGCAAGGAGACTTCTTGGTGCGAGAGAGCCACGGGAAACCTGGTGAATATGTCCTTTCTGTGTTTTCAGATGGACAACGGAGACACTTTATCATACAATATGCTGATGTACGTCTCTGATATAGTACTGAATATTAAATGTTAGGAAGCTTATAATTTCAGCTAAACAATGTAGGATCTACATAATATTATAGCAAATGGCTTTAGCCTTTATATAAAAGTACGAAAGCTGTTGGAAGTATTGCCATCAGTGTTGAAATCAGGAGAAAAGGTAATTTTGGGAAACAAAAGAAAAATATGAAGTATGAGGTTATTCAACCTCTTTTAGCTTATATTGAAAAGCCAAGATATTTCTGTAAATGTTTTGAAATCCAGAACTTGTTATTACTAATTTATGCATGTACATTTTAAACCCATTTTCATAGTTGGTGCTAATTAGGCTACTTTTAATCCAGATTCTAAAGATTCCATTGCCGCTTCCTGAAAAATTGAAACATTTCATGGAGAAGACAGTAATCTGTGCTGGTTTCTATATAGTTGGGAATTGAAGTCCCTGTTGCACTGGAGATGCTTATGTTCTTTTTAGCCCTATGGGTATTATTTTGTTCAGTGTAACGCAAATGCTTGTGGATCTTGCCCAGTATATATGCTTCTAAAGACCAGAATTGATGCCCTTGTTACTCTAACTTAGGAAAAATTGATCATTTTAAACAGTATGTTAATTTTTGTATGCTTTTACACAATGTATTTCTTTGTATTCTTCTTAACGTGTTGCTTGTTTTTTTAAATGTATGTATTTTTGTTTTTACTTTTCAGAATTTCAAAATATGACAGTTCTCATAACATTACTAGAAATTCTTCTTGAACTATGACATAGCAGCAAATCATTCTCAGTTTTGATTCAGTAATGATACCAAAACATATTTCAGTCTCTTGTAATAGAATCACCCATACATAGAAAAATACACAAATTTAGTCACATAATGATGTTTACACTGAGGGAATTTGCTTGTCTAAATCCCCAGCTGATGCAGCATGCCTGGGAGAAGTCAATATTGTGTACCTGGTTTATTTCTTTTTGATGAGGGGCAGTGATATTTTTCAAACTTCATAGAAGTTGGAAGGCTTCTGTAGGATCAATGATTATGGGCACTTGTCCACCTGGGGTTTTCATTAATTTTCACCTAGATTTTTCCTTGTAGTAGTGAACCTTTACACAAAGCCAGTGTTTATTTTATTTTGATTTTATGACCTTAAAGTATTTTGATGTATTGAAGTACTGAATAAGAAAATAAGAGCAATAAAATGATCTGTATCTGGACACACACAGTCTTGCAAGATGCTCGAAGCTCTCTGATGCTGACCCAGCAGAAATGAATGCACATTGTATACTTGGTGTGACCAAAATAATTTTGTGTAAATCATTGTATGTGGAAAGTAGATCTTCAAAAAATGTAGACTGGACTTTCAAGTCAGTTAAAATAGAAGGGTTTTTTAGTAAGTATTACTTTGAGGCCACACCTACCTGTAAGCTGACATTTTTATATTGTTTTTTTTCGAGAAAAAAATATTTAAAAATCTATGTTTATTTCTGTAATTTCACTGCTTTGTTTTAGGATCACATTTGAAATATAAGATTGATATTGTTTAATATTGCATAGCTTGGACAGTCCAAACATCTTTGGGTCACTAGATCAGTTTGCTTGTACATGTGGTAATAGGGCATTATGTTCATCTGCTCTTGGGATTAATTTGTGGCAGATTTTCGTGACAATCATGGAAGTTAAAAATTTTTTTCTTAAAGAAATGCAGGACTCCTTATGCACTTCTATGGGGGGAATTTTCTTCATTTATTGTGAAAAAAACATTAATAGTAAAAAGAAAAAGCTTATTAAGTCCCACCCCCATGGCAGGACTGTTATGGTCATATAACAAGAAGGAATGTATTAATGAACATTTTGATAGGGAAGTTTGAGGAGAGTTTAGTGCAAGAGATTTGTTTGTTTGTTTACATTAGTACGAACAATGTGGAATCAGGTCTCTCTGACTAGTCAACTCACACTCTTGGATCACTGACAGGTCCCCATATAGAGACCAAACATGGTCTCCATACAAATTTTCTTCTGAATCAAATACTGAAGGGCAGAGTGGGACATACACCTGTTTTAACAGTGGTCCTTTAATTGCATAAGTGTTCTCTCTCTGGTTTTATCATTAGTTTAAAGGCTAATCTTAATAAAACTATGTGTGTGATAAATGAGTTCATCATTCAGCTTTAAGCATCAAAATTCACTGCTGTCATTCAAGGCTACTGTTTTTCCCTGCTGCTGTTTGAGGCTGTGCTATTTTCAAATTGTTGTTTGTTAGTGATCTTAATAATGGTCAGGATCCTGCGTAAATACACAGAATCAAAGAACACTGTCTGCCTTTAAGGCCTTACATAGATGTCAGCAGATGGGCCTACGACTGGGTCTGAGATGAGGAAATAATAGGCAGTACTGGTTATTGTGCTAGGGAAACTCTTAGGACATCAGTTTTTTTGTATCATCAGCACAGAAATATGAAGGAGCTTATTTGAAAGGAATGGGAGCTACTGTTACTGGTTAGTCAAAGCTGAGTCACTATATAAAAAGTTAGTGAAGTTGAACAACAAAATAAACAACGAAAGTATTCGAACTGTGAAAACATTTTTATGATAGATAACCAGGAATGTTCAAAATAAGTGACATGACAAAGCTGACTTTACTAACATTAGTAACACGTTTCAGGAAGTTAATGCTTTAACTCCTAAGGAAGAGAAATTTATAATGCATTGTGCAAGGAATTTAACCCTGGGGGCTAGAAAGAAAAAAGTCTGCATGGTGGTGGCAGAGGTTTCCATTGCCCAGTTGTGTAAATGAACTTGAATCACAGTCTGTGCTTCGAGTTTTTTTAATTGCAGTGCTTGTTTATTGTTGCCATTGTCAAGCTGGTTTATGGCAGTTCCTCTCTTGGGGGAAGAGTTCTCTAACTGTAGAAGCTGAGTCTTCTATAGGAACAAAACTTTATTCTCTTTCCCCAGTCAGTTGCACTGTATAATTTAAGACATTCAGGAAGATGAAATAAACAGTTATTTGCTCTTGTTTTACCCTGTCAAGTGTATGGGCAAAGATAAGCAATAAAAAGACATTTTTCTCCTTAACACCTGAAATGGTATGCCATAGCAGTCTTTGCTAAAAAAATGTTACATGCTTCTAAAAATATTAAGAGATTTAATTGTTTCCATTGTGTTCAATTATGTATATAAAAAGAAATAAATTCATGAAGCGGGGTGACAGGAAGGCGGATTTTGTCTTGCCCAACTTCTCTACGAATTCGATGCATGACCTGCCTTTGTTTTTAGCTGCTGTAGATTCTTCTGGTATATACTCCTTATTAAAGACCGATCTTGCATCTTACACACTGTGCCAGGGATTTATTAATTTTATCAAACATTGTAAATACCATGAGAACTGAGTAAGATAGTGTTGCTTATCTCTTGTTTATTTTATTGTCAGATGTTTATTTTTTAGTTTGTTTTCTGTAATTCTTAGAACTTTAAGTAATTAGGAAGTTAGTGTAGTTTTTTCTGGTTTATGGTATTTTTATTTCACTCTGTCAGAGTTTTAAGTTTAACTGTCCTGTCTCTTTAAAAAGAGTTTAAATAAATACTTATTTTATCATCTTGCCCTAAATGAATGATGCAGTAATTTTGCATTTATTAATTTATCATCTTCCTAACTATCATTCCATTTAATTTGGTAGAAATGCTATAAATAGATCAGGAAAGAAATTTAATTCTGCAAAAGTGAACATTTGGTTGTTTTCTTACTCGTGAGGAGATGCGCTTTTGTAGTTTCTTGTTCGAAATATTTCTTGTAGAGAAACAATTATTTCCTTTTACCTCCATACAGAATCAGTATCGTTTTGAAGGAACTGGGTTTCCAACTATCCCTCAGCTCATAGAACATCATTACACAACAAAGCAAGTTATTACAAAGAAATCAGCTGTTGTTCTGCTGAATCCTGTTGTTAAGGTAATGCATATATTCCAAGAACTCTTACTTAATGGAAAACAATTTGGGGGGGTTGTATTGTTATTTAAAATATGTTCCTATACAACTTGTCAGAGTTTTTTTCATTCTTGCTTATTTTGTGACTCTCTTTCTGAGCTCTTTCAACCTTCTCTGCTCTGTGCAATACATTCCTTTAAAATAACGCTCCATCCTGATTCTTATAATAAATCTTCACTATCTTGAAAGAATGGCATTCAACATCTCACAAAATATTCTCCTACTTTTATGTTTGGCTTCGCATTTGGATTTCACTACTAAGTAGTTGAAAGTAGTAGTTCATTGCCCATAAAGTTGTGAAGAAGACATTTTTTGGATAAAATGGCGTTCTTTAAGTGGTAAGGTTCTCATGAAATTTGGAAGAGTTATGACAACTCCATTTTGTCTCTATTTTTTATCTCAAATGTAAGATATACAGACATGGAAAAAGGTACTGTCATTCCAGTGTCACTGCAAATTTGAAATAAAAATTCCGGTTTTAGTCAGCTATTGCAGAAAGTGTTTCGGGCGAAAAACGAAAAGGGATGGAAATATTAAACTGTATCGCTGTTTAGAAAGCTTAAGAGTCTCCTTGGCTTCTTCCAGTAGTTTTGCAGTTAGTATCTACTTACTTGATATTTCATTCATAAATAAATTTCCATTTAAAATCTTTGCATTTTAACTATGAGTAAGCCATTTGTTCTTGATTTTTTTTAAAACAGTTTCAAGCATGTCTAAAGCACCTTCTGTGTTCTACAAAATTTTAGGAAGCACAACAATTTATATTTCAGAGTTAGTTTCCTACTCCAAGGTTCTAGTTTTTTTCTGCTAATAATCCTAAGAAATTAAAGCATATTCCCTTTCTAAAAAGTAACATAATTTTTTACACTTATCTGTGCTTACCTATTATATATAATATTAAAATTTAAAGAATGGGGCTTTGTTAATACACATTTTACATTAATGTCTTGCTAATTATCAAATTGGCACTTACTGAATGTAAAATAGTGCTTAAATTCATTGTAGAACTTATGAGAAAGTGTAGGACATTATTTTTGATGAGTGAATAATTGTATTCTGATATAAACTGTTTAAGCTAAAAATAAATGGCTGTCAAACTCAAAATGAAATCTTTTTATATCTGTTTGCAAATGTTTGTCTTTTATAATACTGTATTTGTATTAAAAGTTTAATGCTCTTTCTGTTTCCTGGCTTTTTTTCTGCCTTTGTATAATGGACATACTGTGAGAGCAGCCCTGTTTTAGCAAATGTAAAACTATAGTTCGGTATGTTACTACGTACTAAATGGTAACAGAACTTATTTTTAGTTATTCTCTGTTAAGGTTAAACAGGAAAACGTCATCTCTTCATTCTCTGTTGTTTACTTTGAAGACAAGGAGTTTCCATCTTCCTGACGTTTTTGTTTCATTTTGCTATCATTTTTTTATAAAGTTAAGTTCTAATTTATTTTTGTGTAGTAGTTCTAATTTAGTTTTGTGTAACCATGTATAATCAAAGAATTTTTCTAGTAGCTATACTATGGAAGAAATATGGTCCCAAATGACTTTCCTGATCATTTCTCTGTTAACTGTACTTGATCTCATGGCCTTTGAGGTGTAAATGCACATAGGGGTAGTCTAAAATCCCTTGATGATAACCACTCAGACATGTATGACTCTACAGTGGATCTTTCCAGGACTTGAATCCATACCACTACCACTATATTCAGGTGTACCGTAACCTCCTTAAAAAGCGATGGAGGACAATTTTTAAGACAGACTTTTTTGCACCTAGTGACGGTAGAAAAGCTAAGTTAGTTTTTTGTTTTTCTTATTTTCAGGGGCAAAATGAAGTGGGCCCACTCCTTTCTGGTCTTGTTGATTTAAGTTAGTCTCAATACTAACTAAAATTAGTGGAAATACTAGTACTTTCTCTAGGATCATGCTAGTTTTATGACCAGTTGGTAGTTGATTTGAGCTGCAGTGTGAAAGTACTTTGACTACTCAAGTTTCCCAAAGTGCTGCAAGTAATTGGCATCTATCCATAAAATCGAATCACACAGGCTTAATTTATTTTGTCATGTGACTGACTTGGTGCTGGTGTGCACCAGTCTTAATATTCAAGAGTATATCCTTTAGGGTTGATGAACCTTTCAACTTTCATTCTGATAGCTCACGTGAAGTAATGGAAAGGATGTCCATGGTAATGCTGACTGTTAGTGCTTAGAAGAGTATTGGGTGACAGGAAACTTTATTGTGTAGTCTTTTTTAAATATATGTATTACTTATATTGTATGTAGGCTTTCAAGAATTTATGGAATATGATCTGAGTGTCTGATAGCTACTTACACTTTGTGTAAACTAAAACCAATGTATAGTGTACTTAGTGCTTCATGACCTGCTATTTGAACCAAGTAAGACAGTATTGAAAAGAGTGTTAGCTAGATGATTTAAGTTGGTTTAGAGCAGCTGTTTTAAAAAATATTTAAATAGTTTTGTTTTGTAATACCTTTCAGTCTGAGCTATGATTTTTATGATGATTTTAGTTCTCCCATCTGATAAAAACTAGTTGTTGGAAAAAGAACTAAGAATGAGCTTTCCTTTGTAATTTGCATGGAGCTCTGGCTTTCATATGGGAAAGTGGAGACATTTTAAATTATTTTCGGAAATAGCTTATGCACTCTGACACCTAGTGTTGGGGGTGTTTTATGCATCATGTGCTATTATTAGAATATCTTTGATCATTTCCTTAAAAATCCTTTGACATCTGCAAAGACTGTTTTTTCTTTGTTCGTATTGTAGCTGCAAAGCAGCCTTTGACGTTTTGTGCAATCTTTAATCTTTTTATGCAAATTGCTGTCTCTGTAATAACCTGTTTAGAAAGTGAAAGTTAAATATGACAGAGAACTTCACAGAAAAAAAAATGTCCTGTGTAGTTTGGTTTTTTTTGCTTTCCTTCCTTCCCCTAGTCATTCATCCTCCTTTACCATATTAGTAAAATTAGCATTCACCTTCTGTGACGTTGCCCTTGAAAGGAACACTCTTAATTGTGCCACAAAAGGCCTGTCCCATGTCCCATTTCATGTAGACCAAAATCTGCCTGCTTGGAGTTTTGATGATACTGTAATAATAGAATTTAAATTAGAGAAACTGAGAGCATTAAAAAGATATCTGCAAGTGATTTCTTTAATGGAAAAGTCTCTCATATTTATTTATAATATTTTAGAAAAACGCACGTTATGTTCTTCAATTTATTATTGATGGAATGACTGGTATGTAAAGCCCCTGAGTAGCCTCAATGCATACCCAAGGACTTTATTAGTAGAAATGCTACTTTAACCATATTAAAATATTTTAACTTTCTAATGTCTTTGACCTCATGTTGTGGAGGTTTTTAACTTTTCTGAAATACATTTTTTACATTTAAGAAATCTGTATTAAGTCGAGCATATGCTTCAGTTTGACTACTAGAAAAGAGAATCATCAAGGAAATAAGGAATACCATATTTACTTCGGTATATCTACGTTAATGTTTTTGCTTGGATCAGAAATACACCTTTGAACCAAATCTGCCCAGTGCCACTTAGGATGCTATGCTTCCATCATTGAACAGTCTCCGAGGATTCAAACTTTACTTCTTTCAGCTGAAACAAAATAGGAAGATGCACAATTGCTGATGGGAGGGAGTTCAGTCTTCAGAACTAGGAGAGATCTAGTCTGAAATAATGCTTTTCTCCACAAATGTGTGTTTCAGGTCCTCGGCACCAACTGTTTCACTATGGAGATCTGCTACTATTTTACTAGTGCTAATTTAGTCCTAGTCTTTGGATCCTCTGTAGTAAATTCAGACTCTGAGCTCATGAAAAAAAATTAACTGCTACTTTGTCAGATGAGTTAGGCTATGTATTTGTTACCAGTAACTTTCATTTAAAAATTCTGGATCTATTTTGACGTGACAAAGAAGCCTGTGAGATGACCTTGAACATTTTCTGTACATGGGAAAATAATGAGCTGTAAATCATGTTGAGTGAGATGAATGAAAGTGTTAAAAGAAAAAAGATGTATTTCATAGTAGTGGTTCTAATGTTGATGAATAACTTTGCAAATGACATGAGAGTTCCATGCAGATCTGATGCTGTCTTGCAAGATATGAGTATGTTAATGAGTTAGACATGGAAAGAAATGATGAAGAAATAAATTTGAAGTGAGAAGATAAAGGTAGAAAGGTTCTTTTCGTCAAAATGCACTCATAAAAATCTAACATGACTCTGAATTTTTCAGTCACTGAACCAATTTGAGCTATAGTTGGTACATAGAAGTCTTTGAGCTCAACATATACAGTCTCCTTTAGCAATTAGTTAACATACACTTATCCATGCAAAGCTAACCTAAAGTTGTTTTCCTGGTTTTTGGCTCCCCTTAGTGTTCCTTGGTTTTGCAGGTGTTTTGTTTGGTTTTACTTTATTTTGCAAAAACAAGCTGAAGTTCACTGTTGTAGACAGCTCGTGCAAGCAGCACGTGTTTCTCAGGCCAGCAAGGCTGACGTGGAGGAATTGAAGGAGGTTGCTGAATAGCCTTGCTTTCAGGTAAGCCTTCTCTCAGGCCTGCTTGAGAGAAGTTGGAGAAGCAAAGAGACTTAGCAAGGACACTTTCAGGTTTATCACAAGGTAATCCTGTTGCTCAATTAGAGATTCTCATCTTGTGACAGGAAAGAATTAAGGTACTGAAAAGGGAAACAACTACAGTAATTGGTGATGCCTTTTGGGAAGATCATCTTGCATTTGTTGGACCTGAGGACAGCTCTTTAGGAGCAGAAATCTCAGCTGAAAGGAAGAAGAAGGCTGTAGCAGTAAGCGATTCAGTTATCACAGTTTTACCTAGGCTAGTTTTGTAGCTCCAGAGGATCCCACTGTGAATTACCTACCTGGTACCCACGCATCTGGTCAGGCTTGTAGGAATGCTGAGAAGCACGTAGTGGTCATGGTCTCTGTGTGTTGATTATTGGCCCAAAGCTGTAATTCTCATGAGCATGATTAAAATCTGATACATGCATTTTTAAATGTTAAAATATATCTTTTCTTTAAGGAAATTAAATCCACAATGAGAAGGGAGGATTTGTAATATGTAAGAGATGTACCTATGGAAAATGACTGTATTTGTTGCATGAGCATGAAATGAATCTTTTGCCACTAATTTGCCATTCAGTATTACTATGATCATGCAGAAGGCCTGTGATTCTTATGTTGGGGAAATTGGCAGTATTTTTTTAATATAATAGGAGAATTTAGGCAGGTTTTCAGTAGGTTCTTTAGTTTAATTCTGGGATCTGAAAAAAAGCTTGCAGCTATGGATATTTGATAACACAATTTCATTTCTTAACACTAGAGATGCTTTCAGTTATGTTCATATTTCTTCAGAATTTAGAGGCATTACAGGAGTTGCTTTTAAGTTGTTTTTTTTTTTAGCAGAGAGGGTTTCAATATTTCTGTCAGGTAACAAAAGGATATGTCTTCTGTAATGGTAGCCTGTACTTTTCAAGGCGTTGCATCCTAATGAGAAAAAGGGAAAAGGGAGAGTAATTTTCTCTTTGTGCTAACAAAGTACTAAGCCAAATTTCTGTATAATTTCACATAACTTGACTACTTTTAAAATTTAGAGGATTTTTTTTCTCAAAAAATCTCTTAAAAATGTGTTATAATAACAGAGGCACATGAGGCTAGCTGAACAAAGAGTAACAAAGATTGTTTTACATCCAGGGATCAAAGCTTTCTGTAGCTTTTTTCTAAAGGCCATGGCATTAAAAATCTGCTCTAATGAATGTTCTAGTTCAGTCTTGTCTTTATGGTATTTCTTTCCATGATCAGTTTTAGAATAAAACTGGAAGATAACACAAAGTGTGTAAGCATTAGCTTATGCTCAAACCTAGAAAAAAGTATATTTTATCAAGTATATAAATTCCATTTTAGCAAACAAAGTGTCATTTTTGAGCAATCTTTTAAAGAAAAATCTCTGTCCTAGAAATATTAAATGGGTATCTGGGCTGCATGTGCATTCCTAGTTTTTGTACATTCATATAAAAAATTAGCGCCATATTGCTATGTAGTGTGCAAATTGAGGAAAAGGAATTATCTGAAACGTAACTGAAACAGTAGGAAGTAGGAAAAAGAACCAAAATATATGAAGCAGAAGATGAAAGCCATTCTTACTGAAAAATAAAGAAAGTATGTTGTTAGGAAGGAGGGGGGGAAGTATTAAATTGAAGATATCAGAGGAAGGGGTTTTTGACAAAAAAATGATAACTAGGTGAATAAACTACTTCAATTAAAGCATCCTTTAGCAAAGATTATTTGGATTTACTAGGTTTTATTCCTGACCTTTTGCATACACATGTGAAAATCAAAGGATTGACTGTGCTCTGTAGTATTCTGGGTAATGTCACACCTTTATAGAACACTTGTAAAAACTGGGGCTTTGCACTGTTGCTTTTCAGTGTGTTTATCAGAAGCTATATAATCAGACGTTAATATAGCACAATAGTAACATTTTATTAGAATTGGGTAGGACTGCAGAGTAAATTGCTTTTCTGCTGAAGTAACATGCTGATTTTTTTATGGATTCTGACTGCTTCCCCAGATTTGGAATTCCAATATTATGTAATAATTATTTTTTATAAAATTGTGAGTTAAAAACTTCATGTAGGCTTCTAATTATATTCTTCCTGTTTTTACTAGTGCAGTCAGTGTGACTTTAATACAAATAATGTTTTGAGTTTACAGTATTTTCATAGGATGTGGCTGGCAAGTATGAAACCGTACTTGAATGTAGACTCTCATAGGTCAAAAAACACAGCACAGATTAAGAATCAGAGTCTGTGCTCTTAAATACCTTTGTAGAATTATACTTATGCACAGTGAAGTACTGTGAAGTACCTTCTGATTGCCTCCAACTATTTTACCCTCCACTGGTTTAAATGGAACAAAATGTTAAAAAGGAGTGAAATGTTGTAATGAGAAACCACGGAGAGTGGACTGTATTGGCTATCAGTGACTGACAAGTCAAAGCTACTGTAAATTTTAAAATAGTCATGAGACTGACTGTCACTTTTTCTACAATGACACCACAGCAGAAATTCATAGAGCACTTTTCCTCTCTCTAACGGAAGTAAGATAATTGGTGTGTGGTCTTTATATGTGTTTTACTACAGGTGGATAATAGCATATGGTTTACATACACATAGTCCAGATTGTGCAGATTATTCTAGGAGATAGAAGAGATGTTATTCCTTAGAGTTTCGAGACAGCTTTTTATTTAGAGGCTCAAAAGAATGGCCAAGAAATGTTTCACATTCTGATGGTGAAGAGATGATTAATATGGACAGGTTCTTACTACAGATCAGCTGAAGACGTACATAGTATGCCAGCTAGGCTTTTTGCATTTGTTTTCCTTTTATAATGTGAGCAGAAGATACTAGGAAAACATAGGATTGTTGGCAAAGGTGGTAGTAAGGAATGTAATATGGGGTTTGATTCAATTTTATTGTTTCAGGCTGTTTTGTCATTAATTATTTGCTTTTCTATCTGGTTTGGGTTTTTTTTGGGTACCAGATGCCTTCATCTTTGTATATGACATTGTGTAGGTACTTAAACTTACTAAAAGAAAAGAAGTCTTAATTTAGCTACAAATTTTAAATGCAGATTTATGGAGGGGTTTTTTGTTGTTGTTGTTAATCAGGAATGTAATTTTATATAGGTTTTGTCAAGAAATAGATATTTATGTTGAAATAGCTTACCATGTGTGTAACACCAAAATCTGACAGATGCTTAAGCACTGTGTCATTGTCATGTTTCTACTTGGGCAGAGTGCTGAACAGTTGTTTTTCCTGCCATTAGAGCTGTTAAAATTGTTTCTTACAGTAAATTAGTATTTAGGTTGGCATTGTTAAAACTGAACTATTTTGGTATTAAATGCTTACTGCCTCCCTACATGAGTGTAGATTAGTTTGTGTGGAGCTTCATGTGATTGCAGCAAATCATGTGTCTTCTATAGTAGACGGCTCCTTTAGAATCTGTAGTGGTTTCCGTACGTGTATCTTCACGGATTCTCTCAGAAGCACCTGAGGTTTCCACCAGTATATACTGGAAGTATAGGGTGATAATAGTTACATGGCTTGCAACCTAAAAATGCTAGATTTAAATTGGGCCAGCAATTCCAGTATCCTTATCACCAACAGAATGCGTTATTCAGAGCAAGTGTGTTTCCTCTCAGCAAGGTCACCCTAACATAAGAAGATCCTGCAGTGCTTTGGAGCCAGCTCATGTGTTCATATGGAATGCTAGGATGGTGCATGTGGTTCATGGAGTCCCATCAAAGTCACTTCCAAGAAACTTGCATGGAAAGTGATGGCATCACAGCAAACTTTTTTTTTTCCTGTGGATTTCCTGAGTAAGGGAGAATAAGAGAATAGATACCTGTCCTTTGTGTAGCTGCAAACTTTAGTGTACACCTTCCACGGAGCTGCTGGCAAGTATGTACCACTGCCCTTTAGCATGTCATTGTCTTCTTTAGATGGATATTGTCTTCTCTATTCCCATACATGGAAAGAAACCTCATGAATATGTAGTTTTCATTTTTGCATGTGTAGGCGTGTATGTATGTGTGGCTGTGGGTAGAAGGGCAGTAGACTTAAGGCTTGTCTATTTTAAGCATCGTGAAAAATCTTACCATTGAGTTAGATTTCATATACAAACCACTGAGAATAAACACCTCTAAAACTTACTAATAAAATAAACATTATGGTGATCAACATATATTTAGCACTGTATGTGAGGATTGGAAGGTGTTTTTTCTATGTGTACCACATGTATGTCTATTTGCTTCCATAATGGGCAGCCTAATGTTAAGCTTTAAATGTAGGTATTGAGTGAAAGTAGGTCAAGTTGAAGCTGAGTGTTAAAGTGAAGGAGTGTGTCCTGTTATTAACCACTCCAGCTGTGGAATGATCTTTTGTAAATGTGGAAAACATCATAAAGAGAATTTATTGTGTATCAACAGCAGTAATTTTGTATTCATTTTTAACGTTCCGTTTAGTTTTGGGCTTCGTTTTCCAACAGAACTTAAAAGAACAGATTGATTTTATGTTTGTGTGCATGTATGTTTGATTTATTTTATTAAGAAAAGATAGTTGGATAATACAAACTGGCGAACAAACCTTGTAGTTAAATAATAGGAGTTTAAGGGTGTGAGTTACATGTGAACCTGTAGTGCATGTGTTTTATTGGCACAGGGCAGGTCATTTTTGGTAGAAGATTCCCTTGAGTTGGATTCCTACCTACATGTATTTCAGTAAGTGGAGCAAGTCATGGATATACATAAAATACTTTAGGAGTCCTCCAACAAAAACCTCTAGAAGCACAATTTATTTTTATCACAGCTATTCCGAGTATGGTGTGTATATGCTAGAAGGTGCATATGTTACCATAGATTTTAAGTCTTTTAAAGAAACAGTCTTAACGAGTTTTGGAAGTTAAAGGCTATTGTACCTGATCCTGAGAAAAATTATTTGCTAGTAATTGGGGCTTTTGTCAGTGTACTGTCCATTGGTGTGCATAGCATTCCTCAAATGGTTGAGCTGTGGGGCTTTTTTGTCCTAGCCTTCTGTACATAGTGTGTGTGCATCTCACCATCCCCATGTTCTTTGCTCAGGGGATAGTGGGTGCATATACTTAACGTTTCTTCAGTGTTCTGTGCCAACTTTTGGTCACTGGAATCTCCAATAGAGCAAAAGGTAAGCTACAAGTAATATGCATATAAGGGTGGGAGAGCCCCCAGAAAATGTACCAGTAAACATTGTTGTTTGTATAGTGCTTATTTTTATACCTGTTGCACTGTGAGTGATTTCAAAGTGAGCAGTTCAGTTGGAAATAGCTCTTGAATTTCTGAATAAATAGCTACTGTTTATCAAACAAAAGAAGCTCTTCCATAAGTATCTACAGTGGCATAGGACTTGTTAGAGATGCGTGTGGATATCTAGGAGTTATCTTGTAGTTGCTGCCAAAAATACAATTACTCTTTAAGGATTGGTTGCACTTAAGTTTCTTGGCAGTTCATCACTGCCAAGAAAAGAGATACTATATTATTCTACTATATTGTACTATAGAGATACTATATTATTCTACAAGATCAAGCCACAAAAGAATTAAACATTTGTTGAAGTCTATTGTCTTCTGACATTTCAGCTGTACAGAAGCAAAGGATACACACAGAAGAAGCTACACACTAAGAAGGGTAGGGCTTTTCATGTATCAGTTGTGTGCATCAGATGTATGTAATAGTGTCTTAATTCTCAGGAAGATCGATCTGTTTGAGAGTGGTATTTAAATGTTGATTAAGGAAGAATTTAGGGACCAGATTAGGTAGGACTTCAGAATGCTTTATTTACATGGTAAATACTGTATTTAGTGTACTATTTGGGGTAGTGCATGGATCTCATCATCAGTTCCTAATTAAGTAACTGCTATTACGAGTTCTGTACTTTCAGTCAGTTGGAATCCTAAAACAGTTGCCACAGATTTACATAGTGTGTCCACTGTGAGTACTAAGCTCAAGATCACCCCGAGAGGGAGGTGATTAGAGGCATAAAGTCTAGTAGGAGTCCAGTAACTACTGGTGTACCCCAGGGGTTTGGTACTGGGTGTGATTCTGTTGACCATCTTCATTAATAATCTGGATGATGGGGCAGAGTGCACCCTCAGCACGTTTTCTGGTGAGAACAAACTGGGAGGAGGGGCTGACACACCAGAGGGTCATGCTGTCATCCAGAGGGACCTGGGCAGGCTGGAGAAATGGGCTGATAGGAACCTCATGCAGTTCAACAAGAGGAAGTGCAAAGTCGTGCACCTGGGGAGGAACAACTCCTGGCAGCAGTACAGGCTTGGGTCTGCCCATCTGGAAAGCAGATTGGCAGGAAATGCTCTGGGGGTCCTGCTAGACACGAAGTTGAACATGCGCCAGCAACATGTCCTTGTGGCAAAGAAGGCAGAATCCTGGGCTGCGTTAAACAAAGTACTGACAGCAGATCGAGGGAGGTGATATTTACTCTCTCTTCAGCACTGGTGAGGCCACACTTGGAGCACTGTGTCTGGTGTTGGGCTCCCCAGTACAAGAGAGACTTGGACACACTGGAGAGAATCCCATGAAGTTCACCAAGATGATAAAGGGACTGGAGCAGCTCTCCTAAAAGGAAAGGCTAAGAGAGCTGTGAATGTTCAGCCTGGAGAAGAGAAGGCTCAGGGGGGATCTCGTCAAGGTGTATAAATACCTGAAGGGAAGGTGCAAAGAGGACGGAGTCAGGCTCTTTTCAGTGGTGCCCAGTGACAGGACCAGAGGCCATGGGCACAGACTATGAGGGTGACCGAGCACTGGCACAGGTTGCCCAGAGAGGTGGTGGAGTCTTCATCCTTGGAGATACGCAGAAGCCATCTGGACACGGTCCTGGGCAACTGGCTCCAGATGGCCCTGCTTGAGCAAGGGGTTGGTCGAGATGACCTCCAGAGGTCCTTGCAGACCTCAGCCATTCTGTGATTCTATGAAGTTACATTGAAGGACTAGATAGATCTTTGTGAGGGAGAGCTTGTGAATGTTAAAACACTGCTTTCAATGGATTTCTTTTCTACAAATGAACAAATTGTAAAGGGATGATTCTTTCTAAGTTAGAGTGTTTTGTAGAGTGACCAGCAGAAAAGCATGTAGGCTCACAGTACTTTCCAAGTAACAAAAGCAAGGTAAGGAAGTTAAATGGTAGACATAGATGTTTTGCCCTTATCTCATTGTGTTCAGATTTCAGTTTTTAAATTATAAGGTATGAATAGTAAGTTTGTTTGCTTAATTGTAGACCTGTTGTTCAAAAGGAGTTCTGACACATTGAGGAGGACACTGCATAATTAATTTTCAGACTTCTGAGTTTTCGAAAAAGATACAGACAATACAGTGAGATGCAAAAAAGAGTAGATTGCCAAAGACCACATAGGAAAATTTTGTCAAGCTAAAGTAATTAATACAGGAAAAAGAAATATTTGCTGAATACAGCATTCAGAAGAGTGTATGAGTGATAATAGAAGCTGCTAATATTTAGTGAAGCCACCTGGTGTGTCTGTGCCACTTCCCTTTGTGTGTCCTTCATTGACTGGCTTTCTGGTGGAAGCTCTAACGTGGAACTATACCTCTTTGAAAGATATTGCGTACTAACCACTGTAATTTAGAAATTATTTTGGAAGGACTGTTGGATATATAAGGGAACTGTCTTGCAGAGAGTATACCTTAGCATGTGGATGTTGCCAAATAAAGGGTTAAATGTTTTATCTGCAACAAAAATGGGAGCACCTGCCGGAGAGCTCCCAGGATCGAGGGACAACTGTACTCTGCCCCTCTCAGGTGGAAAACAATAACCTAGAGGAGAAGAGTGAGTGGAGACAAGTCTATGGCCATGGCAAAAGGCGAGTGCCCTCCTTGCCTCCACAGGTGCCTCTGAGCAATAGATATGAAGCCCTAGTGGAATACAGCCGGTCCAATGGGGATGTGGTGGAGAGGCAACCTATATCAGAGGTCCCACCACAGTCAGAAAAACCTGACAGGCGTATAGCTACCTCCTCCACAAGGAAGAAGAGAAGAGTTTTAGTGGTTGGAGACTCCTTCCTAAAGGGATCTGAGGGCCCAATATGCAGAGCTGACCCCCATCACAGGGAGGTCTGCAGCCTGCCTGGAGCCAGAATGAGGGATATCACCAGGCAACTCCCCAACCTGGTGAAGGCCACAGACTACTACCCCCTGCTGATCTTCCAGACAGGTGGGGAAGAAGCTGCATCCCGTAGTCTGAGGGGGATGAAGAAAGACTACAAGGCCCTAGGACGGCTGGTGAAAGAGTCTGGGGCACAAGTTGTTTTCTCCTCCCTCCTTCCATTTTCAGGTGATGACGTGGGATGGAATAGTAGGATTCTCTCTATTAACACCTGGCTACGAGACTGGTGCTACAGGCAGGGCTTTGGGTTCTTTGATAATGGCTGGTTTTATAAGACAACAGGCGTGACAGTGATACATGGGAAAGGTTTATGTCGTAGGGGCAAAAGGGTTCTGGGACAGGAATTAGCAGGGCTCATTCGGAGAGCTTTAAACTAGATTCGAAGGGGGATGGGGTGGTAGCTGGGCTTGCACCACTGGGGCAATGCTCTAGTGTTGAGGTAGACCAGGAGGCCCCCCATTCCCCTGGGGTGAAATCAGGGGGTGAATCTGGGATGAAATCGGTGTGCCCAGCTCGCTCCCTGAAATGCCTGTACACCAATGCACGCAGCATGGGGAATAAGCAGGAGGAGTTAGAAATCCGTGTTCGGTCGGGGGGCTATGATCTAGCGGCAATTACAGAGACTTGGTGGGACGCCTCGCATGACTGGAATGTGGTCATGGATGGCTATGTCCTGTTCAGGAAAGACAGGCCGCTAAGGAGAGGTGGTGGAGTTGCTCTTTATGTGAGTGAGCAGCTAGAATGTATTGAGTTCTGTCCAGGGGTGGATCAGGAGCGAGTTGAGAGTTTGTGTGTGCGAATTAAGGGGCAGGCTGGCAGGGGTGATACTGTTGTGGGTGTCTATTACAGGCCACCTGATCAGGATGAGGAGGGTGATGAGGCCTTCTACAGGCAGCTGAGAGCAGTCTCTCAATTACAGGGCCTGGTTGTTGTGGGGGATTTCAACTACCCTGATATTTGCTGGGAGGCCTACTCAGCCAGCCATCCCCAGTCCAGGAGGTTCCTCCAGTGCATTGATGATAACTTTCTGATGCAAATGGTGGATGAGCCAACTAGGAGAGGAGCGCTGCTGGATCTTAACCTCACTAACAAGGAGGGTCTGGTTGAAGAGGTGAAGGTTGAGGGCAGCCTTGGTTGTAGCGACCATGAGATGATAGAGTTCAGGATCTCATGTGGCAGGAACAGAATAGCTAGCAGAATCACAACCCTGAACTTCAGGAGGGCCAACTTTGGCCTTTCCAAGCAATTGCTAGGGGAAATCCCATGGGACAGGGTACTAGAAGGTAAGGGGGCCCAAGATAGTTGGTTAGCGTTCAAGGACTGCTTCTTCCGAGCTCAAGATCAGAGCATCCCAACAGGTAGGAAGTCAAGGAAGGGTAGCAGGAGACCTGCATGGTTAAACAGGGAACTGCTGGGCAAACTCAAGTGGAAGAAGAAGGTGTACAGATCGTGGAAGGAGGGGCTGGCCACTTGGGAGGAATATAAGTCTGTTGTCAGAGGATGTAGGGAGGCAACTAGGAAAGCTAAGGCCTCCTTGGAATTAAACCTTGCAAGAGAGGTCAAGGACAACAGAAAGGGCTTCTTCAAATACATTGCAGGTAAAACCAACACTAGAGGCAATGTAGGCCCACTGATGAATGAGGTGGGGGTCCTGGAGACAGAGGATAAAAAGAAGGCGGAGTTACTGAATGCCTTCTTTGCCTCTGTCTATACTGTTGGAGGCTGTCCTGAGGAGCCCTGGACCCCTGAGGCCTCAGAAGAAGTCAGGGTAGAGGAGGAATCTGTCTTGGTTGATGAGGGCTGGGTCAGGGACCAATTAAGCAACCTGGACATCCATAAATGCATGGGCCCTGATGGGATGCACCCGCGGGTGCTGAGGGAGCTGGCGGAAGTCATTGCTAGGCCACTCTCCATCATCTTTGCTAAGTCGTGGGCAACGGGAGAGGTGCCTGAGGACTGGAGGAAAGCGAATGTCACTCCAGTCTTCAAAAAGGGCAGGAAGGAGGACCCGGGTAACTATAGACCAGTCAGCCTCACCTCCATCCCTGGAAAGGTGATGGAGCAACTTGTTCTTGGTGCTGTCTCTAGGCACATCAAGGATAGGGGGATCATTAGGGGCACTCAGCATGGCTTCACCAACGGGAAGTCTTGCTCAACCAACTTGATAGCCTTTTATGAGGACATAACCTGGTGGATAGATGATGGTAAAGCTGTGGATGTGGTCTATCGCGATTTCAGTAAAGTGTTTGACACAATCTCCCACAGCATCCTCGCAGCTAAACTGGGGAAGTGTGGTCTGGATGATTGGGTAGTGAGGTGGATTGTGAACTGGCTGAAGGAAAGAAGCCAGAGAGTAGTGGTCAGTGGGACAGAGTCCATTTGGAGGTCTGTGTCTAGCGGAGTTCTGCAAGGGTCGGTTCTGGGACCAGTTCTATTCAATATATTCATTAATGACTTGGATGAGGGATTAGAGTGCGCTGTCAGCAAGTTCGCTGATGACACAAAACTGGGAGGAGTGGCTGAGATGCCGGAAGGCTGCGCAGCCATTCAGAGAGACCTGGACAGGCTGGAGAGTTGGGCGGGGAGAAATTTAATGAAATATAACAAGGGCAAGTGTAGAGTCCTGCATCTGGGCAAGAACAACCCCATGTACCAGTACAAGTTGGGGACAGAGCTGTTGGAGAGCAGCGTAGGGGAAAGTGACCTGGGGGTCCTAGTGGACAACAGGATGACCATGAGCCAGCAGTGTGCCCTTGTGGCCAAGAAGGCCAATGGCATCCTGGGGTGTATTAGAAGGGGTGTGGTCAGCAGGTCAAGAGAGGTTCTCCTCCCCCTCTACTCTGCCCTGGTGAGGCCGCATCTGGAGTATTGTGTCCAGTTCTGGGCCCCTCAGTTCAAGAAGGACAGGGAACTGCTAGAGAGAGTCCAACGCAGAGCCACGAAGATGATTAAGGGAGTGGAACATCTCCCTTATGAGGAGAGGCTGAGGGAGCTGGGTCTCTTTAGCTTGGAGAAGAGGAGACTGAGGGGTGACCTCATTAATGTTTATAAATATGTAAAGGGCAAGTGTCAAGAGGATGGAGCCAGGCTCTTCTCAGTGACATCCCTTGACAGGACAAGGGGCAATGGGCGCAAGCTGGAGCACAGGAGGTTCCACATAAATTTGAGGAAAAACTTCTTTACTGTAAGGGTGACTGAACACTGGAACAGGCTGCCCAGAGGGGTTGTGGAGTCTCCTTCTCTGGAGACATTCAAAACCCGCCTGGACACGTTCCTGTGTGATATGGTCTAGGCAATCCTGCCCTGGCAGGGGGATTGGAGTAGATGATCTTTCGAGGTCCCTTCCAATCCCTAACATTCTGTGTCTGTGTGAGATCTCCTGGGGAAAAGAAACCATCTAACTGGAAACAGCTGTATGTTTTGAAGTTAAGTCAGGGTAGATCTCAGTATGTGGCGAAGTATCTCACATAGTTCAAGGAGACTGTCTTGGACATTTCTATATACATCTGTAGTCCCCCAGCCCCAGCTGTACATACCTCTTCATGCACGTGAGTGGAAGTAAAAATGTGTTTGTGCATATGTGAAAATATTGTAGCCTATTTTAATAATTTGAGTGTATATGCATGCATGCATGATATGACTGTACAGTATGACTGTACATTCCTCTCTCTTTAAATCATACAGAATGTTTAAATGAAAAACTATCTTATCACATAGTTTTGTTTGCCTTTAAGCATACAGAAGACTGTCACTGTTTTGGAGGGCATATCTGATAAAGGGCAGATAATTTCTCTGCGTATATTTGGTTAACAGGTGATTCAGAGCACTTCGGTTTGGGAGATGAATTTGTCATATTAAGTAGAGAGGAGTGCTCTAAGTTTCCTTAAAGTTTTTGAAATATAATGGTTTTAACATAAACTTGACTTTCCTTTTCCTGTGCTTAAGGATTTCTCATTCTATGTATATCTTGTTCCTTCTCATTTTTTTTTTCCTTTATTTTTCTTTATTTCCTGTATTCTTCCTGAAAAATCTTCAGCATCTTTCTAGTCCTGCTCCTAGGATAGCAGAACAAGAGAATATAAACTTAAGGAAATACTGCACATCCTTCAAAAAAACAGTGAAAAAAACCTGGTTTTGTATGTTGACTTCTACAGTCATTTTGTCTATTGATATTCAAGAAAGAATGCTCAAGAAAAGCTGTGTCGTTAATCTGAGGTCACTACTGCAGTTTATATGCTTTTGCAAATCTCAGTTCTATCCTCTTGGTTTATTGCCATTTAGAGTTTGGTTTAGAAGAAAGGTTGAACTTCATAGTGGTTTTTATGGAACAATAAGTCAGATGAAATAGTACTTTTGCCAAGGAGGTAAACCTATCTGCACTATTACTCTGTTTTACAGCTCACATGGAGTTTCATCAGTGTGGCTTAATACAGTGCTGATAGTAATGCAAAACAGCTTCTGTAACAATTTTTACAGCTCATGAATCTTTATTCTGAAACAGTTTCAAAGAAGTTGTCAGTGTGGTTTTTCAAAACCCCTATTGTAAAACTCACTTGTTCTTATGAAAAATCTTTTCCACTGGCTACTTTTATTTCTGTACTTAATCTGAAGGACTTGAAACACATAGTTTATGATTCATGAAATTGATATGCACATTAGATCTACTGGAATAGGTGGTGTCAAAAATAGTACTTGTCTAAGAAGATCATTTCTCATTTCCACATCGATAGGCCCTATCCACATGTACACAACTGTTACTTGCTTTCTTTTTTTTCTCTGGTTCATCAAGTTCCAATAAGTAATATTTGAATACCCATGTAGTGAAAAATTATCTGCGATTATGATTTTCTCAGCCATTAAAAAGAATCTTGCTCTAAATATCCTTAATACCGAAAATGAGAGATTGATTTTCCACTTTTGTTGTTGTGGAGAAATTGCTCTTAGCTGCAGTAATTCATACTATTGATATTCTCTGTTTCAACTGGAAGAAGGAGAGCAAATACTGCTTTCCAAAATATTTTTCTGAATGCATGTTTTCTGCTTACAATATGAAGAAACAGGCATAATGCATGTTTATGTACCGTGCTCATGAGATGCTGACAATCTTCCTCTATTTTATGGGGTTTTTTAGAGGAATGTTAATGAAGAATTTACTGAGGTGGGGGAAAAGGGAGGGATATTTAGGCTTTTGGTAAATTCCTCCTGCTGTGTTCAGATGGATTCTTTGGTTGAGAAGTCTCGTGTTTTCAGTTCTCTTAAATCAATATATATTGCTTTTGGTTGAGTCACTTTTGTGTTTCCTAAATCAACTAAAGTGTCCAATTTCTAGAGGTTCTTAGCCTTTTTTGCGTTCGTTACATCTCCTATTAAGATGAGAAGCAGTGGCAGAATTTGCTATTGGTCCTGCCTTCATTAGTATGATGATGTCTAGCTTTATGATTTTGATGCGGTCTGAACTAGCTACAGTAAACAATGTGACAGAGAACATGAGATAAGTAAATAACAGTGATGATAACATAGAAGTCTTATTTACTCATACTGTGATGCAACCTGATTAGGATTTGCTCACTCTTCCTCTTCTACAAATCTTGCTTTGGAGTCTGGGTAAGAATCTTGGTTTTGTTTGATGGTACTGTGAAACTGAATACAAGCACAGGTGGCATTTTCTCTCCATAAATGCCTGGCTACAGGCAGGGCTTTGCGTTCTTTGATAATGGCTGGTTTTATAAGACACCAGACCTGACAGTAATACATGGGAAAGGCTTATGTCGTAGGGGCAAAAGGGTTCTGGGACAGTAATTAGCAGGGCTCATTCGGAGAGCTTTAAACTAGATTCGAAGGGGGATGGGGGTAGTAGCTGGGCTTGCACCACTGGGGCAATGCTCTAGTGTTGACGTAGACCAGGAGGCCTCCCATCCCCCTGGGGTGAAATCGGTGTGCTCAGCTCGCTCCCTGAAATGCCTGTACACCAATGCACGCAGCATGGGGAATAAACAGGAGGAGCTGGAAATCGGTGTTCGGTCGGGGGGCTATGATCTAGTGGCAATTACAGAGACTTGGTGGGACACCTCGCATGACTGGAATGTGGTCATGGATGGCTATGTCCTGTTCAGGAAAGACAGGCCACTAAGGAGAGGTGGTGGAGTTGCTCTTTATGTGAGTGAGCAGCTAGAATGTATTGAGTTCTGTCCCGGGGCAAATCAGGAGCGAGTTGAGAGTTTGTGTGTGCGAATTAAGGGGCAGGCTGGCAGGGGTGATACTGTTGTGGGTGTCTATTACAGGCCACCAGATCAGGATGAGGAGGGTGATGAGGCCTTCTACAGGCAGCTGAGAGCAGTCTCTCAGTTACAGGGCCTGGTTGTTGTGGGGGATTTCAACTACCCTGGTATTTGCTGGGAGGCCTACTCAGCCAGCCATCCTCAGTCCAGGAGGTTCCTCCAGTGCATTGATGATAACTTTCTGATGCAAATGGTGGATGAGCCAACTAGGAGAGGAGCGCTGCTGGATCTTATCCTCACTAACAAGGAGGGTCTGGTTGAAGAGGTGAAGGTTGAGGGCAGCCTTGGTTGTAGTGACCATGAGATGGTAGAGTTCAGGATCTCATGTGGCAGGACCAGAATAGATAGCAAAATCACAACCCTGGACTTCAGGAGGGCCAACTTTGGCCTTTTCAAGCAGTTGCTAGGGGAAATTCCATGGGACAGGGTACTAGAAGGTAAGGGGGCCCAACATAGTTGGTTAGCATTCAAGGACTGCTTCTTCCGAGCTCAAGATCAGAGCATCCCAGCAGGTAGAAAGTCAAGAAAGGGTACCAGGAGACCTGTGGTTAAACAGGGAACTGCTGGGCAAACTCAAGTGGAAGAAGAGAGTGTACAGATCATGGAAGGAGGGGCTGGCCACTTGGGAGGAATATAAGTCTGTTGTCAGAGGATGTAGGGAGGCAACTAGGAAAGCTAAGGCCTCCTTGGAATTAAACCTTGCAAGAGAGGTCAAGGACAACAGAAAGGGCTTCTTCAAATACATTGCAGGTAAAACCAACACTAGAGGCAATGTAGGCCCACTGATGAATGAGGTGGGGGCCCTGGAGACAGAGGATAAAAAGAAGGCGGAGTTACTGAATGCCTTCTTTGCCTCTGTCTATACTGTTGGAGGCTGTCCTGAGGAGCCCCGCACCCCTGAGGCCCCAGAAGAAGTCAGGGTAGAGGAGGAATCTGTCTTGGTTGATGAGGGCTGGGTCAGGGACCAATTAAGCAACCTGGACATCCATAAATGCATGGGCCCTGATGGGATGCACCCGCGGGTGCTGAGGGAGCTGGCGGAAGTCATTGCTAGGCCACTCTCCATCATCTTTGCTAAGTCGTGGACAACGGGAGAGGTGCCTGAGGACTGGAGGAAAGCGAATGTCACTCCAGTCTTCAAAAAGGGCAAGAAGGAGGACCCAGGTAACTATAGACCGGTCAGCCTCACCTCCATCCCCGGAAAGGTGATGGAACAAGTTGTCCTTGGTGCTGTCTCTAGGCACATCAAGGATAGGGGGATCATTAGGGGCACTCAGCATGGCTTCACCAAGGGGAAGTCATGCTTAACCAACTTGATAGCCTTTTATGAGGACGTAACCCGGTGGATAGATGATGGTAAAGCTGTGGATGTGGTCTATCTCGATTTCAGTAAAGTGTTTGACACAATCTCCCACAGCATCCTCGCAGCTAAACTGGGGAAGTGTGGTCTGGATGATCGGGTAGTGAGGTGGATTGTGAACTGGCTGAAGGAAAGAAGCCAGAGAGTGGTGGTCAATGGGACAGAGTCCAGTTGGAGGCCTGTGTCTAGCGGAGTCCCTCAAGGGTCGGTACTGGGACCAGTACTATTCAATATATTCTTTAATGACTTGGATGAGGGAATAGAGTGCACTGTCAGCAAGTTTACTGATGACACAAAATTGGGAGGAGTGGCTGACACACCGGAAGGCTGCGCAGCCATTCAGAGAGACCTAGACAGGCTGGCGAGTTGGGTGGGGAGAAATTTAATGAAATATAACAAGGGCAAGTGTAGAGTCCTGCATCTGGGCAAGACAACCCCATGTATGAGTACAAGTTGGGGACAGACCTGTTCGAGACCAGCGTAGGGGAAAGTGACCTGGGGGTCCTAGTGGACAGCAGGATGACCATGAGCCAGCAGTGTGCCCTTGTGGCCAAGAAGGCCAATGGCATCCTGGGGTGTATTAGAAGGGGAGTGGTTAGCAGGTTGAGAGAGGTTCTCCTCCCCCTCTACTCTGCCCTGGTGAGGCCGCATCTGGAGTATTGTGTCCAGTTCTGGGCCCCTCAGTTCAAGAAGGACAGGGAACTGCTAGAGAGAGTCCAGCGCAGAGCCACGAGATGATTAAGGGGGTGGAACATCTCCCTTATGAGGAGAGGCTGAGGGAGCTGGGTCTCTTTAGCTTAGAGAAGAGGAGACTGAGGGGTGACCTCATTAATGTTTATAAATATGTAAAGGGCAAGTGTCATGAGGATGGAGGCAGGCTCTTCTCAGTGACATCCCTTGACAGGACAAGGGGCAATGGGTGCAAGCTGGAACACAGGAGGTTCCACATAAATATGAGGAAAAGCTTCTTTACGGTGAGGGTAACCGAACACTGGAACAGGCTGCCCAGAGAGGTTGTGGAGTCTCCTTCTCTGGAGACATTCAAAACCCGCCTGGATGCATTCCTGTGTGATATGGTCTAGGCAATCCTGCTCCGGCAGGGGGATTGGACTAGATGATCTTTCGAGGTCCCTTCCAATCCCTAACATCCTGTGATTCTGTGATTCTTTTTATCTCTTTTTTCTCTCTCCTGTTAGAAATCGTAAGATTGTTAAAACCAAGTGTTTAAAATAAGGCTCATAAATTCATATCTAATTCCCAAAATGTCTGTTTTTAAAATGCTTAGTATCTAATTGCCTTACTGCTGGCTGTTAATTTGAAAAAGCACCATTTTAGACTTTTTCGTGATTGAAATTATTACAAAAAGTATAGAAAAATAATGCTAGGGTAATTTGAACACTAAGTATCTATTCTGGATTATGTTTGCCATTTTATTGAAAGCTTTTATAGTTTACTGCAAACTAATTTGTAAGTCTTCTTCGTGGCATAATAATTTTTGATTTATTTGATGTGGTTTCTTCTAATGAAGGGAGATGGGCAGGAGAAAATCTGCACCTCAGACTTGAGCTTACGTGTTTGGAAGAAATTTAGGGTAATAGTGACAACATTTCACTCTCATAGCTCACAGAAAGAAAAATGAGATTGCATCTTGTGCAGTGACCATGCAGTGAACAGCAGTTCATAGTGTGGCCTCAGTGACCTGGCACACAACTCCAGTACTTGCATGTCCACTGGAGAAAGGACCCATATACAGTTGATTTCTGCTGATTACTCAAGGCTTGAAACTTACCATGATCCAGGGACCCTTGAAACCTATTAACATCTTCTCATATCCAGAATACTTTATTATACAAAAAAGGAGACACTTCTGATTATTTTTGAAGTATTGTCTTTCACAGTTTAAGGTTTTATTTCTTTAATTACTGGTTTGTTTGGTTTTTGGTTTTTTGGGGTTTTTTTCTGAGTTACAGTTAACTCTTGAAATAACTCTCCTCTTTTAAAATGCTTAGCTTTTTTGAAAACAAACAATACCATGAGTAGGCTCAGAAAGTCTGGAAAGTTACTGTTGTTTATATAAACCTTCAGTATGATGACTGTTAGCTAGTACCTGCGCATTGGGGAAGGGTAGCAATGTCAAGGCTGACTAAGTTCTACGCTGTGTGAATTCCCTAGTTGACAACTTGTTTCTCAGTATTTGGCCCACAGTTGATCAAGCACTGTCTCCAAAGGTTAGATGTAGTGATAGGACTCCAAACATGTTATTAGTAAACAGTAAGCTCAGTAAGGGCCCTGAGAGCATCCCCACTCCTGTCTGGAGCTCAGGACCAACATACGATAATGCAGCTGAGGGGTGCTCCTTCCAGCCCTCAGCTGGAGGCTTCAGCCCCTTGGGGTGAAGGTCCCAGGCAGGGCCAAACCTTGTCCCTGGGAGCCACTTTTGCCTGAGGCTCTACTGCTCAGCCCCACCTGAGCCCCAGCTCCTGCTGCCTTGCAGCCTTGCGTGTGCCTGGCCACGTGCCCTGTTCATGTGGTCCTAAACCCTCACCCCCGGCTGGCTTCTGGACTGACACTGGCACTGCAACAAGGAACCTTTTGCCTGCTGTGGAAACAAAGGTGTACTCAATGGAGCAGTCTCAGTAGGGTTCTTGCTCGTGTTTCCCTTTCCTCCCAAGAAGTGTCCACCTTGAGGCAGTTCCTTCCTATCCTTTAGTTATCTTGTAGTTTCCTTTAGTTATCTTGTCATGGTATTCTTCCATAGAGAATCTCAAAATCATGCTTTTGCCAAGTAGCTCCTCATGTCTGATAAAGGGTTATATCCCAAGAGGCATTGAAGCTCTATCTGAGCTGAGCCAAGTCAGTTACTGTGCTTGGCTAAGAAGTATGGCATTCATGTAATTCAATTTCCCCTCCTGGGGGAAACCAGAGGACATAAATAAAGTAGAATATGGTAAAGTTCCTGAGTTTCTTAAGTAATACCATTTGGAAATAAGGTATATCATTAAGATAACAAACAAGTGTGCTCAAGCGCCTATTTCTGTAACTGGATTTGTCTAAAGTGCTTTTATATTGTGTGGTCCAAGGTTAACAATGCAAAAATCTGAACAAGCATGAGGCAAAGAGAGGTGTCTAGTGTAGTGGTGTTACAAGAAGAGGGCTATGTCATAAGCAGGTTCCTTCTAGGGGTAGTAGTAATGGCATTAATAGTCTCAGAAGTTCTGTTTTCTCTCATTCAGACTAGCTTATGATTAGGTACAGAAATGTCATGGATTTCTCTATTTTATTTAGAAGCAACTCTCTTGAAATGAGAATTTCTGTGACTCAGACTGATGGGCGTTACAGTGTCTGTTTATCCATAGCTACAGTAAGGGTTTTTTTTATTTCCCATTTTGCTGTCACATTTCTCTGTAACTTTCAGTATCTTTCACATGCATGATTAATCTGTAGACTAGTAAGCATATAACAACTGGAGAAACACGTTCTATTCACAATCAGAATTAAGCCTTGTAGAAGATCATGAAGTTTATGATCAAACAGAAGAAAGAGATTATTTCTAATTTTTGTTTATGATATGCTAATATGCATCCATTCCTTTGTGTGCTTAACTGATTTATTTAATTATTGGCAGCTATCAAAAAATATTAAATGATGACATATTCAGCTCAGTGCAACTTGAACAGAATTAGTGAGACAACATACTTGCAGTAGAAAGTCTTGTCCTTGTTACTGTTCACCTTGCAGTGCTGTTCATATTATAGTTTATTAATTAAAGGTAATTACCTGAACCAGTGACACTTTGTTTTGAAACAGTATTTAAATGCATATCTAACACATTGCAAATTAGAAAATTCAGTTTGTTTCTTTTTTAATGCCAGAATTGTACACTGGTATGATGTAGATGACAGCATCTCTTCTCTTAGATTCTTTCTTCCTGTCTGCTGAAAAAACTGCTTTGGTGCAGTTTAAGAGGGGTTGTATCACTCCACAAGTGCCTCAAGATACTAGATAAGACTGTAATGCATGTGAAGCTCCAGCCTTTTTTAACTTAATGTTTTTACTTGAAATGGTTTTTTCAACTTGACTAGTGCTATGGGACAGAGGGACCATCTGCAGCTTCAGAGTTGAATTCATAGATGGACTTAGGGGCCATAGTTGGAAGTGCTTCACTACCATCACAGAATACGAAGCACTGAGTTAGGTTTCCAGCCTCTCTTCTCAGTGCATGAGGAATCATGTACCTTAGGAGGAAATTACAGTCTTAGCAGAAAATAACAGGCTAAACTAGTGCTAGGGCTTAGGCACTTCTCTCTGCATAGGGTTTACAGTGTTAAATGTGTCCTGCAGCACCTGAACTGTTTCTCCGCTTTCTAAAAGTAATCTCAAACGAATTGGTTTACTTTTCAAATAGGGGAATAAGACGTAGTATGAAGGCTGCCATCTTTTTATCCAGAAGCTCAACGATAACAGTCATACAAAGTGAAGGCTATATAAGGGGCAGGGGAACAAGGGAAGGAGAGTTGTATTTTGATACTTCCTAGTGGGAAAAAAATTACTGTTTTCATAGTTCTTAAGGCTTTCACTAAACCTGAGAGAAACCAGGAAGGAGGAGCATAAGAGAAAAACTTATGGGTGAGAGGAGAGAAATTAGATAGATAGAAGTTCTGGGTTACAGTTTCTATTCTGTTAATTATGTTGCTGTACGTATCTTCTGCTTATCTCACGTGGATCGTCTGGCAAATGCTCCTTGTGTCAGAATACTTTATAATACACAAGTTAAAAGACTAAATGAATGATGAGAAGTGCGATCAAAAAGAGTGCAGTATGCCAAGGGTTGCATCATTTTCTTCAGCTGTCCCCTTTTGAGGTCTGTGCAGCTGGTGCCTGATGAGTAGTGAAAGAACAGTTCTGAAGAGATTCCAGTTAGAAGCAGAAAGAATTGGTGGAGCAGCACCTGCCTCCTTTTCAGTCTACTGGCTCAGCCACGTAGCCACAGGGTTGACACATATGATGAGTCTCCTAAATTTAAGAGGTAGTTTGTATACCTATAAAAGTAATTAAAGATTTCCATTCATAGAAAGCTCTCATAAGCAGCAAACTCTCAATTTATGTACCATTGAGATGAATATTCACTTATTGATACCTTGTGAAACTGATACTAGCAGGGCAGCACAATTTGCATATGCTCATCAATAAAGATTTCTTTTCTAAACCAACAGCAAGAACTTCAGTAAGAAAGCAAATCAAACTTCGAATAATCCTTTGATTATGAAAAATCTGGCAGAACCATGATAATGTAATGAATGCGTTACACTGGTATAGTAAATGACTGAAAGTTTTCATAAAAAGAAAAATACAGGTAGTGATTAATGTACTGATACAGTGATAATAAATCCTTCAACAGATCATTTGATTCCAGTTTTTGCTGCCATTTTCTTTAATTAGTCCTCTGAAGGATTATGGATCAGTTTTTTTCTTCATAAAGAAGCCTTTGAAATGCCATGTTGTCAATATTTTCAAAAAGTCATTCAATGAAGTACTGAATCCTTGGAATTAAGCGGTAAAAAATCCATTAAATTTTAGTTCTATAACTTTTTGACTTTTATAGTGCTTACTTAAATGTTAAAAACCACTATGTTAATACCTCCAAGTAGTCATTTTTTCTTTGCAGCTTTCTTTGCAAATTGTTTTCTTAAACCTGAGTTTTACTGGTAAAGGAAAGTGTGCAGTTTGATGGCACTTCCTATCTGGTTATGGTGTAACAGCTTCTGAATGAGGCATCCAATCAGCAAAAAATATCTAGAAAATCTTCAGTGAACAGAACATTTAAGATATTTAGCAAAATCAAAAGGAGGAGATGAAGGAAATGTGTTGCTTATGATGTCTGATCACCAAGGCAGTAGTTTTAATCAAGAATGTTGTCTATAGGAGAAAAATCAGTTGATAGTTACTGAGAATTTCCTCACAAGTCTCCCAGTGCCCCACACAGGGAAGAGGAATGGCAAAGCGTGGATCCCATCACACAGCATGGTGTTGTGGTACAGGAATTTATGTGGTGGGGCTGACAGGAGTTGTGTGCTGGAAGTTTGAGAGAATAGAAGCATTCAGAGAGTCTCTAGAATGTGCATTGAGCACAGCTTACAGGAGCAATGGTCTGTATGATTTTGTGATGTTGTACATAAGAAAAAAAGCATAGAAATCACAATAGCAATGAAACACCCCCCCCCCCCTCATTTTTTTCTTTGCTAAATTCGTGTCAGTCAAAAAATGTGGAGGATAGTAATGAATAGCCACCTTCCCAGGAAGGTGCACTGTGTGGCATAGTTCTTCTGTACTCCTCTCATTCTTTCAGTTACCCAGAACATCTCTGGATTACCTGCTGAATGGTTTTCTCCTTGCAAAAAGACGGAGACATAAGTCAGTACAAGCCTCCACCTTCCTTAGGAGTTGACAACAGATTTTACTGGTTGTGTATGTCAAAGGAAGTAGTGCTGATTCACAGTTCTTCCTGTGGGGAATGTTTTGTTAAAGATTTAGCCCCCATCTGAAGGGGAAGAAGAATTTTCACAGTTTGAAAAAAAAAAATATATTTCACCTTGTTTTAAAATGATCTCAAGCTTTATGTTACAAAAACGTTCTTCTTGAAGCTCTATACTCAGGTTGTACCCAGTCTTCTGTACTGGCGACCTAGAATTCAGCCGTGCCAGGAGAGATATATATACATATATATGTATGTATGATTTTTACAAAGGCTTTCTTGCCTAGGGAGTCAAAATTTCCCTTTTTGGTTATCTGTTTCACTAATAACTAAAAAAATAAAATAATAATTATACTTTCTACATTTTCTTTTAAATTTGAAGATGTGTTAAAGGCAGTGATGACTGTTGCAATGCCTTCTGTTAGGATTCAGTCATTGGCAGAAAACTTTTTTATGTAATACCTGGTTCCTGGCAGATAACATGTCTTGACCTAGCATATTGCAGGCAAGTTGCTCCTGTAACAGAAGGGCAAATTCCTCAGACAACATCCTTGTTGCTAAACTGGAAAGAGGAGGGTTTGATGGGTGGTCTATTTGATGAATAAGGAATAGGCTGGATGGCTGCATCCAAAGAGTTATAATCAAGGGCTCAATGTCCAAATGGAGATCAGTAATAAGTGGTGTCCCTCAGGGGTCAGTTTGGGGACTGGTAGTGTTCAATATTGTTATTAATAACATAGACAGTGGGATTGAGTGCACCCTCAGCAAGTTTGCAGATGACACCAAGCTGAGTAGTGCAGCTGATGATACACTAGAGGGAAGGTATGCCATCTAGAGGGACCTTGTCGGGTTTGAGGAGTGCACCCATGTGAACCTTATGAAGGTAAACAAGGCCAAATTCAAGGTCCTGCACTTTTCTTTCTGGTGGATGAAAAATTGGACATGAGCCAGCAATGTGTGCTTGCAGCCCAGAAAGCCAACCGTATCCTGGGCTCCATGTCAAAAGAACCGTGGCCAGCAGGGTGAGGGAAGTGATTCTCCCTCTCTACTGCACTCTTGTGAGACCCCACCTGGAGTACTGTGTCCAGCTCTGGGATCACTAGTACAAGAAAGACGTGGACCTGTTGGAGCAGGTCCAGAGGAGGGCCACAAAAGTGGCCAGAGGGTTGGAACACCTCTTCTATGAAGAAATGCTGAGAGAGTTGAGGTTGTTCAGCCTCGAGAAGTGAAGGCTCTGGGGACACCTTATTGCAGCCTTTCAATATTTAAATGGGACTCACAAGAAAGATGGAGAGAGACTTTTTGCCAGGGCACATAGTGACAGGACAAGGGGAAATGGTTGTAAACTGAATTATGGTAGGTTTGGATTGGATATAAGGAAGAAATTTTTTGTGATGAGGGTGGTGAGACCCTGAAACGGGTTGCCTAGACAAGGTTGTGGAAGCCCCATCATTGGAAGTATTCAAGGTCAAGTTAGATGGGGCTTTCAGCCACCTGATCTAGTGAAAGATGTCTCTGCCCATGGCAGGGGGGTTGGACTAGAAGATCTTTAAAGGTCCCTTCCAGCCCAAACCATTCTGTGAGTCTATGGTCTGTTTACATACAGAAGGTTTTTCTTTGTCTTTGAATCACTGGCTTATTTAGGTTGGAAGGGTATTCTTGAGATTCTCTAGTCTAACCCCTGTACTCAGGCAGGTTTAACTTCTGCGGGTTTCCCAGGACTGTGTCCAGTTGGGTTTTGAATGTCTCTGCAGATTAAGACTCCAGCATCAGTCTGGGTAACCTGTTCTGGTGTTTGACCATCCTCACACTACAAATGTGTTTCCTCATGTTCAGAATGAATTTCCTGTTTTCTAATTTGTGCCCGTTGCCTCTTGTCCTGTCACTGAACACCACTGAGAAGAGTCTGCCTCCCTTTTCTTCTTTACCTGCCATCATACACATTGGAAAGATCCCGTTTTGCACCAGGAGGTGCTGTTATGATCCCAGTAAGAAAGGCACTCAAAGTCTGTAAGGGATCATTTAAAATATTATCTATTAGAGCCAACACTGTAAGGAGAGAATAGTATAGACATTCTTGCATCCCTGTAGAAGTGGGAGCCCGGGTGGTGTAGAATTGAGTGGGCCACTGATCCATGTGCAGCATGCTGGGCAGTCCCTGCCTCTAGCAGAGATTCTCACATTTTGGTCATTTGAGCTATAACAGGACTTTCTTATAAGGCAACAACTCCATTCATTATTTCTACTGGCAAACAGAAAGGACATCCACATGAGAACTTCTTGGAGCACTTCTAGATAAACACAAGGTTGTGCAGGTGGCGTGATTGCTGGTGCCCGGTGGGAGCTGCCTGCAGGTTCTGTTGCAGTAAGCTGGCTGAGTTCATCCTGCAGCCAAAGGTATTGTGCCACACAGCACAGCCCTGGGCTCAGTCTGGTTAGCTGTTGTGTGGATCACTGACACTTTGATGTACGACAGTCTTCCAGTCAGGGGCACTACAGGACCTCCATGGTCCAGAAAACTTGGTAGTCTGATATATTAGGTGTACTTCAAAGATAGCACTTCTGGCTTCGTTTTCTGTGAGCTTTAATGAGAAATGATTTAATGAACTGGCATACTCTTGTTTAGATATTTGCCTTTTTCATTAGTAATAAAGACTACTTAGGACATGAGGAGCAGTATTAGTGTTTATGAGGTGATAAGTAGATGAGGTGCTAACAGAGAAATAAAATGGAAAAATATTAAATATGGGTTAGACTTAGAATACCCTAATCTAACATTTTAACTAAGTATTTGTTACATATGTCTATGTAGCAAGAAGTTTATAATTGGTTTTGATGTCTTTAGCTTGTTGCAGAGTGTTTGCAGTGTTGGTCATCAACACTGAACAGATACTTTAACTGGCATTTGTTATGTTGTCTTTTCAAGTAGTTGCCCATAATATTTCAAACCAACACAGAAGATGTAACAGATTCAAATATGTGTCTTGCTAATAAGTAGAAAAATTAGTTCTTTTTCATGTACACTGAGGAAAAAAATGTTTGTTGATCTAGCAATAAGTTATCTTGTGTACTAAAATGAAGTTTTCTTATCTGATTTTGACTCGGGTAATTGTTAAAAACAGGGCACTAGATATCGTTTCCAGAGCTTGTGTGAAAATTTGCATAGTGCTCTATCTACGTACCTACTGGCTTAATCTTCTGATAGAAATTTGCTATACAGTATATTTCAATATTTTATTGCATAGCAAGTTTTCTAAACTCTGGTTTGTAAACACTTAGATTTATAACTTCCTGGCATGCCTTTGATTGAGCGGTCTGAATATAATGCTTCTTTAGCTCCATTTCTACTGAAATGTACCTTGTAGAAACTGTATCTTACATATTTGCACAGACTGAAAATTATTCTTTCCTTTTCTTTCCATAGGATAAGAAATGGGTTCTCAATCATGAAGATGTCACACTGGGAGAATTACTGGGCAAAGTAAGTAATCAAGTGAGCTAAATAACATTTAAATAAGTATATATTAATCATTAAGCCTATACATTTCCTATTTGCCTTGTCTTTTAAATTACTGTGGTATGCAATTTTTATATCAATTCTTTTACTTCAGTACACAAGACAGCATTGTGCTTTAAACAAATGTAAATCATACTGGTAAATGATACGACGTGTGTGCTGAAAGTGTTTAACTAGCGTACATATTTTTCTCTTTTGGAAGGCTTTTAAGCTAACTGGATTTCTGTAAAACATGATGTGGCTGTTTTACTTTGTGTAGTCTTACAAAATATGTTGTTGCAAAATGTAAGTAAAAACGTAAACAGATTTAAGTTTATGTATAAAATGTATGTGTGTATAAAATTTGATATAATAAGATGATTAAATAGGTATTTGTTAAATGTTCGTTGCTTTTGTATGATTTTTTGAATGTTAGGTAACTTCATAATGGCATGTGTATTAAATTAATTCTCGTATAGTGTAGTTTATATCACAAATTCTGCTTAGAAGCTATGTCTTTAAAATCAGGTAAGCCCCATACCTTGCTTACATTTTTAGCACCTTTACACCTGCAAAGACAGTTGTAAGTGCCGCTATGAACACAGTGTTCCAAAATATTTCCCAAAAACTGGAAAATAGGCTTAAATGAGGAGGAGACAAATGAAAGCAATAAGTGCCTTCTTACTATGATACACACTAAAAGAACTGATAAACTGTTCAAGAAATGGGGGAATTAAATACTGTCAGAAAATTCTGTTACCCAGGATAAGATCTCTTTGGCAGTGTAAGATGACAAAAAGTATTATCTGCCAGTAGACAGATCTGTGTCTGCATAAAATGTAGGTACTATGACAGCTTCACATTCTTAAATGAGACTAGTATCAAGGGAGAAAAATAAAGACGTTTCAAACATTAAAAAAGCTTTGTCTTGCTAAAAAAAAAAATGAATTAATCTTCATGAGTAAAGACACTTAAAGCAGTCTGAAAATTGATTAATTTTGTAGACAGAATTTACATGTCTACATTGCATTTTTTGGCACAAAGCGTTTTTAACATTCAATAAAGACAAGTCAGTGCTTAAAAGTGATTATAGAAGGATATGTTCTTTAAAAACTACAAAACAGAATAAAAACTTTGCTGGAACACAGTATAAATCTGTTATGCACCCGTCTCTAAAAAGATGTAGTAAAACTAGAAAAGATAAGAATGACAGGACCATCAGCATCCGTATGAGACTATGTTAAATACTACAGCCTTTCACTATGGAAGTGAGAAATCTGAGGGTCTATGAAATCTTTCCAGTGGCCTGGAAAAGATGAGGAGAAAAATCATAAAAGCTGAATGCATAAGAGGATGCAAACTTTAGAAAAGACAAAGATTTTCCTTCACCTCAGGAGTGAATGGTCTGTTTATTTACTCAGTATTAATTCTGTAATACCCCACAAAATGAAAGCTATGTGAAAGGAACATGTTATATTAAAAATCATATATACAAAGGTAATTAAATATTTTAAATAAAGAAAAAAAATCATTTTTGATACTTGAGTAGTCCTTAAGGTGGGTTCAGCTTTCACTGTTAAATGCTTTTGACCAGAAGGCTAGAGGAAAAGTGTGTTGGGAGTGACTCAGCTTCTTACCTTTGGCCACCTTCTGCCATTTTAGATATCAGAGGTAGCGTCCTGGTCTCTAGAAGTGCTATTTTAGCAGGGCAGATTGCTGTCATAGATCCTATTTCTTGCTTACCAGCAATATCTTACTTGTCCTAGGATATATAAAATAATACTCGAAACTTGTGTTTAGGACTAAATTTCTTCCCTTGTTACTAGCAGTGCATTACTGTTTTCCATCTGTGAGTTTCTTTTTTTCCTTTTCTGTCATCTTTCTTTGGCAGTACAGTGTGCAAATGCATCATGTAAAGAAATCTTCATCACTCAGAAAGCAAAATGTTTTCAAAAGAGTTTTACTGTTTGTTGAAGTCATGTGCAGCCCCAGATACCAGCACACAGAAGTGGAATTGTGGAAATTTATCAGAAGTAGATTTAAAATTGAGTTGTTTTTATTCTTTGGGGAATACAAAACTTAACTAGAAATATCACAATCACAGAATCACAGAATGTTAGGGATTGGAAGGGACCTCGAAAGATCATCTAGTCCAATCCCCCTGCCGGAGCAGGATTGCCTAGACCATATCACACAGGCATGCGTCCAGGCGGGTTTTGAATGTCTCCAGAGAAGGAGACTCCACGGCCTCTCTGGGCAGCCTGTTCCAGTGTTCGGTCACCCTCACTGTAAAGAAGTTTTTCCTCATATTTATGTGGAACCTCCTGTGTTCCAGCTTGCACCCATTGCCCCTTGTCCTGTCAAGGGATGTCACTGAGAAGAGCCTGCCTCCATCCTCATGACACTTGCTCTTTACATATTTATAAACATTGATGAGGTCACCCCTCAGTCTCCTCTTCTCCAAGCTAAAGAGACCCAGCTCCCTCAGCCTCTCCTCATAAGGGAGATGTTCCACCCCCTTAATCATCTTCGTGGCTCTGCGCTGGACTCTCTCTAGCAGTTCCCTGTCCTTCTTGAACTGAGGGGCCCAGAACTGGACACAATATTCCAGATGCGGCCTCAGCAGGGCAGAGTAGAGGGGGAGGAGAACCTCTCTTGACCTGCTAACCGCACCCCTTCTAATACACCCCAGGATGCCATTGGCCTTCTTGGCCACAAGGGCACATTGCTGGCTCATGGTCATCCTGTTGTCCACTAGGACCCCCAGGTCCCTTTCCCCTACGCTGCTCTCCAACAGGTCTGCCCCCAACTTGTACTGGTACATGGGGTTGTTCTTGCCCAGATGCAGGACTCTACACTTGCCCTTGTTATATTTCATTAAATTTCTCCCCGCCCAACTCTCCAGCCTGTCTAGGTCTCTCTGAATGGCTGCGCAGCCTTCCGGTGCGTCAGCCACTCCTCCCAGTTTTGTGTCATCAGCGAACTTGCTGACAGTGCACTCTATTCCCTCATCCAAGTCATTAAAGAATATATTGAATAGAACTGGTCCCAGTACCGACCCTTGCGGGACTCTGCTAGACACAGGCCTCCAACTGGACTCTGTCCCATTGACCACCACTTTCTGGTTTCTTTCCTTCAGCCAGTTCACAATCCACCTCACTACCCGATCATCCAGACCACACTTCCTCAGTTTAGCTGCGAGGATGCTGTGGGAGACCGTGTCAAACGCTTTAGTGAAATCGCGATAGACCACATCCACAGCTTTACCACCATCTATCCACCGGGTTATGTCCTCATAAAAGGCTATCAAGTTGGTTAAGCATGACTTCCCCTTGGTGAAGCCATGTTGAGTGCCTCT
The DNA here is from genome assembly GCF_013368605.1 of Nyctibius grandis. Classification (NCBI taxonomy): domain Eukaryota; kingdom Metazoa; phylum Chordata; class Aves; order Nyctibiiformes; family Nyctibiidae; genus Nyctibius; species Nyctibius grandis. The sequence continues at coordinate 56,571,682 of NC_090695.1, read as the reverse complement.
AATGATCCCCCTATCCTTGATGTGCCTAGAGACAGCACCAAGGACAAGTTGTTCCATCACCTTTCCAGGGATGGAGGTGAGGCTGACCGGTCTATAGTTACCCGGGTCCTCCTTCCTGCCCTTTTTGAAGACTGGAGTGACATTCGCTTTCCTCCAGTCCTCAGGCACCTCTCCCGTTGCCCACGACTTAGCAAAGATGATGGAGAGTGGCCTAGCAATGACTTCTGCCAGCTCCCTCAGCACCCGCGGGTGCATCCCATCAGGGCCCATGGATTTATGGACGTCCAGATTGCTTAATTGGTCCCTGACCCAGCCCTCATCTACCAAGACAGATTCCTCCTCTATCCTGACTTCTTCTGGGGCCTCAGGGGTCTGAGGCTCCTCAGGACATCCTCCAGCAGTATAGACAGAGGCAAAGAAGGCATTCAGTAACTCCACCTTCTTTTTATCCTCTGTCTCCAGGGCCCCCATCTCATTCATCAGAGGGCCTACATTGCCTCTAGTGTTGGCTTTACCTGCAATGTATTTGAAGAAGCCCTTTCTGTTGTCCTTGACCTCTCTTGCAAGGTTTAATTCCAAGGAGGCCTTAGCTTTCCTAGTTGCCTCCCTACATCCTCTGACAACAGACTTATATTCCTCCCAAGTGGCCAGCCCCTCCTTCCATGATCTGTACACCCTCTTCTTCCACTTGAGTTTGCCCAGCAGTTCCCTGTTTAACCATGCAGGTCTCCTGGTACCCTTCCTTGACTTCCTACTTGCTGGGATGCTCTGATCTTGAGCTCGGAAGAAGCAGTCCTTGAATGCTAACCAACTATCTTGAGCCCCCTTACCTTCTAGTACCCTGTCCCATGGGATTTCCCCTAGCAATTGCTTGAAAAGGCCAAAGTTGGCCCTCCTGAAGTCCAGGGTTGTGATTCTGCTAGCTATTCTGTTCCTGCCACATGAGATCCTGAACTGTACCATCTCATGGTCACTACAACAAAGGTTGCCCTCAACCTTCACCTCTTCAACCAGACCCTCCTTGTTAGTGAGGATAAGATCCAGCAGCGCTCCTCTCCTAGTTGGCTCATCCACCATTTGCATCAGAAAGTTATCATCAATGCACTGGAGGAACCTCCTGGACTGAGGATGGCTGGCTGAGTAGGCCTCCCAGGAAATACCAGGGTAGTTGAAATCCCCCACGACAACCAGGTCTGTAATTGAGAGACTGCTCTCAGCTGCCTGTAGAAGGCCTCATCACCCTCCTCATCCTGATCTGGTGGCCTGTAATAGACACCCACAACAGTATCACCCCTGCCAGCCTGCCCCTTAATTCGCACCCACAAACTCTCAACTCGCTCCTGATCCGCCCCTGGACAGAACTCAATACATTCTAGCTGCTCACTCACGTAAAGAGCAACTCCACCACCTCTCCTTAGTGGCCTGTCTTTCCTGAACAGGACAGACAGGCCATATGAGATCTTCAGTTTTGGGTTTTTTCTTCTCTTGGTTTTTTTCATTGATATCAGTGTTTTTTTATATACCCCACAATTTCCTTCTTCCTTCAATTTATATCCTAATTAATTTTCCTTTTTTTTTTTTTAAGTAGAGAAGACATCTGATGGAGATTATTCTATGGTCTTTATTATTTCAGTTTTCTTCTATGAAGGCTAAAAAAATAAACAACTTACCCTGAGGGTATGTTGTTGAAGTCCTAAAAAATCTGATTATAAGAGGAGCTACTTTCTGAAGTCTTACTCAAATGTGAGGCCTCACATAATTGCCTTTATAGAGCAGTGCTGAGCTTAGCTTTTAAAAACATTGTGGACCACGTAACTTTTTCAGGGCAGACACAGCAATACATTTTTTTTGCAGTTGTTTTAATTTATGATCAAAATTAATATACAGTATTTTAGTTTTTCTTACTTTGCATTTTTTCTTTTTTGTATATGTGAGAATGTTTATGTTAGTTTGATGTGTTTTGTTTCACAGGTAATCCTTTGGTCTTTTACAGTCTGCAAGTTAAAAACTATTCATAAAATATAATAGTGTGAAAATGAAAGAGGGCAGGACTAAGATTAAGAAAGAGAAGTACTACTATCAGTGTTGACTTTAGAAGTTACTAATAGGTTTTATGAGAAAATTAGACAGTTAATGTATTTTTTTCTCTTTCTGGCAAGGTCAAAGTGGAACTCATACACTATGCCCATCTAATAGTTATACTATGTCTATGTGAACTGCATTATGTTAGGGGCAGATACTGGAAGAAAACCTAATTTGGCTTCATAAACACATTTCAAAGTTTGGTACCAGTTACATTAGCTGTCTGCATTATTTTTCTGGAGATTTGTTAAGATTTTGTTTACTTAGAATGATTTTTTTTTTTCCCCTGATTTCAGGGTAATTTTGGTGAGGTGTATAAGGGAACATTAAAGGATAAAACTCCTGTTGCTGTAAAAACTTGTAAAGAAGATCTTCCTCAGGAACTGAAAATAAAATTTCTATCAGAAGCCAGGTAGGTTCTCTAAATTTATTTGAAATATATACTTGTTGTGTTTTTTTTTTTTTTTCCAAGTTGTATTACTAGATGGTTTTACAAAATCTGACCTTCACAAAAATTCAAAGAAGCAGTCGTCAAACTTCTTCCTTTTTTCTCCCCTTCAGTACGTTCCACAACTGTTGCCCTGATAATTAAACATAGGCATTTTTAACATGTGAATACTGTAGCATCTGCACTTGCTGAAACTACCTCTTTGGCAAAGCAAGCTATGCCCATAAAACACATTTTTGTTATTGTAGGGTACTTTCATTTATAACTTCTTCTGAGATGAGCTATGAGGACTGGGATAAGAAGACTGGAAGATGCTGTTAACTTAAATGTGATTATACCAGTCATAAATCCTGCCTTACATGCATGACTAATGGAGCTGATCAAATGGGTCTAGGTTACCATATAGTCCCCATTTAGTAATTTTCTCTTTGTAAGAAGAGTTCACTCCAGTAGAGATATTTTATGCTGTGTCAGGCAGCATGTGGTTCCATACTTATCTTTCAAATGACAATCATGCCAGAACATGCTGTATTCTGAATATAGGCTGATGTAGATAGGTAAGTTCTGAGACCTCAGGATAGCAGGATGTATTGAGATAATTTCACAATTGTTTAAATTAACTTGCTCCCTCTTGCTATGAAGCTTCATATTTTTTCATTTCTACTCCCGAACTAGTATGATCAATATGGAAAAGTAAAAGATACTATCTACATTTAGAGAATGAAGATCAGCCACCGTATCTGTTGAATAATATTAAACAGCTCGTAACTTGGCAACTGCAGAGATATTTCATTTGTTAAGCAGCCTTCCACTAATAGAGTAGTGTTAGTCTGAAAAAAAATGAAATGTGTTATTTATTACTAAATATGTATGTACCAGGTAGGTTTGTATTTTATTCTTGATCCTCGGAAAAAAAAAAAAAGGGAAAAAGAAGAGGTGCTTTTAAGTCAGTGAATAGTAGAAGAAACATTTAAGTTACAAGGTTTCTGTAGAATTACACATTGCCCTTCATTTAACTTCTAAATCATAGCATGCTGTTTTAGGCTGCAAAGGTTCTTATTAAAATATTGTGAAAGAAGATGTAACTGTTTTTGTTTAATTCCCAAAATTAAAATTGCCGTCCTTACATTCTTTTAAAACTTACTGTGTTAATTAATTTCTTAAAGTAAAATTGGAGTGAGTGTGCATTTGAAAAGTGAAGCAGGAAAGCCTAGAGGCATGCTGTGCATGCTTTTTTGACGTAGCTCTGCTTCTGGTCTGCCACTGAAATGCTACTTAATTACAAGGGTTCTTGAGAAACTGCAAACCTGTTAGGCCATTTTTCAGTTATATAGTCAAATGTTGTGTAGACAAATGGTAAAATTACAATAAGAATAATATAGTAATATATTTTCCTATGTAATTATTATATAAAATTACAGTAAGAATAATTATAGTAATATATAAATAAAAAATCAACAATAAATCTTGATTTATTAGTGAACCAGTATGCCCTCTGTTTCAAACAGAATTATGATTGATCTGTAACATTGAATTTTTTTTCTTTATGGTAACAGTAATGACATGTTCCATTAAAATAACAGTAAGGATTTAAGAAATTTTCCTATAATATTTAATCAGTTTTTACAATAAATTTTATTAATATAATAAACTTACTGTGTGTTTTGCAGAATACTCAAACAGTATGATCATCCTAATATTGTAAAACTTATAGGAGTTTGCACACAACGACAACCTATTTATATTGTTATGGAACTTGTTCCAGGTAATTTTTTTTATTTTTTTAGCAGCGTGTTTCCATAATGTAAAACGTATTGTTTTCTATTTGTCTTTATCTGCATTCTTATGACTTATCTCAAAAGTCAGCTGTGTTGCAAAACATCTGAAATACTAGGTTCTACTAGTTTCAGAGTGGAGTGAGCTCCACAAATCTGTTGTGAGGTTTTCTGTAGCCATTCGACAACAGAATTTGCTGAACAGTATTTCAGCTCTATCTTCATTTTCCTTCTGACAAGATGCTACATGGTACTTCCTTTAACAATAGCGTTATATAGTGAAACTCAAAATGCTTCTATTTAAAGAAACTTCATGGCTGGGTAATGTTGCAACTTTAATAACTCAGATTTGGATCATCTATGGTAATATAAGAGTTTTTTCTTTACCAAACTATATTATTCAATTTATGGGTTGCTCTTGATTTATTTTTGGAATCTTGGGTTCATGTTATTCAGCAGTGGCTGGAGAGGATTTCAAATTGTTGGGATGATAACAGCTTTTGGGCAGTTTTACCTCTTCATTGATTTTCTCAGCAGCTGGAAAATATGTGGATTTGGTAGCCTCTAGTAGTGCTTAATATGCAACACTGTATTTATTTTATATATCACTGTATTTGTCTTCAAAATTATACAGCAAGCTGTTTTAAGAACCATGTCATTCAGGAAGACTTAGATCACAGAATCACAGAATCACAGAATGTTAGGGATTGGAAGGGACCTCGAAAGATCATCTAGTCCAATGCCCCTGCCGGAGCAGGATTACCTAGACCATATCACACAGGAACGCGTCCAGGCGGGTTTTGAATGTCTCCAGAGAAGGAGACTCCACAAGCTCTCTGGGCAGCCTGTTCCAGTGTTCGGTCACCCTCACCGTAAAGAAGTTTTTCCTCATATTTATGCGGAAGCTCCTGTGTTCCAGCTTGCACCCATTGCCCCTTGTCCTGTCAAGGGATGTCACTGAGAAGAGCCTGCCTCCATCCTCATGACACTTGCCCTTTACATATTTATAAACATTAATGAGGTCATCCCTCAGTCTCTTCTTCTCTAAGCTAAAGAGACCCAGCTCCCTCAGCCTCTCCTCATAAGGGAGATGTTCCACTCCCTTAATCATCTTCATGGCTCTGCGCTGGACTCTCTCTAGCAGTTCCCTGTCCTTCTTGAACTGAGGGGCCCAGAACTGGACACAATATTCCAGATGCGGCCTCAGCAGGGCAGAGTAGAGGGGGAGGAGAACCTCTCTTGACCTGCTAACCGCACCCCTTCTAATACACCCCAGGATGCCATTGGCCTTCTTGGCCACAAGGGCACACTGCTGGCTCATGGTCATCCTGCTGTCCACTAGGACCCCCAGGTCACTTTCCCCTACGCTGGTCTCGAACAGGTCTGTCCCCAACTTGTACTGGTACATGGGGTTGTTCTTGCCCAGATGCAGGACTCTACACTTGCCCTTGTTATATTTCATTAAATTTCTCCCCGCCCAACTCTCCAGCCTGTCTAGGTCTCTCTGAATGGCTGCGCAGCCTTCCGGCATCTCAGCCACTCCTCCCAGTTTTGTGTCATCAGCGAACTTGCTGACAGTGCACTCTATTCCCTCATCCAAGTCATTAAAGAATATATTGAATAGAACTGGTCCCAGTACCGACCCTTGAGGGACTCCGCTAGACACAGGCCTCCAACTGGACTCTGTCCCATTGACCACCACTCTCTGGCTTCTTTCCTTCAGCCAGTTCACAATCCACCTCACTACCCGATCATCCAGACCACACTTCCTCAGTTTAGCTGCGAGGATGCTGTGGGAGACCGTGTCAAACGCTTTAGTGAAATCGCGATAGACCACATCCACAGCTTTACCATCATCTATCCACCGGGTTATGTCCTCATAAAAGGCTATCAAGTTGGTTAAGCATGACTTCCCCTTGGTGAAGCCATGCTGAGTGCCCCTAATGATCCCCCTATCCTTGATGTGCCTAGAGACAGCACCAAGGACAAGTTGTTCCATCACCTTTCCAGGGATGGAGGTGAGGCTGACCGGTCTATAGTAACCTCGGTCCTCCTTCTTGCCCTTTTTGAAGACTGGAGTGACATTCGCTTTCCTCCAGTCCTCAGGCACCTCTCCCGTTGCCCACGACTTAGCAAAGATGATGGAGAGTGGCCTAGCAATGACTTCTGCCAGCTCCCTCAGCACCCGCGGGTGCATCCCATCAGGGCCCATGGATTTATGGACGTCCAGATTGCTTAATTGGTCCCTGACCCAGCCCTCATCTACCAAGACAGATTCCTCCTCTATCCTGACTTCTTCTGGGGCCTCAGGGGTCTGAGGCTCCTCAGGACATCCTCCAGCAGTATAGACAGAGGCAAAGAAGGCATTCAGTAACTCCACCTTCTTTTTATCCTCTGTCTCCAGGGCCCCCACCTCATTCATCAGAGGGCCTACATTGCCTCTAGTGTTGGCTTTACCTGCAATGTATTTGAAGAAGCCCTTTCTGTTGTCCTTGACCTCTCTTACAAGGTTTAATTCCAAGGAGGCCTTAGCTTTCCTAGTTGCCTCCCTACATCCTCTGACAACAGACTTATATTCCTCCCAAGTGGCCAGCCCCTCCTTCCATGATCTGTACACCCTTGTGTGTATACACAAGATTGTTTATAATTCTTGAGTACTGGCTTTAGTACAAGAGCAATGATGAAATCTTTGACCTATTGGAATTTTCTGCCTTCATTCAAATAGATTGTATTAGATTATTATATTTGTACTTGCGCTAAACTTTTTATTAAAAAGGAGACTAAAAGCAAAGTCCTGGGTTTTAAGGCATACTTTGGTATTCTGCTTCTCCAGACATCTTTGAAGATAAAAATAAATCCTGATCTTTTAACACCTTTATCGTTCTGGTTCAGGATTTTCAGAGCCTAGGACAAGTTGTTGAAACATACTAATACAATTCAAGGAGGAATTAGTGAGAATCTTTTTCTGGTTCCCATGCCTATTTTGCAGTCCAAGTCTATCCAAAAATTCTTCTGTCTCCTGGCTTTGAATTTGCAAGAAGCGTCTTAATTCTTATCCTGTTTTGCTGGTCTCTAAGTCCTCTGGCTAGCTTCCATGCTTGCCTGCCCTCATAAACACTGTACTGTGTTCATGCCATCACGCTTTTCCATATTCTTTTAAACCTTGTCTAGCACCCCATGAGACTGACCAAATCAGCTAGAAACAATAAGGATGCCAGCTCCGAAGAAGCTGGCAGGGGGAAGACAAAACATTTGCTTAGAGAGAAGCAGTGATTCTGATGTTACTGGTTTTCTATTTTCTAATGGCAAGTTTGGAAGAGATTGCCTAGAATAATAATTGTTAGTGCTCTGACTTGGTATTCAATGCTGCCCTTTGAAGAACAGAATATAGCGGCAGGCTTGTTCACTTGCACTCAGCTTTCTCAGTGTCTGCTTTGTCTGTGTTTTGTCTTAAATGTGTTTATGCTTGAAGATGTTTAAGCAGTTTAACTCTGACATTCATTTTAATAACTTAAA